>NC_067122.1:3311910-3935977 GCF_021347895.1 Acanthochromis polyacanthus
ATTCTGGATAATTTTCAGAGAATTTTTGAGTGGTTTTGGACAGATGTTGCATCACGTAATACATACTTGTGTTATTTTGGACAATTCTTGGGTCATTTTGAATAACATTTGTGTCATTTTTAGCTGTTTTGATGTATTTTTGGATACACTGAGTCATTTTAGACTGATTTTAGTTATTTTTGGACAATTTAAGGTCATTCTGGTGAATATTATGAGTGATTTTTGAAGAGATTTTGCATCATTTATAACAGATTTGTGTCATTTTGGACAATTCTTGGGTCATTTTGAATAAGATTTGTCATTTTGAGCTGTTTTGATCTAATTTTGAGCTGTTTTTTCTCAATTTGGACGCATTGTGAGTCATTTTGAACAGATTTTTGTCACTTCTGGACAATATTTGACCAAATTTCAGGTCATTTTGGACACACTTGTATTATTTTGGGCAATTCTTGGGTCATTTTGAATAACATTTGTGTCATTTTGAGCTGTTTTAATGTCATTTTGGACACACTGTGAGTCATTTTAAATCATATTTATCAGTAGAGGACACCTCTGGCGGTGTGTGAAGGATTCCAGTTCCATGGGTTGCGTCTTAAATCCTCGTCTGCAGCCGTATCGGGTTTTTCTGGCCTCGGTCTGAGATGCTAAATCTTGCGAGCAGACGTTTCTCTGTGCTGTAGGTAATACTAATGCTGCGTTTGTGTTCTCCATCGGACGCTCTGGACGAGACAAAAGCTGCTAGCAGGATGTGTGGAAAGCCGCTGATCCCTCCAACGAGGTCGGACGATCCGCCTCGGCCTGCCGGAGGAAGAAAAACGCAGGAAGACGACGTGCGATGGATTTAGTTCTGAGCGGGAGAAGCGGAACATCGATGATGTCCGCTGTCTCTGCAGGATTTACCGAGTGGAAATCTCGCAGAGGAAGAAGGAGGTTTTAAAACCCAGCTGTCTGAGTTTCACAGCAGCTCCAGAAAAATGCAAAATGACTCATTTAGACGATTAGTGAACAGATGTTGAGTCATTTCCAACAGATTTTTGGTACATTTTGATGAGTTTTTGGCATTTTGGACAAATTTTTGTCATATTAGAAAGGTTTTAGTCACTTTTGGACGATACTTGAGCAAACCTAGGATCATTTTGGAGAATATTTGAGTGATTCTTGGAAGATTTTCAATAATTCTGACGTCTTTTTAGTAATTTTTCCGTTGATTTTTCTCATGTTGGAAACGTTTCAAGTCATTCTGGATCATATTTGAGCCACATTGAGCAGATGTTGAGTCATTTTCAGCAAATTTTTGGTACATTTTGATGAGTTTTTTGGCATTTTGGACAAATTTTTGTGACAGAAAGATTTTAGTCACTTTTGGACGATACTTGAGCAAACTTGGGATCATTTTGGAGAATATTTGAGTGGTTCTTGGCAGATTTTCAATCATTCTGATGTCTTTTTAGTCATTTTTCTGTTGATTTTTCTCATGTTGGACACTTCAAGTCATTCTGGATATTGAGCAGATGTTGAGTCATTTTCATCAGATTTTTGGTACATTTTGATGAAGTGTTTTTTTGTATTTTGGACCATTGACTGAACAAACTGCAGTCATTTTGGACAGATCTTAGTCACTTTTGGATGATATTTGAGCAAATCTGGGGTCATTCTGGAGAATATTTGGTTGGTTTTTGGCAGATTTTCGACATTTTTGTCGTATTTTCAGTAATTTTGAGCAGATTTTTCTCATGTTGGAGTCATTTGGAGTCAGATTTTAGTCATTCTGGAGAATATTTGAGTCATATTGAACAGATGTTGTCATTTTTGAGAGATTTTCGGCACACTTCGAGTTTTTGGCATTTTGGACAATTGACTTGGGACAAATTGTAGTCAAGTTTGGACGATACTTGAGCAAACTTCAGATCATTTCAGAGAATATTTGAGTGGTTCTTGGAAGATTTTCAATAATTCTGACGTCTTTTTAGTAATTTTTCCGTTGATTTTTCTCACGTTGGAAACGTTTCAAGTCATTCTGGATCATATTTGAGCCACATTGAGCAGATGTTGAGTCATTTTCAACAGATTTTTGGGTACATTTGGATCATTTTGGAACATTTGAGTGCTTTTGGTTGGATTTCTGACGCATTTTTCGTCATTTTGAGCAGATTTTTCTCATGTTGGACACATTTGGAGTCAGACTTTAGTCATTCTGGATAACATTTGAGTCATATTGGGTCATTTTTAACAAACAAATGACTAACTTAGACAATTAGTGAGTCCTGACTTTGTGTCAGAGTCTCTGAAAACGTTTGAGCGACACCAGAACTTCCAGCAGAGTTTTAATTATTCTGACAAAAGTAGATGATTTATGTGGTGGAAGCACAGGATCAGGACCATGTTGGAAGCACATGAGGCCTCTTCTTGATGTGCTGGCAGTAATAACCCTGTCCTCTGAGCGGTGAGAGGATAAAAAGGGACGGCAGAGGTTTAAAAAGTGGAACATGCAGCGAGCCGGCAGCGTGGGAGGAAATCAGATGTACAATGCTCACATTAATGTTGGGGAAAGTTTCATCCCAGCTGTCAACTTTAACTTTCTAATCAACTCGCTTCACTTTTTTAGGAAGACAAGCTGGAGGATTTCTGAGTCGGAGATTCTAATGAGTCGCAGAACTCGGAAAAACAACCTAACAAGTGCTGAGCTTCAGGAAAATGACGGCAAACCCAGCAGCAGTTTGGGGTTTGACCGTAGATCTGGTCTTTATTGGCTTTAAATCAACAGTAATTTAGATTATTGGGGGCTTTAAAGTCTCATTTTATTGGACATTTAAAGGGACAGAATTCTGGTGCCTTTGGAATTACTTTGGACAGGTTTGGGAAGTTCATTTTGGACCATTTTTTTTTCAATCACTGTTGGTGAATTTAGGTTGTGGACCAAACAAGACATTTGTCATCTGGACATTTTTAACCAACTAAATGAGTAATGGAGAAGATTTCAGCCATTTTTGAACAATGCTTGCACACGTTTTGGGGTAATTTTGGAGAATATTTAATTTTTTTGGCAGGTTTTCACCATTTATTTTGCATTTTTAGTCAGTTTGAGCTGATTTTTCTCATGTTGGACACTTTTCAAGTCATTCTATGTAATATTTGAGCCATACTGGGCAGATGTTGAGTCATTTTCATCAGATTTTTGGTACATTTTGATGATTATTTTTGGATCATTGAACAAATTGCAGTCATTTTCGACAGATTTTAGTCACTTTTGGACAATATTTGAGCAAATTTGGGGTCATTCTGGAAAATGTTTTGAATGGTTTTGGACAAATGTTCCACCTTTTGGACAGATTTCTGTCATTTTAAACTATATTAAAGTCATTCTGAACAACTTTTTGGAGTCATTTCTGATTTAGAACAGATTTTTCTCACATTTAAGTCAGATTTTAGGCGTTCTGGATAATATTTGAGTCTTTATGAGCAGACGTTGAATCATTTTCAACAGATTTTTGGCACATTTTGATTAATCTTTTTAGGATTTTGGACCACTGACTGGACAAAGTGTACTCATTTGGAGCCCTTCTGGATAATATCTGAGTCATACTGAATCGATATCGAGTCATTTTCAGTTGACTTTTGAAAGTTCTAATAAATGGAACAAACCAACACGATGACGTCTGTTTTCATGGTTCCAGTGACACCGTTTAGAACATTATTGACTCTTAAATGGAAGAAAACTGGAGGTTAAGCTCCTTACAATCATGACTGCAGAGCTTTGAAAGCTTCGTCCTTTTCTTTGTTTTGTCCTTGACGGCAGAACAAAGACCGACGGGACCTTCCGTGTTCGGAGAGAAAACAAAGAATTACTTTCATTCCACAACAATGCTGGATTGTGTTGAAGCTTTTCTCTCTGCTCACTGAAATAAGATGTTTATATTCCTGATTAATAACGTAATATGAGCTTCTTTATTGCTGCGTAGAAGAACTGTGAGGCTCTTTGTCAGAAACAAAGTGGAGATGTTTGGCCTTCTTTGCTGTGAAAAACCTCCTGAATATTTTCTGCTCCTGTCAGATTTGAGCTCAGTTTTCTCTGCAGGTTATTCTTTTCTTTTGTTTAAGTCGCATTGGTAAACTATTTTCACATTTTTGCAGAAAATAAAACCTCAGTTAAAAGCTCAGAAAGTTAACGGACTACACAAAAGCAAAGTGGCGTCAGGAAAACAGAAAAATGAGTGTTTGACTTCAACTGCTGCTCAAAAACACTTTTCATATTTTTAATTCATTTAAATATTAGTAATAACAGTTGTTATTATTATTATTATTACTGTTTAATTGGATTTAAGTGACATAATAGTGTTAATATTAAAATAAGAATACAAAATAAACAATGATGATCGACATTAATAATAATAAAATGTATTTATTTACTTTAATATTAATAATGCCGTTTCATTTAAATTGAGTACAATAAAGTAATGACAATTATTTTCATTAATATCATTTTTATTGTCATTGTCAATTCTATTATTAGCATTATTATTATTATTATTATTATTACTGTTAGTAGTAGTATTACTGTTATTGTTATTATTGGACTAAAATATTAACAATTTATTATTAATAAATAATACATTAAAATACACCTTAAAGAGAATTTATTTTATTTCCTTATTTTTTACAGTGAGGGTAAAATATTTATTATTATTATTATTAATGTAATAAAATATTAGCAATTTATTACTAATTAATATATTAAAATACATTTTAACAAATAATTTATTTTATTTCCTTTTTTCCCAGTGAGGATAAAAATATTTTATTGTTATTATTATTATTGTTTTATAATTATTATTATTTAGTAGTAAAATCTTAATTTATTTTTAATAAATCCTGTATTAAAATCAATTACAAAAGAACTTATTTTACTTCCTTATTTATTTTACATTGAGTGTAAAAAATAATAATAATAATAATGTAAAGTGACGGCTGCACAGTGGGGTAGTGGTTAGCACTTTCATCTTGCAGCAAGAAGATCCCCGGTTCAAATCCCGGCCTGGGATCTTTCTGCATGGAGTTTGCATGTTCTCCCTGTGCATGTGTGGGTTTTCTCCGGGTACTCCGGCTTCCTCCCACAGTCCAAAAATATGCTGAGGTTAATTGGTTACTCTAAATTGCCCGTAGGTGTGAATGTGAGTGTGATTGTGTGTCTGTATATGTAGCCCTGTGACAGACTGGTGACCTGTCCAGGGTGTCAGCTGGGATAGACTCCAGCCCCCCCCATGACCCTAATGAGGATAAAGTGGTGTATAGAGGATGGATGGATGTAAAGTGATCAGAAGAGCAGCATGCTGTAGACTTTATTTTATTGCAGCATTTTTCCAGCTTCCTCAGTCGGTTTAGTTTTTAATAAAGCAAAAATGTTTTGTGTTCTGGGAGAACACGACTGACTTTATTTCTCATTGTTGCTGCTGTTGGAAACTTAATTAAAATGCTTTTTCAGAAGCTAAATAAATAAATAAACCAAACGAAGCTAATGTGTTTTCTCTCGTGAACTCGCTGCTTTTTTTTCTGTTGGGAGTAAATCAGATTGAGGCTCTCTAATGGCAGCTTCTGTTTGTTTCTGGGGCCAGATGTGAACTGAAACGGTGTGTTTTTCTGTCCATTAGAGCCATGGGCGTAACCACCATCTCAGAAGTGAGGGGGACAAATTTTTCAGAGCAATTTATCATTCTCTTACATTTAATTGCACCGTCCTTAGTGGCTAAAGAACCACATAATCCCTAACAGCCACAGTACAATACCAGGGGACCAACTAGGCTAGTTCTTTAAACTATAAAGTATAAAACTTTAAACTATAAAATCTAAAGTTTTAGTGGCCAAACTCTAGTTGAGTTGACAACAATGTCCCTTGAACATCTACTGGACGAGTAGCCAAAGGTGCCAAACACTGAACATGAAATGATCAGTACTGCCTGGTTTCTCCCTGCAATAGATATCTTATTTTCAGGAAGTTATAATCTCTCCTTACCTGTAAAGACCCTACATCCTTGTCCCTGCTGCTGGCCTCTGATCCATCTCCTCCCTGACTCTGCTCTTTCTGTTATGGCAATAAACATAAAAAATGTGGTAAGAAAAATTCTGAAATAGCATTAGGAAGAGTAAAAACTGCAGTAGAATTTAACCTCAAAATCACTTTAACCCATAGATACATATTTTTTTCTCAGCCACTTATATATTTTTTTTCACCTCTGCAGACCCTGCATGGTCACATTACTGCTGGCCTCTGGTCCATCTCCTGCCTGACTCTGCTCTTTGTTATGGAAATAATCATTTAAAAAAAATGAAAATCAAAATTCTGAGATAGAATTAGAAAGAGAAGGAGTAAAAATAGTTGTAAATTTATACCATAGATAGCCTATTCTTTTTCTCCTCCCTGACTCTCCTCTTTTGGGACCAAAAGACTTAAATACATGGAGAGCAATTGTGAGCACATCTTCTGCCCAGAAATGAAAGAGGACTGGGTTTATTCCAAGAATAAACTAATTAGCAGTAATGTAACAGAGGCAACCACATTTAAATTATTGTTAACTAGCTTAACATATTGATATATTGCCACGTTTTACCTTGTCATCATTTAGCTAACAAGTCTAACATTGTTTGCATCCAATAAGGTCACACAACTTACATGGTTTGTTTGGAACAAACTGTAAAGTTTTTTGCTTCTTGCTGGCTCTGGCTGGTTTGCTAAACATTACTCCAGACGCACGTTCAGCACTGCTCAGCACAGCAGCACGTCTCCTGTGGAACACCTGCGTTAGCATGCGCTCATGGTGCATTCAAAGACGGCTCGGGAAAACACGTTACTGGATGCTAATAACGGATTTAGCTGTTGTAACGGCTGAAAAAAGTGCGGGGGGACAGAGGGGACAGATGTGGAAAGTGCGGGGGACATGTCCCACGCATACCCCGCGTCCGTTATGCCCATGATTAGAGCGCCTCTGTTACGTTTAAAGACCTTCAGGTATCGACCTAAAGACAACATGGACGATAGAGACCCAGGATTTAACCTCTGACCTCCGTTAGTGCCCACGTTAGCCACCCGCAGCTAATCAAAACAAACGAGAGGAAACAACTTCATGAGAATAAAGCACATTTTTTAGTGAATTTAATCCCAGTGAACAGAGAAAAAGGAAAACGTAGAACAACAAAATGATCTTCTTGTTAGTTTTTATTCCATGTAGCTCCATCTCAGAGACAACTAAGATTTTATAATATCTTCTACGATGTTTTTGTGATTTTGTCACGTCTAAGAGCCTTCAGGGCTTTTGTCATTTTGTTTCATTCTTTTGTGTCTCATTTTTGTCATTTTGTGTCTCAGTTTAAGTCATTTGTTGTCTCATTTTTGTTGTTTTTGTCTCATTCTTCTCATTTTGTCACATTTTTGTCTTTTTATGTCCTCTTATTTTCATGTGTCTCTTTTTTTGGCAATTTTGTATCTCATTTTTGTCGCTTTGTGTCTGTCATTTTGTGTCTCATTTTTATCATTTTTGTGTCTCATTCTTATCGCTGTGTCTCATTTTTGTCATTTTGTCTCACTTTTGTCATTTTGTTTTGTCGTTTTGGTCGTTGTCTGTTTTATGATTTTTGTCTTTTTTGTCTCAATTCTATGATTTTGTGTTTCATTATTGTCATTTTGTGTCTCAGTTTGTGTCATTGTCTCATTTTTATGATTTTTGTCACTTTTGTGTCTCATTCTTATCGCTTTGTGCCTCATTTTTGTCATTTTTCTCATTTTATGCGTCATTTGTCATTTTGTCTCATTTATATTGTTTTGTGCCTCATTTTTGTCATTTTTCTCATTTTATGCGTCATTTGTCATTTTGTCTCATTTATATTGTTTTGTGTCTCATTTTTGTCTTTCTGTGCATCATTTTTGTCATGCCTCATTTTTGTCATTTTGTGTCTTGTTTTTGTAATTTTTTTATTTTTTGTCTGATTCCATTTGTTTTTCATTTTGTGGCTCGTTTTTGTCCTTTTGTTTCTCATTTTTGTCATTTTATGCCTCATTTTGTCATTCTTTGTCTCATTTTTGTCGTTTTGTTTCTTGTCTTTGTCATTTTGTCTTTCGTTGCATTAACCTAAAGCCAACACTGATATTAGAAAATGACAAGATTTAACCTCTGACCTCCGTTAGCGCCCACGCTAGCTGCCGCCCGCCGCTAATCAAAACAAACGAGAGGAAAGGATTCCCAACCACGGCTAATATTAGCATAACCTAATGCGCTTGTTGATCAAGGGTAAACTTTCGGGGGGAGGAATAAACAGGAGCAGCTGCTGCCGGGGCTCCGGAGGACGCCGAGGCCGTCCTGAACGTGGGCCGAGCTGCATGGAGATGAGGCAATCTGTCGGCTCTGCTTCAGAGGCTCCAATTAAATTCACGGGGAAACGGGGAGCGGTTCGAACAATCACATTAATATATTTATTTCTTCTCTTTCACCACCCAAAAACCAGCCCAAACCCGGCCATGCTCCCCTCTTTTGTTGCTCTCCCTGCGTCCTGCTCCGTTAATTGCAGGAACTCCTCGGTGCTTTCAGCTACAAGGCCGCTGCCGAGCTCGTCCCCTGAATATTAGATGAAGCCTTAAGTAGCGATTGTTGTTCTTTTGCCCATCAACTATTCATGTTCTCTGAGCCGCCGGCACCGTGGGACCGCGGCGTCAGGAAACAAGCTGCAGAAAGAAAGAGTCGCTTTGAACAAGTTCATTCCACCTCCAAAACTGGTCCTCTAAAAGGTCCAAAACCAGTCCCTTAAAAGGTCCAAAACTGGTCCCTTAAAAGGTCCAAAACCGGTCCCTTAAAAGGTCCAAACCGGTCCCTCTAAAAGGTCTAAAACCATCCTCCAGAGGGTCAGAAATCGTTCCTCTAAAAGGTCCAAAACCAGTCTCTTAAAAGGTCCAAAGCGGTCCTCTAAAGGTCCAAAACCAGCCCTCAAAGTGTAAAAAGGGTAAACAAAATATTAGATTGTTCTATTGTTGTTTATTGTGCAATTTTTGTCGCTTTGTGTCATTTTTGTCATTTTCTCATTTTAGTCACTTTGTTCCTCATTTTTTTGTCATTTTGTGTCTCATTTTTGTCATTTTGTGTCTCATTTTTGTCATTTTGTTTCTCATTTTTGTCATTTTGTCTCATTTTTGTCACTGTCTCATTTTTGTCATTTTGTCTCATTTTTTTCATTTTGTGTCTCATTTTAGTCATTTTGTCTCATCTTTGTCGCTTTGTGTCTCATTTTTGTCACTTTGTGTCTCATTTTTGTCACTTTGTGTGTAATTTTTGTCGCTTTGTGTGTAATTTTCATTCATTCATGTTGTCTGAGTCGGCGTTACCGTGGGACCGTGGCATTGGGAAACCAGCTGGTTTCGGAGGCTTTTTCGGAGGTTGGAAATGGAAGCAAACGCTGCAGAAATAAAGAGTTGGTTTGAACAAGTTCACGCGCTGTCTTCTTCCACTCATCCAGCATTTTGTTCAAAACCACACAACTTTATTTACATTTGAAGCTTCCAAAGATAGCAGAAGCTGTCAGGATGGATTTTGAGGAAATGATGCAGGAAGAAGCAGAGATGTTTCTACTGGGAGGATCTGAGCTCTGAACATTTTACTGCAACAGATGTGAAAAGACAGAGCAAATAAGAATATAGAAAGGAGCGACTAACTGGATGAATGAAGCGCATCCAACATGTGGTCTGAGGGATAAATGTGGTCCTCCAGAGGGTCCAATTGGGTCCTCAAAGTGTAAAAAATCCAGGGAAGACGTAAACTGCAGATTGTAAATTAGTAAAACTATAAATTTAAAGTAATTTCTTTGTTGTGTCTCCATTTCTTTTGTCGCTTTTAAATTTTGTTTTTTGGGGGGCTTTTTTTGTGGTGTTTGTCTCATTTTTATCATTTTACATCTCATTTTTGTCATTTTACATCTCATTTTTACCATTTTACATCTCATTTTTCTCATTTTACATCTCATTTTTACCATTTTACATCTCATTTTTACCATTTTACGTCTCATTTTTCTCATTTTACATCTCATTTTTTCTCATTTTACATCTCATTTTTCTCATGTCTCATTTTTTCATTTCGTGTCTGTTTGTCATTTTTTTGTCTCATTTTTGTCCTTTTGCTTCTCATTTTTTAAATTTTATGTCTCATTTTAGTAGTTTTTTGTCTCGGTTTTTGTCATTGTGTGTCTCATTTTTGTCGTTTGTCCTTATTTTTATCGCTTTCTAACTACGTTGTCTTATTTTATGTCTTATGTTCAGAAAACACTTAAACTTCTCATTTTACAGTGTTTTTATTCCCTTCATTTCAGTAAATATGTATTATAGGAACGAATTTAAAACAAAAATAGCAGAAATTCTCAGTGAAAGTTGATTAATTTGGTTCTACTGGTTGTTTTAAGGTAATAAAACATGAGGCTTCAGTGATAAAGTGCTTATTGGTTTAAGAGGTGAGGGTTTTTTTTCAGAGTTTACAGCAGCTTCATGCTCATACATGAGAAAAATCTCCTGAACCACGGCGGCGCCTCGGAGACTCCCATAAGTCAAACTTTAGGCGGAGGAGGCGGCGCATGAATACCAAAGGCAGAATAACTGATGACCTCATTTATGCAATAACCAGTGTTTTTTAATTAGAGTTATTTATGGTGCTCGGCTGATTCACGGCTCGGACGCAGCGGACCCTGATTCTAACGCTGACAGCAGAATTATCACGGCCCAGCTTCAACACGAAGAAAAGCTAAAACGAGAAACCAGTCCAGGAAAATCACCAACGGCTTTTATTACCTTCAGCGTGTCAGTGCATTGTAGCAGCAGTTTTATAAGAATAAAGCCCAGTTTTTAGTGAGAATGTGCGAGAAAAGCGATCTTCCTCGTGATTTTATTTCATGCATTTCCATCTTTTTCTCAGATTTTTGATATTTTTTTGCAACATTTCTGTGATTTTGATGGGAAATTTGAAGAACAACGGTTTAAAATTGAGAAAAAGGAAAATATTGTGCAAGAAAAGCGACCTTCATGGTGGTTTTATTTCATGAATTTCCATCTTTGAGGTGTTCCAGCTAAGATTTTCTGATATTTTCTGCAACGTGTCAGTGATTTTTATTTGAAACTTGAAGGGAAATGGTTTAAAACTGAGAAAAAGGGAAGTGTAGTGTAGTCCTGGTGGTTTTATTTCATGCATTTCCATCTTTTTCTCAGATTTTTTGATATTTTTTGCAACATTTCTGTGATTTTGATGGGAAATTTGAAGAAAAACGGTTTAAAATTGAGAAAAAGATAAATATTGTGCAAGAAAATGATCTTCCTTGTGGTTTTATTCCATGCATCTCCATCTTTGAGGTGTTCCAGCTAAGATTTTCTGCAACATTTCTGTGATTTTGATGCAAAATTTAAATTTAAAACTGAGAGAAAGGAAAATGTTGTGCAAAGAAACAGTCTTCTTGCTCTCTTTATTCCATGCATCTCCATCTTTGTCGAAGATTTTCTGTTTTTTTTTGTGGCAACATTTCTATGATTTTGATGGAAAACTTTAAAGAAAATGGTTTAAAATTGAGAAAAAGGAAAATGTTGTGAGAGAAAATGATCTTCTTGTTGGTTTTTGTTCGATGCATCTCCATCTTTGAGGCGTCCCAACTCAAAAGTCTGATATTTTCTACGACATCTCTGTGATTTTCACCAATCCTCTTCTGTGCACACAATAAACAAGCTCTATTCTTGTGTTTGAGGGATTTAAAGGTGGATTTATAGCTAATTTCCCTCTTTTTTTTCATTTTCATAAACATCACATCATTCGTGAAACATTTTATTGTCAAATTAGCATCTCTTCTTCAGGGGTCGATCACTAATAAAACAGATAAAATGCAACTTTTGAGACAGAAAATGATCTTTTTGGGATTTTATTCCATCTGTGAGGCATCCCAACTCTGATTTTCTGATCTTTTTCGCATCATTTCTGTGATTCTCAGGAATATCTTCCAACGTTCACTCTGATTGTCTTCATTTGTAGCAGCGTTTGAGTTCATTTTGGCAGCATTTTCATGAGAATAAAACCCAGTTTTTGTTGAATTTATTGTGATTTAACTGTGAACATCGGACACCTGCTGCAGAACCGTCAGGGTTTATTTTTATCGCTCTGACCTTATCGCTGCTGAAACGTTCTGAAGAGCTGCTGCTTCCACTGATGCTGGAAATGATTCGGGAAAATCTGCCTCTCAGAAATACTTTGGCTCATTTTTTCTGCCACTTGTTTCTCTAAAAATACGTCGAGAGGAGTCAAAATATAAAAGCCACTCATGAGTTAGTCAAAAACTGGACATTTAAAATGATGTCTGTGAAATGAAAGATTCATATCTGGAAAGCTGGCCGTCGCCCCTCTACTCAAAGGTTTTATCAGGAACTTCTGTATTTAACTCAGTAAAAATCTGTAAATTAGTGTATTTAATTGATTAATTAAAATACTTGGGTTGAAAAAAAGGGTTGAAACTGTAAAAAAAAAAATCCAAATTAAAAAGAT
This sequence comes from Acanthochromis polyacanthus, assembly GCF_021347895.1. Classification (NCBI taxonomy): domain Eukaryota; kingdom Metazoa; phylum Chordata; class Actinopteri; family Pomacentridae; genus Acanthochromis; species Acanthochromis polyacanthus. The sequence goes on from NC_067122.1 coordinate 3,324,450, forward strand.
AAATATTATTAAAAACATTAATGTGTTCTTTTACAACTGTAAACTGAAAAAAAATGTATTTTTAGTCCGTATTTAAATCAGCAAAAAACGTAATTAAATGTATTTCCTGCTACTGATGAATAATAATAATAATAATAATAATAATAATAATAAATAAATAAAAATAAAGTCAGTTGTCATTTTTTTGCTTTATTTTTTGTTATTAAAAAATAAAGCAAAAAAATCACAGACACAAATAATATTATGAACAGGTTGCATGCATGAATTATAATCTAACCAGAAACAACTAAAATCCAGCAAAGTTCGCTGGATTTTTGTAGATTTTTTTCCGAATGTTTTTAAAGAAAATATTGGAAGTTTTACTGATATGCTGTAGATATTTTTAGGATTTTTTTGGAAGATTGTTTTTGGAAAACATTAAAAACTTTTATTAGTTTATTTATTTCATGTTTTTTAAAAATTTGATTTCTTGCCAAATTTTGAGATTTTTCTTAAAAAAAATAAAACTTTTAAGGGAATTTTTTTCAGGAATTTTTAGAATTTTCTTCTTGAAGATTTTGCAATTTTTTTTTATGAATTTGAGGAAATGTTTGCTGAATTTTTGGAGTTTCTTTCAGACAAGGGAACAATGTTTAGGTGCCCGTAAATGAGGACAACAGGAGAGTTCAAGGATTAATATGAAATACTTAAGAACTTTCTGTGCATATTTGGATTTTTGTGTTAAAGATTCTAGTTTTTTTGCACAGAAACATGACGTTTAAATAAAAAAAAACCACTTCATCCACCACTGGTTGGTGTCATGTGCTGATGTGTGGTTCTGAGTCTGAGGAGACTTTCTGCTGGGTTTAGTTTTCTGAACCCAGCATAAAACATTAAATACAGTCTGGAAGTAAAAGTTTTGCATTAAAAAGCTGCTTTTCTGTCCAGCCGGGCATTAAAGCATCGACTCTATCAGTAAAAAGCAGCTTTATTCTGGTTAACGTGCGGTAAAGACGAGGACGAGCTGATGAGGGAGGTGATTAAATCAGATTCTACTCTCTTCTGTGTGATCTTTTCCATGTACTCTATATAATAACGCTGCACTTTCATCCGCTGATCAAAGAATAGAAGAAAAACCTCGGTTTATTCCAACACGCAGCAGAAGCTACTCGTGGAAATGGATGTTTGTAGCGAGCAGGAAGAAGTAATTAAGGTGAAAGGAGCTGAATGATGGCCTGGAGAGGCTCGGTGGGAGCAGCTTCAAACCCGTTTCTGTGTCGACAAACAGTGGAGGTGGAGCATGTTTGCCGGGGCAGCTGGGTAATAAGCGGGCTGACAAACGCAGTAAATGCACAAGTCGTGTAGGGCATTAAACATGGAGGGAGGCAGGAGTGACACGGAGACGCTGGACGGGCAGAGATTGACTCGACACGACAGGAAGTGATGTGAATCCCAGCAGGATGAAAAATAGAAGAGAGGCTGCTGCAGCTTAAATAAGGGGGACAAATGTTTGCAGATGTGTCCTGCTTTTGATTAATGTTAATAATAATAATAATAGTAATAATAACAATAATAGTAATAATAACAGTCATAATAAAAGTAATACCTATTTTTATATATTTAAAAAAATTAATGTGCATAAATTATTTTTATATATTAAAATATAGTTATATTATTTATATTATAAATCTAAATATTTTAAAAATTTATAAAGATTAATAGTAATTCATATTAATTGATTGATTTTTAAGATGATAAAATAATAATGAGAATAATAATATGTAATATTGTATTTTTATATATTATTTTATATAATATAATTTATTAAACAATAAACACATTTTTATATTTACATATTAAAAACATCTATTTATATTAATTACATTATATTTATACAACAAATAATATATTTTTATATACACTGTAATAATGTAATTAATATTAATTAATTTAAAAAATGACATATTAATATTAATTAATATTAAATATATTCATATAAATATCTCTTTAATGTAAAAAACTGAAAAATATTTATTTTCTAAACATATGACATAAATATTAATAAGAGAATAGTGATTTTTTTGTTGCTAAGAAAACAAGAAAAAAAATGTTTAAAAATATTATTTTTCTTTTGTGATTTTTTAGTTATCGATATAGATAGATAGATAGATAGATAGATAGATAGACAGATAATAAGTGCTGTCTTATTAGCCTCCAGTCTGCCTCAAACTTTACATGTGTGATCAGAGTCCGGTTCTGATGACATCCACAGACTGATATTCATTCTCAGTCATACCGCCACCTGGTGGACAGTTTTGATGGATCATCAACAAATCAGCCAATCATTGAAATACACTCACAGCATTGATCAGGTTCTCGCAATTTGCTTCATATTTTGCTTCAAATTGCGAGAACCTGACCAAAGCTGCTTGCAGCTTTAATTAGTTTTTTTTTTTTTTTGCATGACATAGCCAGGCATGCTAAATGCTAACGTGAACATTAACACATCATGTAGAGTCATGAATGTTCTCAGAGTTTTGCTAAGAAAAGGCAGATATTTTCTGGATGTATTTCTGCTTTTTCAGCAGCGGGTTTGTGCCTTTGAATCGGCTGACTGCTGAACATGTTGGACGACCACCTCGTCTAAAGAAGCTCCCCTCGATGATCAACGAGTCGTGCCATCTTGGCTTCTGATCGCCGAAATACAGGCGTCTGCTGCTCTTTGTTTTTTTTCTGCCAGTTTGACTGCTAATCAGCAAGATGCCATTTCAAACAAAAGCACCGAAAATTGGAGAGGACTCAAAAACATTCTGGGCAAATAGCTGCTGGCAGACGGATCTGGCCATCGTTCATCTTCGTCAAAAAGAAAAAAAGAAAAACAGGTAGTTGGACTTGTAGAATAAAAGAAAAGTGGGAGTGCTTGGATTTAATTTGGATGATCTGACAACGTCTGACGGATGAAGAGACGACAGATTTGTGTTCTTAATAAAAACCAAAAGAGCTGGAGGTGTCGGTGCCAGCCTCGCTTCGCCTTCTGTTCTCCTCAGAGGACCGAGCCACACCAATTAACTCCCCAACAGTCGTAATCAGGGGACCTGTAAGATACCACACAAATTAAATTAAACCAGCCCCAACCATATGCCAATACGTGTCCTCTTCAAAGCCTCCTTTTACTGAGTCGCCACGGAAAAAGAAAGCGGAGGAAAGAATCAATAAACAGCCACCATGACCACGCAAGACAACAAAAATCATCTTCAAACGAGGCCTCGGGGAGCACGGTTTTAAAGTTAAAGCACCAGATCGCTGCCGGCCAACGGACTGAGTGGCAGATTTTTTAACGCAAACTGAGTTCGGCTTTGGGCTTTGGAAAGTCTGGAACGAAGCAAAGCAGTAAATTAGTCACATAAAACCAAGAGAGGAATCATGCGGCTCCTAATTGCTCCGGTTTGTTGTTGATGACAGTCCGGAGTCACAGGTCAGTGCAGACGATGTACCTGACAAACGGCCGACGTCCACCTGTCTCCGGGAGCAACAGTTCAGCCAATCAGCCGAGAGTCGCTCTGGACTTCTGTCACCGTGACTTTCACACTCAAGTTCAGGTAATTACTGCAAGAAAAAGCCTCAAAGACTTCACGAAGTCACGCTTTTGTTTGTTAATCCTTTATTCAGTTTCCAGTCTGACAGCAAATGTTCCAGGAAAATATCACACTTTCATGGATATTTACATTCATGAGACGTCTAAATTACTGGATTTCTGGATTCCAAAAGACAGATTGTGACAAAATGATGTCAGTGTATTAAAAAGTTAAACAAAAGAAACAACTTTTTCCCTTTAATGTTCCTTAAGATGAGTATTTCTGCTTCTTTCAGTGGTGAAAACATGATTTGTTAATCTTGTATTTCAAATGAAAATAGAAAATCAGTGTAGATTCTTATTCATGAGGTCGTGGTGATCTTCAAAGTCTCAGTGGAAACAACTGGATTTCTATTTGAGGTTATTTCAAGAATGTTATCAAAAGTTCAAGTTGGGGCATGGATGCAAGATGGTCACCAAGACTCCTATGACTCATCTGAAGGAGAAAGAGACTAATAAGGGAGGCCACTAAGACTCCTATGACTCCTCTGAAGGAAAAAGAGACAAGTGATGGAGGCCACCAAGACTCCTATGACTAATCTGAAGGAGAAAGAGACTAATGAGGGAGGCCACCAAGACTCCTATGACTCCTCTGAAGGAGAAAGAGACTAATGAGGGAGGCCACCAAGACTCCTATGACTCCTCTGAATGAGAAAGAGACTAGTGATGGAGGCCACCAAGACACCTATGACTCATCTGAAGGAGAAAGAGACGAGTGATGGAGGCCACCAAGACTCCTATGACTCCTCTGAAGGAGAAAGAGACTAGTGATGGAGGCCACCAAGACACCTATGACTAATCTGAAGGAAAAAGAGACTGATAAAGGAGGCCACCAAGACACCTATGACTCCTCTGAAGGAGAAAGAGACTAATGAGGGAGGCCACCAAGACTCCTATGACTCCTCTGAAGGAGAAAGAGACTGATAAAGGAGGCCACCAAGACACCTATGACTCCTCTGAAGGAGAAAGAGACTAGTGATGGAGGCCACCAAGACACCTATGACTTCTCTGAAGGAGTTACTGTTCATATAGTAACTGTTGTCTGTCAGATCAGATGAAGGAAATGACTTAAAAGCGTTACCACATATACGTCTACTGCCCTCTAGTCCTTAAACAGCATTAACTAGACTCTCCCTTCCTGAAAAATACTCATTTTTTCTTACTGACTTCATCTCTGCACAGCAAATGTAAACATAAAATCCAACCAATGAATTCATTAAAATGAAATTTCTGGAGCACTTTAATCACATCAGGAAGAATAATGCTATGAATCTCTGTCGGCTTTTCACATATACCATCAATAATTCCGCCCTAACGAGGTGTTGTGGGTGGCTAACAGATTCAGGAGTGTCCCTGTGATCTTGGCAGTCATCACAGGAGGTCCTGCTCTCCTGGCCTGTGGTCCTCTGATCGCCGGGGCTGAATGTTAAAGATGAGGCATTTCAGGGAACAAGAGCCGGCTCATCATGGGGTTGATTGTGTAATACTGACGGCGTTTAAGTTCAGCCTTTTGAGCCGGGCGTCCTCACCGCCTCTGCATTTTTATGTGATGGAATGGCATCATTCAAACAAGCTTTTCTTTATTCTACTCAGGTTTTTCTGAAGCACCGAAATCAAAACTCACAAATATAATTTGTAGAAGATGAAGGACAAATCCATCCTTCACAGCACTGAAATGGTACATGTCGTGTTTTTACATAAATATTCACCATAAAGTCACTTGGTCACACACTATGCATACAGTAGAGATGACACAGAGATGAAGAGGCCTCAGAAAAACATTTCAGCCAGTTTGGTTATAAGTGAAGGCAGAAGAAATACACATTAAATTAACTCTGGAAAACTGAGTCACCACGAAATTTCATGAGACCAAAAATAAAAACTCACCGTCCCCACAGTGAAGCACGGTGGTGGCAGCATTATAATGTTCAGGCTGATTGAGAACGATTTTCACAGGTTTAAATGTAAATTTAGCTAAATACTGACTTGAAAGGGGTAAATTTTCATGCAGTCACTTCTATCAAATTCTATATTTTTATTAAATTAGCATTAATTTGTAGAAATCTGTTTTCACTTTGACATTAAAGAGTCTTTTTCTGTAAATTCCTGTCAAAAAAAGCCAACTTAAATTGACTGTGATTGGACTTTAAAGAGTAATAACAGAGGCTTGTTATCTGATCCACTCCCATCGTCATGTTCCACATTTTATGACACTCATCATCTGGGTGTTTGTCGGTAAGTTTGCGAGCCGGGAAATAAAGACGCCAGCTAATAGCCTTGACAGGGATGGACTTGCTAATTTGCTAATGGCTCCTTCTTCCTGTGGGCCATTAGATAAGCAGCAGCAGCAGCCACCGCTCTCCTAAAACTGGTGTGATGTAAACCCCACTGATCACTATCGGGCCCGTTAATGGCCTCCGAAAGCCAGAAAACACATTCAATCACATTTACTCACACTGAAAGATATAGCGGCGCCTAACGCTAACCGGAGTGGATCCGCCGTCCGTTCCGCCGTGTCACCGCGCTTTGATTTTGTGTTCGATACACTCCCGGTTATTGTGCTGCTCTGTGTTTTTTCTGGACGTGTCGGGCGATCGGCTTTAATCATTAGCGCTGGAAGGTCCGGGTCGTATCGATTCAGATGAGCCCATCACAGCAGCTCGTCATTAAAAGACACTCTGCAAAGACAAACCGCTAACAGGATATCAGGGCCTCGCACATATCCACAGGATCTGCTGGAGGAAGACTGGAAAACACAAAGGATGTGTTTCAGGGTGTGGTGATATATGATATTTAGAAAAAAAGGCATGAAGAACTGCTAATTCAAGCGCAAAAGGTGACAATTTACAAAAAAAAAACGCTGAAAAATGCTTATTGGACCCTAAACATTACACATCATCATAAACTCACCGCTCCCATCGTGAAGCACGGTGGAGGCAGCATCATGATGTGAAGCACGGTGGAGGTAGCATCATGATGTGAAGCATGGTGGAGGCAGCATCATGATGTGAAGCATGGTGGAGGCAGCATCATGATGAAGCATGGCGGAGGCAGCATCATGATGAAGCATGGTGGTGGCAGCATCATGATGTGAAGCATGGTGGAGGCAGCATCATGATGAAGCATGGTGGTGGCAGCATCATGATGTGAAGCATGGTGGAGGCAGCATCATGATGTGAAGCATGGTGGAGGCAGCATCATGATGAAGCATGGCGGAGGCAGCATCATGATGAAGCATGGTGGTGGCAGCATCATGATGTGAAGCATGGTGGAGGCAGCATCATGATGTGAAGCATGGTGGAGGCAGCATCATGATGAAGCATGGTGGTGGCAGCATCATGATGTGAAGCATGGTGGAGGCAGCATCATGATGAAGCATGGTGGTGGCAGCATCATGATGTGAAGCATGGTGGAGGCAACATCATGATGTGAAGCATGGTGGAGGCAGCATCATGATGAAGCATGGTGGTGGCAGCATCATGATGTGAAGCATGGTGGTGGCAGCATCATGATGAAGCATGGTGGTGGCAGCATCATGATGTGAAGCATGGTGGTGGCAGCATCATGATGTGAAGCATGATGGAGGCAGCATCATGATGAAGCATGGTGGTGGCAGCATCATGATGTGAAGCATGGTGGAGGCAGCATCATGATGAAACATGGTGGAGGCAGCATCATGATGAAGCATGGTGGAGGCAGCATCATGATGTGAAGCATGGTGGAGGCAGCATCATGATGAAGCATGGTGGTGGCAGCATCATGATGTGAAGCATGGTGGAGGCAGCATCATGATGTGAAGCATGGTGGAGGCAACATCATGATGTGAAGCATGGTGGAGGCAGCATCATGATGAAGCATGGTGGAGGCAGCATCATGATGTGAAGCATGGTGGAGGCAGCATCATGATGAAGCATGGTGGTGGCAGCATCATGATGTGAAGCATGGTGGAGGCAACATCATGATGTGAAGCATGGTGGAGGCAGCATCATGATGAAGCATGGTGGTGGCAGCATCATGATGTGAAGCATGGTGGTGGCAGCATCATGATGAAGCATGGTGGTGGCAGCATCATGATGTGAAGCATGGTGGTGGCAGCATCATGATGTGAAGCATGGTGGAGGCAGCATCATGATGAAGCATGGTGGTGGCAGCATCATGATGTGAAGCATGGTGGAGGCAGCATCATGATGAAACATGGTGGAGGCAGCATCATGATGAAGCATGGTGGAGGCAGCATCATGATGTGAAGCATGGTGGAGGCAGCATCATGATGAAGCATGGTGGTGGCAGCATCATGATGTGAAGCATGGTGGAGGCAGCATCATGATGTGAAGCATGGTGGAGGCAGCATCATGATGAAGCATGGTGGTGGCAGCATCATGATGAAGCATGGTGGAGGCAGCATCATGATGTGAAGCATGGTGGAGGCAGCATCATGATGAAGCATGGTGGTGGCAGCATCATGATGTGAAGCATGGTGGAGGCAGCATCATGATGTGAAGCATGGTGGAGGCAGCATCATGATGAAGCATGGTGGTGGCAGCATCATGATGAAGCATGGTGGTGGCAGCATCATGATGTGAAGCATGGTGGTGGCAGCATCATAATTGATAATACTAACATAACACACCTGAGCTGTTGGGTTCTGACTTGCATTGTGGGTAATGTAGGCCTGTTAATCTGTCTTATAGTGCTTCCTGTACAGGTTTAGATTGTAGATAATATCAGAGTTTTTTTCTGTAGAAACCCAAGAGAGATTCTGATTATTTTCCTAAAGACGAACGTTTACCTGCCTGTCAGACTGATGGAAGGAACCAGGTTCACCTTTATTTTCTATTTTGGAACCTTTATTCAAATGAAGTTGTTTCTTTGACTTCGATCTCAGAACTGACTACAGATCAGGAAGCTGCTCTTCTTTGAATCAGTTTGTGGTCAGAGCGATTTTAACCGACAGAGTTTTGTTCTTTTCAGACAACTACGACTAGCGAGGAAGGCCATCAAGACACCTATGACTCCTCTGAAGGAGCTACTAGAAAGAGAGCAGTGAGGATTCAGATATTCTTTCTGTCAGTATGGCTGTGAAATTGATTAGCAATCAGAAATGTGTATTTTCAGCAGTTTTCAGGCTTTTGGAGCAAATCTATGAAGCAGTAATTACATAGAAATAAGTTGATTTCAGTCCAAATGTTTAGAAATGAGCAGTTTCCTACGAGCATTTCTCTTTTTCATGTATGTTCTTTCACTACAGACTGAATATTAAAGAATAATTCTGGTATGTACTCGTTAGTTGACTGTTTCCTCAGATAAACTGTCTTGTTGAAAGGCTTTGCATGTGAAGGTTAGACGTTTTATTCTGATTCAAAGGTATGCGATTGCAGTAAGTTTCGACTTATCATCTAAAATCAATGCCTAAACTTTACTGAGAAAACACATCAGTGCAGAATCCTCGTGGTGCTCAGATCGAGATTTGAGATTCTGCTCAAACTCGTCTCACCAGAGGGTCTTTCCAGTGTTTTATCCGAGTCTGTAGGTCTCATAATTTGGTGTATTTTACTGTGTTTGCCTTAAACTTGCAGGGTTTCTTCCTCCCCTGCCACATCTAAATTGTTAACTTTCTAACCCAGCAGTTTTTAAAGTGATTTCACATCTTTTCCTCTTGATTTAGTATTGTACTGTGGTAATTTTGTCTCTATTTGTGGTGATTTTGCATCTTTTTGTGGTGATTTGATCTCCTTTTGTGGTGATTTAGCATCTTTTGTAATGATTTTATCTCTTTTTTGTTGATTTTGTCTATTTTCGTGGTGATTTTGTCTCTTTTTTGTGGTGATTTTGTCGATTTTAGTGGTGATTTGTTCTCCTTTTGTGGTGATTTATCTCTTTTTGTGGTGATTTTATCTCTTTTTGTGGTGATTTTATCTCATGTGGTGATTTTGCATCTTTTTGTGGTGATTTTGCATCATTTTGCGGTGATTTTATCTCCTTATGTGTTGATTTTGCATATTTTTGTGGTGATTTTATCTCTTTTTGTGATGATTTTATCTCTTTTTGTGGTGATTTTATCTCATGTGGTGATTTTGCATCATTTTGTGGTGATTTTATCTCTTTTTGTGACGATTTTATCTCTTTTTTGTTGATTTTGCATCTTTTTGTGGTGATTTCATCTCTTTTTGTGGTGATTTTATCTCTTTTTGTGGTTATTTTATCTTGTGGTGATTTTGCATCTTTTTGTGGTGATTTTCCATCATTTTGTGGTGATTTTATCTCCTTATGTAGTGATTTTGCATATTTTTGTGGTGATTTTATCTCTTTTTGTGATGATTTTATCTCTTTTTTGCTGATTTTGTCTCTTTTTGCTGATTTTGTCTCTTTTTGTGGTGATTGTGCATATTTTTGTGGTGATTGTGCATATTTTTGTGGTGATTTTGTCTTTTTTGTGGTGATTCTGCATCTTTTTATGGTGATTTAGTGATTCTCCATAAACTCGTCTCACCAGAGGGTCTTTCCAGTGTTTTATCGGTGTCTGCAGGGCTCACAATCAGGTGTATTTTACTGTGTTTGCCTTAAACTTGCAGGGTTTCTTCCTCCCCCTGTGTTTTGCTCCAGACACTTTCACATCTACATTGTTAACTTTCTAACCCAGCAGTTTTCCTGATGACTGTCGGAGCGTCCCTGCAGTCGATCCTCCGACTCCCTGACAGACGGACCGTCTCTCTGACAGAAGTGCTTACTTGCAGTTTGCCTGCGGTTGTCAGGCTGTAACTCTGCTTCCTTTGTGCTTCAGTCACTCTGCTCTCATTTAGCAGCACCAGCCGACAGCTCCTCGCATCCCGGCCCCGTCGTTAGCTCCTCGGCTCGTAACACAGCCGTGTAATGGCGTCGCAAAAAGGCCTAATTAGATCTAAATTAGCGTCACTTTCTTGACTCAACGTTATGGATTGAGGACGGGGGGACTAATTACGCCGCTATTAATGCAGAGAGAGGTTAATGACGGGGGGAGTTTGTCACCAAAACCCAATGAGGAGGGACGTGATCGGCTCGTTCGGCCGCCAAAACGAGACGCTCCCTTCTTGATTTGTGCTGAGGCGAGCTGTTTGCTGCTCTCCCACCGCTCGTGATCAATGTACACGCTGTACGCGGTAAACAAATAATAACTCAGGTTAGTGGATTAAAGCACAGCGGCGGCGGCGGTGGCGAGGCTCGTGTGTTTGTCTGTAATTATGCAAGCAACAAATCATCAGAGTCTGAACTATGGATTCCAGACGTGCACAGGTGGGGCCGTTAGCAGGATCACAATGCTGCAGCGTCAGAGACAACAGATTAATGCAGGAAAAGAAGCATCATCAGATCTGTGCTCCGCAAACGAAATATCAACGGAAAGCTGTCGTCAGAAAGTTTCCTATTGTTGAGTCGGTGTCTTAGAGACAGAGAGACGAAGATCTAGCTTTAGATGCAGAGATAGAGAGAAAGATATAGAGATATCGATGCACATATATTGAGAGAGACGCTAGATATATAGAGATAGAGAAACAGTTGACATAGATATAGAGATATAGATGGATGGATGGATGGATGGATGGATGGATGGATGGATGGATAGATAGATAGATAGATAGATAGATAGATAGATAGATAGAGATATAAAAATAGAGATGCGGGGAGATGTAGTGATAGAGATATAGAGATTGATAGAGATACAGAGATATAGATATAGAGATATAGATATATACATAGAGCTATAGAGATAGAGAGACAGAGATAGAGATATAGAGATAAAGAGCGATAGAGACAAATAGAGTTATAGATACATAGATAGAGAGACAGAGATAGAGAGAGTTCCAGAGATAAAGAGATATACATAGAGATATAGAAATAGAGAGTATAGAAAGAGATATAGTGATACATATAGATATAGATATTGAGAGATAGAGATATAGAGATGGAAATATAGAGATAAAGATATGGAGATAAAGATAAAAAGAGATAGATAGATAGATAGATAGATAGATAGATAGATAGATAGATAGATAGATAGATGCTACATTTGAGAAACATAAGGAAAATAATGGGCAAAAGATAGAGATAGAGAGATATAGTATGCTCATACAAATATTCAAGGCCAGAAATGGAAAAAAAAATGCTTGTCAGGTTTAAAGATAAAGAGATGTCAAATCAAGTCAAGATACAGAAAATGTGAAGTAGTATTTACCTGGTGGGTATAAAGGTTTGCATTCTTATGTATAAAGTGGCGATAGAATATGATTGAAATATAAAATAACAATGTGAACAATGTGAAATGTGCAGAGTGTTCCAATGAAGGCTAGTTAGTGACTGAAGCAGCAGATCCCTCTTTGTTCTCTTCTACATCTAAAGAATTAGCAGAAAGATTATAAATCCGAGCAGACGCTGGGCTCTCGACGGCTTTCACGAGTCCATGAATGGAGGTTGAATGTAAAGCTGATGTATTTCTCTGCTCTATGGAAATCGCTCTGCGGGGCTTTGTATAAAGTCGCTTTGCCTCGAGATGCGTCGCTCTGACAAAACACTTTGTGTGCCAGAGTTTGATTCACGACCTTGTGTCTGTTTTACGAGCTCCGGCTGAAGCGCTGAAAAACTTCCAGAGATGATCCGAGTTTGTGTGTTTTACTGGTGATCACAGCAGTCAGGATTTAATGTGTTTGAAACCCTGAAACGCTGAGTGGCAGCCATCAGTCACCACGGGGATGATCAGCCTAAAATGTAGAGCTTAAAACCTGCTATGTCACCATGGTAACGGATGCTGTACTGTTGGATCACCATGGTAACTGATGCTGCAGAGCTGGGTCACCATGGTAACGGATGCTGCACAGCTGGGTCACCATGGTAACGGATGCTGCAGAGCTGGGTCACCATGGTAACGGATGCTGCACAGCTGGGTCACCATGGTAACGGATGCTGCACAGCTGGGTCACCATGGTAACGGATGCTGCAGAGCTGGGTCACCATGGTAACGGATGCTGCACAGCTGGGTCACCATGGTAACGGATGCTGCACAGCTGGGTCAACATGGCAACGGGTGCTACACAGCTGGGTCACCATGGTAACGGATGCTGCGCAGCTGGGTCACCATGGTAACGGATGCTGCACAGCTGGATCACCATGGTAGGTTTTAAGAAGTAGTTAGACTGTCAGAATAAAACTTATATATATATATTACCAAAAAATGGATATTTTCAGCTTCATTCTAAACTCCAGAGGTTCTGCATTAGATCTCTTCCGGTACAGTTTAGTTCTTGTGTTTGAAAACCTCCTAAAAGGCCGGAAGATGAGACCAGTGGCGAGCTTCGACTGTCTGACGTTTCAACCACCTTCACTGCGACTCCGTGGAGAGAGAGGAACGAAATCTGGAGCTAAACGCCAAAGACAAAGTATGCAAATGAGTAATTAGTTCAATAACAGTTTCCCAAAACATCAGCCCTTAAGCAACTGCTCTGCATCTATTATAACAATTACCATATGCAGCGAGCGTAGTGATGGATCTGCCCCTCGCCGCCGCCGCCATCATCCCCCAAACCGTACGAATGAGCGAACAGCAAGCTAATGGGAGAGAGAGTCGGGTAAAAAATGGAGAAAACATGCCGAGCCCAGCGTGGCAATCAGCTCATCCCACTGACAAAGAGGAGAGGGGAAAAAAAAGCTCCATCTGTGGGAGGAAACGCCGCCTCGCCGACCTTGACAGAGATAAAAGTATAAATTTGACTCTCAATTAACGGACGAGTCCTTCACTTCTCCATAGCAGCACATCAGAGGTCCCAGCACACTGTAAAAAAGTCTTCATTCACCTCCACATTATCACTTTAAAGTCAGGATCATTCATCAGCTGAGGACGCTGGGAGATTTCTGCACTTATTGGTCCCAACGAGGAAGCGATAAACTTGAATTTACTAAAATAACTTCATTAAAACTAAATCCTTCCTGAATCCATTACGTTCAGCCGCACTCTCCTGGGAACCGTTTACAAGATCTTTTATGGAACGCTTCAAAACAAATGCTAAGAACCTCATTCAGTCTCCTTCAAACCCAAAAACAAATCAAACTTTTCCCAGTTTAGTGTCTCTAAATTCAGGAGTTTTCCTTAAACGAGTGTTTATTTAGGAAAAGAAAAGCAGAATAATGTGGATGACTGCAGGAAAATGACGCTTTATTAAGAAGAGAACTGTTTTCTGAGGTTAAAGCATATTATCAAGTCTAAAACCAGTTTAAAGCCAGACCAAAACCAGTCCAAAACCAAATCTAAAGCCAGTTAAAAACGAAGTCTAAAACCAGTCCAAATCCAATCTAAAACCAAATCTAATATCAGTCTAAAACCAGTCCAAATCCAGCCCAAAACCCAGTCTAAAACCAGTCCAAAACCAAGTCTAATATCAATCCAAAACCCAGTCTAAAACCAGTCCAAAACCAAGTCTAATATCAATCCAAAACCAAGTCTCAAACCAGTCCAGAACTAAGTCTAATGTCAATCCAAAACCAAGGTAAAACCATCCTTTCTTTACTGATTTGTCAGTATAAAAAGCAACGGTATCCAGTCCAAAACCAAGTCTAAAACCAGTCCTAAACTAGTCCAAAACCAAGTCTAAAATCAGTCCTAAACTAGTCCAAAACCAAGTCTAAAACTAGTCCTAAACTAGTCCAAAACCAAGTCTAAAATCAGTCCTAAACTAGTCCAAAACCAAGTCTAAAATCAGTCCTAAACTAGTCCAAAACCAAGTCTAAAACCAGTCCTAAACTAGTCCAAAACCAAGTCTAAAACCAGATCTAAAACTGAGTCTACACTACAGAGTGGGTCCAAACTGATCAGATCTGTTTGTTTAAACAAGTTTAGAAATGTTCGTGTTGGATGAGGTAGAAAGGTTTGGACAAGGGAAGAAATCTGTAATATTTGGGCTAAATTACATTAACTTTGCTCCTCAGAAGCAAACCAATGAGAATTTAGCTCTAGTTTGAGTTACAGATGTTGGTATTTTATGGTTTTTAGTGCGAGGTTAACACCTACAGGGCTTCATTTCTGTGCCGCTGGGTTTACCAGGGAAGTGTAACGGAGTAAAAAGTCCAGCGTGGAGCTCTGAAAATGTCTCTGTGTGCAACGGAACGACAGATTTGTGCATTTTGCAGCTGCGTTGATGCACAATTAGGAGCCCCAGCATGGCCGCTGAGCGTTTCCATGGCGACGGGCCCTCTGCGCTCCCCGGTAGCTGGCATACGCTAACGACACCGTTGATTTGTCGTCGGTCCCGGCAACCTTGTAAGGTGACGGCGAGGCCCGGGCCCCGTGTACGCGGCGGCGGCTGGACTGCTGGTGATAATTAGTCTCTGTAGCGGCGCCGCTCTGACTGGGCGCACATGTTCCAGCTGTCACAGGTGTATTCTGGGAGATGCGGTTCGGTGACAGCCGTGACAGCACCATCTGGACCTGTCCGCATCGCGGGACGCCGACGCCGCGGTGACAAGTCGCTAGCGGCGCCAAGAGATGTGCATGTGCGAGTGTGTGTGTGTGTGTGTGTGTGTGTGTGTGTGTGTGTGTGTGTGTGTGTGTGTGTGTGTGTGTGTGTGTGTGTGTGTGTGTGTGTGTGTGTGTGTGTTTGATGCCTCGTGTTGCCAGCAGGACAGCATGTTGCGTGGAGCGTGAGCTAATGCATTTCACACATACTCAGGTGTGTGTGCACGAATGTGTGTGTAGCGTGTCGCTCTAAGTGGGATTCATGTTTAGTTTACAGGTGGAGTGTGTATAATGTGTGTGTACAGTGTGTGTGTGCGGTGTGTGTTCTGTGTGTGTACAGTGTGTGATGTCAGAATCCAGTGTGTGTGCAGTGTTTGTGCAGCATGTGTACAGTGTGTGTGACAATTTTTCTCAGTATGTACGTACAGTGTGTACTTCCTGTACTATGTGTGTGTACAGTGTGTGTACAGTGTGTGTTCAGTGTGTGTACAGTGTGTATATCTAGTGTGTGTTCTGTAGGTGTTTCTTGGTTTTATTCCATGTCTATATCTAGAGGTCCAGCAGGAGTTCATGCTGCTCTCGGACGGGTTTCATGTGTGTTTGTGTGTAAATCTACTGTAAATGTGTGTGTTTGTGTGTTCATCTACTGTAAATCACTAAAAGTTTTAAAATCACAACCAAAATGCACGAAATCACCACAAACAGATGTACAATCACAACAAAGAGGAAACATACCACAAAATGACACAAAATCACCAGAAAATGGTGTAAAATCATCATAACATGACACAAAACCACCACAGAAACATTTAGAATCACTACAAAAATACACAAAATCACCACTAAAAGATTTAAAATCACTATAAAATGACACAAAATCCCCACAAAACACCACAAACAGATGTGCAATCACAACAAAGAGGAAAACATACCACCAAATGACACAAAATCACCAGAAAAATGTTGTAAAATCATCATAAAATGACACAAAATTACCACAGAAACATTTAGAATCACTACAAAAATACACAAAATCCCCATATAAAGATGTAAAATCACCACAAAAAGATGTAAATGTGTGCTTGTGTGTTGATCTGCTGTAAATGTGTGTTGATCTGCTGTAACTGTGTGTGTTTGTGTGTTGATCTGCTGTAACTGTGGTGGTTGTGTGTCCGTCGTCCACTCTAAAGCTGACGTTGTCGCACTGAGCAGCGTCCTGTTTTCCGTCCAGCAGCTTCAGCTCCTCTCTGCTGAGGAGGCGATGGCTGCCACTCCAGCAGACCCCGGCTTTGACCGTTAACCACAGCGGCTAACATCCCAGAAACACCACTCAGCAGAGCCTCGTTTCCATGGATACCTTTGTGTTAAATTCACTCCTCGCTTGTTGGACTGACACCGCTGAAAAATAATTAAAAACACAGATTTGTGTGAGAGCTGTGGGTTGTGTGAGTGGTTGGAGTGGAAGTCAAACATGCTCACAGAAATCCACTTTTATTTCTGCGTGCTGTGGCTTTAAATGACATTTTCCTGCTGGTTTTCTGTCAATCGGGGCTTTTTCGTTGTTTTTTTTTGGTAACTTCTTGACATGTTTTGTAAATTTTTGTCAACAGGAATAAAGATACATGTTTTGTTCTTTGCCAGAAAGACGATCTGGGACTTAAATCATGTTTTACAGTTTACATTTGGGTAAAGACTTGGAAAAAAATTTATTTGAACTTGATTTTTCTTTGAATTAAGTTGCAGCATTTCAGAGGAAACTTGAATTAGTTGCATTACTATTATTTGTTAACTTACTTTGGATAAACTTGATTTAAATGCATGTTTTCAACTGAGGAAGTTAATTTCAGTCCAACAATCTTGTTTTTGTTTCATTAAAGAACAAAGAATTTCATGAATAATTCATGAAGCATGTTGCTGATTCTATTCAGCTGATTTATTTCTTTGGATCCAAAGAAATCCACATAAAGTTTCATGTGTTGTTAAACTTTGCACACATAATACCATCATATCAGCCGCTCTGTTCCCCTTTAAGGCCCGGTCACACCGCCCGAACTTTGCAGTAGCGTTCCTTGAACGGTAGGGGGGGGGGGGGGCAGAATTTCGACAACGCTCGTCACCGTGCACAAAATGGGAAAAAAATCGAAAACACGGGCGTTGGATTAGCGGTGCACCGCTGAAGCCGGCGTTGCTTTAGCGTTGGTTTAGCGGTAGCGAGCGTTTGTTTAGCGGCGTTCTGCGCATGCGGGCGTTGGCTCGGCGGGGGTATAAACTTGGTTTAGCGGCATACCGCTTGTGACTACGGAGCTGAACGGATCGTTTTGATACAAGTTCTGATAGATTTTTGATAGAAGTCGATAGTCATCATGCCACGTGGACAAAAGAAGAGGAAGGCTGGAGAAGGAAAGGCAGCAGCCTCCAAGAAGATCATTACTGAGCAGGCAGCTGAAGCAATGGAGTCAGGTAAATAGATGTGGCCCACTGGTTGTGTCAAGAAATATTTAACAACTGTGAAAAAATACTGTTACGTATTTTACTGCTGGAAGGCTCGTGGATCCTCATTCCTCAGCTCCACCATCAGCTTGTCATACAGTCCATGTTCAGGCCTTCTCAGTATCCACTGTCTGACCCACACAACTCTGTCTCTCCTTCTTCTCTCTCTTCTCCTTCTGTCAAAGCTTGTTGCAGTCTGAGGAGGTTCTGGACTAGTGCACCAATCATAGCAAGTCTCTCAGCATCCACGGTGATTCAGTTTTACTGTAACTTTGAGCAAATTTGATATAGATGAGGTCTGAACTCAACGGCAGCTCGATTCCAAATGGGCTCCTGGTCCATTTCTCCCCGTATTTATAGCCAAATTCTGGTCCCGCTCTGACACCTCTATACCAACGCCAAACCAAAGTTCATCGCCGCCATGGATCTCTGCTTCAACGCCCGACACCGTTCCAGCAACCCCGTGTCTGCTCGTAAAACGCTTACAACCGCTCCACCAAAGTTTGTGCAACGTTTAATCGCCGCCCGGGCAACGCTGGCAAAGCAGCGGTGGTCCAGCGTTCAAGATTTCTGTGTTGGCCTAGCGGACCCAAGCGTCCACGAACTTGCGTCTAGCGGTGCCAAACTTTGACTGGGCGTTGGTGGAGCGGGGGTGAACTTTGCCGGGGCGGAAAATTGCCCCCTCCTCAACGCTCACAATATTTTGTGCAGCTCAAAACTTTCGGGGCGGTAGGAGGGCCCCTCCAGAAACATCAGCGGTGGCTGAGCGTATACGGCGTTGCTTTAACGGGGGCCAGCTTCTGTTAAACAGTGGTGAACGGTTACGAGCGGTGATGAATTTTTTTCACCGCTCCAGCAAAGTTCGGGCGGTGTGACCGGGCCTTTACATGTGTACACCCCTGTCAAAAGTTTTAGAACACTTTCTCATTCATGAGAAAGTGTTCTAAAACTTTTGACAGGGGTGTATATTCATATGGTACTGTATTCGTAGCGCCCTGACCGTGCTGCTAATTCTGTTTATGCTCTAACATTCTCTAAATGATGCACTGTGCTGCTGCGGTTTGCTGTAAACATCATTTTGTTGTTCCAGTACTTGTGCTAATCTAATCGCCTCAAAGTCGACCTCTGAGTCCATAAATCATCGCGGATCCTCTGACCCTCCTTCAGCTCCACCACCCGGCCGGTCGTCACACCCACACGGCAGAAAACAGCAGAAATGGAGGTTAAATGTAATTAGCACCAATCAAACTGCAGTTTAATTAAAAGCAACTCCTTCAGTCCGGATGGATCTGTGAGCGAGTCGGCTTCAGACGCTCTGACAGTCGGAGGCTTTGTTCCTGCAGCGCCGTGATGGACGTGACGCTAGCTGGTGTGTGTGTGTGTGTGTGTGTGTGTGAGAGCGTGCACGTGGGCGTGTGGGAGATGAAACAGCAGAGCAGATGAAACGCTGCCTGTGTGTGTGTGTGTGTGTGTGTGTGTGTGTGTGCAGCGAGGTGTTGCCCGTTACGCTGAGCCTCCCCCTGGGCTGGTAGCTCTGGAAGCTCTCTGGAAGCTCACTTCAGTCAGATACATGCAGATCAAACGCCGCATTGATCTCTGTGGCTGCACGCACACACACACACACACACACACATGCCAGCTCTGCCGACACCCCCGTCCTCTGCACCAGAAGCTGTGTGAAATATGAAACACGTGTTAATTACGATCAGTGTCGGCTACCGCTCACACTCCAAACCTTTCTTCCTTCCATCAGGAGCCCAGAGAAGTTTGAAGCTCGGCTCTTCCAGCTGATGATGCGCCGAGAGGCCGTCAGTTAGGAGCTGATTGTTTCAGAGGTCAGAGGTCAGAAGGTTTGGGTTTCCATCAGATGGTAAAGAGTCTTTGCTTTAAATCTTCACATCGTGTAGTTCGCTTAGATTTGCAGCTCCGTGCAGCTGAACCGTTTTTACTTCTTTAACAGTAAAAGTAGGTCAAGAAAAACCCACAAACACGCTGGATCTCTTCTTATTTACTGCAGTTCAGTTCAGGAGCATCAGGAACCGATTCCACAGAAATCATCAAGTCAGCTCTAAAACAAACTGAACTCGTAAAACTTTCCTGTCAGCTGTATGAACTGAGCTGGATTTTACAGTTAATTTAAGTCAGGAAAAACCACGAAACATGGCTTAATACTATAAAAACATGTCTTACCACAATAAATTATGTCTTAATACTATAAAAATACGTCTTAACTCTATAAAAATACATCTTAGCGCTACAAAATTACATCTTACTATTATAAAATGCATCTTAATACAATAAAAATGCATATTAATTCTAGGAAAATAAGCCTTAATACTATAAAAATACATCTTAGCTCCATAAAATTACATCTTACTTTTATAAAATGTATCTTAATACTATAAAAATACGTCTTAACTCTATAAAAATACATCTTAGCGCTACAAAATTACATCTTACTATTATAAAATGCATCTTAATACTATAAAAATACATATTAACTCTATAAAAATAAGCCTTAATAATATAAAAATCCATATTTACTCTATAAAATAAGCCTTAACACTATAAAAATGCATCTTTACTATAAACATACACCATAACTCTATAAAATACACCTTATCCCTCTAAAAATATGACCTAATGTTATTTAAAAAATACATCTGAATACTATAAAAATACATCTCATTGCTAGAAAATACGTCCTAATGCCATAAAAATGTCTTAATACTATAAAAATGCATCTTAACGCCATAGAAATGTCTTAATACAATAAAAAAATACATCTCAGTAATATTAAAATGCTTTTTAACTCTATAAAAATGCATCTTAATACTAGAAAAAACATCTAAATACTGTAAAGTATGTCTTAACTGTATAAAAATATGAGCTAATGCTATAAAAATATGTCTTAATACTACAAAATACATCTCAATAGTAGAAAAATGCATCTCAGCTCTATAAAAGTATGTCTTAACTCGATAAAATACGTCCCAATACTTTAAAATTACACTTTAATACGATAAAAATACATCTTAATACGATAAAAGGTACATCTCAACACTATAAAATACGTCTTAATTCTATAAAATATGCCTTAATACTACAAAAGTACATCTTAATACTATAAAATACATCTTAATACTATAAAATACATCTCAGTCCTATAAAACAGGTCTTAACTGAGTGGCTGCAGTGTCTTTCAGCAAACCGCATGCTGTTAATGTGATAAAAGGATAAAAATAAATGAAAACACAGAGGAACTCTCCAGGAACAGCTGATCGGTATTCTCCTGCAGCTTTCACCTGCCGTCCGCTAATCTGAGAGGAGACGGACAGAAAAGGGAAAATGTTTTCTCCCGTTTGTTTGTGACGGTGTGAAGAGCCTCTTGGATTTAATTAAAGCTGCAGCTGAACGTGTCGGCTAGCTCCGCTCTGCGCTCCTGAATATTCCTGCGACCGCTGACCATGAAAGCCTCGGTGAATATTCATGATCCTCAGAGGGTGGATTTGCATAATTTGGGTGACCCCCCCGACCTCCTCTGCGGCGTCAGGACAAAGTTCCACACCGGGTTGAGGTTTGAGGCTGGATGGAGGAGAAGCAGGAGTTGTAAAGTTTACGGACGGTTTTACAAAGCTGAAATGTTACGGACACGATTAAGATCCGATGGAGGTGATTCCAGTCCTTTGTGTGTTCTGACGTGGTGAAAAATTAAATCATGTTTTCTGCATCCACAAGAATCTGCAAGAGTCCACATGTAACATATAATATTATAAAACACTTCTAAAGTTCATCAAACGCACCTTAACTCTATAAAAGCACGTCTTATGGGTTGACTTGGCTGGTGACCGTCAGACGGACATCAGAACATCGTGTTCTGTTTCGTATCGCCTCTCATCCGCCGAGATAAACCTCAGAAACAAGTCCTAAAAGCAGCTGAACCCCGGCGTGGTCGCGGTTTGAAACGGTCCGTGTTGAAACCAACACGCTTCATGTTTCCAGACGTACGAAGGAAGACGGAGACTCACGATCGCGGTTTCAGAAGAGATGTCGTCCACTTCAAACTTTAATTTCCTTTATATTCAGCGGTCAGCGGCTCATATCACAATAAGTCTTTTTGTGGTCGATTTTACAACTTTTTGTGATGATTTTAAATCTTTTGTATTGATTTTGCATCTTTTTGTGGTGATTTTGTGTCTTTTTGTGATAATTTTAAATCTTTTGTGGTGATTTTGCATGTTTCTGTGATGATTTTGCATTTTTTGGTGATTTTACGTCTTTTTTTGTGATTTTGTGTCTTTTTGTGATGATTTTACATCATTTTGTGATAATTTTGTGTCTTTTTGTGATGATTTTACATCTTCTGTGGTGATTTTGCATCATTTTGTGGTGACTTTGCATCATTTCGTGTTGATTTTGTGTCTTTTTATGATGATTTTACATCATTTTGTTATGAATTTGCATCATTTTTTGATTATTTTGCATCTTTTTTAGTTGATTTTGCATCTTTTTGTGGTAATTTTGTGTCTTTTTGTGGTGATTTTGTGTCTTTTTGTGATGATTTTGCATTTTTGTGGTGAATTTGTGTCTTTTTGTGATGATTTTGTGTCTTTTTGTGATGATTTTGCATTTTTGTGGTGATTTTGTGTCTTTTTGTGATGATTTTGCATATTTTTGTGGTGATTTTGTGTCTTTTTGTGGTTCACTTGCCTTCCTGCGTGGCCGTGCTTTGAAGCGGTCCGTGTAGAAAATCAACACGCCTGACGTTTCCAGGCGTCCGATCGCACCACAAAGGAAGACAGAGACTCACAAACACAGTTTCATAAAACCTTAAATATCCTTTTTATCCGGCGCTGAGCGGCTGCCATCGCCGTCCCGCTTCCATCCTTTAGTTTATTTAGCTGAGGCTTACTTCCTTTTTCTTCTCTCAAACCCTTTGAACAACCTTTGAAAAGAAAAGCCGATCGACGGCTTCGTCTGGGTTGAGCTGAGTGGATGCTTCAGAAACAGTCTAATGGAACTCGTTGTTACATAAGAGACGCTCTCTGTGCTCTGGTGGAAGCTGGAAGGAGGAAGCAGAAGCAGAAGCAGCATGAAGCCACCTCTGACCTCCGGCTTCACAGCCAGGGGTTTCTACAAATGGAGAACTTTCAATCACGTCGATATTTCAGATCACCGCTGCTGCTTTGTGGATATTTTTCTGTGAAATCAGACTTTTTGCTGCGAGGATTCAGTGGAAAATCTTCTAATTTAACGTAAATGTGCAAGAACAACTTACAGAAATGACATCAGATTTGTCCAAAATCACCAAAACTTACTTGAAGAAATGATCCAGAATTATCTGCAGTGGATTTACATTTTGTCCAAAATGATTAAAAACCTGTTCAGAATTAAATGAGAAAGTGACTGTCGAAATGATTTTAAAACATAAGAAAGAAATCCTGCAGAACAGAAACCAGATTCAGTGTTCAGACTAAAACTGATAAAACTGATCTGGTTCTGGTGCTGTGTGTTTGTTTTATGGTGATTTAGCAACTTTTGTCATTGTTTCACCTGTTATTGTGGTGATTTTGCATCTTTTTGTGGTGGTTTTGTGGCTTTTTGCATCTTTTGTTGTACTTTTTCATCTTTTTATAGTGATTTTGCATCTTTTTGTAATGATTTTGCATCTGTTTCTGATGATTTTGTGTCTTTTTGTAGTGATTTTGTGGCTTTTTGCATCTTTTGTTGTACTTTTTCATCTTTTTATAGTGATTTTGCATCTTTTTGTAATGATTTTGCATCTGTTTCTGATGATTTTGTGTCTTTTTGTCGTGCCTTTGCATCTTTTTATAGTAATTTTGCATCTTTTTGTGGGGATTTTGCGTCTTTTTATAGTGATTTTTGTGGCTTTTTGCATCTTTTGTTGTACTTTTTCATCTTTTTATAGTGATTTTGCATCTTTTTGTAACGATTTTGCATCTGTTTCTGATGATTTTGTGTCTTTTTGTAGTGCCTTTGTATCTTTTTATAGTAATTTTGCATCTTTTTGTGGGGATTTTGTGTATTTTTGTGGTGACATTGCATCTTTTTGTTTTGATTTTGTATGTTTTGTCATATTTTTGTGTCTTTTTGTGCATATTTGCAGCATTTTTTATGGTAATGTTGACTCTGCGGTGGTTTTATATCTTTTAGTGGTTAGTTTTTGTCTTTCTGAAGTGATTTTGTCGTGCTTCATGGTAACTTTATGCCATTTTAAGGCGATTTTGTATGTTTTTGTGATGATTTTGTGTCTTCCTTATAAAAAAATGGTAACTGTCAGTCAGATGATTCTGAGGAGGTCGGGGGAGATTTTCAAAATAAAATCACTCGATGAGGTTAAGCTACGGGCTTGTTCTGAGCTGCGTTCAGTAAATCATCTTGCTGTTTCTCTCTGAACAGATGCTTCATGCTATCAGGCTTTAATTATTTCTCCACAGCGACTGTTTACGTTGTCATTTACTGACGAGCCGCTCACATCCGTCTCTCCTCATCAGCAAACAACACGATTGTCATGCAGATTTCCTCTTCCTTTGTGTTCTGTGGAGAGCAGAAGGTTTGAATTTTAGATCTCTTTGTTAGCTGGAGGAAGAATGAAGTGAAAGAACTCCAATATTAAAACCTTTCCTCTCCTAAAAGCGGCGCAGTGAGGGAGTTAAAGCTCTGCAGAAACCAAAACGATGGCGTGAAGGAGCAGAAAGATGAAGGTCGGAGGTGAACCGCAGTAATTAGAGACCAACGAGGACGTTGTTTCACCTCCAGTCTCATCGTCTGAACCTGCAGCCGGTCGACATTCAGACTTTATGACCTCCGATAAACCGATAAACTCTCCACGGTTCCAGCTTCAGCTGAGAAAGAGAAAATATCCTCATTTATTTTACATTTTTGTCAGCATTTCTGCACCTATTTAATGAAAAAAAAACAGCTGCGTCTTTTTGTTCTGATTTTGCATCATTTTGTTGTGATTTTGCATCTGTTTGTGGTGGTTCTGTGTCTTTTTGTTGTGATTTTGTGTCTTTTTTTGTGATTGTGTGTCTTTTTGTTGTGATTTTGTGTCTTTTGTGGTGATTTTTTTTGTCGTTTTGTCGTGTTTTTTCATCTTTTTGTGATGATTTTACATCTTTTTGGGGTATTTTGTGTCTTTTTGTCGTGATTTTGTGTGTTTTTGTAGTGATTTTGCATCTTTTTGTGATGATTTTGTCTTTTTGTGATGTTTCACATCTTTTTGTTTTGATTTTGCATCTTGTTGTGATGATTTTGCGTCTCTTTATGGTGATTTTGCATCCTTTTTTGATATTTTCTGTCTTTTTGTTGTGATTTTGCATCTTTTTGTGATCATTTTCTGTCTTTTTGTTGTGATTTTTCATCTTTTTGTGATATTTTCTGTCTTTTTGTTGTGATTTTGCATCCTTTTGTGATATTTTCTTTCTTTTTGTGATGATTTTGCATCTCTTTATGGCGATTTTGCATCTTTTTGTGATATTTTGTGTCTTATTGTTGTGATTTTGCAACTTCTGTCATAGTTTCACCTGTTCTTGGAAGGATATTGCATCTTTTTGTGGTGATTTTACATCTTTTTGTTGGCTTTTATAGCATAGTTTTTATTTTTTAGAAAGTCCTATAGACTAATTTTTAGCTTAAAACTGCAAAAATATGTTAATTTTTGATCACATCTAGTGTAAAATCAGCTCTTGCATGTACATTTTCACATATAAATCATGCACATTTGACAGATTTTTATTGTTTAAAAAGTTCGTCCACCTATAAAATTGTTGGATTTTCCACCGTCAGTGTCAGTTTGTTTCAAAATAAAAGCACACTTCTTTCCAAAAGTCAGCGAGAAGGCAGTTTAGCTGTGCAGAAAGTAAAGATTGTGAGTTTTTTATGAGTCTCGTTCTGCCGGCTTTGATTGGATCTGAGCTGAAACTTCTCCGTCAGACGCTTTAAACCCACACACTGATTTATTCTCCTCTCGTTCTTCACGTTCTACGACGGCCTGACAGACGATTTCCATATCGTGCTCGGAGGCAAAAAGCTCGTCTGGTGGCTTCGTTCGGTTTTATTTACACAAATTAGCGCTCAGATTCATCAGCTGGAAAGTGAATCTGGATGTGGACTCTTCTGACTAATTAAAGAAACGAAACCTTCACAACAAAAGGTTAAAGGCTGCCTCATAATTAATGCTGTGAGGATTTTTCTCTTCTTCGACGTCTGCTGTGGATTGTGGTTTCAGGAGAATGAAAGCTGTAGATTTTAATTGCGCTCTGTTTGTAAAGAAAAAGTCTAACGAGGGACAAGAAGTGAAAATTAGCAAACTTAATAAAACAAGTTTGACGTTTTTGCTGGAACTCTGTTCAACTTTATCACAGGAAAAACAAACTACAGTAAATACGGGATGTTTCTGCTTTTTTTTGCTGTTGTCTTGTCATTTTCTGTCTCCTTTCTGTCATTTTACATCAGTTTCATTTAGTTTTGTCTTGTTCTGGTCATTTTGCTTGTCATATTTTGTCATTTTGCGTCTCTCTTCTCCTGTTCCGTCTCGTTTTTCTGCTTTTCGGTGTCATTTTGTTCAGTTTTTCCACAAAACTCTACTGAAGATACGTAAAACAAGCAAAACATCTCGCAAAATGAGACTCGAAATGGCAACAACCAGACACAGACGGGAAGAAAAATTAGAAACAAGATGGTTAGACGGACGGAAAGTGACAAAAAAAGTCAAACAAAATGAGAAAAAAACTGTCCAAGAGACACAAAACTAAACTAAAGTGATGCAAAAGGAGACAAAAGTCGACACAGAACAAGAAAAATGAAACTCAAAAAGAAAAACCAGATCAGTTTTAATCCATCAAGGTGTCACAGTCTGAACGTACAATTTGGTTTCTGTTCCAAAATGAGACAAAACAACACAAAAAAGGCTCAAAACAACACAAAAAAGGCTCAAAACAACACAAAAAAGGCTCAAAGCAACACAAATAAGACTGAATAGGGACAGAAAATGACAAAATCAAGACAAAAATGAGACAAAAAAAGAAAAACACCGGCTCTACAAACCAACTAAAGTCAAAGCAAAACAACTTTTCATGGTGTGTGTTGACAAAAATCTAAATATCAGTGAGTGAAAACGTCATAAAACACAGAAAGGAGGCTGATAGATTTTAGTTTGGTTTTAATTCCAGCACCGTCTGTAGACAGGATTTTGTGTCTTTTCTGGTGATTTTGGGATGATTTTTTTTTTTTGTCTTTTTGTAGTGATTCTTTTTATAGTGTCTTTTTGTGATGATTTTACATTTTTGGGGGGTATTGTGTGTCTTTTTGTTGTGATTTTGTGTCTTTTGTGGTGAATTTGTGTCTTTTTGTTGTGATTTTACATCTTTTTGGGTTATTTTGTGTCTTTTTGTTGTGATTTTGTGACTTTTGTGGTGTTTTTGTGTCTTTCTGGGATGATTTTTTGTCTTTTTGTAGTGATTTTGCGTCTCTTTATGGCGATTTTGCATCTTTTTGTGATATTTTCTGTCTTTTTGTTGTGATTTTGCATCTTTTTGTGATATTTTCTGTCTTTTTGCGATGATTTTGCATCTTTTTGTGATATTTTCTGTCTTTTTGCGATGATTTTGCATCTTTTTGTGATATTTTCTGTCTTTTTGCGATGATTTTGCATCTTTTTGTGATATTTTCTGTCTTTTTGTTGTGATTTTGCATCTTTTTGTGATATTTTGTGTCTTTTTGTGATATTTTGTGTCTTTTTGTTGTGATTTTGCATCTTTTTGTGATATTTTCTGTCTTTTTGCGATGATTTTGCATCTTTTTGTGATATTTTCTGTCTTTTTGTTGTGATTTTGCATCTTTTTGTGATATTTTCTGTCTTTTTGCGATGATTTTGCATCTTTTTGTGATATTTTCTGTCTTTTTGCGATGATTTTGCATCTTTTTGTGATATTTTCTGTCTTTTTGTTGTGATTTTGCATCTTTTGGGGATATTTTGTGTCTTTTTGTGATGATTTTGCAACTTCTGTCATAGTTTCACTGTTTCTTGGAGAGATATTGCATCTTTTTGTGGTGATTTTACATCTTTTTGTTGACTTTTATAGCATAGTTTTTATTTTTTTTAGAAAGTCCTATAGTTTAATCCATCCAGGCGTCACAGTCTAAACATACAATCTGATTTCTGTTTCAAAATGAGACAAAACGACACAAAAAAGACTCAAAGCAACACAAGTAAGACTGAATAGGGACAGAAAATGACAAAATCGAGACAAAAATGAGACAAAAAAGAAAAAAACAGGCTCTACAAACCAACTAACAGGATTCACTGAGGCACAAAAGGATTGATGCTGCCGGAGTGTCTTCAGGACGAAGGAGAGACAAAAACCAGGAGGTGATGAAGAGAAAGCCGCAGAGGTGGAAGCTGTGTCTTGTTCTGGAGACGCTGAGGATCAGAGCGGAGTGTAATCGGCTGCAGTTGTTCACAGAAGAGCAGCGGAGCTTTTCAAAACGAGTCCAAACACTCAGAACAGAGCGTGAACAGGCAGACGGCTCTGATTGGAAATCTAAAACACGCCTCTGAGGGCAGCGATGCAGGAAGCCTCCATCTCTGCCGCCGCCTCCCGTAATCCAGGAGAGCCGTGCACGAGTCACCGTGCACGGCTCGATGTGCACGAGTCCACGTGCACGACGGCTCGCTGTCGATTTATCAGTGAAGTTCCACTTTGGCCCGGTGTGTTCAGAAACTTTCTGTCTGCATAAGAAACACAATCTGCTGTTTTAAAACCACTTTAATACATTTAAATGAAGATTCAGCGTCCAAGTTTTTATTTATGCTATTAAGATATATTTTTATGGTATTAAGACGTATTTTTATAATATTAAGATGTATATTTATAGTGTTAAGATGTAT
This sequence comes from Acanthochromis polyacanthus, assembly GCF_021347895.1. NCBI lineage: Eukaryota > Metazoa > Chordata > Actinopteri > Pomacentridae > Acanthochromis > Acanthochromis polyacanthus. Next base: position 3,352,938 of record NC_067122.1, read on the forward strand.
TTTTATGATATTAAGACATATTTTTATAGTATTAAGATGTATATTTATAGTATTAAGATGTATTTTTATAGTATTAAGACATATTTTTATAATATTAAGATGTATATTTATAATATTAAGATGTATTTTTATATTATTAAGACATGTTTTTATAATATTAAGATGTATTTTTATGGTATTAAGATGTATTTTTATGGTATTAAGACGTATTTTTATAATATTAAGACGTATATTTATCATATTAAGACGTATTTTTTATCATAAGACATACTTTTATAGTATTAAGATGTATTTTTATACAAATAAGATATATTTTTATATTATTAAGACGTATTTGAAAAGTTCGTTTGCAAAAACAGAGAACTCTGTTTTGATAAATTTTCAGAAAACTTTTTTTTATTGTTTACTTGAGATAAAATCAATCAAACTGAAGTTGAGTGGAATGACCCAGTAGAAAAATACATGACAAAATAGAGAAAAAATAAATTATTAGTCTTATTATTATTATTACTATTATTATTATCTCAAGTAAACAATAAAAAAAATGACGGAGTAAAAAAAAAAAAGTAACGGAGTTACCTGTTTTTGCAAATGAACTCTTCATTTTTAAAGTTATAAGATGTATTTTTATACAAATAAAATCTATTTTTATACAAATAAGATGTATTTTTACAGTATTAAGACATCTTTTTATAGTAATAGCTAATATTTTTAGACATATACGGACTTTTTTTTTTAGGTAATTTTGGTAATTTTAGCATCAGTTTGAGCAGGTTTTTAATCACTTCAGACAGTTTTTCAGTCACTTGTTGAGTGCATTTATGTCCATGCAGAATCTCTTCAGTCAGTTTTGACTGTTTTTGAGTCAATTTTCACAATTTCGGACAATTTCTTACCTCAACTTAGACAACGTTTGAGTTCTTGTGAATGATTTTCTTCTTCAGATCTTTGCTGAGCTCCTCAGACTTTCCCCTGTAGAGTTTAAAGAGTCTAATGAGTGGATCTAACGGTTCTATTTAAACTGATCAGAGTCAGCAGCTGTAGTCGACTGGAATCACTCAGGAGGAGTAAAGAGGCCATGAAACTAAGAAAATGAGACTAAGACAGCTTTCTACATCCTCAAAACTGATCATTTAAGTTGCCTATTTTTGACTCAGCAGATTCTGTTTTTTTTTTTTAGCTAAAATATTTTTTTGCATCATTTTTGAACATTCAAAGATTCAATTTGTTTGTTGTTGTTGTTTATTTCCTGATGTTTTTGCACAAAAAAATCACTTCCTGAAGGATTATTAAAAACTTTTCTGACCTTAAAATCGATGTTATTCACTTAAACTGTCAATAAAGTTAATATTCATGCAAATAAATTTAGAAATATTTTAAAATATCCGTTTAAGTCCAAATTAAAACGACCAGGTCACAGAGAGAATCTTTGCATATGAATATTTGGAACTCTTCCTTTAGTTTACTTTGTTCTCTTCTCAGGTAAATTACGCCACGTTCTCCTTCATCTCCACCAAAACACAAACTCCTGGCTGCCGGTAAACAGGGTCTGGGAGTCCCTGATGATGGAGCCATCCATTATTTAGCCGGCGCTCCGGACCAGACTAAGAAAGCTAAAGAGAAAAAAAATCAATTATTTAAATGGGAATTATTCAGATCGGACTGTGAATGTTAACGAGGAGGACGGAGGGGAGCGAGGTCTCCAAAGAATGCATAAAGAGAGCAGAAAGTTTCTCCTGGATTCAGAGATTCTGAAGGATGAGGAACATCTGGAAGAACGGGAACAGGTTCAGGACGAGTTCACAAAGAGGCTGTATTTGTTTCTCTAAGCTGGTCAGATTTAATGGAAATCTGAATGCTCTGCTCATTCTTGGCCTGGTTCTCTGTGTGTACATCAATAATTATGTTAAAGCTGGAAATTTATTCATTTTTTTAGTGAATAAGTTAATATTTTTAGCAGCAGGATAGAATTTAAACACAAAAATATTAGAAAAAGTTGCAAAAACACTTCAAAAAAGATGCAAAATCATAACGAAAAGATGCATAATCACCACAAAAAGACACAAAATCATTCCAAAAAGTTGCAAAAACACCCCAAAAAGATGCAAAATCACCACAAAAAGACACAAAATCATTCCAAAAAGTTGCAAAAACACTCCAAAAAGATGCAAAATCACCACAAAAAGACACAAAATCATTCCAAAAAGTTGCAAAAACACTCCAAAAAGATGCAAAATCAGTGCAAAAGGATGCAAAATCACCACAAAAAGAAACAAAATCATTCAAAAAAATTTGCAAAAACACTGAAAAAAGATGCAGAATCAGTGCAAAGGGATGCAAAATCACTGCAAAAAGAAACAAAATCATTCCAAAAAGTTGCAAAAACACTGAAAAAAGATGCAAAATCATTGCAAAAAAGATGCAAAATCACCACAGAAAGACACAAAATCATTCCAAAAAGATGGTGAAACATCGCTACTGATGATGAGCACAGTTGAGGAAAAACAGCGAATCCAGACATGCAAAATCACCACAAAAAACCTTGAAATCATCACGAAAACAGACAAAATCACCACAAATATGATAAAAATCACCACTAAAGGAAGTGAAATTAGCACAAAAAGAGGCGATATCACCACAAAACTATGAGAAATCACCACAAAAAGAAACAAAATCACCACTAATATGCTCAAAATCACTTCAAAAAAGATGAGAAATCGCCAAAAAAAAAGGACAAAATCACCTCTATTGTTGGAATCATTTCAAAAATATGCAAAATCACCTCAAAAAGATGAGAAATCACCACAAAACTGGATGAAATCACCACTAATATTCTCAGAATTGCCACCAAAGCACACAAAATCATCACTACCATGCTCAGAATCACCACTAAAGGAAGCAACATCACCTCAAAAAGATGAGAAATCGACATAAATAGGGTGAAATCAACACTAATAAGCTTGAAATCACTTCAAAAAGAAGCAAAATTACTTCAAAAAAGATGAGAAATCACCACAAAATGAGGAGAAATAACAGAAGTAACAAAATCACAGCAAGTATGCTTCAAAATCACTACAAAAAGATGAGAAATCACCCTAAAAAGATGAGAAATCACCACAAAATGATGAGAAATCACCACAAAAACGATGAGAAATCACCACAAAACGATGAGAAATCACCACAAAACGATGAGAAATCACCACAAAAACAGATGAAATCACCACTAATATTCTCAAAATTTCCACAAAGAGACACAAAATCATCACTAATATGCTTAGAATCACCACTAAAGGATGGAAAATCACCACAAATTTCATTTCTTTTTGTGGCAATTTCTCATCTTTTTAAGGTGATTTTGAGCATATCAGCGGTAAGCTATCCTCTTTTTGTGGTGATTTTTCTTTCTTTAGAGGTGACTTCAGTTGTTCTGTGTCTTATTTATGTCTCTTTGGGGTCCTTTTGTCTCCACATGTTGTAGATATTTAACTGTTTCCGTTTTCTTTGTGGAAATGTGGAAACACTGCCTGCAGTTCAACTGAAAACCAGCTGAGGAGGGAACAGTTGTAACATTTTTTTCTTTCTTTTTTGCAGGATTTGGTGAATCTTTCAATGATCCGTGCAGGATAAAGTGATGTAAGATGATATTAGACACCCAGCAGCGGCTCCATACTTCTGGTGGCGTCGTCCGCTCACCTCAGTCAGAATATGGAAATATGGCGGCTCTGCTCCTTCATTATTCATACTTGGGTTGCTGCCGAATAATCAGATTACAGCTGATGAGCGCTGAATTATTCAGGAGGCTCTGATTGGTCCTGGGATGCGACCCGAGGGCCGCCGGGGAGGAAAGAGACCGGAAACTGGATCCTCGGGGCGCCGAAGGTCTCCTCCTCCTCCTCCTCGCCCGCCTCCCGCCTCGTCCCTCTTCACCGCTTTCCGGTTCGCCGGCCGGGTTAATGACGGTGTGGAGGAAGGTGGAATAACTGAAGGAAGACGCTGCAGCTCCAGGTTCACTCTAACGTAAACGCGAAGCCACTAGGGTTTATTGTTTACATGTTCTGCTGTTTTCTGCATTTCTGCTCTAATGGCTTTGTCCTGAATGAGTCCCACCTTTCTGTGTTACGTACGGATAAAGTTTGTTTTTTTTTAAAGTCATTTCCTGGTTCGATTTTTTTTTTCTCAAAAATTACAGAAAGTTGATCTTAGAAGCTTCGTTAAGTTTAGAAACCATGTTTATTTGGTTAAAGCTTGGAAAATGTATGGTGGTGTTGCCTCTTTTTGTGATGATTTGTGTCTTTTTGTGGTGATTTTGTGTTTTTTTGGAGATTTTGTGTCTTTGCGACGATTTTGTGTGTTTTTTTGCGATGATTTTGTCTTTATGTGGTGACTTTGTGTCTTTTTGCGGTGATTTTGTGTTTTTTTGGTGATTTTGTGTCTCTCCTACGATTTTGTGTGTTTTTGCGATGATTTTGTGTCTTTTTGAAGTGATTTTGTGTCTTTTTGGTGATTTTGTGTCTTTTTGCGGTGATTTTGTCCTTTTGTGACGATTTTGTGTCATTGCGGTGATTTTGTGTCTTTTTGTGGTGATTTTGTGTCTTTTTGGTGATTTTGTGTCTTTTTGCGGTGATTTTGTCTTTTTGTGACTATTTTGTGTCATTGCGGTGATTTTGTGTCTTTTTGTGGTGATTTTGTGTCTTTTTGGTGATTTTGTGTCTTTTTGCGGTGATTTTGTCTTTTTGTGACGATTTTGTGTCATTGCGGTGATTTTGTGTCTTTTTGCGGTGATTTTGTCTTTTTGTGACGATTTTGTGTCATTGCGGTGATTTTGTGTCTTTTTGTGGTGATTTCTTTTTTTTTTTTGAATCATTTCTTCAATCATTTTGTACAAATATGTCACTGTGGGCAACATTCTTTGAGTCATTTCAGATTATTTTAAGTCATTTTGCAGGAGTTTATGGCAGACTTTAAGGACTTCATGTTTACTTTGCATTATTTATATTTTATGTAGCAATCTTCCCGTGTTTTTGAGTATTTTTAGGCCTTCAAAATTAAAAAAAAAAGGAAGAAAAATAAATAGAAGAAAGCCACGGGTCTAATAAACACCAAACAGAAGTGGCCCTTCAGCCTGATCATCAGATTGGAGGTTTCACTTGAGTCCATTCCTGCAGTAATCAGAGGAAGTCTGAAAGCAGAGCGACCGCTGAGCAGCGCAGAAAGCTCCACTCGAATCAGAGCTCCGGTGTTTTATTAGAGGCTCCGGGATCGCTGCCTTTAAACGCTGCGAGTGTTTGTTTCCGTCCCGCTGCGTTTTGTTGTCGTCTGATCCGACCGACCGACTCGCTGTTGTCTTATCGTGTGTGGTTAGCTTAGCGCTGTTAGCAAACACAGGCTGGGCAAACACGATGAGGGGACAACTCAAACGGGTCGAAACGCAGCCTGGAATCCTGTCTAAATTTACATTTACACCAGGAAACACCGAGAGCTGCTCAACTGTGAGGCTTCAGGAATCTGTAATGACGGATAAAGTTTGGTTTTTTTTTAACTCATTTTCTGGTTCGATTTTTTTTTTCTCAAAAATTACAGAAAATTGATCTTAGCTTAGTTTGGAAACCATACTTATTTGGTTAAAGCTTGGAAAAATTTATGGTGGTTTTGCTTCTTTTTGTGATGATTTTGTGTCTTTTGTGGTGATTTTGTGTTTATATGAGGTGATTTTGCTTTTTTCTGTGATGATTTTGTCTTTTTGTGGTGATTTTTGCATCTTTTTGTGATTTTGTGTCATTTTGTGATGATTTTGTCTCTTTTTGTGGTGATTTCACTTCTTTTTGTCATGATTTTATGTCCTTTTTGGTGATTTTATGTCTTTTTTTGGTGATTTTGTGTTTTTATGAGGTGATTTCACTTCTTTTTTGGTGATTTTGCTCTTTTTTGTGGTGATTTTGTGTCACTTTGTGATGATTTTGTGTCTTTTTGTGGGCATTTCACTTCTTTTTGTGATGATTTTACGTCTTTTTTGGTGATTTTTGTCTTTTTTGGTGATTTCTGTGTTTTTATGAGGTGATTTTGTGTCATTTTGTGGAGATTTTTTGTCTTTTTTGGTGATTTTATGTTTTTATGAGGAGATTTCGCTTTTTTCTATGATGATTTTGTCTTTTTGTGGTGATTTTACATCTTTTTGTGGTGATTTTGTCATTTTGTGATGATTTTGTCTCTTTTTGTGGTGATTTCACTTCTTTTTGTCATGATTTTATGTCCTTTTTGGTGATTTTGTGTCTTTTTTTGGTGATTTAGTGTTTTTATGTGGTGATTTCACTCCTTTTTGTGGTGATTTTGCTTCTTTTTGTAGTGATTTTGTGTCATTTTGTGATGATTTTGTCTCTTTTTGTGGTGATTTCACTTGTTTTTGTGATGATTTTACGTCTTTTTTGGTTATTTTTGTCGCTTTTGGTGATTTTCGTGTTTTTATGAGGTGATTTTGCTTCTTTCTGTGGTGATTTTTTTGTGATTTTTCTGTGTTTTTTGTTTTTTTCGTTACAATTTGTCAACAGAGTCGCCATAAAACTGCGTTCCTCTGCGACTAAACTACATTCTTAGGGAGGAAACATCATTTCTGAGCTGAGATGTTTTGGGAAACAGCGACAGAACTGGAATGATGAGGCAGGAGAGGCTGGATGAGATCGTCCGAATGCAGGAAACACCGAGAGCTGCTCAACTGTGAGGCTTCAGGAATCTGTAATGACATGAATTAAACAGAGCTGCAGGCCTCAAACCACATGTTTCATCGTGTAAATTCAAGATTTTCTGTTTTGCAGCGCGTTATACCAGCAAGTTAAATCCATGTGGAGGCTGGAGAGGTGTCAGTGGCGCTAATGTAACCTCAACAGAAGCAAAAATTACAGTATTTTATTTCAAACTAATGTTTGTTTTGCTTTCTGTCGATGTTCTGTCACTTTATGTTGCTGCAAAAACAAAAGCAGGACTTTTTTTTGGCCATTTTTAATACTCAAAGTTTGATTTTTCGCTAAAATTCAGTGTCAAGCTTTAAAATTCCACATAAAAATATGAATTTACGCATCAGAAGTGGTAACATTTTAAAAACAAATTAGACGTCAGAAGATCCCCAACCATCCAAGAAACCATTCTGATCAATTAAACACTAAAAAACTTTACAAAACTTTACATTTTATTTATGCTTTGTAATCTTTATCTCTTTTTATTAAATTCTGATGCAAGATCCAGAGTTTCTTACTCATTTATCTGATTTAGTTTTGCTGAGAAACAAACATATTTAGTTAATAATATTAGAATAAACCATTAAAAATGTTAGAAAAGGTCAGAGTTTGGGAATTTAATGTCCAGAAATATTAACCAAACCCTGTAAGATGCAAGAAAATAATCCTTTTGTTTGTAATTTTTACTCTTTTTCTGTATTTATGCTAATTATTGTGGCTTTATTTCATTTATCTGATTTAGTTTTGCTGAAAAACAAACACATTTAGTTAAAAATCTGAGAAGGTCAGAGGTCAGGAGATTAAACTTCAAAACTATTAACCAAACACCGAAAGATAAAGCAAAAATAAACATTTTATTTCATAATTTATCCATTTATTAAGTTTTGGTGCAAGATCCAGTGTTTCTAGTAGCTATATTTCATTCGGTTTGGATTAAAACCAAACACATTTTGCTTTAGATATCATGAATCTTTCCAGTCATAGTGATTAAATTCCTCTTTATGTTGTAATAAATTCAGATATTTTTCACTCGGATGCACCACAGTTGATCCTCGGCGTAAGAAAATAAAGAATCTGTCGGAGTAAATTCAGTCTGAAATGCAGCAGAAAGATCACGAGTGATTTATTTACACGGAACACGATTATTCACTCTGCAGCCCTCCAGAGGACGAGCCGGGCGGCCAATCAGACGCCGGAGTTCCACGTTACCCAGAATGCCCAGGGGGTGCGATTGTCACCGTGGAGACCAGCGGGGACAGAAAAACCCACGACTGGAAAAAACAAGTGATTGTATCAGAGGCGATGAGGCGTTCAGGCACGTATCCATGACATGAAAACCAACAGGAAGTTCAAACATCAACTTCCTGTTCCACATCAACGTCGGCTTTATTCCACTTTTGAATTTGTCTCACCTGGAAAACAAAAAGCAGCTTGAAGAGGCACTCTAGGTGATGTTTCTGTTTGTAAAAAATCTACCGGGCTTTGCAAAAGTTCTGTTACACTCGGTTTCATGATCTTTAGAGACGTTTACATGTCGGAGTGAAAAATTCCATTAAACAAACTGAAAGTTCTACCTTATAGGCAGGTGTCCTTAATACAAGTTTTATTCTCCGGTGAAGTTGTATCAAGATGGAAGTCAAAAGAGTTGAGATATCTGCTCTCCTTCATGCTGAACATCAGCCGGATGACCGTCCACAGAGTCGCGGAGAGGCTAAAGAATGGTGAAGATCTTTCAGGTCTTCACCATTCTTGAAAGATCACTGAAAGATCTTCACCATTCTTGAGCCTCTCCGCGACTCTGTGGACGGTCATCCGGCTGATGTTCAGCTGCTTGGCTCTGTCAGACTTGTTGTGGCCAGCATGAAGGAGAGCAGATATCTCAACTCTTTTGACTTCCATCTTGATACAACTTCACCGGAGAACAAATCTGTGTTAAGGACACCTGCCTATAAGGTAGAACTTTCAGTTTGTTTTATGGAATTTTTCACTCCGACATGTAAACGTCTCTAAAGATCATGAAACCACGTAACAGAACTTTTGCAAAGCCCGGTATTTTAGCCACTAAAGATGAACATTTTAGGTGTCAAATGACTGATCACAGGGAGAAAAGTTAAAACTAACGACTTTATCGAGGTTATTTTTCTTCCGTAGAGCCTGATAAGTTGCCATTTTATCTTAAAGGAGGATTAAAAACACTTGAATTGTGATCCATAGGAGTTTAAATCAATCCACTGGACTGTAAGAAAGTTCCTTGAAGACGTTTCACCTCTCATCCAAGAGGCTCCTTCAGTTCTGGTGGAGATGAGTTCTTGGATGAGAGGTGAAATATCTTCAAGGAACTTTCTTAAAGTCCAGTGGATTGATTTGAACTACTTTGGATAACTATGACCTGGATGAATGAGAACCTTCACAGACAACTTGAACTGAGACTTTTAATTACCAAAGACTCTAAAATGTCACAGAAACAAAAAGTCAAAATCCTGACAGTGAAGCTGAGTACCAGAAGAAATGTACATTTACTCCGTTAGAGTTCAATCTAGAAACTTTATCGCGGTTATTTTTTGTACGTTGAGATTGAAAAGTCATGACTGTTGTCTTCAATGAAGATTGAACAAAACACATGAATTGTGACTTTTAATTGCCACGCAAATATTCTAAAATATCACAAAACAAAAAGTCAAAGTTATGAGAATGAAGCCGAGTACCACAAGAAATGTACGTTTCTACGCCGATGACTCTGTTCTGTTGTCAATAGAGCAGAGTTTCGTTGGCAAAGAAACATAAGTTTCTTCTCGACTTTGTTAGAGTTAAATCTAAAAACGTAATCGTCATTTTTCGTCCGCGGAGCCTGAACAATCATGATTTTTGTCTTAAAGGAGTTTTTTTTTAGGATTCCTGACGTCAAACCCTCGGGGAAAAAATCTGATTTATTGAACTGAAACCTGAACATGCAAGAAAAGACGCCAGCTGTGACCGTCTTTAATGAAAAAAACTTCGCTAAAAGAAAAAAAAATCAACGAATTTCTACTCTTTATCTCCATTTATTAAGTTCTGGTGTAAGATCCGGTATTTCTTTTAGCTATACTTCATTTATCTGATTTATTTTCCTGAAAAACAAACATATTTAGTTTAAAATATTGACAAACAAGTTGCAGCAACACTTTTAGCTTGTGGTTAGATTAATCTGACAACTTTAGGACTGAAAGTTGAGATTCTTCCCATTTTGATGAGAAAGCAGCTGAAGCTCAAATGTTGGATTTTGAGATTTGCAGCTCAAGAAACTCAGAAAAACAAGATTTTAACAGAAATTAGCACAAGTTTGTCCTCTTAGGTTACAGTTTTCATGCTAAAATCCTGAAAACTACGATTCTAGAGAGTTTATCTTCAGATTTTAAGGACAAAAAGATGAAAATATGTTTATTGTTTCATGATTTTAATGAAGTCACTTTGGTTTCAGAGTTTCTGAACTTGGAAATGTTCCTGAAAGCGTCACAGTGCTGATAAATATTCATTTCTGAGGCCAGGCTGTCAGATTTTTCCGTCTCTCTGGGGTTTGTTGGGAGTGATATTTTGAACATAAAGGGCAACAAGCCCCTGGATCGTGTTTATTCAGCTTTAGCTTTGTTTTGGGACGCCGCTGCCAGATTTCATGCCTCTGTGAGCGTTAATGATGCCACCGCTCCGTGTTTGAGCTTCCATCCCGACACATGTTCTGGAAAAGACCAAAAATAAACGACGGCGGCCGAAATGGAGCTGCGAAGGGTCACAGGAAAAAAAAAGCCTTCATTCATGTCAGACGTTTGACGTAAACACAGACGAGGCAAACGCTTTTTCTAGCATCATTTTAGTGTCTTAGTGTCATTTTTTGCAACTTTTGGGTCATTTCTTCATCTTTTTTATCCTTCAGTGTCATTTTTGCATCTTTTGTGTCATTTTTGTATTTTCCAGTACAATTTTTGTTCCTTTAAGTGTCGTTTTTGCTTCTTTGTGTCATTTTTGCGTCTTTATCTTTCAGTGTCTTCTTTGCGTCTTTTTGTGTAATTTCTTTGCGACTTTTGGTCATTTTTGCATCTTTTTGTGTCATTGTTGCACTTTATTTTTAATCACTCAATATGTTTTTGCATCTTTTTGTCATTTGTTTTTCAATTTTTAGATCATTTCTGCATTTTTTTAGTGTTATTTTAGAATCTTTTAGTGTAATTTTTGCATCTTATGTCATTTTTCCATTATTTAGAGTTATTTTTGGCAAATTGTGGGTAATTTTAGCCATTTTTTTTTAATCATTTTTGCATCTTTCGGTATCATTTTTGCTTTTTCTAGTGTCATTTAAGCATCTTTTATTGTCTTTTTTTCATGTCATTTTTGCACGTTTTTGGTCATTTTTACATTATTTAGTGTCATTTTTGCATCTTTTGGGTTATTTTTTCATCTTTTTAATCCTTCAGTGTCTTCTTTGCATCTTTTTGTATCTTTTTTGCATCGTCTTTATCTTTCAGTGTCATCTTTGCATCTTTTCGTGTAATTCTTTTTACAACTTTTGGTGATTTTTGCATCTTTTTGTGTCATTGTTGCACTTTTTTGTTACTTTTTAAATTGCTCAGTGTCTTTTTGCATCTTTTGTGTCATTTTTTTAAAAAATTTTAGATAATTTTTGCACTTTTTAGAGTCATTTTAAAATCTTTTAGTGTAATTTTTGGATCTCTTCATGTCATTTTTCCATTTTTTACTGTTATTTTTGTGAAATTTTGGGTCATTTTAGCAAATTTTTGATCATTTTTCCACCTTTGTGTCATTTTTACAACTTTTGGTGTCATTTTTCCTTTTTCTAGTGTCATTTAAGCATCTTTTATTGTCTTTTTTGCATCTTTTCATGTCTTTTTGCACATTTTTGGTCATTTATACATAATTTTGTGTCATTTTTGCAACTTTTGGGTCATTTTAGCACATTTTGGATCATTTTTCCATCTTTTAGTGTCATTTTTGCAACTGTTGCATGATTGTTGCATCTTTCGTGTCATTTTTGCACGTTTGTTGGTCATTTTTACATTATTTAATGTCATTTTTGCAACTTTTGGGTCATTTTAGCACATTCTGGATCATTTTTCCATTTTTAATGTCATTTTTGCATGATTGTTGCATCTTTTCGTGTCATTTTTGTATCTTCCAGATTAGTTTTTGCTGCTTTAAGTGTCATTTTTGCGTCTTTTTGTGTAATTTTTGGATAATTTTCGGATAATGATGCAGCCGCTCCGTGTTTGAGCTTCCATCCTGACACATGTTCTGGAAAAGACCAAAAATAAACGACGACGGCCGAAATGGAGCTGCGGGTTTAATCACAAAACACAGAAGAATCTCAGAAAAAAAACCCTTCATTCATGTTTCATGTTTGACGTAAACACAGACGACTCAAACGCACAAGTTTTTGCTGAATCGCTGCCGTTATTCAGCTTCTCCAGCGGCGGCTGATTGGTCGCATCTTGCATCAGTCTTTGATGGATGTTCGTGGAAACACATCAGATACGAGTTCGTCTGAACGCTGAGGAGCAGCAGGAGTCGAGTCGAGGAGATCTCAGCCCCGAAACAAAATCAGAAGAACAAACGGCACGAGTGGAGTTCAGCTTTAGGAGCGTTTCTGTGACGAAAAGCGTGGGTTTAGGTGGAAAAACTGGAGTTTTAAAGTGGAAAAAATGATGCCGTAAATGAAAAAATGCATCATTTCCTACTTTCATCTTCATCGTTTTGCACCTCATCAGTGACTTTTATGAGCGTATTTAACAATAAAACCACATTTAGTTAAAAAAAATGGTGGAATTTACCACTAAAATGTTAATAAAGGTCAGAAATCAGGAGTTTAACATTCAGAAATATTAATCAAACACCATAAGAAACTATAAAAAGACACATTTCTTAAGTTCTGGTGTGAGATCAAGTGTTTCTGGAACATATATTTCATATATTTAATTTGGTTTGGATGAAAAATAAACACATTTATTTAAAAAAAATAGAATAAACCATTAAAAATGTTAACAATGGTCAGAGGTTAGAGTTTAAATTTCAGAAATATCAATTAAACACGATAAAAATGAACATTTTATTTAGAATTTTTACTCTCTCTCTAATCACACTGATTCTTGTAGCTTTGTTTTAATTAACTTTTCATTAAAAACAAACACATTTAGTTAAAAAATGAGACAATTAACCATTAAAAATGTAAATAAAGGTCACAAGTCAGGAGTTTTACTTTAAAGAATATGAACCAAACACTGTAAAATACTCTAAAAATAAACATTTTACTTCTTTATCTCCATTGATCTGATTGAGTTTCCATGACAAACAAACACATTGAGGTAAAACTATGAGGATAAACCACTGAAGCTGTTTTTATTTGGGAATTTGTACAAAAACTGTAAAGAAGTAAAGATGTTATGAGCAGCATGAGGCAGAGTTTGTGCTTCAAACTGAACTTAAAGGAGGATTTTAAACAAACGCAGCTTTACTTTAACGGGTCGTGACATAAAAATAAGAACCGTTCTGCAGATGAAGCCGATTCTTCTGAGTTGGTTTGAGGCTCCGTCGATTATCTCGTCAGCCGAGAGTAATCTGATTACTGCCGAGTCTCTGGGCGACTTCCAGCCGTCTCTGATTTACTAAAAGAGAAAAAATTCAATTTCTTCCTCCCCGGAGGAGAACGTGGGTCTGATGTGATAACGAGACGAGAACGTTTAAAGAACGCTGCGTTTTGTCTTTATTACTGCCGATCGCTGCTTCCTAATGATAAAATATTAAAGTTAAATGATGATAAAAGCAGGAATTAGAGGTTCTCAGGAGAATAAAATCCAAAGTGTTCATCCTCTGGAGAGTCTGAATGTAGATTTCTATAGAAGACGAGATTTTAGATCAAACGCCTGCAGCAGCAATCTGCATATTTTTGCATTTTTTCATGTCAATTTTTGCAAGTTTTGTCATTTTTGCTTAATTTTTTTATCTTTCAGTGGAATCTTTGCATCTTGTCGTGTATTTTTTGCAACTTTTGGATCATTTTTGTATCTTTTCATGATATTTTTGCATCTTTTCATGATATTTTTGCATTTTTCATTATATTTTTGCATCTTTTAGTGTCATTTTTGCATCTTTTCATGTCATTTTGCATCTTTTCATGTCATTTTGCATCTTTTCATGTCATTTTTGCATCTTTTCATGATATTTTTGCATCTTTTGGTGTCATTTTGCATCTTTTCATGATATTTTTGCATTTTTCATTATATTTTTGCATCTTTTAGTGTCATTTTTGCATCTTTTCATGTCATTTTGCATCTTTTCATGTCATTTTGCATCTTTTCATGTCATTTTTGCATCTTTTCATGATATTTTTGCATCTTTTGGTGTCATTTTGCATCTTTTCATGATATTTTTGCATTTTTCATTATATTTTTGCATCTTTTCGTGTCATTTTTGCTTCTTTTCATATTTTTGCATCTTTTCATGATATTTTTGCATCTTTTATTGCCATTTTTGCATCTTTTTGTGTCATTTTTGCATCTTTTCATGATATTTTTGCATCTTTTAGTGTCATTTTTGCAAATTCTCAGTCATCTTTCCAGTATTTAGTGTCATTTTTGCAAATTTTGGGTCATTTTAGCATCTTGCAGTGTAATTTTCTCAACTTTTGCATAATTTTTACATCTCTTTCTGTCATTTTCTATCTTCAAGTATCATTTTTGTTCCTTTAAGTGCCATTTTTGCAACTTTTGGGTCATTTTCTCATCTTTTCATGTCATTTTTGCAAGTTTTCAGTGTTTTTGATTTATTTGTCTCGTTAATTTCATTTTACTGTTTTACATTTTGCGTACTTTCATTTATTTTTTACATTTGGAATGACCTTGGTGCCTGATAATTCAATATTTCCAACTTTATTTCTGTAAATGTATTCCAAACAGAGACAGTAAACAGTAATTAAATATTTTAATTTGTAACTAATCCAGTTTTCATTCTTGTCTCAGCGTTATAGTTTATATATAATCTGTGTTTCTTGATAAACAAATTCAAATGCATCACAAAAAAACGATCAGTAATCATTAATATTGACTGAAATGAAGCGTGTTCTGATAAATGTACTTTATATTATTTCGTCTTTTTTTCTGCTGTTTTGCTACTTTTTCCTCTGCGCTGATGTTTCTTCCTGATGACTGAACGTAGAAAACAAGCAGAGCAGAGGTTTCAGAGATGAAACGATGATCTGAGACGCAGCCGACGACGTTCTTAAAGTCCAGAGCTGAAGTAGGTCATCGTCCTCGGAGCCTCGGGTCGTCGTCTAATCGGGACGCTGGAGGACCTCGTTCTCCCGTCAGATCCACTGCAGTCATCCACACCTCCTGGTTCTGCTGCCTTCATGGGCTCTGTGGAGTCTGACCCACATTCAGGCTGATGGAGGTCCAGAGGAGGAGCTGAAGATGATCTGCTGGAGCTCCACTAATGATGCTGAGGATTTAAAAAAAACAAGACAAAGGGTCTGAAAGCGGCCCTCAAAGTGGAAAAATTCCAGAGAAGACATTAACTGCAGATTGTGAATGAGTAAAACTATAAATTTAGAATCATTTCTAGACCATGACAAGTTGTTTGGATCAGAAAGTAAAACACTAGATTGTTCTTCTGTCATATTTTGTCGTTTTTTGTTGTTTTTTTGAAGGTTTTTGTCCTACATGTCGTCTTGTTTCACGGTTTTGTCGTTTTTTTGTCTCGCTTGTGTCATTTGTTCATTTTTTTATTGCTTTGAAGCTTTTTGGTCTTAGTTTTTGTCATTTTGTGTCTCATTTTTGTCATTTTTTTGAAGGTTTTTGTCCTACATGTCGTCTTGTTTCACGGTTTTGTTGTTTTTTTTGTCTCGCTTGTGTCATTTGTTCATTTTTTTATTGCTTTGAAGCTTTTTGGTCTTAGTTTTTGTCATTTTGTGTCTAATTTTTGTCATATTTTGTTGTTTTTGTCGTTTTTTTGAAGGTTTTTGTCCTACATGTCGTCTTGTTTCACGGTTTTGTTGTTTTTTTTGTCTCGCTTGTGTCATTTGTTCATTTTTTATTGCTTTGAAGCTTTTTGGTCTTAGTTTTTGTCATTTTGTGTCTAATTTTTGTCATTTTTTTGAAGGTTTTTGTCCTACATGTCGTCTTGTTTCACGGTTTTGTTGTTTTTTTTGTCTCGCTTGTGTCATTTGTTCATTTTTTTATTGCTTTGAAGCTTTTTGGTCTTAGTTTTTGTCATTTTGTGTCTAATTTTTGTCATATTTTGTTGTTTTTTGTCATTTTTTGAAGGTTTTGTCCTACATGTCGTCTTGTTTCACGGTTTTGTTGTTTTTTTTTGTCTCGCTTGTGTCATTTGTTCATTTTTTTATTGCTTTGAAGCTTTTTGGTCTTAGTTTTTGTCATTTTGTGTCTCATTTTTGTCATATTTTGTTGTTTTTGTTATTTTTTTGAAGGTTTTTGTCCTACATGTCGTCTTGTTTCACGGTTTTGTTGTTTTTTTTTGTCTCGCTTGTGTCATTTGTTCATTTTTTTATTGCTTTGAAGCTTTTTGGTCTTAGTTTTTGTCATTTTGTGTCTAATTTTTGTCATATTTTGTTGTTTTTTGTTATTTTTTTGAAGGTTTTTGTCCTACATGTCGTCTTGTTTCACGGTTTTGTTGTTTTTTTGTCTCGCTTGTGTCATTTGTTCATTTTTTTATTGCTTTGAAGCTTTTTGGTCTCAGTTTTTGTCATTTTGTGTCTAATTTTTGTCATTTTTTTGAAGGTTTTTGTCCTACATGTCGTCTTGTTTCACGGTTTTGTTGTTTTTTTTTGTCTCGCTTGTGTCATTTGTTCATTTTTTTATTGCTTTGAAGCTTTTTGGTCTTAGTTTTTGTCATTTTGTGTCTCATTTTTGTCATATTTTGTTGTTTTTTGTTGTTTTTTTGAAGGTTTTTGTCCTACATGTCGTCTTGTTTCACGGTTTTGTTGTTTTTTTGTCTCGCTTGTGTCATTTGTTCATTTTTTTATTGCTTTGAAGCTTTTTGGTCTCAGTTTTTGTCATTTTGTGTCTCATTTTTGTCATATTTTGTTGTTTTTGTTGTTTTTTTGAAGGTTTTTGTCCTACATGTCGTCTTGTTTCACGGTTTTGTCGTTTTTTTTTGTCTCGCTTGTGTCATTTGTTCATTTTTTTATTGCTTTGAAACTTTTTGGTCTCAGTTTTTGTCATTTTGTGTGTCATTTTTGTCATATTTTGTCGTTTTTTTGTTGTTTTTTTGTTGTTTTTTGAAGGTTTTTGTCCTACATGTCATCTTGTTTCACGGTTTTGTTGTTTTTTTTGTCTCGCTTGTGTCATTTGTTCATTTTTTTATTGCTTTGAAGCTTTTTGGTCTTAGTTTTTGTCATTTTGTGTCTCATTTTTGTCATATTTTGTTGTTTTTTGTTGTTTTTTGAAGGTTTTTGTCCTACATGTCGTCTTGTTTCACGGTTTTGTCGTTTTTTTTGTCTCGCTTGTGTCATTTGTTCATTTTTTTATTGCTTTGAAGCTTTTTGGTCTTAGTTTTTGTCATTTTGTGTCTCATTTTTGTCATATTTTGTTGTTTTTTGTCGTTTTTTTGAAGGTTTTTGTCCTACATGTCGTCTTGTTTCACGGTTTTGTTGTTTTTTTTGTCTCGCTTGTGTCATTTGTTCATTTTTTTATTGCTTTGAAGCTTTTTGGTCTTAGTTTTTGTCATTTTGTGTCTAATTTTTGTTATTTTTTGAAGGTTTTTGTCCTACATGTCGTCTTGTTTCACGGTTTTGTTGTTTTTTTTGTCTCGCTTGTGTCATTTGTTCATTTTTTTATTGCTTTGAAGCTTTTTGGTCTTAGTTTTTGTCATTTTGTGTCTAATTTTTGTTATTTTTTTGAAGGTTTTTGTCCTACATGTCGTCTTGTTTCACGGTTTTGTTGTTTTTTTGTCTCGCTTGTGTCATTTGTTCATTTTTTTATTGCTTTGAAGCTTTTTGGTCTTAGTTTTTGTCATTTTGTGTCTCATTTTTGTCATTTTTTTGAAGGTTTTTGTCCTACATGTCGTCTTGTTTCACGGTTTTGTTGTTTTTTTTTGTCTCGCTTGTGTCATTTGTTCATTTTTTTATTGCTTTGAAGCTTTTTGGTCTTAGTTTTTGTCATTTTGTGTCTAATTTTTGTCATATTTTGTTGTTTTTTGTCGTTTTTTTGAAGGTTTTTGTCCTACATGTCGTCTTGTTTCACGGTTTTGTTGTTTTTTTTGTCTCGCTTGTGTCATTTGTTCATTTTTTTATTGCTTTGAAGCTTTTTGGTCTTAGTTTTTGTCATTTTGTGTCTAATTTTTGTCATTTTTTTGAAGGTTTTTGTCCTACATGTCGTCTTGTTTCACGGTTTTGTTGTTTTTTTTGTCTCGCTTGTGTCATTTGTTCATTTTTTTATTGCTTTGAAGCTTTTTGGTCTTAGTTTTTGTCATTTTGTGTCTAATTTTTGTCATATTTTGTTGTTTTTTGTCGTTTTTTTGAAGGTTTTTGTCCTACATGTCGTCTTGTTTCACGGTTTTGTTGTTTTTTTGTCTCGCTTGTGTCATTTGTTCATTTTTTTATTGCTTTGAAGCTTTTTGGTCTTAGTTTTTGTCATTTTGTGTCTCATTTTTGTCATATTTTGTTGTTTTTTGTTATTTTTTTGAAGGTTTTTGTCCTACATGTCGTCTTGTTTCACGGTTTTGTTGTTTTTTTGTCTCGCTTGTGTCATTTGTTCATTTTTTTATTGCTTTGACGCTTTTTGGTCTTAGTTTTTGTCATTTTGTGTCAAATTTTTGACATTTTTTTGAAGGTTTTTGTCCTACATGTCGTCTTGTTTCACGGTTTTGTCGTTTTTTTTGTCTCGCTTGTGTCATTTGTTCATTTTTTATTGCTTTGAAACTTTTTGGTCTCAGTTTTTGTCATTTTGTGTGTCATTTTTGTCATATTTTGTTGTTTTTTGTCGTTTTTTGAAAGTTTTTGTCCTACATGTCGTCTTGTTTCACGGTTTTGTTGGTTTTTTTGTCTCGCTTGTGTCATTTGTTCATTTTTTTATTGCTTTGAAGCTTTTTGGTCTCAGTTTTTGTCATTTTGTGTCTCATTTTTGTCATATTTACTAATAAACTTTGTTCTGTTCTTATGACTGTTACTGTGCATTAAAAATAACATTTAACAATATTTTATTTTATCGGATAGAACTGAGAATGAGACGGTTCAGTTCATCACAAACTACAGCTGTCAATAAAACAGAGGCTCTAAAACATTTTTTTAAAATATGTATAACCTGAATATATATACACACAGTAACTGTTTTAATATTAAAACGTGAACATGCAAGGACGTGTTGTTATTTCTGTTCCATTATTTCTGTTCCATTTTGCTGTTTTTCACGGTAAAAATAACCGCAGCAGATGAACCGAGGCGGTGACGTCATCAAATGGACTTTAACCTCCAGGAGTTCTTGTGTTCTCACCAAGAACGGACTTGCATACTTCGGCTGAATCCAAATCTCTGGACTTCACCGCACTTGCGAACTCGCGGACTTTGCGGGCGTGTTCACGGGAAGTAGTCCGGGAGTGCTGAGGGCTGTCCAAATCCACAACTCATCCAGTCCACAAGGGGCCTCAAGCGGACTTTCTGCAGACTTCCAGAGAGTCTGCTTGGGGTGCAGACTTCTGCAGACTTCACCAGTTTGATTACCCACAATTCATTGCAATATGGACGTGACGCTTAAAGTTTTCGATTTTTTTTTATTGCGTCTGGCCTATAAAAGCTGAGCAGTCTGAAGCCGAAATCATGAGCTGAGAAAAATAGTGGCGGAAAAAGGACAAAAGCAAGTCCTCCAATGTAAGTAATACCCAAATTAATTAATATTATAGCGTATACATGATGGTTCTTCAAACAGTGTCACGGAAACGACTGAAACGGACTCCAAGTCTGTCTGTTAGCTCCATTCATAATGCTGTAGACTCCCGCTCTTGCAGACTTCACGTGATGACGGTAAAGACGTCACATTACGTATGACTGAAGTCCAGAGAGGGGAGATCTGGATGCAGCCTGAGAATTGAGAAACGGCCACTTCCTCCCTTGTGGCGGCCATCTTGTCCTGATTTTAAAGAGGAAGCAGCCTCCAGAACTGCTCTGTTATTGGTTCACCGAGTGGGCGGGGTCAAATCTGATTGGATGACACGTGTGTCCTGATTGGCCAGCTTAAGTTCCTTCATATATGAGAGCACTGGGAGAGAAGCTGGAAATGTTTGTTCAACTGTTGGGGAAAGGCTTCTTGTAAGTTTCTTGTTTCTTTTCCTGTTTTTGATGGAACAATATCTAAGTTTTTGGTATTTTAAGCTGTTAAGATCCAAGTTTTTGGTGCTTTAATGTGTTAAGATCCACATTTTTGGTGTTTTAATGTGTTAAAATCCAAGTTTTGATGCAATAATAGCCATGTTTGTGGCATTTCAGTGCATTTATATTAAATGTTTGATGGTTTAGTGCCTTCATTTCCACTTTTTTTTTAACCTTTTGGTGTTGTAATATCCAAATTTTTGATGTTTCAATGTGTTAATATCCACACTTTGATGTTTTGCTGCAGCTATATTCAGTTGTTGGATGTTTTGGTGTATTTACATTCAGGTTTTTGACATTTTGATGCAATAATATTCATGTTTGTGCCGTTTCAGTGCATTTATATCAAATGTTTGATGGTTCAGTGTGTCAATTTCCAAGCTTATTATGATATTTTAATGCGTTAGTGTTCAAGTTCTGACATTCTGCTGCATTAATATCCAAGTGTGCTGGCGTTTGAGTGCATGAGCATGCAGGTATTTGAGGTTTTGGTGCAACAATATATAAGTTTTTACATTTTATCGCATGAATATCCAGGTTTTAGATGATATTGTCCATTGATATCCAAGTCTGTGGAATTTTGGTGCATTTATATCCAATATTTGATGGTTTGTTGCTTTCATTTCCATTTTTTTTAATGTTTTGGTGCAATTTTTTATGTTTTAATACAGATTGAGGGTATTTTAGTGAATGAACGTCCAGGTATTTGATGTTTTGGTGGAGTTACATCCAGTTTTTGCCATTTTAGTGCATGCTTATCCAGGTATTTATTTATCTTAATTATTTATTTAACCTTTATTATACCAGGCGAGTTAGTTGAGAACAAGTTCTCATTTTCGATTTTAAGTTCTGCTGGCGTTATGTCCTTTTTTGGTGCAACAATGTCTTTTTTGTCACATCTTTTTTGTGGATTTTTTACAGTGTAATTCTGGGAAGCAGAGGGGAAGGTGGACGACGCTAAAGAACGAGGATGCGGCTTTAAATCCTGGGAGTCCTCGGAGGTTGATCTGCTCTTCAGCTCCTCTTAACCGACCTCTGAAATCTACTCCGCTGCTCAAACCGGAGACGAGTCGATTCGGGGCAGATTCCAGGGCGGCTCCTCGATGAGACGAGACATGTAATTATCTGCAGCTACCGCATGTACAAACAAATTCCCACTTTTATAATCTTATTAGGAGATTAGGAGGCCTCGGCAACGGGTTTAGGCACGGCTGTCTGAGGCTGGGGGTGTGGCGGGAAAAAAATAACTTATTTACTCCTTAATGGATTTTATTTCACTTTCTCTCTCTGAGAAATCCGTCCCGGAGCAGCGCAGCACAGCATCCTCACACGAGTAAATAAATATATATGTGTGTGTTTAGCCTAAAGTCAGGCAGCAGAAACAAACACAAAAACAAGGTGGGATGAAGTTTGCTGCTTGGATGAATTCAAATGAAAATCCAATCACACGGCGAGGAGGAGGGAAATGTTAAAAAAAAAAAAGGAAAAGGTGAGAGAAAGCGGAGCGTTTTGGAAAATAATCCCATTAAAACAGCAATTTGTTCCACTTCCAACAGCATGTCTGTTATTGTGCTGCGATAATGTACCGCGGGAAGAGAAAAGGCAGCGACAACAAGCAGAAGAAGAGGCATTAACGCACACAGTGTGGCTTTTTTAAAACCTTATTTTACAGAGAAACCCAGAAAGATGAGAGGGAGAGAAGGAACCAGATCCTAACGAGGAGAAGTACAAGAAAATCCTCTAAAGTTCCTCCTCAGAACATCAGAGTTCTACCTTCAGACTGGAATATTTCCAGAGTTACAGAGGTGAGTCCAAACTTTTTCTCCCAAAGACACAAGATCACCCCAAAAAGAATCAAAATCACCACAAATCACATGAAAAAAAACTCAAAAAGACACAAAATCACTCAAAATTACCACAAAATGCTGCAAACATGCATGAAAACACATGAAATCATGACAAAAAACATACAAAATCACCATAAAAGTGCGCAAAATCTATTTAAAAAGGTGCAAATCACCACTAAAACACTCAAAATCGCCACAAATTACATAAAATAACCTCAAAAAGACTCAAAATTACCTCAAATGACATGAAAAAACCTCAAAAAGACTCAAAATTGCAACAAAAACGCTGCAACATTCATGAAAACACATGAAATCATGACAAAAAACATACAAGATCACCATAAAAGTGTGCAAAATCCATTTAAAAAGGTGCAAATCGCCACTAAAACACTCAAAATCGCCATAAATTACATAAAATAACCTCAGAAAGATGTGAAATCACCATGACATGCCAGAAAAATCACCCCAAAAAGAATCAAAATCAACACAAATGACATGAAAAAAACTCAAAAAGACACAAAATCACTCAAAATTACCACAAAAATGCTGCGAACATGCATGAAAACACATGAAATCATGACAAAAAACATACAAAATCACCATAAAAGTGTGTAAAATCTATTTAAAAAGGTGCAATTCACCACTAAAACACTCAAAATCGCCACAAATTACATAAAATAACCTCAAAAAGACTCAAAATTACCTCAAATGACATGAAAAAACCTCAAAAAGACTCAAAATTGCAACAAAAACGCTGCAACATTCATGAAAACACATGAAATCATGACAAAAAACATACAAGATCACCATAAAAGTGTGCAAAATCCATTTAAAAAGGTGCAAATCGCCACTAAAACACTCAAAATCGCCATAAATTACATAAAATAACCTCAGAAAGATGTGAAATCACCATGACATGCCAGAAAAATCACCCCAAAAAGAATCAAAATCAACACAAATGACATGAAAAAAACTCAAAAAGACACAAAATCACTCAAAATTACCACAAAAATGCTGCGAACATGCATGAAAACACATGAAATCATGACAAAAAACATACAAAATCACCATAAAAGTGTGTAAAATCTATTTAAAAAGGTGCAATTCACCACTAAAACACTCAAAATCGCCACAAATTACATAAAATAACCTCAGAAAGATGTGAAATCACCATGAAATGCAAGAAAATCACCCCAAAAAGAATCAAAATCACCACAAATGACATGAAAAAAACCTCAAAAAGACTCAAAATTACCACAAAAATGCTGCAAACATGTATGAAAACACATGAAATCATGACAAAAAACATACAAAATCACCATAAAAGTGTGTAAAATCTATTTAAAAAGGTGCAAATCACCAGTAAAACGTTCAAAATCGCCACAAATTACATAAATAACCTCAGAAAGATGTGAAATCACCATGAAATGCCAGAAAATCACCTCAGAAAGACTCAAAATCACCACAAATGAAGATAAATCGCCAGAAAAAGATGTGAAACCACCACAGAGTCAAAATTACCACAAAAAAAACCCCACTGTAAACATGCATCAAACCATCAAATAGTTTATTTAAATCCACCAAAACACCAAAGGCTTGGATGATATTGCACTGAAACATCAAACACCTGGATACTTCTGCACTAAACGTCCAAAGAAACTGAATATTACTCCACCAAAACGTCAATAATTTGGATATTCATGCACTGAAATATCAAAAACCTGGATGTAGCTGCATTATAAAGTCAAAAAAGTGACATATTCATGTATTAAATTTTAAAAACTTGGATATTAAACCAGACTTCAATGTGAAAATGAGCTGAAAGTGTAGAAAAAGAGAAAATAAAACTCTGAGGCTTCGAGGTTCAGATGATTAATTGAGCAAAACTTTCAAATAAAACAGATAAAAGTCTAATAAACACCTGCGTTCAGACCAACAGGTGGATTTAAATCACTTCTTTGGCTTCGGGAGGACAACATATGGCCAGAAAATTCAATTTGGCTCAAACGCATCATCACCTGGCAGGAAGCTGCATCGACCAATCAGACGCCACGCAGGTGTGTGTTTGTTTTCTACCTTTTCCTGTTAACACGGTCGGCTGTAATCCTTCTCTTTGACATGACTGAGGTCGTTTCTGCTGATTCATAAACTCCAACAGAACTCTAAGGGGTCACGTGATGCGAGCAGCAGGCAGCCAATCAGAACAGAGCTTTCTTTTAACAGCTGTTTTCCGCAGCTGAATGTATATTTTCAGGGTAAAAGCAGCAGTTTTTCTCGCTGTGAGTGAAGCTCGGTAACATCTACGTGCCGTTCAGACGTCCCCCTGAACAGATGGTTTCTCTCTATTTTTGTTGATGCCGTTTAACCTTTACTGAAAATAAATGAAAACAGACGGCGCCATCTGCTAGCAGCTCCAACGCCACCACTCCGTCACTGAAAACTCCCCAAAAAAAGCCTCAACACACGGCGTGTGACTTCAGCTGCCAAACCCAAAGCAGAAAACCAGAATAAAAAACTGCAAACAGCCCTGAGACACAAGTTTATTTATCTCCTGGAGAACCAGCAGGTCAGAATCTCTCCTTCATAGAAGAAAGTCTTTAAACGAAAACGACCTCATACTTTTAGAGACTTCAGCAGCTGATTATTGTGCCTCTAAACTTAAATATTACTGCACCAAAATGTAACAAAAAAAACTGGATATTACTATACCAAACATCAAAAAATGGACATTAATAAACCAAAATGTCACAAACATTGAAATGACTGCATCAAAATGTCAAAAATCTGAAAATCAACACATTAAAAAAACAACCTGGATGTTACTGCACCAAAATGTAATGTGAAAATGACAGAAAACAAGAAAATGAGACAAAAAATGACAACGATGAGACAAAAAATGACAAAGATGAGAAAATACAAATTTGACACAAGCAAAACAATGAAAGCAACAAAAATGACACACAAAATGAGAAAAATGTGATATACTGTACAACCACAAAAATGAGACATAATGACCAAAATAAGGAAAAATACTATACAAAACCACAAAAATGGGACGGAAAATGAGAAAAAAAATCGAATATAAAGCCACAAAAATGAGACACAAAACACCAAAATGAGACAGAAAATGACACAGAATGAGAAAAGTAAGACAAAAATTGTAACAAAAAATGACGCAAAACCACAAAAATGAGACGCACAATGAAGTCAGATGAGACAGAAAATGACAAAGATGAGACGATACGACTGCACAGAGACGATAACTGACACAAGCAAGACAATGAGAAGAACAGAAATGAGACAAAAATGTCACAAAACAACAAAATTAGATTAAGAAATGACAAAAAATGAACCAAAACAAGACAAATGTGACACAAAACACTAAAATGACACAAAACAAGAAATGTGAGCCAAAAAATGACATAAAACAGCAAAAATGAGACACAAATGACCAAAATGAGACAGAAAATGACAAAGATAAGACAAAACAACAGCAATAAATAATAAATCTTAAATAATAAATACAGGAGATCATCGACTTGCAGCAGAGTTTCGTTCCTATGGATCTACGTAAGCTGATTTTCACCGTGAGTCAGAACTCACGTAAATGTAAACAAAGCTGTTCCGTGCATCACGACATCGATCAGTTCTTCAGAAAAGTCATGAATACCAACGACTTCCGTGCGTGTATGAATCATTTTACTAGAATATAACAGAACATGTTGACCTGTTTTAACAACTTGATCTAATGATGCCGATGCTCTTCTGAGTGTTTTATTCTAGTTTCATTGTTGTAACAATGGCCTGTGGAGTTTCACAAATTATTACCAATCAGACAGTCTAGAAAGTCATGCTGTAAATATAGTCATTACTAACATACTCAGAAATCCTAGATTGTGACTTTAGTATGCTTGAAATGTCAGTTTTATAAAGAATTATTTTTTAAACAAATTAGCAGCCTGCCGAGAATCTACAGTTTAAACACCTGAGTCCTCATCTGAACTGTTGATGGTAAAAAGGAATTAAATGTCAGATTTTCTGTTTCATTGTTGTAACAATGAAACGCCGTAAGTCGAGAACGCCGTAAATCGAGGACGTCCTGTGACGAGGACGCCGTAAGTCGAGGACGTCTCTATCTTAGGAGGACGTCCTAAGTCGAGGATGTCCTAAGTCGAAGACGTCGTAGGTCGAGGACGTCCTAAGACGAGAACCCGTAAGTCGAGGACATCATAATTCGAGGGCATCGTAAGCCGAGGGCCTCCTATATCTAAATATCTATGGTATTTAGAGCGTCAATGTTGTTTGTGTTGATTTTAATTTTTTTATTAATTAATGAAGGAAATTCAACTTTTGTTTATTACTTTTTTTATTTCTGTGATTGTGTCAATCAGCTGCTGGAATTCTCCCTTTCTTCCTTTCTCCATATCTTGCTTTTCCAGTTATCTTCTCTGAAGTCTCCTCATTAGCTAGAATATTTCTTCTGCTCAACGTTTCCAGAGACGTTTCCTCAAACACGTCTTTCAAACTGCGGCCCTTCGTGCTTCTTTTTCAATTTTCTTTCTTTTTAGCGTGAAGGATCCAATCCGCTGATAGAACCAGGCCAGAGGAAGGAACCTGTATAAATATCATCCTGTTGGGAGCGTTGTAGGAGGAAAAAGGCTGATTTGAAATGCAGCAGGTTCTCACGCTATCAATTCACATCAGAAGAGCCACTTTAGACTTGTGTGTCCACATGTCCTTGAACAACAACAGCATCAATATTCAGTGTTTCCATTCCTGCCTGCGGCGGCGTCCTGTGAGGATGAGAAGAGCTGCAGCTACTCCACGTTACACTGGGCTTCATGGGAGAGAGAAAAAAAGCTCACGTATGAAGTCCTGCTTCGTTTTCAGAGCGCTGCTGAATGTTAGATTCATGGAACGGAGGAAGAGGAAGAGTCGGCTTCAGTAATTAGAAACGGACACAAAGATTTGAGAATAAAACTGAACCGGATGAAACCTGTTGCTGTTTCTTAGTGTTCTGGTTCTAAAGGATTGATGGTTCAATTGGACTGAGTAGTTTTATGAATATTATTGGTGCAGAAAAATAGTTTAAAAAGCAGAATAAAACAATCCTGTAAAACAAAAAAGGAAAAAAACAAAATGGTAAAAACAAGACACAAAATGACAAAAAATCTCAACTGTAAGGTACAAATGATAAAAATGAGATTCGAAATGATAAAAAACAGACAGAAAATGACAAATGAGAAACAAAATGACAAATGAGATAAAAAATGACAACAATGAGACACAAAATGATAAAAATGACAAATGATACAAATTGGCAAAAAACAAGACACAAAAATACGAGACACAAAATTGCAACATTGAGACATAAAATGACAAATGAGAGACATTATGATAAAAATGAGACATAAAATGACAAAAATGAGACACGAATGACAAATGAGACGATGATAAAAATAGGACATAAAATGACAAAAATGAGACGCAATGATAAAAATGAGACATAAAATGACAAAAATGAGACACATAATGACAAAAATGAAACCTAAAATGACAACAATGAGACACAATGATAAAAATGAGATAAAATGGCAACAATGAGACACAATGATAAAAATATGATATAAAATGACAAAAATGAGACACAATGATAAAAATGAGATAAAATGGCAACAATGAGACACAATGATAAAAATATGATATAAAATGACAAAAATGAGACAATGATAAACACAAAAATTATAAAAAATAAAATGTGAAATATGACACATAAAATGGCAAAAACAAGACACAAAATTAGACAAACAAGACACACAATGACAAAAATGCAGCAAAAAAAATGACATCCTGGGCTGAACGGCAGCAGACATACTGGTTCTGTTTTTGTGAATAAACAGTGAACTTCATGAAACTTGTTGTTGTTGTTCTATTTTTAAAGCCTTGATGTTAAACTGGACTAAATATAATTTTGATTATTTCACAAGTTTGTGGAGCTTCAGTGTGTTAATATTCAGTTTTTGAGATTCAAGTTTTTTGCTGTTTATGCGCAAAAAATATCCAGTTTTTGACATTTTGCTGTGGGTACAACCAGGATTTTTGATGTTTTTGTGGATTAATTTCCAAATTCTTAAAGTTTTGGTGTTGCAATATACAATTTTTAATGCAATTTTGCATTAATATCTCAGTTTTATGTGCTAATATCCAGATTTTGTAGAGTTTGGTGCAATAATATCTAATTTTTGTACTTTTCGGTGTAGAAATATCCAAATTTGTGAAGTTTTAGTCTGTAAATCTCTAGATTTTTGACATTTTGGTGCATTTACATCCAGCTTTTCTGTGTTTGTATCCAGTGTTTGATGCTTTGGTGCATTCATTTTGATGTTGTCTTTTATGTTTTGGTGTCACAATGTACAAATTTTTAAAATTTTAATGCCCTCATATCCCAGTTTATGACTTTTGGTGCAGTTATATTCAGGTTTTTAAAGTTTTGGTGCAATAATATATAATTTTTTTTCCGTTTTGTTCATGTAATATCCAAGTTTGTTAAGTTTTAGTCTGTTGATATTCAGTTTTTGGACATTTTATAGAGTTTTGGTGCGCTAGCATTCAATTTCCTGGTGGTAAAAACATTTTCTGTCCATCAAGATGATTACCACTTTCACATCAGTTTTTCTATTAATTTTTGGCCAGAATAAATCTCTCATAGCACAGATCTCCAAACCCAGATGATAAAGCAGCCCGTTTTTGGGGCCTTTATTCATTAAAAATGTGACTTATCATGAATCAACTGAATTACTTCCAGTGTGCGGAGCAGAGCGTGGATGTGGCTCACCGCTGACCAAAACTTTCCTGCCGCTGAAAGCTTTTAACAATCTCTTTAATCTTTAATCTCTCGACTCTCCGGTGTGTTTTCTGCCGGAGTTTCATTATTCTTTCATCAGCGGTGGAGGAGGGGGAGCGGCCCTGTTGGTAATCATAAACCATGTCAGGGTAAATACAGCGCTGCGTTCACTTTGCAAATGAGGCGCCGCCGCCCCACTCCCTCCCAGCTAATGTTTGCCGGCCGGCTGATTGATGACACGACGATCTGCAGCCGCTCATCAGTCTGGATGCGAGCAGCTTCACATTCTGACCACAGCGGGGAGAGTAAATAAAGCAGAGCCGAGCTGTCACCGGCGCCAAGATAGCATCGTTCAATACGGAGGGGAGGAGGCTAAACTTTACCTCATTTCAGCTCCACGTCCCAAATGGAAGAGCGAAAGTCAAGGAAGGAGGAGTTTATTAAAGATCATGTAGACTTTACAATGTTTGTTTCAGTGAGGTTATTTCAATGTGTTTGGATGTTTTGGTGCATTTATAACCATATTTGTGACATTTTGGTGCAATAATATGCAGTTTTTGATGGTTTGATGCCTTAATTTTCAAGTTTTTTGTGTTTTGGTGCTGTAAAATCTGATTTTTTTTTGGCATTTTAGTTCAGGAATAACCCACTTTTTGACCTTCTAACCTTTATTTGACATTTTAGTGTGGTTCTATGGATGTTTTTTGATGTTTTGGTGCATTTATAGCCACATTTGTGACATTTTGGTGCAATACTATGCAGTTTGTGATGGTTTGATGCATTAATTTTCAAGCTTTTTGTATTTTGGTGCAGTAAAATCTGAATTTTTTTGGCATTTTAGTGCAGGAATAACCGACTTTTTGACCTTCTAACCTTTATTTGACATTTTAGTCTGGTTATATGGATGTTTTGGTGCAGTAAAATCCAGTGTTTGATGGTTTGATGCATTAATTTTCAAGTTTTTCACCATTTTGGTGTGAAAAATCCACATTTTTTCACTTTGAGTGAAGTTTTGGCGCGGTTATATCCATGTTTTTTTGTATTTTGTGCACTCATATCAAGGTTCTTAATGTTTTGGTGTGTTTTGGTGCAGTTTTTGATGGTTTGGTGCATTAATTTTCAAGCTTTTTGTGTTTTGATGCAGTAAAATCTGAATTTTTTGGGGCATTTTAGTGCAGGAATAACCGACTTTTTGACCTTCTAACCTTTATTTGACATTTTAGTGTGGTTATGTTGATGTTTTGGTGCAGTAAAATCCAGTGTTTGATGGTTTTTGCTGCATTAATCTCCAAGTTTTGTACAGTTTGGTCTAGCGTGATCCAAATTTGCTTAGTTTTAGTGTGGAAATATTCAGATTTTTGACATTTTAGTGCAAGAATATCCAGGTTGTCAACATTTTGGTACCTTGACATCCAGGTTTTTTGATGTTTTGCGCCTTTATTTTCAAGCATTTTACATTTTGTTGTTGTAAAATCCAAGTTTTTGAAGTTTAACTGTGTTAATATTCAGATGTTTTGACATTTTGGTTCATTAAGATGCACATTTTTGAAATTTCAGCACAAGAAAATCAAAGTTTTTTGACATTTCCAGTGCAAGAATATCCAGGTTTTTGATGTTTTGGTGCAACGATATCTAGGATTTTCTTGATTTGGTGTGTTAATATCCAATTTTTTTTTACATTTTAGTGAAAGAACATTCAGGCTTTTGATGTTTTCGTGAATTAATATCCAAGTTTTTAATATTTTGGTGCAATAATATCCAGTTTTTACGCGTTTTGTTGCACTAGCATCCATCTTGTGGTGTGTTCCTATCCAGATTTTTAGACATTTTGGTGTGTAAATATTCAAATAACGATGCTAAGTGTTGGAGTTCAGTGAGTCAGAGCTTTAAAAATGTATTTGCTCACCATGAGGGGACGTGTAGACGCTGCCGGCTCTGTGATGAAACCAGGAAAAACATCTCAGCCCTGCAGCAGGTGCATCCAATCAGGCTGTGCCGCTCTGCTCTCGGCTGCTCTGGCCTTTTATCGTCCCCGGGCCTCGGGGCTCGCAGCTCCTCTTTCCTTCTGAAGCTTTCTCTGCCGGCCTGCAGGTGAACGGTCGCTCCCCTCCATCAGCATTACATGAGGTGTGTTCGGGAAGCGTGGGATTTTCCAGCCTCGTGTTTCTGCTTCACCTCCAGCCTCAGAAATTATTCATGGGGTGTCACGTCGAGGAGCTGCCGGCCTGCGGGGACGGAGCGCCGTGGATATTATGCAAGCCGGCGTATTGTGTGTGTGAGGCTGTGTGTTGTAATTCCCACTTCAAATCAAAGTCCCTGACAGCTGCCTTAATGCCGGCTGCCTCTCCGCTGATGGAGGGCCTGCTGCCGGTCGCCACGGATACCTCCATCACCTCCCCTCCCTCCCCACTGACGCAGAATCAATCACGGCGTCCGGTGGCTCTGGATCCCGACACCGGCATGTATAATTAAAGTTTATTCCCCCGGACCTCCTGCAGGAGATAAATATGAGATGCTGCACGTTCATATTTCAGGAAGAGAGAAAACCTGGGAGGAAACGGCGCTGGTGGCCATCCATCCCACCGTGAGGGGGGCCAGAACGGGGTCCAGGATCCAGCAAGGTCTGGGGTCCAACAAGGTCCAGGATCCAGCAAGGTCCAAGATCCAGCAAGGTCCGGGATCCAACAAGGTCCGGGATCCAACAAGGTCCAGGGTCCAGCAAGGTCCGGGATCCAGCAAGGTCCAGGATCCAGCAAGGTCCAGGATCCAGCAAGGTCCGGGATCCAGCAAGGTCCAGGGTCCAGCAAGGTCCAGGGTCCAGCAAGGTCCAGGATCCAACAAGGTCCAGGGTCCAACAAGGTCCAGGATCCAGCAAGGTCCGGGATCCAGCATGGTCCAGGATCCAGCATGGTCCAGGGTCCAGCAAGGTGAAGGATCCAGCAAGGTCCAGGGTCCAGCAAGGTCTGGGATCCAGCAAGGTCTAGGATCCAGCAAGGTCCGGGATCCAGCATGGTCCGGGATCCAGCAAGGTCCAGAATCCAACAAGGTCCAGGATCCAACAAGGTCCAGGATCCAACAAGGTCCAGAATCCAACAAGGTCCGGGATCCAACAAGGTCCGGGATCCAACAAGGTCCGGGATCCAACAAGGTCCGGGATCCAGCAAGGTCCAGGGTCGAACAAGGCCCAGGATCCAGCAAGGTCCAGGATCCAGCAAGGTCCGGGATCCAACAAGGTCCGGGATCCAACAAGGTCCAGGGTCCAGCAAGGTCCAGGGTCCAGCAAGGTCCAGGATCCAGCATGGTCCAGGATCCAGACCGGTCCAGCTCCAGTCCAGCAGTGTTTTGGTGTGATAATATCCAGGTTTGTGACCTTTTGGTGGAATAATATGAAAGATTTTGATATTTCATTGAGCTAATATCCAGGTTTTTGATGCTTGGTGTGTGTTAGTTCATTTTAATGTGTGTTCAGGTGTGTTTTCATGTGTTTTAGTGTGAGTTTGTGTATTTTAGTGAGTTTTAGTTCAGTTTAATGTGTTTTAATGTGCTTTAGTGTGTGTTCAGGTGTATTTTAGTGAGTTTTAATGTGTGTTTTAGTGTGTTGAGATGTTTTAGTTCATTTTTTCATTTTAATGTGTGTTTAGGTGTATTTTAATGTGTTTTACTGTGAGTGTGCTTTAGTGGGTGGAGGTATATTTTAGTTCATTTTATTGTGCTTAAGTGTGTGTTTTAGAGTATTTTACTTCATTTTAATGTGTGTTTAGGTGTATTTTGAGTGTGTTTTTAGTGTGAGTGTGTGTCCTTTAGTTTGTGGACGTGTGTTTTAGTTCATTTTAATGCACTTTAATGTCAGTTTTGGTGTATTTAGTGAGTTTTAATGTGTGTTTTAGTGTGTTCTAGTGAGTTCTAATGGGTGTTTTAGTATGCTTTAGTGTGTGTTTTGCTGTATTTTACTGTGTTGGGATGTTTCAGCTCATTTTAATGTGTGTTCAGGTGTGTCTTAGGGTGTTTAAATGTGTTGAGGTGTATTTCAGTTCATTTTAATGTGTTTCAGTGTGACTTAATGCGTGTGTTTTGGTGTATTTTTGTGCATTCAGTGTGATTTAATGTGTGTTCAGGTATATTTTAGTGTGTTTAGGTGTATTTTTGTGCGTTGTAATGTGTATATTGGTGTATTTTAGTGAATTTTAATGAATGTTCTGGTGTGTTTTAATGTGTGTTTCAGTGTATTCTGGTGTGTGGAAATGGATCAGAAAATGATTGTGTGAACCTCAGACCTCTGCTCAGTCTCCTCACACACTCCACACACCCACTCCTCTTTCTCACATACACACACACACACACACACACACACACACACACACACACACACACACACACACACACACACACACACACTCACACTCCTCACACACAGACACACACAGTCCTCACAGACACACACACTCGTCACACACTCCGTCCCAAATGAAAGGACAAAGAGTGATTTCCTCATTAGCAGTCTTGTTAATGCATGAAGAGATAATTTATTCATGAAAATTAACAAATGATTCATTCCGGCAGAAACTTTTAGCAGCCGTCGTGTTCACTTGTATTTTATTATTGTTATTATGCATGCGCCGCTGATTAAAGGACTTCTGATCACCTTTAGCAGGTAGCTACGCTAATTAGCCGCTCAGCTTCCTCACTTTTAGCAGCACCTTCAGCAGAAACGCCGTCCACTTCTGCTCTTTCCGGGCTGAGTTTAGGCTCTGACAGGAGTTTCTGTGATTATTTGTCCTTTTAGTTTTTCACTAAAACTCTTTCACCTTGTTTAAAAAACTGTTTCCTAAAAGCTGCGTATGATATTTCTACCAACAAATTTAATATTTTCTTTGTTAAATTGCAATTAATATCTCAAATAATACCAGGGAAAAAGCAGTGAGTTACACATTAACTGTAAGTAAATAAAAATAAAATAAATGACAAAAAAAATCCAACAATTTTTATTCCACTTTTTAACTTTTTTTGAAGTGGACGACAGACGTGGTCGTTTTGTGTCACATTTTTACTGTTTATTTGCTTTTTGTGGTACTTTTGCATCTGATTTTGGTTGTTTCATGTCTTTCCTGACAGTTTGTGGATTTTTTGTTGTAATTTTGCATCTTTGTGTGGTTGTTTTGCTTCACATTTGCTGTTTTGCATTGATTTAGGGTAGTTTTATTGCAAAATTTCAGTTGTTTTTTGTCTTTCTAAGGCACAGTTTGGGCACTTTACGTTGTTTTGTGGTCATTTTCTGGAACATTTTGGTTGTTTAGTATCCTTTTACGGTAGTTTTGCATCAAATTGTGGTCCTTTTACGTCATTTTGGGAATGCTTTGTGTGATGTTTAGGTCATTTTCTGCGTTTTCGTGGTCGTTTGTGTCACATTTTCACTGTTTATATGCTTTTGTGGTGCTTTTGCATCTGATTTTGGTTGTTTTATGTCTTCATGGGATTGTTTTGCCTGACAATTTGTGGGGTCTTTTGCTTGTTGTTGTTGTTTTGTATCACGGACTGGCTGTTTTACGTTGATTTAGGATAGTTTTAATGCAAAAATTCAGTTGTTTATTGTCTTTCTAAGGCACAGTTTGGTCGTTTCACATCATTTTGTGGTCATTATCTGAAACGTTTTTGTTGTTTAATATTCTTTAAAGGTAGTTTTGCATCACATTGTGGTCGTTTTACGTCATTTTGGGAATGCTCTGTTTGATGTTTTGGTCATTTTCTGCGTTTTCGTGGTCGTTTTGTGTCACATTTTTTACTGTTTTATATGCTTTTGTGGCGCTTTTGCATCTGATTTTGGTTGTTTTATGTCTTCATGGGACTGTTTTGCCTGACAGTTTGTGGGTTTTTGCTTCTTTTTGTTGTTTTGTATCACGGATTGGCTGTTTTACGTTGTTTCCGGATATTTTTTTGCAACATTTTAGTTGTTTTATGACACAGTTTGGTCGTTTCACATCGTTTTGTGGTCATTTTCTGGAACATTTTGGTTGTTTGGTATCCTTTAAGGTAGTTTTGCATCACATTGTGGTCGTTTTACGTCATTTTGGGAATGCTTGTGGGATGTTTTGGTCTTTTTCCGTCTTAATGTGGTCATTTAGGCAATTTTTTGCCTTTTTGTTGTTGTTTTTTATGTCATTTGTTTCATGTGATATTTAGGCATTTTTGAATGGACACCATCACTGCATCCTGGGCTTGGCTCCGCCCACAATCATTATGATTGGTTAATAGTGGGGGTTTTTTGCCTACAGAGGTGCCGTTACAGCCTGATTTTGTTTTTCTATTGTGCTAAAATCACAACAAGCAAAAGTTGCTTCATCTTCAGCAGCTGAAGTCAAATAAATTTAGGATTAATTTAACGTTTCCATGAATATCAGGTTA
Organism: Acanthochromis polyacanthus; assembly: GCF_021347895.1. Classification (NCBI taxonomy): domain Eukaryota; kingdom Metazoa; phylum Chordata; class Actinopteri; family Pomacentridae; genus Acanthochromis; species Acanthochromis polyacanthus. The sequence goes on from NC_067122.1 coordinate 3,388,116, forward strand.
TTTTTACACTATAGCATCACAGACGGCTGCACAAACAGCCAGCAGTAGTCAGGATAGAAGTATTAATTCCACATACAGAGACAGAAATAACACTGAATCCTAAATCTGATCTCAACCAGGATAAAACTGGGATGTAAACACTGTGAATCACGTTTAGATGTGAGCCTGTCTCGCCATCTGTTGATTAAAAATATTTAATAATAATCCAGAGACTGTGAGTTTAAAAAAAAAAGACCATCAGGAGACAGAACATATGGCATTTGATTTAATTTATAACGTTTAATTTGACATTAAGATGAGAATTTGTCATTTAAACGCTGAGACGTATTAAACTGTGAACCGCAGAGCTCGGTTTTGTTTACGCGTTTAAGGTTTTATTTTCACAAATGACTCACTGCAATATGAAGAGAAGCTGTGCAATGTCAGGATTTTTCATTTTTTCTGTGGATTTTTCTGCTTGCGGAATAATTCAATGCGATATTCCACATTCAGAGGAATCAGAATTTTGACATAAGGAAGAATCTCCACAATATCAGCAGGATTTCTGCACATTTCTTGGTATTTTTATGTTGTTTCTTTCCTCTTTTTTTTTTTTTTTTTACCACATTTCTGCACTTTCCTCTCGGCTGCTGCAACATTATCTTTTCTTATCATCACAGAAAAGCAATAAAAGTGCAAAAGAAAGGTGCAAAAACATGCTTCACATGAGACTAAAAGTGCATTCTGGGAGAGTTTCCAACATATGGAAGAATCTGCAGAATATCAACAGGACTTGTGTATATTTCTTGCTATTTTTCTGTTTTTGACACAAAAAGATGAAAAATAACCACAAAGTGACACGAGATCACCATGTAAAGACACTAAATCCCCACAAAGAAACTGAAAATCACCACAAAAAGATGCAAATCACCACAGAAAAGTACAAAACCATCACAAAAGGACAAAAAAATCATCACAAAAGGACAAAAAAATCAGCACAAAAAGAAGAAAAATCAGCACAAAAAGACATACAATCAAGATGGAATGATGTAAAATGTCAACAAAAAGACACAATCACCACAGGAAGACACACAATCTCTACAAAAAGATGCAAAATCACCACCAAAACAAAAAATCAGCACAAAAGACATACAATCACGATGAAATGATGTAAAATCACAACAAAAAGATACCAAAATACCACAAAAAGGTTGCAAAATCATCACAAAAAGACACAAAATCACCCACAAAAAGACACAAAATCGCCGCCAAAAAGACAGGAAAATCATCACAAAAAGATACAAAATCACCACCAAAACAAAAAATCAGCACAAAAAGACATACAATCACAATGAAATGATGTAAAATCACAACAAAAAGATACCAAAATACCACAAAAAAGGTGCAAAATCATCACAAAAGCACACAAAATCACCACAAAGAAACAACAATTCACCACAGAAAGAAAATCTTCCCAAAAAGACAGAAAGAAAAACACCAAATTTAGGCACAACATAATGTATAATGAAGGTGAACGGATTTCACCGACATTTTTACACTTTCCCCTCAACTATCTATCACTGAAAAATGTGTGAAAATGTAAACAAACGTTCACAAACATGCATTACATGAGACTAAAAGTCCATGAGTCTGTGCCTGCAGTGCATTCTGGGAGACTTTCCAACCGGGTAGCATCAAATCAAAGAAACGCTGATCTCACTTTCTGCTCTCGACTCGTTTTTTCACGACATAAACGTCCTGCAAAGTGAACAAATCAACCGTCAGAAGCCAGCCTGCTAACGGCGCGTTAGCTTGGATTAGCTCGAGCTGCGAACGAAGAGGAGGGAGTGGAAGCTGCAATGCACACACACACACACACACACACACACACACACACACACACACACTCGGCCTGTCGGACGTATTGCCCGGTCATGATTTTTGCAAATGAAGCTCGGCTGCAAATCACGGCGGCTCGGCCTGAATCAGCAGCTCTTTCATAAATGCTGATTTCCAGACGCTGCATGTTCTCGGCTTCACTTCGGACTGACTCGGCGTTACTCCACTGTGAGCAAAGGACAGCTGCACATAAATACAGACCAGGGGAAACTCATACCCGAGCTATATATAAACCGAGCTCCCATGGAAACGGAGAGGGGTCGACTACCACAGAATACACGACAAAAAAACACACAAAATCACCTCAAAAAGATGCAAAATCGCTTCAAAAAGATACAAAATTACCACAAAAAGATGAAAGATCGCCACAAAAGATGGAAACCAACACAAAAAGACACGAATCACCATAAAAAGATGTACAATCCCCACAAATAGATGTGAAATCACCACAAAAAGACACCAAAATCACTGTAAAAGCGGCAAAATTACGACAAAACACACACAATCACAACGAAAAGTAGCAAAATCACCACAAAAAGACAGTTACCACAAAAATCACCATAAAAAGATGTAAAAATCACTACAAAAAGATGTAAAATCACCACAAATGACATAAAATCACTAAAAGACACAATCATAACAAAAAGTTGTAAAATCCCCACAAAGACACAAAACTACCACAAAAAGATGTACAATCTCCACAAAATGAGACAGAATACCACAAAAAGATGTGCAATCCCACAAAAAGACACAAAACTAACACAAAAAGATGTACAATCTCCACAAAATGAGACAAAATTATCACAAAAGATGTACAATCCCACAAAAAGACACAAAACTACCACAAAAAGATGTACGATCACCATAAAATGAGACAAAACTACACAAAAGATGTACAATCCCCACAAAAGACACAAAACTACCACAAAAAGATGTACAATCACCACAAAATGAGACAAAACTACCACAAAAAGATGTACAATCACCACAAAATGAGACAAACTACCACAAAAAGATGTACAATCTCCATAAAATGAGACAAAATTCTTCACAAAAGATGTACAATCTCCACAAAATGAGACAAAATTACCACAAAAAGATGTACGATCACCACAAAATGAGACAAAATTATCACAAAAGATGTACAATCTCCACAAAATGAGACAAAAATTACCAACAAAAAGATGTACGATCACCACAAAATGAGACAAAACTGCCACAAAAAGATGTACGATCACCACAAAATGAGACAAAATTCTCACAAAAGAATGTACAATCTCCACAAAATGAGACAAAATTACCACAAAAAGATGTACGATCACCACAAAATGAGACAAAATTATCACAAAAGATGTACAATCCCACAAAAGACACAAAAACTACCACAAAAAGATGTTCGATCACCACAAAATGAGACAAAACTGCCACAAAAAGATGTACAATCCCCACAAAAAGACACAAAACACAAAGAAACAGAATATTACCACAAAGACAAAACTCACTTCAAAAAGACACAAAATTATCACAAAAAGATGTACAATCTCCACAAAAAGACAACAAAACACAAAGAAACAGAATATTACCACAAAGACAAAACTCACTACAAAACTACCACAAAAAGATGTACGATCACTACAAAATGAGACAAACTAACACAAAAAGATGTAAAATCACCAGAATGAGACACTAAATATTGTAAATACACACAAAGTGCAGACTGGTCGATGACTTCACCAACAGCGCTGTTTGTTCCTTAAAAAGCAGCAGGAGTTTTGTTTTCAGTGAATTAAAGCTGGGTTGGTCTGAATGTGAAGCGGCTTTTACTGGACGTGCACGGACCTCGTCTGAAGGCTCAGCTGTGCAGACCAGATCGAGTCCCGATCTAGTTTGCATCTTTGCATCGACTCTATTTGCACCGCCTGAGAGGTGTGATCAGATTCAGTTTGAGGAGAACGACTTCTGCCTGCGTCTGAAGTTAGAGAGGATGGAACGTCCACCAGGAACTAGTTGTGACCAAGTTTGTATACATCAACAGCTGCTTCTGTGAGGCTGAAATCAAGAATCTCTACAGATAAGGGCAGTAAATGCTCCTTAAAACTGAATAATCAAAGTGTTTGGGGATGTTTAGGTTGTTAATATGTCTGATATCCAGTTTTGGTCACCTGTATTGTCATTTTGTGTCTCGTTTTGTCATTTGTGTCTCGTTTCTGTCATTTTGTGTCTCAGTTTTGTCATTTTGTCTCATTTTTGTTGTTTTGTGTCTCGTTTTTGTCATTTTGTTTCTTGTCTTGTCATTTTGTGTCTCATTTCTGTCGTTCCATCTTGTTTTGCCATTTTGTGACTCATTTTGACATTTTGTAATTTTTGTGATTTTGTGTCTCGTTCTCCATGTGTCTTGTTTTTGTCATTTTGTCTCATTTTTGTCATTTTGTCTCTCATTTTTGTTGTTTCGTGTCTCATTTTTGTCATTTTGTGTCTCGTTCTCCTTGTGTGTCTCGTTCTCCTTGTGTGTCTCGTTTCTGTAGTTTTGTGTCTCATTTTTGTCGTTATGTGTCTCATTGTTGTCGTTTTGTGTCTTGTTTTGATTAAACCCAACTCTGCTCGCTTCTTTCTGATATCTGAACTCTTCGCTGATCTCTGGAGCTGAGAAACGTCATTTCGGACACCTGTAGCCCTCACTTCATTCTTCTAGTCACCACCCAGAGCTACAGAGGTCCCGTTAGTCTTATTATGTTATTCTAAAGTTAAAGGATTTTGCATCCTCGTAGAATCAGGTTTGATCTGAATACATGTTTCAAACGCTAACTTTAAGATTTTGATGTTTCAGAGACACAATATTTTACCTGAATCTACAATTAACCTTGAGTAAACTGAACTTGTTCACTATCTATATATTAAAGTGTTTTTTGTCACATAGTGACAGAAATAATTCCTCGGTGACGAACAGCCAACAGATTGATTATTTTTTCCACGTCAGACTCTCATTCCTGCTGGTTAAAGTGATCGTTGATTGACTGAAGCCGGCATGTTGTTTCCCTGCAGATCTACAGCCGAGGAGGAAGACGAAGTAGAGGAGGAGGGAAGAGCAGCACTAGTTCCTCTACTGGGAAGCTCTTGTCTGTTAATTAGCAACGAGCAGATGGAAGAAAGTCCACATTCCGCTGGGGATCAATTCTACCCGAGAAGCAGCAACAGCAGCAGCGAACCTTCGGTTTATTTATCTGTGAGCTCGGCGACGTCGGGCCGATGTCACCTCCCAGGAAAGAGAAGGAGGGGAGCCCGGGAGAGTTTAGAGAAGAAGTCTTAGACACACACAAGACGTTTTGAGAGATTTCCTGGGAGACGCCGGCAGGAGTTTAGTTACTTATCATTACTTTGTTACAGCCATCTGTTACTCGCACATCCTCCTCAGCTCGTCTCTCAGAGCTCCCAACCGCCCCAGCCGTAACCCACCGGCCTCCCACCACAGCTGAAGCCTCGACGACAGCTGCAGCGGCGGCGGCATCGGCTGCAGATTTCACACGTAAAAAAAAGAAGGAAAATGCGATTCTGTAGCTGTGTCCCATTCAGAGGTTGCAGCCTTCCAAAGATGCAGCCGTTGCATATTTAGAAGTCTTCGGTCCTTCTTCTAAGTCTTTGTGTCCTTCCAAGGATGCAGCCTTTGTGTCCTTCCAAGGACACAAAGGCTGCATCTTTGGAAGGATGAAAAGATTGCAACCGTGGAAGGACGCAAAGACTTCGAAGGACGTAAAGGCTGCATCTTTGGAAGGACACAAAGGCTTCGAAAGACTTCGAAGGATGAAAAGGTTGCAACTTTCAAAGTAAACAAAGGCTTAGAAGGACAGAAAAAGCTGCATCTTTGGAAGGACACAAAGGTTTCAATGGACACAAAGACTTCGACAGATGAAAAAGTTGCAACCTTGAAAGGACACAATGACTTCAAAGGAAGAAAAAGTTGCAACCTTGGAAGGATACAAAGACTGAGAAGGATGTAAAGGGTGCACCTTTGGAAGGACGCAAAAGCTTCAAAAAACACAGAGAGTTCAAAGATAAGAAGTTTGCAACTTTGAAAGGATGTAAAGACTTCAAAAAATGCAAAGCATTCGAAGGACGAAAAGGTTGAGACCTTGGAAGGACACAAAGACTTAAAAAGACGAAAAGGTTGCAACCTTGGAAGGATGCAAAGGCTTTGAAGGACACAAACTCTGAAGGATTCAAAGGCTGCATCTTTGGAAGGGTGCAAAGTTTTCGAAGGACACAAAGACTTCAAAGGGCAAAAAGGTTTCGATCTTGGAAGGATACAAAGACTTAGGACAAAAGTTTACATCTTTTGAAGGATGCAAAGACTTCAAAGGACGAAAAGATTGCATCTTTGGAAGGACGCAAAGTACAGCAGAAAATACATTTCCCTTAAAATCTAACTAAGAATGAAGTTTAGAACATTTCTTCTTTGGTATTCACTGCTGCATCACCAGTTTTCTTTCCTCAGGCAGTTAAATTACCAAACACAGCCTCCACACTACAGCACAAAAGATGCATTATTTTTATTTCTTGGTAATTTGTCTTATTTGTGATGCTAAAACTGAGGCACATCTGTAATTTTAAATATTGCAATCTAGCGCTCAATGATGATATTGAATCTTAAATTTACTCTGAAATGTCAGAAAGATGGTGCTGTGCACAAGTTTCAGGCATGACGGGTGGAGTGAGGATTCTGTCTAAAATAATACCATGAATTTGTCATTATCTGTCCAGAAATATTTTCATGGAGGCACCAGAGCAGCTTTTTTCCCTCATGAACACTGGACCAGACAGCCATACTGCAATTTCTTTTATTTATTATGCAACTTTAACACCACTGTTTTTGTATAAATTCTACTTTCATTTATCCACCTGTAATGTTTCATCCTGTTCACAGACCACCTGGAGGCTAAAGCTTCTTTAACGTCTTTATACAGCGCCTCATCCCTGTCTAGATGTATTAGATTGCTCTATTTATTAGATCTTTAGCTTTTATATCTGTTGCTTACTGAGGCTGCTGCTAGCTTGTTGTCTGTAAGTTTCAGGGGTTTTTTGGCTCACTCGGCAATAAAGCTTTTTCTGATTGAAGCAACTTCAAGTTAAGTTTTACAATGTCTTTCTGAAAAACCAAAAGGCTGCAAACCTTGGAAGGATGCTTGGAAGGACTTAAAAGGACACAAAGGCTTCAAAGGATGCAAAGGTTGCATCTTTGGGAGGGCGCAAAGACTTACAAGGCCGCAAAGGCTTGGAAAGACGCAAAGGCTGAATCTTTGGAAGGACATACAGGCTTCGGTGGACACAAAGTTTTGAAATATCCAAACATTGCGTCCTTCGAAGACTTTGCGTCTTTCCAAGGTTGCAACCTTTTTTTCCTTTGAAGCCTTTGTGTCCAGCAAGAGGACGGAAAGGCTTTGAAGGACACAAAATCAACATCTTACCGTTTACTTCGTTGTTTTATCATCTTTTCACCAACATTTACTAGACGAGGAGGTACTTCAAATGTGTGGTGAAAAAAGTCGTATTTTACCACAAATCATGCAGTTTTCCTGGCGTCTAACTGATCCGAGCTTCTAATATTGTTGTGTCATCAAAAGTGTTCCTAAATCAAACCAAAAACAGTGAAAATGAAACTGAATTCTAAGACTTTTAAAAAAGCATTTTTACTTTATGGCTCCTTCAAATTAAAAGCCTCTCCTACATCGCCTAAAATATGTTTTCTTTCAAAACACACATGAAAATGCAGTTCAGCTTTAAAGGGACAGCATTCTCAGACACAAAGCAATGCAAGTATCCAAACTTGCCTTCCTTTCTTCAACTTTTCCTGCCTGATTCCGCGTCCGAGCATCATCCAGAAACCTGAAATCGGACGTAAACATCCAACAGCATTCTTGTTTCTGTCAGAGAGCTACAGCTAGCAGGACATCGGAATAAAAGCTCATCCAGGTTTCTGGAACGAGATGCTTCAAAAGCCAAACGTCCAGGGACCAGAGCAGTTTGGAGGTTTGAATATTTCATGCGAGTGGAGACCAGCTGCAAAACAAAACAAAACAAAAAAGTTGCAGGACCAAACATAAAATCTGAACACGGAACAGGCTGAGATGAAGGACTTTAGGATCATTTCTAAACACTTTCTGCCTGCTTTTTGCTTTTTACAAACGGTGAAGGAGGTACGGAGATGCTGGAGGCTGCTTCCATCAGTTCTGGTCAGATGTCAGTGAGCAAAAGCCAAACATCCCGCATGCTTTGCAGTTATTAGTAACTGGAGGTGAAGTTATTGTGAAAAGGCTGCAGAATAAAACATTTATTGAACCCTCTGAACCCCAAAACCCATCAGCAGCTTTAAAAGGTATGTTTCCCTTATTTAAAAAGTGTTGAAATGACACCATTTATCAGGCAGAAACTGTAAAAAAAAAACTGTCAGAATCCTCTGATTTTCATCCTCCGATGGTCCTTGAATGCATCATGTGACAAACTATGCTGTACGTGAATGTTTTGATTATTAGAAATAAATTGCAAAAGAGTTGCAAGACCAACCATAAAATCTAAACAGGTTGATATTTAAGTCATTTAAGATTAATTTTCCAACGTTTTCTGTCCAAACCCTTCTTCTTACAAACAAAACTCAGGGTAAAGTTATCATAAAATAGTGTAAAAAAAGCTACATTTTTCTTTTTTGTAACAGAAAATAAGCAAAGAAAAGTTAAAAAACACAAAGCACTCTGTAGCTTCAACTATTTTAACCATTTGGACTCCAAAAACCAGCAGCAGGTTTAAAATACTTTTTAGTTTTTCTTTAAAATTAGCCAGATATGTAAAAACAGTCAGAATCCTCCGATTTTCTACTTCTTGATGGTCCCTGAATGCGTCATGTGTGATGTGTTTGTGTGAGTGGAGAAAGTCAGAACAAAATACCGAAAAAAAATTGCAAAACCAACGTTATATACACACAAAATTACCACAAAAAGACTTCACAAAATGACACAGAATCAACAGAAAAAATAAAAATCACAACAAAAACCACAAAGCACTACAGAAAGAGGTGGAATTAAAACAAAAAGTCACAAAATAAACGCAAGACGATGCAAAATCACAACAAAAACAGAAAATCACAACAGAAAGAGGTAAAATTGAGAAAAAAAACCAAAATCACCACAAACGATGCAAAACTCTCCACAAAAAGTCACAAAACAACCAGAAAAAAGTCACAAAACAACCACAAAAGTCACGAGAAAAAGGAAAAAATGTCACAAAATCACCACAAGAAGATGTAAAATCATCATAAAGATGATCAATTACCACATAAAGATTCAAAATCAACAGGAAAAATAAAAATCACAACAAAAAGAATCAAAATCAATAGGAAATGATGCAAAATTGTGACAAAAACACACAAGTTTACCACAAATTATCATAAAAACACACAAAATCACTATAGAAAGAGGTGAAATTAAGAAAAAAATGCACAAAATTACCACAAAAAGATGTAAAATCCTGTTAGCATCACGTCTGTTGGAGCTGATGAGGCTTTGGTCATTCATATGATCACGTTTGTGTATTTAGGACATGCTAAAGGCTTTTTAAAGTCATTTCTGACAGATTTCTGTTGTTCAAAGACTCTGCTGGTGTGGCTGCGGGTCTCCGTCCTCGGTACTGAAGGTGTAGAACATCTGGATGGATCTCCTCCAGCTGATGGAGCTGCTGCTGCTGTACATCACTCGGCCCACTGCTTCCAATTAGAGCCTGCAGCAGATTGGCTCCTCAGAGACTGACCTTTGAGTGACAAAGCTTTTGACTCTCATTAGCCCAGCGAGCGGCTCAGCGCTAAACACACTGCGCCATCGATCCCGGATCCCTCGTGATCTCTGCTGGCTTGTTAGCCGCCGTGAACGCCGCATACGGATGCAGGTCGCCGTCGCCCTCCGCTGCAGCTCCGTGATCGATGGTTTGTCAGGAGTTTCACCGGAGGCTGGTTGGTAAATTACAAAGAGAACCGATTGATCGGACGAACTCCAGACTCTCTGAGCATCGGTTTACATTTCAGCTGCATCACGAAGCTCAGAAAGGTGTAAAATTAACTTAAAAAAGAGGAAAAATCACATCGAAATAGTCAGATAACGTTACAAACATGCACAAAAAGACACACAATCAAGACGAAAACTTACAAAATTACCACAAAGAGATGAAAAATCTCAGCAACCACACACAATCATGACAGAAATTAAGACAAAAGATCACAAAATGAAACAAAATCATTGCAGGAAGATGCAAAATCAACACATAAGCTACAGAATCATCAAAAAGATACAAAATCAACACAAAATGGCAAAAATCACCACAAAAAGATGGAAAATCGATACAAGAGGATGCAAAAGGACCGCCAAGACACAAAATCTGCACAAAAAGATGCAAAATGACCAGAAAAAGACACAAAATCTGCACAAAAAGACACAATCACCACAATAAGACACAAAATTAACACAAGACACAAAGTCCCACAAAAAGATGTAAAATCACCAGAAAAATAAGTAAAATCTGCAAAATTATCACAAAAAGACAAAGTCCCCACAAAAAGACGTAAAATCACAACAAAAAGACACAAAATCTGTACAAAAAGATGCAAAATGACCACAAAATGATGCAAAGTCATCACAAAAAGACACAAAATCACAACAAAATGACACAAAATCACCACAAAAAGACACAAAATCACCACAAAAAGATGCAAAATCACCACAAACACGCAAAATCACCACAAAAGACACAAAATCACCACAAAAAGATGCAAAATCACCACAAACACGCAAAATCACCACAAAATGACACAAAATCACCACAAAAGACACAAAATCACCACAAAAGACACAAAATCACCACAAAAAGATGCAAAATCACCACAAACACGCAAATCACCACAAAAGACACAAAATCACCACAAAATGACACAAAATCACCACAAAAAGACGCCAAATCACCACAAAAAGACGCCAAATCACCACAGACGTAACATCACCACAAAAAGACGCAAAATTTCCACAAAAGATGCAAAATCGCCACAAAAAGACTCAAAATGGCCACAAAAAGACGCAAAATGACCACAAAAAGATGCAAAATCCCTACAAAAATGCTAAATCACCGGAGTCAAAATTACCACAACTATGACAAAAACATAGAAAATCATCATATGAATGTGCAACATCAGTTCAAGAAGACACAAATCCCCAAATCAAAAAAAAGTTTGATTCTTCTCTTTAAAAATCTGTTGTATTTGTTTCATTTTAGTGAAGTGTCGGAATCACTGATTTAACTGATGGAAACTGAATACGTTTTGATTTGTCTAAGAAAATACTTTTCTTTGTTGAATGTTTCATTTAATTGGAGTTTCATTGATGAACTGAAGGTTGAACTGAAATAATTTATCAACTGTTTCGTAGTGAAACCTGTCAGAATTTCCAGCTTTAACTGGTGAAGGTTGAGGCTTTTCAGGATCTTCTGCCCACTGAGGCTCTATTTTTGTTACCGGGCAGGTTGTGTACCGGTGTTTGGTGTGTTTTCTTACATGTGGAACTGGCATTTTTATTTTAGCTCTCCGTCTCGTAGTGATTTTTTTATTTCCTCCGATCTGCGAGCCAAGTCCACCTGAAGTTGTTTAATCCATCCGGTGAAGGTGCCGAGCTAAGAATACCGTCCGGCTGCAGGTCGGAGACTTCCTCTGCTGCTGATGTAACTCAGCTTCAGGGAAAATAAGTTTTATTCTACCGAGGACGGAGAGGTTAGACCGGATCGGACCGGATCGGACCGGACCAGACTGGTAACTCTGATTAGTAATTAACTGAGGTGTTTCTCTCTGATTTCTACGTTCCTGATTTCAGGAGTTTTATCACCTGTTGCTCATTTTATGTCACATATTTGTTGTCTTATGTCTTAATGTGCTCATTTTGTGTAACTTTTCTGTTGTTTTATGTTTTTTAATGTCCCAGTTTGGTAATTTTCCATCTTTTTGTCTCACATTTAGGCCGTTGTATATAAATTTTGGGGTTGTTTTGTGTCACATATTTGTTGTTTTATGTCTTAATGTGCTCATTTTGTGTAACTTTTCTGTTGTTTTATGTTATTTAATGTCCCAATTTGGTAATTTTCCATCTTTTTGTCTCACATTTTGGCCGTTGTAAATCATTTTGGGGTTGTTTTGTGTCACATATTTGTTGTTTTATGTCTTCGTCCAGTCGTTTTGTGTGAAATTTCAGTTGTTTTATGGTTTTATTTATGTCATAGTTTGGTCATTTTCCGTCATTTTGTGGTCGTGTTGCGACCCAATTTGGGTGTTTTATATCATCTTGTAGTTTTTACATCACAGTTTGGTCACTTTCCAAGATTTTGTGCTGGTTTTGCATCCTATTTAATAGTTTTACATCATTTTGGGACAGTTTTGTGTGATATTTTGGTCATTTTCCATCATTTTCTGGTCATTTTATGTCACATGTTTGTTGCTTTCTGTCTTAATGCGCTCATTTTGTGTAAATTTTCTGCTGTTTTATGTTATTTAATGTCCCAATTTGGTAATTTTCCATCTTTTTGTAGTTGTTTTACATCACATTTGGTTGTTTTTCACATTGTCCCGGACATGATACGATCACAGATATACGTTAAGTTTTTTGAGCACCAGGTCTTCAATTATCTTGTTAAAAGAATCAGTTTACCTGAATGACAAAAAAACGTAGAAACCTGCTTGATGTGCTTCATTTCTTCATGATGTCTTGTTCTTTTCTAGCTTTTTTTCTCTCTCCTCTCACACTCCTGCTGTGACTTCTTACGTCGTTTTTATCTTCATTTTCTCCCTCTGAGGTGTTTTAAAGTCTCGGCTGGAACACGGAGGCCTGAAAACTCTCCTGACTGACGGATATTTGAGGGGATTTGAAGCGATCCAGACATGTAACGAGGCCGACTCGCTCCGTCTGCCGTTTGAAACAAAAGCCAGACTTATAAGTTGAAGCGAGCGAACATCAGAGGAACCCGATAGGATCTTTCTCAGTTTTGGAAGTGATTATCTGCTCCTCTGTGCTCCGCTTTCATGTGTTAATATCATGTTAATTCACTATTAATATTCCAAATTCACTCAGATTGGACTTAGAGTCTGTTTCAGAGTTTAATTTAATTTCGTCAGTAGTTTATGTGGTTGATCCCGCGACCCCGAAAGTTCGGCTCATTTACACCCACACAGTGCAATAATTAGATTTGAACCAGATTAAACAGAAACTCGGAGCATCGCTGCGTAAAGACTTTAATCTGATTATCTTAATGTCACCGGGGTTATAGTCAGATTAACTCAGCCACGGATCTCCGCTCGGGTCTTTCTTCTTCGCAGATTCGGAGGTCAGAGGATTGAAGAAGCGAAGATTATCAAGAAACTCACAGTTTTTATAGTCAGAAGACTGTTCAGTTCAAGTTTCTGAGAGTTTTTTAGTGTCATAATGACATCAGATAGTCCGATTTAAACCTCTTCTGTCTTTATGTGCTCATTTTGGTCGTTTTCCGTCCTTTTGCGGTTGTTTTGCGTCACATATTGCTTGTTTGATGTTGTTTTAGGATTGTTTTGGTCATTTTGTGTCTTTTTTTCCTCGTCATTTTTCATCCTGTTGTAGTCATTTTGTGTAATATTTCGGCTGTTTAATTCTGTGGTAGTTTGCGGTTAAATTTAAACCTGTTTTGTGTCTTTATGTTCTCGTTTTGTGGAACATTTTCGTCATTTTACATATTTTTGTGGTTGTTTTGTGTCACAGTTTGCTTGTTTTATGTTGTTTTAGGATTGTTTTGGTCATTTTGTGTCTTTTTTTCCTCGTCATTTTTCATCCTGTTGTAGTCATTTTGTGTAATATTTCGGCTGTTTAATTCTGTGGTAGTTTGCGGTTAAATTTAAACCTGTTTTGTGTCTTTATGTTCTCATTTGGTGGAACATTTTCGTCATTTTACATATTTTTGTGGTTGTTTTGTGTCACAGTTTGCTTGTTGTATGCCATTTTAGGATTGTTTTATTTGCATTTTGGAAATTTTGTATCTTTTTTTTCTGGTCATTTTGTGTCATATTTGGTCATTTTTTGGTCTGTTTTAAATACGTTCTAGGTAATTTTGCATTCCAAATAATTGCTTTACGTCAATTTGGGGATGTTTTGTGTGGCATTTTGGTTGTTTTATATCCTTTTGTGGTTGTTTTGCATCACATATTGCTTGTTTTATGTTGTTTTAGGATTGTTTTGTGTGAGTTTTGGTCATTTTGTGTCTTTTTTTTCTGGTCATTTTGCCTCCTTGTTTTGGTCATTTTGTGTAATATTTCAGCTGTTTTACATCTTTTTGTGGTAGTTTGTGGTTAGATTTAAACCTCTGAACCTGTTTTATGTCTTTATGTGCTCATTTTGTATGCATTTTGGTCATTTTGTCTTTTTTCGGGTAATTTTGTGTCACCTTTGGGTAATTTTGCATCTTTTTGTGGTTGTTTTGCATCACATATTGCCTGTTGTATGTAATTTTAGAACTGTTTTGTGTGCATTTTGGTCGTATTTAGCTATGAAAGTTGGAGATTCCTTAGTGTTAGCAAACTTTTTGGCTAATGTGGCTATCATTAGCCACAGCAGTTGGAGCATCCTTAGCATATTGTTGGGCTAATGTGACTAACTAGCATTAGCCACAACAGCTGGAGAATCCTTTGTGTTAGCATACTGTTTGGCTAATGTGGCTAACTAGCATTAGCCTCAACAACTGGAGATTCCTTAGTGTTAGTATATTGTTTGGCTAATGTGACTAACTAGCATTAGCTGCAACAGCTGGAGAATCCTTTGTGTTAGCATACTGTTTGGCTAATGTGGTTAACTAGCATTAGCCGCAACAGCTGGAGAATCCTTTGTGTTAGCATACTGTTTGGCTAATGTGGCTAAATAGCATTAGCCGCAACAGCTGGAGAATCCTTTGTGTTAGCATACTGTTTAGTTAATGTGGCTAACTAGCATTAACCACAATAATAGGAGAATACTCAGTATTTTCTCAGCAGGTAAAAGCTGGTGTCAGCCGTTTAAAACTAATTTTTGAGTAGAAATCCACATTTATATAGTTTCTATGTGAACATGTGAGTGTTTTGACTCACTATGACATCTAACAAGCAGATTTATTACTTCCTGCTGTGATTAAACAGTCAGAAAATGACCAACCTGCTGCAGCACAAGAGAGTAAAAGTGATTAAATAACAGTTAATAAATGGTGCGGTGGGGCTCGTCTTGTGAATCAGAGTGTTTTAAATGAGCTTGTATTTGTGTTTTCAGTGTCTTTTCCTGTCCGTTTCTGTCCTCTGCTTGATCACTGCCGTCAATCACTGCCTCCTTTCACTCCAGTTTGTTGAAGCTCCTCCGTGTTTTCATCTGTTTCTGCCTATAAATAAAAGCACATCAGCCCCGCGGTCATCTGCAGATGGTAATTTGTTCCCTCAGGAGCCGTCGCTGAACCTTCGTCCTCCTTTATTTCCAAACATTCTGTTTTTACACTTCCAGAGGCGTTCAGGTTAAACTGAGAGGAGACAAACTGGAGGATGGAAAGGATCCAACAGAACACTTCAGCAACATTGAAAGAACACAGAAATGTTTCAGGTTAAAGGTCCCATATGGAGAAAATGCATTTTAATTGTGTTTGCCATGTTTTAAAAACTTTAGGTTTAAAAAAAAAAGCTGTGGGAAGATGAAGAAGCTCAATAACCTCCGAGCTTCACTTGAAAATAAGAATTTTAACTAGTTTATAAAAAGAAACAGGATAATCAATAGTTAGCTAACATTTCCAACAGTCAGAATGAGCAGCTGCCTCGCAGGTCCCCACAACAATAGGGGAATCCTGTTAGCATGCTGCTTAGCTAATGTGGCTAACATTAGCATTAACTAAAACTATAGAAAAATCCTTAGTTACCTCATTGTTAGTGTGTTAGTGTGTTAGTATGCTGTTTGGCCCATGTGGTTAATACTAGCATTATTCACAATGATTGGAAAATCCTTAGTGTTAGCGCATTGTGTGGCTAATGTGGGTAGCACTAGCCATAACGATACTCAAATCCATAGTGTTAGCACACTATTTGGCTAACATGGGTAACATTTGCGTGATTCACAACAATTGGAAAATCCTGAGTGTTAGCACACTGTTTGGCTAATGTGGCTAACACTAGAATAGCCCCAGTGGGAAAATTCTGGTTAGGTCATTGTTCGGCTAATGTAGCTGACATTGCGATTAGCCACGACAATAGGAGAATCCTTAGTGTTGGTGCATTGTGTGGCTAATGTCGGTAACATTATCATTAGCTACTACAGTTGGAGAATCCTTAGTGTTGGTGCATTGTGTGGCTAATGTGGGTAGCATTTGCATTAGCTACTGCAATAGGAGACTCCTTAGTGTTACTACGTGTTTGGCTAATGTTGCTAACATTGTCCTTAGCCACAACAATAGGAGAATCCTTAGAGCTAGCATGCTGTGTGGTTAATGTGGCTAACATCAGAATAGCCACAATAGGAAGGTTCTTGTTAGATTATTGTTTGGCTAATGTACCTAACATTGTGATGAGCTGCGACAATAGGAGAATCCTTAGTGTTAGCGCATTGTGTGGCTAATGTTGATAAAATTAGCATTAGCTACTACAGTAGGAGAATCCATAGTGTTAGCACAATCTTTGGCTAATGTTGCTAACATTGACCTTCGCCACAACAATAGGAGAATCCTTAGTGTTTGGTCATTGTGCAGCTAATATGGCTAACATTAGCATTAGCCACTACAGTTGGAGAACCCTTAGTGGTAGCATATTGTGTGGCTAATCTGGGTAACATTTGCATTAGCCACAACAATAGAATAATTCTTAGTGTTAGTGGATTGTGTGGCTAAAGTGGCTAACATTAGCATTAGCTACTGTAATAGGATAATCCTTAGTGTTAGCACACTGTTTGGCTAATGTTGCTAACAATCTCCTTAGCCACAACCATAGGAGAGTACTTCATATTAGTACACTGTTTGGCTAATGTGGCTAATATAGCATTATTATAGCAATAATTAGCATTATTCACAACAACTGGAAAATCCTTAATGTTAGATCACTGTGCAGCAGATGTGACTAACATTAGCATTAGCCACAACAGTAGGAGAATCCTTAGTGTTAGCATGCTGTTTGGCTAATGTAGCTTCTATGAATTAACACAGTATAAAGTCATGTTTTCTGCTCACATATTCAACTGCTGTGAGATGAAATTAAAAAAAAGCTTCAAGTTTGGATTTCAAATTAAAAGCACCTGCAGCTGTAATCAGCCTGTAATGAACAGTATTCATTCCTGAAGACAAACAGCAGCGTGGAGTGTTTTCTTTGCCGTGAAACTTTCTCCCAGTGGGGTCGGGGGAAGAATTAAAACAGAGAGAGGCGCTTTAATGACGTGGCTTCGCTGTGAACAGATAAAGGAGGAAATTAAATCTTGTTTATGAGACAGCGCTGATGGCGGATGCAAAGTGTCAAGGCGAGCTCGGTCGTCGGCGGCAGATTGTTCCAGAAGTGTCGACATGATTGACTAAGTGTAAACATATGGCGAGGGACCGCCGCTCCTCGTCCTTTATCCCCCCAACCCTCTTTTTCCAGCTGAGTGGCTCCTAATTGAAGAGGGCGTCGGCTGCGTGTCAACAGCAGCACACCAGCTCATAAATCGGACTTCCTGCTCGTGCACTTCCTGCGGCCCGTCCGTCCTTTAATGATCCGGTTTCAGTTCATAATTCTGCTCTGCGGATCCTCTAATAAAAGAATTCCTCTGCTGCTGTAACAGCGTCAGGTCCAGGTCCAATAAAAGCAGCTTCCAGAGGCTCTGCTGCTGTAAAAAAGAAACAGAACCTGGACTGAAAATGAATCCTGAAGTACCTCAATGTCAAGTTTACATTTGGTTCAGCAACTTTTTTTGCGTCTGATTTAGTGTCTTTTTGTGCTGAATTTGTGTCTTTTTCAGGTGATTTTGTGTCTTTTTGTGATGATTTTGTGTCTTTTGGTGCTCTTTTTAATCTTCTTGTGCTGATTTTGTGTCTTTTTCAGGTGATTTTGTGTCTGTGGTGATTTTTAGTCTTCCTGTGGTGATTTTGTGTCTTTTTGTGATACAGGTTTTGATTTGAACTTTGCGTATTTTCTTTTTGTTTCTTCTTTGTTGAACTCTTTAATTTCCGTCTAAATGAACAGGAGCTTGCTTTGTTTTTCTCCTTGACTCTAAATTTACCTCCAAACAGTTCTCCTAAAATGCTAATTATATGAACAAGATCAAACTGGAGGTTCTGATGTTTTAACGCTCACCACACTTTTAACCTGTTTGCAGCAGAGTGAAGCTGATTTTTAAGCTCTCTGCTGCAACAAGGAGATGCAAAGTGCTGCACATAGGATAAAATAAAAAGCTTTAAACCTGAGGAGATGAGAAACGAGGCGGATTAAACCGGAGAATAAAGATTAGAGAGCAGAGTGAAGGTGTGTCGGCTGGAAACTCTTTATCCCTCTCTTTAAAAAACTGATTTAAATCTGCCTCTCTGTGTTCAGTTTGACTCACAGCTGGAGCGTTCTGCTGTCTTTACTGACGGATGAGGCGACTTTTTATCATGTTTAGTCTGTTTTTGTTGTTTCATTTATGACCTGGATGTTGATATTTCAGTATTTATCCGCTAAAGTTCTAATTAGGTCGAACAAACAGAACAGATTCCAGCAGAGACTCACGATGAGGATCTAAAAACTGTCGTTAAATTTTACATCCGTCCAGATGTTTAATCAAAAACACATCAGAAGACTGAAAGTAGCTGCTGAATGAGCAGGAAAAATGTCTTTTTGTGCTGGTTAAGCATCTTTTTGTGTTGATTTTATGTCTCTTTGTGATGTTTTTTGTCCTTTTGTGGTGACTTTGCATCTTTTTCTGATGATTTTGTGTCATTTTGTGATGATTTTCTATATTTTGATGCTTATTTTGTGTCTGTGATGATTTTGACTCTTTTTTTTGGCGATTTTCTGTCCGTTTATTGTGATTTGCACCTTTTTGAAAAGATTTCAAGCATTTTTGTGGTGATTTTGTGCATTTTTGTGGTGATTTTGTGTATTTTTGTGTTTGTTTGCAGCATTTTTGAGGTAATTTTTCATCATTTGTGTCAATTTTTAGTCTTTATGTCTTGATTTTGTATGCTTTTGTCATGATTTTGTGTCTTTTTGTTCATTTTGTAGCGTTGTTGAGGTAACTTTACGTCATTTGTGGCAATTCTTAGCCTTTTATATTGTGAGGATGCAGAAGAAGGTGCTTAGACACTGACAAACCTCGCATAAAAACAATAAAAGGACGTGGACGCTCATTCCCACAGACTCGTCTCATCAAGTTTAGTGAAATATGGCGAGTACGTTTTATTTTGTGAATTCTGCAGGTGTCAGATTTGCGTTGGAGGAAGCGAACGGAGCTTATAAAGAGGTCACTTTTCATTTCAAGCCTTTAAATCATCAGCGGAGAGCAGGAAGGAAGGCTTTAAACAAATGAATCCTGGAGTGGAAGACTCGTCTTTAATCTTACTTCACTTTCTAGCACTTAACCGGCCTCATAGCGGGTCACGCTGCCGACATGTTTGGGCGTCAGATCTGAGCGCAGCGGGGCCTGCCTTCGTCTTCGTCTCTCGGCTCCGAGTTAAAAAGCTTCGGTTTCATCTGAAATGAACTCCGTGTGTCTGATTATCTGCCCGACAGGGTGGAACTTCATTTTATTAACCCTGATTTCTGCGGGGAAGCTTCACTGCTCCTCGGCTGCTGCTGCTGCTCCCACACAAAGTCAGACGCTGGAGTTCGGAGCTCCGAACTCGAAAGAAAACTCTCACCTGAACGCCGGCGCCTCGGAGAAATTCTCTCTTTTTTTTTTATTTTATCAACTGAAAACACTCGAAAAACTCAAACTTTAATGGTTTGTTCAAGAAGGAAGAAAAGGTGCATTAGTTTGTTTTTGTTTGTGCCGTTATTAATCATATATTGTGGCCAGCAGCGAAGTACAAAAAGACAGAAAATCACCACAATGAGACACAAAATCGTAAAAAAAGAAACAAAATATCACAAAAATACGAGATCACCACAAAGATGTAAAATCATCACAAATAGATGCAAAATTATCACAAAAGGAGGCAAAGCCATTACAAAAAGACACTAAATCACCACAAAAAGACACAAAATCACCACAAAAAGATGCAAAATCATCACAAAAAGACACTAAATCACCACAAAAAGACGCAAAATCATCACAAAAAGATGCAAAATCATAACAAAAAGACACAAAATCATCACAAAGAGACACAAAATCATCACAAAAAGATGCAAAATCATAACAAAAAGACACAAAATCATCACAAAGAGACACAAAATCACCACAAGAAGATGCAAAATCAACACAAAAAGATGCAAAATCAGCACAAAAAGACGCTAAATCACCACAAAAAGACACAAAATCACCACAAAAAGATGCAAAGTCATCACAAAAAGACACAAAATCATCACAAAAAGATGCAAAATCACCACAAAAAGACACAAAATCATCACAAAAAGACGCAAAATCACCACAAAAAGATGTAAAATCATAACAAAAAGACACAAAATCACCACATAAAGACACAATCATCACAAAAAGACAATAAGTCATCACAAACAGACACAAAATCATCACAAAGAAACCACATCCAGTTTGCATCCCATCCAGGTCAGACGGTGAAGTTCACAGCTCCAAACTCGGCCCTCTTGTTGTGATGAATTTAGTATTTTTAAGTTTGGAAGAAAACTCTCTGCTGACCGCCGGCACCTCAGAAAAATGTTCTTTTTTGCTTTTTATCAACTGCAAACACTCGAGAAACTCCATCTTCAAAGGTTTGTTGAGGAAGGAAGAAAAGGTGTGCTTGTGTGTTTTTGTTTGTTATTAATCACCTATTGAGGCCGGCAGCGGCTGCAGCACAAACATATTTAATTTATCTTTGTTTCATTGACTTCACAACACTTTGAAAACAGTTTCAAAGCAGCTTGTTGCTGCAGGTTAATTACAGACCGTATGAAGGGCCGCGGTGGGGAATCGGTGCTCGTTCCTCCAAACGTTTCCTCATTTCCTGCAGTGCATTTGTAGTTTTCCCACATTCTGGTGTTTTCACCTGCACAGGTTCATTTATCCACAGTAAATAAAGCTAAAAACACCGTCTGAGAAGTGAAGTTATTCACCAAAGGAACTAAAACCACCACACAGACGATGAAGTACCACATAAAGACACAAAGTCACAGCAAAAAGACACACAATCACAACATAAAGACACAAAGTCGCCACATAAAGACACAAAATCACCACAAGGAGACACAAAATCACCACATTAAGACACAAAGTCACCACATAAAGACACAAAATCACCACAAGGAGACACAAAATCACCACATTAAGACACAAAGTCACAGCAAAAAGACACAGTCACCACAAAGAGACACAAAGTCACAACAAAAAGACACAAAGTCACCACATAAAGACACAAAGTCACCTCAAAGAGACACAAAGTCACAACAAAAAGACACAAAGTCACCACATAAAGACACAAAGTCACCACATAAAGACACAAAGTCACAACAAAAAGACACAAAGTCACAACAAAAAGACACAAAGTCACCACATAAAGACACAAAGTCACAACAAAAAGACACAAAGTCACCACATAAAGACACAAAGTCACCACATAAAGACACAAAGTCACAGCAAAAAGACACACAATCACAACATAAAGACACAAAGTCGCCACATAAAGACACAAAATCACCACAAGGAGACACAAAATCACCACATTAAGACACAAAGTCACAGCAAAAAGACACACAATCACAACATAAAGACACAAAGTCACCACATAAAGACACAAAATCACCACAAGGAGACACAAAATCACCACATTAAGACACAAAGTCACCACATAAAGACACAAAATCACCACAAGGAGACACAAAGTCACAGCAAAAAGACACAAAGTCACCACAAAGAGACACAAAGTCACAACAAAAAGACACAAAGTCACCACAAAGAGACACAAAGTCACCACAAAAAGAGACAAAGTCACCACATAAGGACTTCTTGAGACTTCAGATGTTTGAACTAGTTTCTTCTTGAGAACTTAAGATGTTGGAACTAGTTTCTACTTTAGGACTTCAGGTGTCCACCAGCAGCTGCAGAAGTTAGAGTTCAGTCGTCTGCAGAGGATCATCTTCTAATCTTCATAATTATTCCAGTGCTCTCTGGCGTTCTGCTCTGATCTCAGATCAGTTCTGTTTTAATCCATCAGTCCAACACACCTGAATGCTTCGACCGGCCAGCGGCAGGAAGCAGGTTAACGCCTTAATCTGTCCAGCAACGGGTCAGCCAACCGTACAGCAGCTGGTTAGAGAGGAGGAGGAAGGAGGAGGTTCAGGAGTGGGTTCATAGTGGGTTCATAGTGGGTTCATAGTGGGTGATGGAGGAGGCTGAGATGATGGTGACCCCTCCTCCGTCAATGAAACCCTCCGGCTGGATGTCACACTTCCTCCTCCTGCTCTCTACTCTGTCATCATCGCTTATCACTGAAATACAGCTGGAAATATGACGCTCCAACACACACACATAATATACACATAAATGCATATATGTGGACAAAAAAATTAGACAAAAGAACAGCAAAAATTATAACACCTAAAATGACAGAAAGTAAGAAAAATTACATAAAAATAACAGATGAGTCTAAAAATGACTTTCCGGGGAAAAAAACATACATTGACAAAAACAAGACAGATAATGAGAAAAAGAAAACACAAAATGACCACAAAGAGAAAAAACTCTCCCAAAGACACATAAATATGCAGAAAATGACAATTTTTTTGCTAAATTCTTGGTGATTTTGATGTGTTTTGTGTTTTTGTTGGCTGGTATTTTGTGAGTCTGGGGAAAAAAGAAAAAATGAGGCAAATAAACAAGAACGAGACAAAATGACAGAGGGAGAAAACACGCAAACACACAAACACACACATCCTTCCGGTAGACATCACGGAGTTGTGAGAACCGCTGAACAAAGTGTGGAGGTTTTATTTTGACTGTGTGTAGACGTCGTGTCTCTTTACCTCTAAACAGAAACTCATGACCTGCTGGTCCTCACTAGTATAGATGAACCATAAACTCTGCCGCTGTCCGTGGTGCTGAAAGTCAGAAACAGAAACTCATGTTAACTGACCTGCTGGTCCTCACTAGTATAGATGAACCATAAACTCTGCCGCTGTCCGTGGTGCTGAAAGTCAGAAACAGAAACTCAGAGATGAAGATGAAGGAAGTCATTCTGATGAACACAATCACTGTGAAGATGATGAGGACACTGACAGGAAACATGATGAACATGATTCTATTGATTATATAATGACTATATACTGATTACATATTGATTACATATTGATTATATTGACAATAACTGCAGCAGCTTAACATTTTTAACTTAAATGTTAAAATTTTACTTAAAAATGTTGATTTATTATCTGTTAGTTTGCTGTGTGAGTGCATCTGTGTCATTCAAAGAAGACAAAAATTAATACAGATTTTTTATAATATATTTTTTAAATTGAATGTATTTTTTCACAGTTTATAAATATATATTCCTGTTAATTTAAGAGTGCATCTGTGTTCTTTGAAGACAAACAGACTTTTATTTGAATAAATAGTAATTTAATATGACAGAGTTTTACTACATTTTAAGTCTTGATTATATTTTTGTATTGTTTATTTTATTATATAATTATTATATATTAATAATCAAGACTTAAAATGTAGTAAAACTCTGTAAGTCTTGATTATATTTTTGTATTGTTTATTTTAAATATAGCTGTATGTTAATTTATTACTTGTCTTTTGTGTAAGTATAGATGTGACATTTAAATAAAATTATAAAAATTTAACCCTGTCAAACCCAAATATAGAATAAAATAGCAATAATAATATTAATAAAGAATATATATATATATATAATGTGCAAAACGCAAATATAGGAAAAAATAGCTAAAATAATATATTAATTGTTAATTGTTCAAAAAAAATGAACAGATTATTAGCAGATATTAAAAATTCTATTATTATTTTTGCTTTTTTAATATATAATTTGATATGGATTTTTTATTCTTAATAGTTATTGAATATCATTATGTTTTTAAAAGTGATTTCTTTTTATTTTATTTCTTCTGTAAATCCTCAGAATGAATTAATTTTAAAGTATAAACAAATAAAATAATTTTTTAAAAATATATCAAACAAAACCTGATCAGCAATCATTATAATGGTGATGATTTCCTCTTTAATAATTTATTATTTTTTCCTCTGATTTTATTTTTCTTTAGATTTTTATTTATTTTATAAACACCTAGTAATTATTTATACACGATGATGATGAAGACGACGTTAGTGACTAATAATAATAATAACAACAATAATAATAACATTTAATCTGGATTATCCTCTGATCTTCTCTCCTCATCGTCCTACTGCTGCCGTGGATCTCTTTCTTTCTTTCTGTCTTTCTTTCTTTCTGTCTTTCTGTCTTTCTTTCTTTGTCTCCTCTCGGTTTCCACTTGACCCCTGATTGATTTCACGCCGGCTTCCTGTCGATGATCTTCCTCCTCCACATTCATCACCGTATTAAATTCTCCTCTGCGGTTTTATTTTCCTCCATTTAGAGGCAGCACTTAATATCAGCGGCTCATCAATTCTTAATGGGATCAAACCTAAACGGGAGCTGAGACCTCTGGAGGATTCTTCTTCGTCGTCATCGTCATCTTCAGGGTTAAACCCCTCAGCAGCTTCAAACCATTTCTCTCCTCCTCCTCACCCTCGTTCTTCATCTTCATCATCGTTCTGAGCTCCTTAATTCTTCCTCCTTCATCTCCTCGGAGGCCACAAGTCAAGTTGGACGATTTCTCCTGGAATCAATGGAAAATAAGCAACAAAACAGGTTTTATCGCTCCATTCTGGACGACTTCTGATCACTTCCAGATCAATATTTCACCCTGGTATCACATTAAACAGACCCATTGGTCCCAAAGAGATGAGAGATAAGTGACAAAATCAGATAAAATTCATAAAAAAATTACCAAAATAGGACAAAAAATGATAAACTGGAGACAAAACAACGACCGCAACGAGACAAAACTGAAGAAAAATGGAGAGCAAAAGCAGAAAAACAAGATAAACAAAGTCGAAGCTGTTTTTAGGACACAGAAAACGACCAAAATGAGAAAGAAAACAGTGAGAACGAACCACAAAATGACAGATGGGAGACGACAACACGACCGGAAAGAGACAAAACTCTTCTTTTCAATAAAAACGAGAGAAACTGTCACAAACACACGACAACAAGAACGACACAAAATGAGAAAAAGAAGGTAGAATGGAGACAAAAAAATGCCCACAAGGAGACAAAACTCTCCCAAAGAGAAACAAATCAAGAAAAATGAGGCAGAAAACCAGAAAAATAAGACATAAAATCACAGATGAGAGGCAATAAAATGACAACGAAGAGACAAAAAGACATAAAATTGTCTTTAATGCATTTATTAAAACAACCAAAACAAGACAGAAAACTAGAAAAATGAGATGCAAAATGACCAGAAAGAGACAAAATTCTTACAGAGAAACAAAAATCAAGAAAATATTAGGCATAAAATGAGAAAAAAACTAACTAGGAAAGACAATATAAAGACAACAAAGAGACCACATTGTCTTTAATACATTCAGAACAACCAAAACAAGATGAGACACGAGAAAAACAAAGTGTGAGATTTAAAAAAGGAAGGACAACAAGGAGATAAAACTCAACCAAAAACACCAAAAGCAGAAAAACAAGACAAAGAGGTAAATATATATATATATATATATATATATATATATATATATCATGAAGACACAAAAACTTTTTCAAAGAGACAGAAATCTAGGAAAATAAGGCAAAAAATGAGAAAAAATAAGTCACAAAATGACAATGAAGAGACAAATAGACATAAAACAAGAAAAATGAGACTCAAAATAAAAGAGGAAGGACAAAAACAAGACCAGAAAGATCCGAAACTCAACCAGAGACACGTATGACGACCAAATCATGACAGGAACTGACACAAAACCAGAAAAACATGAGATAAAACGACCACAAAGGTCTTCCATAGAAACATAAACCAAGAAAAATGAGACACAAAATGAGAAAAACTAGACTAAAAATAACCTCAAAATGATAAAAATGTTCTTCAGACACACGAAGCAACCAAAAGAACACATAAAATGATTGAAAACAAGAGAAAATAAACACAAAAAAACACAGAGACGAGACAAAAATGACCAAAACAAGACACAAAATCAGAAAAAAAAGACCAAAAATTACAAAAACCAGACAAAAAAAATGACCAGAAGGAGACAAAACTCCCAAAGACACATAAAATGAGAAAAACTAGATACAAAATGACAAAAACATTACACCAAAAAAAGAAAAACTAGACAAAAAATGACCAAAATGTGACCAGACTGTCCCTCAGAGACTGAATCCTCCTGACTCTGATCATTTCTGAGAATCTGCTGCTGATTTCACCACATTCAGAGTTTTTTTTCTTCTATCAGGTGCTTTTCTCTCCCGGTCTGAATCAAAGCTCAGATGAAGCTGATGTAACGCTCAGAGCCGCCCACACAAACCCCGACCTGCCTTACATAACGTCCTTACGTAACACAAACACCTGGAGAAGAAGAATTAGAGGAAAAAGAAGAAGAAGAACTGATAGAAGAAGAATTGGAAGAAGAAGAACTGATAGAAGAAGAACTGATAGAAGAAGAAGAATTAATAGAAGAACTGATAGAAGAAGAACTGATAGAAGAAGAATTGATAGAAGAAGAAGAATTAATAGAAGAAGTGATAGAAGAAGAAGAATTGATAGAAGAAGAAGAAGAAATTTCAGACAAATTTTGAGTCATTTTTGGACATTTTAAAAATAATGGTGTTCTTCTCTGTGTGTTTCTGTGACGAATGTTTCAGTGTGTGTTGTTGTTTAGTGTGTCTCTGTTAGTGTGTGTGTTGTTGTTTAGTGTGTGTGTTGTTGTTGTTTAGTGTGTGTGTGTCTGTCAGTGTTTGTGCTGTTGTTTAATGTGTGTGTTGTTTAGTGTGTGTGTTGTTGTTGTTTAGTGTGTCTCTGTCAGTGTGTGTTGTTGTTGTTTCGTGTGTGTGTCTGTCAGTGTGTGTGTTGTTTAGTGTGTGTGTCTGTCAGTGTGTGTTGTTGTTGTTTCGTGTGTGTGTCTGTCAGTGTGTGTGTTGTTTAGTGTGTGTGTCTGTCAGTGTGTGTGTTGTTGTTTAGTGTGTGTCTGTCAGTGTGTGTGCTGTTGTTTAGTGTGTGTTGTTGTTGTGTGTAGCTCCTCATCCATCAGTGCGTTTTCCAACATTCTGCTGTTTCAGCACCATCAGAGTAAATTAAAAACACTCATTTACACACACAGGCCATCATTTACAGACACACATACACATTCATTTCACAAAAAACACACACACAAAGTTAAAAACGACAACAACACACACTAAAACAACGCACGCACAAGCACTCAAGACACACAAAAACACACACACATGGACAAAACACACTCATCACACTAGATGAGATTTTTCCACACGTCCTGCATCGCATCTGAAAGTCACATGACCGGTGGGCGGTGACTAACGGACCGCTACGTGGTCACATGACCGAGCTTTCAGCTTGACGGCCCAGCAGGCGTGTCGGGTAAACACAGCGGCTCGGCCACAAGCATTTGAGGCGAGAAATAATCTGCAGCAGCTGAATCTGTCCTCGTTTTTTTTCACCGACGGCCAGTTTAGACGTTTGAGGACAGTTTCAGGATGCGTGGGATCTCTGCACGCTGCGTGGAATTTTTGTCTCGTTTTGGTCATTTTATGTGCCTTACGGACACTTTTGTCTCATTTTGTGTCTTGTTTTTGATCTTTTCTTGTCTCTTTGTCACCAGCTTGTCTGCCACATGCTTTGGCAACCATCGAGACATAAGTAGAAGCTGCATCCTTAGCAACAACTGCCTGGCAACCGCATCCAGCTAACGACTAGCTAACAGACAGGAAGAGCTTCCAACACCTCAGCAGCTTGTTAGCATCCAAGCTAAAGGCCTTAGCGACGGCCCGCTAGCATCACGGAGAGGTTTCCCGCTGCGTCGTCACTAAAATCCACCTCCACAGGTGCAGCTACGTCTCACTTCCTCGGATATTTTCGCTTCCTCAGCAGGAAACCGACAGCGATGCGGAAACGATGCGGACGAGCGGCGGAGTCGATTAGACCAGCTGCTGCTCAGCGTGACGCCAGGAGGAGCTACAGCCCCAGAGGAGGATGGAGGAGGATGGAGGAGGGCGAGGAGGATGGAGGAGGACGATGAGGACGAGGAGGATGGAGGAGGACGGAGGAGGAGGATGGAGGAGGACGAGGAGGATGGAGGAGGACGGAGGAGGACGAGGAGGACGATGGAGGAGGACGGAGGAGGACGAAGGAGGAAGAGGACGGAGGAGGATCCTCGTTTTTCTTCCTGGTGGCTGCTCAACGTTAAACTTTAATCTTAAAGTTCAGTTTGGGTCTCATGACAGCTGTCATAATTTTGCATCTTTTTCTTGATTGTGTGTCGTTTATTGTGATTTTGTGCCTGTTTGATGGATTTTGCACATTATTTTGTGGTGATTTAGTGTCTTATCTTGCATTTTTACAGCATTTTTGTGGTCATTTTGACTCTTTTTGAGGTTTTTTCTCATCATTAGTGATGACTTTGTGTGTTTTTGTGGTGATTTGTGTCTTTTAAAATTAGTTTCGCATGTTTTTGTGTTTATTCTTTCAATATTTATAGTATGAAGGTGGAACTCTGATCATTGACAAAGTTACTGGAGATGAAGAACCGAATGTTCTGAGGAGGTTTGAGGGGAACTTTATCCAGATTGGGCTGATTTTAATCTTTAAAGGACCCTTTAGAAGATGTTTTCCTAGCAGCAGCTGAGCATAAACAGCTGAACGGACTCCGGACAGGTCCTGACAGGACGGAGGTGGACGTCCTTGGAGGTCTGTCCCTGTCCCTGTTTGGCCTGCAGAGCGCTAAAGAGAGGAGAGGAAGAGGAGCTGGTCAGCCAGGCGTGACGCTCTCACCGCCAGCCGGAGGATAATTGGACAAAGTCTTCATGTAAATTTAAGGTGGGATCTGTGCATTCATGCAGGTGACAGGTTGAGCTGCTGGAGGAGAGCGAGGCGACGCTGGAGAACCGGCCGAAGGAACGGGAAGGTGACAGGAATTAAAGAGCCACATGTCGGACCGAGAGGAAACAACAAACACACAGATTTAGAGAGACGAGAGTCCAACAAATCCGTGTTCGACGTCCGGTAGGAAGAACGGAATCAGGCCCAAACCAGAGGAATAAACGGACTAAAAAATACAAAAAAACCAGAGGAACAAACAGACTAAAAAATACAAAAAAAACAGAGGAACAAACAGACTAAAAAATACAAAAAAAACAGAGGAACAAACAGACTAAAAAATACAAAAAACCAGAGGAACAAACAGACTAAAAAATACAAAAAAAACAGAGGAACAAACAGACTAAAAAATACAAAAAACCAGAGGAACAAACAGACTAAAAAATACAAAAAAAACCAGAGGAACAAACAGACTAAAAAATACAAAAAAACCAGAGGAACAAACAGACTAAAAAATACAAAAAAACAGAGGAACAAACAGACTAAAAAATACAAAAAACCAGAGGAATAAACAGACTAAAAAATACAAAAAAACCAGAGGAACAAACAGACTAAAAATACAAAAAAACAGAGGAACAAACAGACTAAAAAATACAAAAAAACAGAGGAACAAACAGACTAAAAAATACAAAAAACCAGAGGAACAAACAGACTAAAAAATACAAAAAAAACCAGAGGAACAAACAGACTAAAAAATACAAAAAAACCAGAGGAACAAACAGACTAAAAAATACAAAAAACCAGAGGAACAAACAGACTAAAAAATACAAAAAAACAGAGGAACAAACAGACTAAAAAATACAAAAAACAGAGGAACAAACAGACTAAAAATACAAAAAAACAGAGGAACAAACAGACTAAAAAATACAAAAAAACAGAGGAACAAACAGACTAAAAAATACAAAAAAACCAGAGGAACAAACAGACTAAAAATACAAAAAACAGAGGAACAAACAGACTAAAAAATACAAAAACAGAGGAACAAACAGACTTAAAAATACAAAAAAACAGAGGAACAAACAGACTAAAAATACAAAAAACCAGAGGAACAAACAGACTAAAAAATACAAAAAAACCAGAGGAACAAACAGACTAAAAAATACAAAAAACAGAGGAACAAACAGACTAAAAAATACAAAAAAACCAGAGGAACAAACAGACTAAAAAATACAAAAAAACAGAGGAACAAACAGACTAAAAAATACAAAAAAACAGAGGAACAAACAGACTAAAAAATACAAAAAACAGAGGAACAAACAGACTAAAAATACAAAAAAAGAGGAACAAACAGACTAAAAAATACAAAAAAAGAGGAACAAACAGACTAAAAATACAAAAAAACCAGAGGAACAAACAGACTAAAAAATACAAAAAAACAGAGGAACAAACAGACTAAAAAATACAAAAAACAGAGGAACAAACAGACTAAAAAATACAAAAAACCAGAGGAACAAACAGACTAAAAAATACAAAAAAACAGAGGAACAAACAGATTAAAAAATACAAAAAAAAACAGAGGAACAAACAGACTAAAAAATACAAAAAAACAGAGGAACAAACAGACTAAAAAATACAAAAAAAACAGAGGAACAAACAGACTAAAAAATACAAAAAAACAGAGGAACAAACAGATTAAAAAATACAAAAAAAACAGAGGAACAAACAGACTAAAAAATACAAAAAAAACAGAGGAACAAACAGACTAAAAAATACAAAAAAAGAGGAACAAACAGACTAAAAAATACAAAAAACCAGAGGAACAAACAGACTAAAAAATACAAAAAAAACCAGAGGAACAAACAGACTAAAAAATACAAAAAAAAAAAAAAACCCAGAGGAACAAACAGACTAAAAATACAAAAAACCCAGAGGAACAAACAGACTAAAAAATACAAAAAAACCAGGGGAACAAACAGACTAAAAAATACAAAAAAACAGAGGAACAAACAGACTAAAAAATACAAAAAACAGAGGAACAAACAGACTAAAAAATACAAAAAAACCAGAGGAACAAACAGACTAAAAAATACAAAAAACAGAGGAACAAACAGACTAAAAATACAAAAAAACAGAGGAACAAACAGACTAAAAAATACAAAAAAAACAGAGGAACAAACAGACTAAAAAATACAAAAAAACAGAGGAACAAACAGACTAAAAAATACAAAAAACCAGAGGAACAAACAGACTAAAAAATACAAAAAAACCAGAGGAACAAACAGACTAAAAAATACAAAAAAACAGAGGAACAAACAGACTAAAAAATACAAAAAACAGAGGAACAAACAGAGTAAAAAATACAAAAAACAGAGGAACAAACAGACTAAAAAATACAAAAAAACAGAGGAACAAACAGACTAAAAAATACAAAAAAACCAGAGGAACAAACAGACTAAAAAATACAAAAAAAACAGAGGAACAAACAGACTAAAAAATACAAAAAAAACAGAGGAACAAACAGACTAAAAAATACAAAAAAAACCAGAGGAACAAACAGACTAAAAATACAAAAAAACCAGAGGAACAAACAGACTAAAAAATACAAAAAAAACCAGAGGAACAAACAGACTAAAAATACAAAAAAACCAGAGGAACAAACAGACTAAAAAATACAAAAAAAACCAGAGGAACAAACAGACTAAAAATACAAAAAAACCAGAGGAACAAACAGACTAAAAAATACAAAAAAAACCAGAGGAACAAACAGACTAAAAAATACAAAAAAACAGAGGAACAAACAGACTAAAAAATACAAAAAAACAGAGGAACAAACAGACTAAAAAATACAAAAAAAAGAGGAACAAACAGACTAAAAAATACAAAAAACCAGAGGAACAAACAGACTAAAAAATACAAAAAAACCAGAGGAACAAACAGACTAAAAAATACAAAAAAACAGAGGAACAAACAGACTAAAAAATACAAAAACCAGAGGAACAAACAGACTAAAAAATACAAAAAAACCAGAGGAACAAACAGACTAAAAAATACAAAAAAACAGAGGAACAAACAGACTAAAAAATACAAAAAAAACAGAGGAACAAACAGACTAAAAAATACAAAAAAACAGAGGAACAAACAGACTAAAAAATACAAAAAAAGAGGAACAAACAGACTAAAAAATACAAAAAACCAGAGGAACAAACAGACTAAAAAATACAAAAAAAAACCAGAGGAACAAACAGACTAAAAAATACAAAAAAAAAAAAAAAAACCCAGAGGAACAAACAGACTAAAAAATACAAAAAACCAGAGGAACAAACAGACTAAAAAATACAAAAAAACCAGAGGAACAAACAGACTAAAAAATACAAAAAAACAGAGGAACAAACAGACTAAAAAATACAAAAAACAGAGGAACAAACAGACTAAAAAATACAAAAAAACCAGAGGAACAAACAGACTAAAAAATACAAAAAAACAGAGGAACAAACAGACTAAAAAATACAAAAAAAACAGAGGAACAAACAGACTAAAAAATACAAAAAAACAGAGGAACAAACAGACTAAAAAATACAAAAAAACAGAGGAACAAACAGACTAAAAAATACAAAAAAAACAGAGGAACAAACAGACTAAAAAATACAAAAAAACCAGAGGAACAAACAGACTAAAAAATACAAAAAAAACCAGAGGAACAAACAGACTAAAAAATACAAAAAAACAGAGGAACAAACAGACTAAAAAATACAAAAAACAGAGGAACAAACAGACTAAAAAATACAAAAAAACCAGAGGAACAAACAGACTAAAAAATACAAAAAAACAGAGGAACAAACAGACTAAAAAATACAAAAAAACAGAGGAACAAACAGACTAAAAAATACAAAAAACAGAGGAACAAACAGAGTAAAAAATACAAAAACAGAGGAACAAACAGACTAAAAAATACAAAAAAACAGAGGAACAAACAGACTAAAAAATACAAAAAAACCAGAGGAACAAACAGACTAAAAAATACAAAAAAAACCAGAGGAACAAACAGACTAAAAAATACAAAAAAAACAGAGGAACAAACAGACTAAAAAATACAAAAAAACAGAGGAACAAACAGACTAAAAAATACAAAAAAACAGAGGAACAAACAGACTAAAAAATACAAAAAAAACCAGAGGAACAAACAGACTAAAAAATACAAAAAAAACCAGAGGAACAAACAGACTAAAAAATACAAAAAAAACCAGAGGAACAAACAGACTAAAAATACAAAAAAAACCAGAGGAACAAACAGACTAAAAATACAAAAAAAACCAGAGGAACAAACAGACTAAAAAATGCAAAAAAAACCAGAGGAACAAACAGACTAAAAAATACAAAAAAACAGAAGAATAAACAGACTAAAAAATACAAAAAAAACCAGAGGAACAAACAGACTAAAAAATGCAAAAAAACAGAGGAACAAACAGACTAAAAAATACAAAAAAACCAGAGGAACAAACAGACTAAAAAATACAAAAAAAACAGAGGAACAAACAGACTAAAAAATACAAAAAAAACAGAGGAACAAACAGACTAAAAAATACAAAAAACAGAGGAACAAACAGACTAAAAAATACAAAAAAACCAGAGGAACAAACAGACTAAAAAATACAAAAAAACAGAGGAACAAACAGATTAAAAAATACAAAAAAAACAGAGGAACAAACAGACTAAAAAATACAAAAAACAGAGGAACAAACAGACTAAAAATACAAAAAAACCAGAGGAACAAACAGACTAAAAAATACAAAAAAAACCAGAGGAACAAACAGACTAAAAAATACAAAAAAAAACCAGAGGAACAAACAGACTAAAAATACAAAAAAACCAGAGGAACAAACAGACTAAAAATACAAAAAAAACCAGAGGAACAAACAGACTAAAAAATGCAAAAAAAAACCAGAGGAACAAACAGACTAAAAAATACAAAAAACAGAAGAATAAACAGACTAAAAAATACAAAAAAAACCAGAGGAACAAACAGACTAAAAAATGCAAAAAAAACCAGAGGAACAAACAGACTAAAAAATACAAAAAAACAGAAGAATAAACAGACTAAAAAGTACAAAAAAACAGAGGAACAAACAGACTAAAAAATACAAAAAAACCAGAGGAACAAACAGACTAAAAAATACAAAAAAAACCAGAGGAACAAACAGACTAAAAAATACAAAAAAAAACCAGAGGAACAAACAGACTAAAAAATACAAAAAAACAGAAGAATAAACAGACTAAAAAGTACAAAAAACAGAGGAACAAACAGACAAATAAAGACAAAAACCAGAGGAACAAACAAACAGCAAACACCAATAACAGATGAACAGTTCGACTCCAACCAGAGGAAGAATCAGACGATCGACAACAAACAGGATGATTGAAGCTGATTGTTGTGAGATGAGAGGAGAACAGGAAACGTCTGCTGCTGATAATTCACTCTGTCACAAAGTGAAACTGCTTTCAGAGTCTTTTCTTCTTCTTCTTAGTCTCCTCAGAGACGCTCAGCAGCTAAACACAGCTGATGGATCAGCTGGTTTTAGTGTCATTATTTTGTGTCTTTTGTGCATTTTTT
Organism: Acanthochromis polyacanthus; assembly: GCF_021347895.1. Lineage (NCBI taxonomy): Eukaryota > Metazoa > Chordata > Actinopteri > Pomacentridae > Acanthochromis > Acanthochromis polyacanthus. The sequence continues at coordinate 3,422,888 of NC_067122.1, forward strand.
AGTGGTAATTTTGACTCTGTGGTGATTTCATGTCATTTGTGGTGATTTTGAGTCTTCTTGTGGTGATTTTGCAGCATTTGTGCATTGATTTTGCACCTTTCTAGATTGATTTTGCTCATTTTTGAATTGATTTTGCACATTTTTGAATTGATTTTGTACCTGTTTGGATTGATTTTGCACATTTTTGAATTGATTTTGTACCTGTTTGGATTGATTTTGCACATTTTTGAATTTATTGTGGACATTTTTGAACCACTTTTGCACATTTTTAATTGATTTTGCACATTTTAAACTGATTTTGCACATTTTTGAGTTGATTTTGCACATTTTTGAATTTATTGTGGACATTTTTGAACCACTTTTGCACATTTTTAACTGATTTTGCACATTATTGAATTGATTTTGTTTGCTGATGTCATAATTTTGTGTCTTTTCATGCATGTTTGCAGGATTTTTATGGCAATTTTGACTCTGTGGTGATTTCCCATGATTTGTGGGGACTTAACATCATTTGTTGCATCTCTTTGGAACAATTTTGCAGCGCTTTATGGTGATTTTATATCTTTGTGATGTTAATTCACATCATTTGTGGAAATTTTGAGTCACTTTGATGCACTTTGTGCCTTTAATAATTGATTTTGAGTGTTTTTATGGTGATTTTGCGCCTTTTTTGTATTGATTTTGCACATTTTTGTTTTGATTTTGCACATCTTTGTGATGATTTTGCACGTTTTTGCCATGGGTTTGTTTCTTTTTGTGCAACTTTGCGGCGGTTTGTGGTAGTTTTGACTCTTTTTCCATCTTTTCTGAAACGTTTGCGAGGCTCAGATTGAGGCCAGCTTGTTGCTGCTGATAATTCACTCTGTCAGAAAGTGAAACTGGTTTCAAAGAGTCTTTTTTTTCCATCTTAAGCGCTCCTCGGAGACGGCAGCCTGCGACGCATTAGCAACGAGCTGCAGCTGTCGGATTGAGCGGCATAAATACACCTGAGTGGCTCCTAATGGATGCATCTGATTCACCTCCTTTACATCAGGAAGAATGGAGCTGCTCTCACCGGGTAAAGAACCAAACAAGAGGCAAGAAAAACAGACTCAAAGCACAGAGTTTTCCTCTGCAGCAGCTTTAGGTGCTGAAAGCTGTAAAACTAAACAAGGTTTTACAGTAAAAAGAAAAGATCCATGCTAGTTTGCTTTCTTTTCTCCAATTGTTGCTTTTTTTGTCTCACTTTTCTCCACTGTGGTTCATTTTCACAAACTCTACGAAACTTTTCTGCACAAAATGTGTCCAAAATGATTTAAACTTGTCCAAAAAAAAGCTTCAAATGTGCTCAGAACATGTCTAAAACGCTTTAAATTTGTTCAAAATGTGTGAATCTTGTTAAAAATATCATTTGTTGTGATTTATGGAAGTGATTTTGCAGCGTTTCATGGAGACTTTACGTCTTTTTGACGTTATTTCACATCATTTGTGCCGTTTTGAGTCTTTTTTGTGGCAGTCTGTGCACCTTTCTGAATTGATTTTGCACATCTTTGTGGTGATTTTCTATGTTTTTGTCATGATTATGCGTGTTTTTGTGGTAATGTTGACTCTGTGGTGATTTCACACCTTTTTGTGGTGAATTTTTGTCCTTTATGAAATGGTTTTGTAGCGTTTCATGGTGGTTCTATGTGTTTTTGAGGTTAATTCCTGTCACGTGTGGCCGTTTTGAGTGTTTTTGCTGCAATTTTGTGTCCTTTTGGAACAGACTTTGGGCATTTTAAATTGATTTTCCATGTTTTTGTCATGATTTTGTGTCTTTTCCTGCATGTTTGCAGCGTTTTTGGGGTAATTTTGACTGTGGTAGTGAGTTTTTGACTTTTATGAAGTGAATTTGCAGCATTTCATGGTGATTTCATGTCTTTAGAAGATTATTTTTGCATCATTTGTGCCAATTTTGAGTGTTTTTGCGATGATTTCATGTCATGTGGTGATTTGGAACCTTTTTCAAATTAATTTTGCATATTTTTGTGGTGATTTTCTATGCTTTGGTCATGATTTTGTGTCTTTTGTGCTTGTTTGCAGCATTTTTGTGGTAATGTTGATGGCATTTGTTGTGATTTTTTGCAGCGTTTTATGGTGACTTTGTCTTGTTGATGTTATTTCACATCATTTGTGCTGATTTTGAGACTTTTTTGTGGCAATCTGTGCCATTTTATGGTGATTTGCACCTTTTTGAATTGATTTTGTATGTTTTTTTTGGCATGACTTTGCATGTTTTTGTGCTTATTTGCAGTGTTTTTGTGGTAATGTTGACTCTGTGGGGGTTTTACATCTTTCTGTGGTGAGTTTTTGACTTTTATGAAGGGATTTTGCAGCGTCTCATGGTGATTTCATGTCTTCTTGAGGTTATTTCACAAGATTTGTGCAAGTTTTGAGTGTTTTTGTGATGATATAGTTTCTTTTCTGGTGATTTTGAACCTTTTTGATTTGATTTTGCTCATTATTGTGATGATTTTTCATGTTGTTGTTGTGACTAAAACTGAAACCACCTGGACATTTTATACTTTAGTCGAATATGAGCAGCAGGAACTGACTTTTTGTTTCCATTAAAACTCACAAAAGCATGAAAATCAAAGCCGTTCGTCCTCAGAAAAGTGCTCCTGAAGAACTCCTGGAGGGTCAGGGAGGCGACTTTCAGCGTTTCTCAGAAGCCGTCGCTGCAGATAAAAGTTTCCCCGCAAAGTCAGAAAGTCGAGGAGGAAACTTCGGAGACAAATGGGAAGAAAAGCGTCGTCGAGGGGAAACGAGGAAGAACAGAAAGCAGCTGTAAACATTCAGTCTTTTTCCACATTTGTCACATTAACAGAGGGAGCAGACAGCCGGCGCTAATCGCTGCTCCGTCCTGATTGATCGACTGAATGACAGATTGATTACCTGTCCGCCGCGGGTCGCAGCCTCATCCATTACCCAGCCTTGTTAGGATGACAGAGCATGAGGCGTTTATTCACAAATATGTCGCCTCGTCGTTGCCTCCCTCGGGCCGATCTCGTTACCAAACACAGATCTTTTCTCATCCGGCTGGAAATGGAGGAGGAAGGAAACATAAGAACAAGTTGACTCATTAGAACGACGTCCAAAGTGATCTAAACACATCCAAAATGAAGGAAAAGTGAACTAAACATGTCCAAAATGAAGGAAAAGTGAACTAAACATGTCCAAAATGAAAGAAAAGTGAACTAAACATGTCCAAAATGAAGGAAAAGTGAACTAAGCATGTCCAAAATGAAGGAAAAGTGAACTAAACATGTCCAAAATGAAAGAAAAGTGAACTAAGCATGTCCAAAATGAAAGAAAAGTGAACTAAGCATGTCCAAAATGAAAGAAAAGTGAACTAAACATGTCCAAAATGAAGGAAAAGTGAACTAAACATGTCCAAAATGAAAGAAAAGTGAACTAAGCATGTCCAAAATGAAAGAAAAGTGAACTAAGCATGTCCAAAATGACTTGAAACATGCCTAAAATATTTAAAATATATTCAAAATGAGGGAAACCTTGCAGAAAAGTGGCCTAAAACCTTTCCAAAATTAGTTTATATCTGATGCTGTGGAGCTAGATCTCCATGGCAACTGATGCTGATGCTGAGGAGCTCGATCTCCATGGCAACTGATGCTGTGGAGCTAGATCTCCACGGTAACTGATGCTGATGATGAGGAGCTAGATCTCCTTGGTAACTGATACTGGGAGCTAGATCTCCTTGGTAACTGATGCTGATGATTTAGATCTCCACGGTAACTGATGCTGATGAGCTAGATCTCCACGGTAACTGATGGTGAGGAGCTAGATCTCCATGGTAACTGATGCTGTGGAGCTAGATCTCCTTGGTAACTGATACTGGGAGCTAGATCTCCTTGGTAACTGATGCTGATGATTTAGATCTCCATGGTAACTGATGCTGATGAGCTAGATCTCCATGGTAACTGATGCTGTGGGGCTAGATCTCCATGGTAACTGATGCTATACAGCTAGCCTGCTCTGAAGAAAGTTTCATTCAGAATTGAGGATTGAAATCGGCTGTGAGAAATGTCTTTCTAACCAGTTGGGTTGCTGATGATTCTCTCTGATTGTCTGCTGAGATTTTATGTGTAGATCTGAGGTTTTTATGTTCATCTACATGTTTTTAATCACACTTCATGAAGAAAATTAACTGGAGGTGTCGTGGATTTAACTGGTGATGCAGGAAATGCGTAAATATGTTTTCATGTTTGGTTCTGATTTGCTGTCCGGTCCTTTTTCTGTAGCTACGGGAACACAGATGAAAAAAAAAAACGGATTACTCATTAAAAGCAGCTCTAGGAAAGTTAATTTTGATTAATTTCTCTGACCCTGAACTTGATAAATTAGGAGCAAACGGAGCAGCGCTGATGTGTTTTCCTTTAGTTTGGGAACATGTGATGCTTCGTCTCGCGGTGCTGAATCTGTTGTTTTTCCCCGGTTTGTTTCTGATGACGCCGCCAGCTTGTGTTTCCACCTCATTTAAAGGTGGAGGTTGTAAAACAGCAGGACGGCGTTAAAGACTCCTCACCACAACGTAGAGACTGGAGGATGATGAGGAGCAAACCAGGAGTCTGATGAGTCGCTGCTGTAGATAAATGAGCCTCTGAGGCTGATAGAGGCTGTGATACCACAAAAAGATGTAAAATCACAATAAATAGACACAAAAACATAAAAAATAACAACAAAAAGAGACAAAATCATGACAAAAGAACATAGAATGATGACAAAAGACAAAATGACCAAAAAAGATGCAAAATCACAACAAAAAGATGTAAAATCACAATAAATAGACACAAAATCATGACAAAAACATGAAAAATAACAACAAAAAGACACAAAAGAACATAGAATGACAACAAAATGACCAAAAAAAGATGCAAAAATCACAACAGAAACATACAAAATCACCACAGAAGGATGTAAAATCTCCACAAAAAGACAAAATCACAACAAAATAACATAGAATGACCATAAACAGACAAAATCACCATAAAACGATGTAAAATCACAACAAAAAGACACAAAATCACCACAAAAAGAGACAAAACCATCAAAAAAGACACAAAGTCAGCACAAAAACACATAAAATCCCGTAGAGACTCGAGGATGGCGAGGAGCAAACCAGAGGTCTGATGAGAACCTCTGAGGCTGATAGAAGCTGCATCATGACCTCCTTTTATTCGCGTCTGTTTATCCGAAGCATCGATCTGCTGCCTTCTGTTTCACACATGAGCCGAACACTCCAACACAGACGCAGCTTTCACCCGTCATCAAAGCTGAAACACAGACGTGTGATTTAACATGTTGTAACCTCACCTCGCTTCCTTTTCCTGCTGATGAGAAGCAATAAATCCAACTCCTAATGATGCATTTGTTTTGCCCCGTTACTTTTTTTGTTTCTCACGTTGAAGCGTTACAGTAAAAATGCGGCGTTCTTTAGATCTAAGTTCACATTCTCATGCATGGAAAAGTCAGATTAGTGGTTTAGCATGAATGTTCCACCTAGATTTTAAGTTTCTCTTTTAACCTGCAGCGTCATTGTGGTAACTGATGTTGAGGGTCATGGGGCACAAAACCATCACAAAAAGACACAAAATCACCACAAAATATGCAAAATCATAACAAGAAGTCACAAAATCATCACAAAAAGATACAAAGTCACAGTAGGAAGTCACAAAATTATTACAAAAAGATGTAAAATCATGACAAAAACACAAGAAATCACCACAAAAGCCACAAAGTCACAACAAAAAAGACACAAAATCACCACAAAAAGATGCAAAATCACCACATAAGATACAAAATCATCAAAAAAAGATGTAAAACATTACAAAAAGATCTAAAATCATCACAAAAAGACACAAAATCACCACAAAATGATGCAAAATCACAACAAGAAGTCACAAAATCATCACAAAAAGATGTAAAATCATGACAAAAACACAAGAAATCACCACAAAAGACACAAAAGATACAAAATCATCAGAAAAAGATGTAAAACATCAGAAAAGATGTAAAATAATCACAAAAAGACATAAAATGATGCAAAATCACAACAAGAAGACACAAAATCACGATAGACACAAAATCATTACAGCAAAAATACATAAAATCACAACAAAAAGGCGTAAAATTACCACAAGACACAAAATCACCCTCAAAAGACACAAAAATCATCAAAAAAGACATAAAATCACAACAGAAAGATGCAATAACACAACAAAAAGACACAAAAATCAATTCAAAAGGATTTAAAATCATCACAAAGATGTAAAATCACGACAAAAAGAAACAAAATCACCACAGAATGACGTAAAATTTATCACAAAAAGACATGAAATCGCCACAAAAAGGAAAAAAATCACCACAAAAAAACATAAAATTGCCACCAAAAGGCACAAAATCAGCACAAAAAGACGAAAAACCACCCCCAAAAGGTACAAAAAGACATAAAATCACACAAAAAGAAACAAAATCACCACAGAACTCGACTGGAACCGACTCTTTCCTTCCAGCGGGTTCATAAATTTCAGGCTGTGATCTGCTCTGAAGGATCGATGAAACCAGAAACCGCTGCTGGAAGGAGACCGGAAAGTTTCAAACGGCTTCCAGGTGGACGGTATCGATCACGGTGGAAGCTCGGCCTCTGACTCGCCGTGCAGCGGGTCCAAATGTTCAGTTACTTAGCAACTGTCGCTACGGGCCACGGGGTCGTTGCCGGCGACTACAGGGTCAACAGCAGCATCCACTCGCTCTCCTCCTGCGAGCCGTCCTGGATTGTACCGCAGCAGAAAGAAAGATGTTTTCTCTTCAGAGCGAATAAAAAGAACAGCCAGCGGGAGCAGAAGGTTTGATTTGTTTTTCTCTCCACAAATCAGCTCGTTTGGATCTCCATCCAGAAGGATCACGGCTCCGGTGGAAGAAAAAAAACAAAACAATCCTGCTGCTTTTCTTTAAAAAAAGTGTGTTTTTATAATTTACTGCCAGAAGTATCCTGAAAGCCAAACGTATTTCACACCAACACACTTCTGTTTCTCTGAGCTTTAATAGAAAACTGGAGCCAAACAGCAGAAAGATCAGAGAAAACGTGTTGGAAATGACTTCATATGTGAACTAAAGGTGGAGAAATTATCCTGGTGGAGAAATAAACACGCAGTTAGGCAACACAAAAAGACACAAAATCATCATAAAGACACAAAATCACCACAAAAAGACACAAAAAGATACAAAATCACCACAAAAAGACACAAAATCACCACAAAAAGATGTAAAAAATATCAGTAAAGACATAAAATCACCCCTAAAAGACACAAAATTACAACAAAAAGATACAAAATCACCACAAAAAGATGTGATGTCTCCACAAAAAGACAAAAAAATCACCACAAAAGCAGCAAAATTACCATAGAAAGACAGAAAATCACCACGAAAAGACACAAATTCATCACAAAACATGTAAAATCTCTGCAAAAAGACACAAAATCACCGGAAAAAGACACAAAATTGTGACAAAGAGACATAAAATCACAGCAAAAAGATGGAAAATCATCACAGAGACACTATTTCACCACAAAAAGACTTTAAAAAAATACCAATAACGACACAAAATTACGACAAAATGATGTAAAATCACCACAAAAAGATACAAAATCACCGCAAAAAGATGCAAAATCAGCACAAAAATGCACAAAATCACCACAAAAAGCTGTGAAGTCTCCACAAAAAGACAAAAAAATCACCACAAAAGCAGCAAAATTACCACAAAAAGACAAAAAAAATCACCACAAAAAGACACAAGTTCATCACACAACATGTAAAATCTCTGAAAAAAGACACAAAATTACCCGAAAAAGACACAAAATTGTGACAAAGACATAAGATCACAACAAAAAGATGGAAAATCATCACAGAGACACTAATTCACCACAAAAAGACTTAAAAAATACCAATAACGACACAAAATTACTACAAAATGATGTAAAATCACCACAAAAAGACACAATTTCATCACACATGTAAAATTCCTGCAAAAAGACACAAAATCACTGGAAAAAGACACAAAATTGTGACAAAAAGACACAAAAATCTCCACAAAAGCAGTAAAATTAGCATAAAAAGACAAAAAAAATCACCACAAAAAGACAGAAAATTATCACAATATCACCTTCAACAGGTAACGCTAACATTAGCTCAAAGTGCTAACGAGCCAAACGTTCGCCACTGATGATGTTTTAGAGTCTTATTCTAACAGAATGTATAGTTTTTTTGTCGGTACTTCACAGGTTTTTAATCTTTAAAGCTTCAAATAAAAGATCTTTTAATTTCAGGAGAAATAAAAAGCCGCCACTCTGAAAAGATCGGTCCTTTTACTCGACTCTTAATCTTTGAGCAGCGTTTCGTCGCCACATCTGGTCCTTTTCAACCTGCTCTAGTAGTTCTATGAATCAAATAAAACTTTCATTTTAGCAGAATGCGTCGAAGAAATCAACTTTTCTTCCACTTCTCGGGTTTATTAATGACTCCTGAAGCCTGCTGCTGATGAAACCAGACACATTCTGAAGGTTTTTACTCATTTCAGGCTCTTAAAATGAATTAAATCTGAGCTGGAGGTTTTCATCAATCTGAGCACAGAAGCCCAGAACGACGGAGCAAGAAGAGGTGTTTGGAACGGATTAGAAAGGTTTTATTTACAACGCTGTATGATGTAAAAGTTTCAGCTCGAATCAGAGGTCCTTGAGACGCTGCGACGGACCAAGGTCCACCTGAGCTGAACAGAAATCATGGAGGTTTTTATGTAGACAGGTGTTCGCCTTTTCAAACAGTGTCCAAAGGTGAAGGTGTCACCACAAAAAGACACAAAATCACTATAAAAGCAGCAAAATCATAACACAAAGACACAAAATCACCACAAAAAGGCACAAAATCACCATAAAAGCAGCAAAATCATCACGAAAAGACACAAAATCATCACGAAAAGACACAAAATCATCACAAAAAGACACAAAATCACCATAAAAGCAGCAAAATTACCACAAAATCAACACAAAGACACAAAATCACCACAAAAAGACACAAAATCACCACAGAGACACAAAATCAGCACAAAGAGACACAAAATCACCATAAAAGCAGCAAAATTACCACAAAATCATCCCAAAAAACACGAAATCATCACAAAAAGAAACAAAATCACAGACACAAAATCATCACAATAGCTACAAAATCATCACAATAGCTATAAAATTACCACAATATCACCCCCCAAGGGCAAAAAAATCACCACGAAAGCAACAAAATCAATACAAAAAGATGTAAAAATGCCACAAAAAAACACCATCACCACAAACGGTTCCAAAACTACCACAAAAACCCTCCCCAAATATACACAAAATCAACACAAAAAGACGTAAAATCACCATACAAAGACACAAAATCACCGCAACGGCTGCAAAATTATCACAAAATCATAACAGAGACAAAATCAACACAAAAAGACATGAAATCACCACAAAACCAGCAAAATTTCCACAAAACAAAACAAAAGCAACTCAAGAAGACATAAAATCCCCACACAATTACCAAAATCACAACAAAAAGACACAAAATTATCACAAAAAGACACACAATTAAAACAAAAGGACACAATCCCCACAAAATTACCAAAATCACCAGAAAAGGACACCAAATTGTCATAAGAATACACAAAAAGTTGCAAAATCACAATAAAAAAAAACACAAAATCATCACAAAAACACATCAAATCACCACAAAAATATGTAAAATGACACTTTTGTCCAATAAAGGTGTTTGTATTTTTGATATTTTGCAGAAAAACTGCAAAATACGTATCTAGGAAATAAAACGAATATTTCTGGTCATTCACTGGCGTGCTGAACTCTGATTTCCATCCAGAAACCGACAGAAAAGGAGCTTCCAGCGTCGCTTTAATTCCCACATCTGCATCAGAATCAGAACGGTGAAGGATCTGCTGAGGCCTCGTCCTGGATTTACGCCTGCAGCCGAGTGTGAACGCTTTGTGTGAAACCTGGAGGAGGTGTTACACTGCCAGCGCCAGACGGTCATTTAAAGAAGAAACACCTGAAAAATAAGACAGAAAGAAAAACCTCCTCCTGCTGCCGGCTGAGTAACAGCTGAGTCACCGCCTAAACAAACCCCACAAACGGCTCACATTTATGGATCAGCTCACATCCCATCGTTGTTTCTGATGAAGCTCACCTCCTTTTTATTCATTCCATCGAGTCGTTTGTCAAAATCAGCCGCAAAAGCAGCAAAAATGACCACAAAAAGACACAAAATCGGCCACAAAAGCAGCAAAATCACCATAAAAATACACAAAATCACCACAAAAGCAGCAAAATCACCATAAAAATACACAAAATCACCACAAAAGCAGCAAAAATGACCACAAGACACAAAATCGACCACAAAAGCAGCAAAATCACCATAAAAATACACAAAATCACCACAAAAGCAGCAAAAATGACCACAAAAAGACACAACGTCACCGCAAAAGCAGGAAAAACGGCAACAAAAACACACAAAATCACCACAAAAGCAGCAAAAATGACCACAAAAAGACACAAAATTGGCCACAAAAGCAGCAAATTCACCATAAAATACACAAAATCACCACAAAAGCAGCAAAAATGACCACAAAAAGACACGTCACCGCAAAAGCAGCAAAAATGACCACAAAAAGACACAAAATCGGCCACAAAAGCAGCAAAAATGACCACAAAAAGACACAGTCACCACAAAAAGATGTAAATTTATCAAACTTGTACAAAATCACCACAAAACACAAAAAAATCACCAGAAAACGACACAAAATGACCATTAAAAGACAGAAAATTACCACAAAAATAAGCAAAATCGCCACAAAGTGAAGCAAAATCACCACAGAAACACACAAAATCACTAGAAAATGATACAACATTCTGATTAAAAGACAGAAAATCACCACAAAATGGAGCAAAATCACCGTAAGCAGACACACTACTGGATCTCCAGGCCAACAGCTGACGTCCAATCATTGTTTCTGATGAATCTCACCTTTTATTTATTCCAATCGTTTATCTTTTGTCTGCTCGGTGAGCAAAAGCACAGACCTGGAGGACATTGTTTGGCGTTATTATGAGGGCTTCTAATTGTCCTCCTCCTCCAGAGGCTCTGTCTGCCAGTGATTGGCCTCTAATATTAACCCAGATGCATTTAATCAGCCGCTGCAGCTTCTCCTGCCGTATAATCACACTGGCAATTAAAAATGTATTACCTCTCTGCCTGTTAGGCCGGACCCAGCCCAGCGGTCCGCCTCCTGATTAGCCTTATTTTCTATCCGACGCTGAGCTACCACCAGACATGAAGCTGAGAACCAAACGTCAGAATGAAACAGAAGAATCCCTCCACAGGGCTGCTGAGTGGAGGTCAGGCGACTGAAAAAGGGCATTAAACCATAAAAAAAAAGACGCAAAAACACAAAAAAAATGTCAAAAAAGACACAGAATCAGCACAAAAGCAGAAAAATGATGCAAAATCATCAAAAGGAGATGTAAAATCACCACAAAAACACACAAAATTGCCACAAAAAGATGAAAGATCGCCACAAAAAGATGTAAAACCAACGTGAAAAGACACAAAATCGCCATAAAAAGATGTACAATCCCCACAAAGAGATGTGAAATCACCACTAAAAAATACAAAATCAATACAAAAAGACACAAAATCTCCACAAAGACACAAAATCACCATAAAAAGATACAAAATCTCCACAAAAAGATAGAAAATCACCATAAAAAGATACAAAATCATCACAAAAAGATAGAAAATCCATACAATAAGACACAAAATCACCATAAAAAGACACAAAATCACCAGACACAAAATCACCATGAAAAGATGCAAAATCACCACAAAAAGATACAAAATCACCACAAAAAGATAGAAAATCACCATAAAAAGATACAAAATCACCATAAAAAGATACAAAATCGATACAATAAGACACAAAATCACCATGAAAAGATGCAAAATCACCACAAAAAGATACAAAAAGACACAAAATCATCACAAAAAGATAGAAAATCGATACAATAAGACACAAAATCACCACAAAAGATAGAAAATCACCACAAAAAGATAGAAAATCACCACAAAAAGATACAAAATCACCACAAAAAGATAGAAAATCACCACAAAAAGATACAAAATCATCACAAAAAGATACAAAATCACCATGAAAAGATGCAAAATCACCACAAAAAGATACAAAAAGACACAAAATCACCACAAAAAGACACAAAATCACCATAAAAAGCAGCAAAATGATGATATCCAATAAATATTAGTTTGATCATCTATAACATTAAAGTCTGAGAAATATGAAAAAATAGATGATTTCTGTGGGGGAGCAAATACTTTAACAACTACATATCTAAAACAGGAGTTCATAACGCCTTATAAACCTTACAGAAACCTTTATATGATCATAAATCTTCTAAATCATTCACTCTCTGCTCTTTAATTCTCTTTAAAACTGGACATTTTTTACCGTTTAAGGTTCACAAACGTCCATTTTCTGTCATCATAGCCTCATATTTTCCAGCATCCCTTCTCCAGCTATCATAAAAGTGTGTAATCTTGTTTTTGTTGTTTTACGGCGGCCTCCTGTGTGGTCAAACTGCTCGCTGTTAATCACGCCAATAAGATAAGCGTAATTGGATATTTGACTTCCCGCGGCGCGTACAGACAACATATTGATTTCCACTGTCTGCGTAATGAAAATGATTTAGCTCCAGTAAAGGAAACGCTCCGGCTCCGATGTGCCCGTCGGCGTGGTGATTACGGCGCCGCCTTACGTTCTCCCGTCCCCCGCTGAACCAACCAAATCGCAGCGCCGGCCTCCGCTGGGTTTGAAATGTGAAGACGGAGGCCTGCTGCTGGGATTTCTATTGGATCACGGTCATCAGCCTCCATCGCTTTTACACCAGAGATCATCTCCGTCAGTTTAACTTTAATGTTTCCCGAGAGAAACTCACCGTTACGGAGCTCCGGAGGGCCGTGGAATCATCAACCGAACACGAAAAGTTCAACCGTCAGAGCAGAGAACGGACGGGGTTCAGTCAATAAGCCGGAGAAAGCCTGTAGAGTGTTTTAAGTGTCCAAAAATAACAGAATAGAAGTGATCGAGCAATCATAACACATGTCGAAGACGCAAAATCACCACAGAAAGATGTAAAATCACCACAGACAGATGTAAAATCACCACAAAAGGACACAAAATCACCACAAAAAGACACAAAATTACCATGAAAAGATGTAAAATCACCACAGAAAGATGTAAAATCACCACAAAAAGACACAAAATCACCATAAAAAGATGTAAAATCACCACAAAGACGCAAAATCATTACAAAAAGACACAAAATCACCACAAAAAGACACAAAATTACCACAAAAAGATGTAAAAGCACCACAGAAAGACACAAAATTACCATAAAAGGACGTCAAATCATTATTCATAATTCATAGTTATTCATAATTTTGTGTCTTTTTGTGTTGATTTTACATCTTTTTGTGGTGATTTTGTGTCTTTTTGTGGTAATTTTTTGTCTTGTGGTGATTTTACGTCTTTTTGTGCTGATTTTTTTCTTTTGTGGTGATTTTGTCTCTTTTTGTGATAATTTTATGTCTTTTTGTGGTGATATGGTGTTTTTTATGGTGATTTCATGTCTTTTTCGTGTGATTTTGTGTCTTTTCGTGGTGATTTTACATCTTTTTTAGTGATTTTGTGCCTTTCTACAGTGATTTGGTGTCTTTTTGTCGTAATTGTGCTGCTTTTGTGGTGAATTTATGTCTTTTTGTGGTGATATGGTGTTTTTTATGGTGATTTCATGTCTTTTTGTGGTAATTTCGTGTCTTTTTATGGTGATTTTGTGTCTTTTTGTGGTGATATGGTGTTTTTTATGGTGATTTCATGTCTTTTTGTCGTAATTGTGCTGCTTTTGTGGTGAATTTATGTCTTTTTGTGGTGATATGGTGTTTTTTTATGGTGATTTCATGTCTTTTTGTGGTAATTTCATGTCTTTTTATGGTGATTTTGTGTCTTTTTGTGGTGATATGGTGTTTTTTTATGGTGATTTCATGTCTTTTTCGTGTGATTTTGTGTCTTCGTGGTGATTTTACATCTTTTTTTAGTGATTTTGTGCCTTTCTACAGTTATTTGGTGTCTTTTGAAGGTGATTTGGTGTCTTTTTGTCGTAATTGTGCTGCTTTTGTGGTGAATTTATGTCTTTTTGTTGTGATTTTACATTTTTTTTACTGATTCCGTGTCTTTTTGTGGCAATTTTGTGTCAAAATGACAAAATTGTCATAAACAGACAAAAATGGACCTCGACAATGTCAAAAAGTACAAGTCTGTACATGATTTTATGATTTTTGTTCAATTTACACAATGAAATCACACGTTATTGGGTTTACAGTCGGTCTTTTTCGGGGTCATTCTGGGATTCTAAACTTTTTCCGACCATGATTTAGAGGATCGCTGCCTCGCTGGGATCTAAGTGTTCTCCTAGCGAAGCCGTTCAGGCGGCGTCTGATTCATGGTGGCAGCCTCAACCTCCGTTTTTGTATTTTCTTTGCCGTGAAGCAGAAAATGTGGGCCGAGAGCAGACGGCCATGTCCTAATCGGTTGTGATCGTCTGGTAATTAATGGGATTTGTTAATTGGGTCTGTCGTCCCTGGAGACGTTTCCTGTGAATATTCATGGAGCGCTCGGCTAACCTTCCTCCAGCACTCGCTTGAACTTGTTTGCTGTCATTTTTGTCTCAAATCCGGGCGATGAGCGGCGTCTAAATGTTTAATGCCGTGCAGAAGATTCCCACCACGCCGCTGTCTGGGATTACGATGGCGACCAGCTTCCAGTCGGGTTTGTTTTCTCCTCAAACACGGCATCCCTCCGCTTCCTGCTCGGCTTGTTAGCGTGTTTGCTAACGTTGGGTTTTTGTCGGCGCCGTCCACAGGGGAGGAGTCATCAGCTGTTTATCTGCGAGGCGTTCAGGTGCTTCGCCAGCAAATGTTTGGGAAAACGGGGAGTTTGTTCTGTTCCTGCTGAGCTCACACACAAAAATCAAACATCACAAATACGAGAAACAACAAGAAGACAAACAAACAGTCAGAGAAGATTTATCTGCTCAACTCCAAGGAGTCGTTTCTGGAATCCTGCAGAGAACTCAGAAATGTCTTAGGATGATGGAAACCATTAAAAAATAAGCATTTATTTGATTATTTATTGCATAAAACTAGTTCAATATAATTCATAACTGACCTAAAATGACTCAAAATGTGTCCAGAATGACTTGAAACTCATTCAAAATTGCTCAAAAAATGTCCAAACTGACTCAGTTTGTCTAAAATGACTTTAAACTTGTCAAGGATTACTTGAAAATGATTCAAAATTGACCTAAAATGACTCAGAATGTGTCCAGAATGACTTGAAATTAATCCAAGATTGCACAAAGTGACCATCCAAACCGAACAAATTTGTCCAAAACTATTTGAAACTTGAGGATTTTTTGAAACTTGTACTAAATTATTCAGACTTTGCTTAAAATGTGTCCAGTTTGTCAGTTTGTCCAAAACTACTTTTGTGTCTTTTTGTGGTGATGGTAGATCTCTTTGTGGTAATTTTGCTGATTTTGTGTGTTTTTGTGATAATTTTGTGTCTGTTTGTGGTGATTGTACGTTTTTTTGTGGTAGTTTTGCTGATTTTACATTAATTTTGTGTCTTTTTGTGGTGATTTTGTGTCTTTTTGTGGTGACTTTGTGTCTTTTTGTGGTGATTGTAGATCTTTATGTGGTAATTTTGCTGATTTTGTGTGTTTTTGTAGTGATTTTGTGACTTTTTGTGATAATTTTGTGTCTGTTTGTGATGATTGTGCGTCTTTTTGTGGTAATTTTGCTGATTTTTATGGTGATTTTGGGACTTTTTTGTGGTAATTGTACGTCTTTTTGTGGTAGTTTTGCTGATTTTACATTAATTTTGTGTCTTTTTGTGGTGATTTTGTGTCTTTTTGTGTCTTTTTGTGGTGATTATAGATCTTTTTGTGGTAATTTTGCTGATTTTGTGTGTTTTGTGACTTTTTGTGATAATTTTGTGTCTGTTTGTGATGATTGTACGTCTTTCTGTGGTAATTTTGCAGATTTTATGGTGATTTTGTGACTTTTTGTGATGATTGTACGTCTTTTTGTGGTAGTTTTGCTGATTTTACATTAATTTTGTGTCTTTTTGTGGTGATTTTGTGTCTTTTTGTGGTGACTTTGTGGCTTTTGGTGGTGATTGTAGATCTTTTTGTGGTAATTCTGCTGATTTTGTGTGTTTTTGTGGTGATTTTGTGACTTTTTGTGATAATTTTGTGTCTGTTTGTGATGATTGTATGTCTTTTTTGTGGTAATTTTGCAGTTTTTATGGTGATTTTTTGTCTTTTTGTGGTGAATTTGTGTCTTTTGTGGTTATTTTGCTATTTTTTTGATGATTTTGTGTGTGTTTGTGGTGATTTTGTCTCTTTTTGTGATGATTTTATATCTTTTTTTGGTAATTTTGCTGATTTTTTGATGATTTTGTGTCTTTTTGTGGTGATTTTGTGTATTGAAATTACAGCATTGCCTTCAAATGACAAAAATGGTCCGTAAAAATATGAAAAAGTGTAAATCTGTAGATGAATAAAATAATTTAAGCTGTTAAGTCACAGTGTGATGGATTTCCGAGCAGTCTTTAGGGGTGTGGTGTTGGATTCATCTCATTTTCTGATGCTTGCGTGTGTGTTATTTTTGAAAATCTGCTGATAAACAGGGTCATTTTGGTGTTTTTTTATTTAAGACATTGTGGATTTTAGGGTTAAAAATCTAAAGATGGGAACAGTTTAAGAGAACATGGAAGTAAACTAAAACATTTTTCTGCTGCATCATCACATTGTGAGGACAGGAGGAGATGCTCTGCTGTTGTTTTAACCTCCCGCTCTTCATCCTCCTCCTCCTCGTCCTCTGGGCCTCGGCGGTTCGTCCCTGAGCAGGACTCTCCGTCCTCCCTCCAGCCTGTCCTTGCTGTCATCTGCCGTTCTGTCCGTCCTCTACCGGACTCTAAATCGGTCCGTTTCTAAAAGCGTCCGCCGTTGGGGGGCTTCCTCCTTCCTCGCTGCACCAGAACAGCTGCTGACTCGCTGCTGATTGGCTCCCCGGCCTGGCCCCGCCCCCCAGCGTCTGATGGATCACCTGTCCGAGAAGCGGGAAGTTCTGGTCGTCCTCCACGCCTCCACGGTGAACTTCAGTGAAGGCGTGATGAGGATGTCTGAGGTCCACCTGCATCGGCTCCAGCGCTCCGTCCTGCTGCCCCAAATACTCAGCAGAGCGTCGCACGGATCAGTCCGCCTCAGAAAGTAGTCCCGTTACAGCGATCAGAACTAGAGAGAGAAATCTGTCAGATCCTCAAACCTCCTCAGAATCTTCTGGTTCTTTATCTACAGCAACTTTATTTACTGAAGCAAAGTTTTACCTTCATACTGTCAATATTATCAGAGGTGCAGAGATGAGTCCAAAGTTTTTGTTCAACCAAAGACACGAGATCATCACAAAAAGACGTAAAATCACCACAAATGACATAAAATCTCCTCAAAAGGACATATAATCGCCACAAAAAGACTCAGAATCACCACAAAAAGCCTAAAAATGTCCACAAAGGATGTGAAATAATAACAACAAGCTGTGAAATGCCACAGAAGGAAGTTTGACCAAATAAAATGCTGCAAAAAATGCACAAAATCATCACAAAAACATACAAAATCATCACAAAAACATACAAAATCATCACAAAAATATGCAAGATCAATTAAAAAAATGTGCAAAATCACAATGGACACACAACATCAGCACAAAAAGATGCAAGATCACCAAAAATGACACAAAATAACAGAGACATGGCAAACAAGCATAAAAACACGCAAAATCCTGACAAAAGCAGATAAAATCAATTTTAAAAAAGGCCCAGATCATGATAAAAAGCTTCAAAAAGACTCAAAATCACCACAAAAAGCCCAAAAATGTCCACAAAGGATGTGAAATAATAACAAAAAGCTGTGAAATGCCGCAGAATGAAATTTGACCACATAAAATGCTGCAAAAATGCACAAAATCATCACAAAAACATACAAAATCATCACAAAAATATGCAAAATCTATTTAAAAATGTGCAAAATCACAATGGAGACACATCAGCACAAAAAGATCACCAAAAATGACACGAAATAACCTCAAAAAGACCTGAAATCGCCATGAAATCACTTCAAAAAGACTCTCCACAACTGTTGTGAAAACTCATGGCAAAGAGATGTGAAACCATCGCAGAGTCAAGATTACCACAAGAGACATGGCAAACAAGCATTAAAACACACAAAATCATGACAAAAGCAGATAAAATCAATTAAAAAAGGCCCAGGTCGTAATAAAAAGTTTCAAAAAGACTCAAAACCACCATGAAATGTTGAAAAATCATTTAGAAAAGATAAAAACTCACCAAAAAAACGATGTGAAATCATCACAGAGTCAAGATTACCACAAAAATGCAGCAACCAAACACGAAAAAACACAAAAAGAGAACAACAAATTCAATTCAATTCAATTCAATTTTATTTATATAGCGTCAATTACAGTCAACTCGTCTCAAGACGCTTTACAGAACCCAAATGCCTGACCCCCAGAGCAAGCCCAAAGGCGACAGTGGCAGGAAAACACCCTTTTAACAGGGAAGAAACCTCGAGCAGAACCCGGCTCTATATAGGGGGGACCCATCTGCCTGCTGGCCGGGCGGGTTGAGAAGGACAGAAGAGGGCAAGGGGGAGGGATGGGAGAAGAGGGAGGGGTGGGAAAGCAAGGAAAACACAACACACATTTGGATACATGTATGACAGGATATGTGACACAAACAAAGTATAAGCTAACATTGAAAACTGACTCATAATTTACTCTTATGATGTACGGCTCTGACATTAAACATACTCCATAGATAGCTAGCAGTAAAATTCAAACAGTATGTAAGTTAGCATAACAGTATATTGAAGGCAATGCAGAGCTGACTGGTGGAAAAGGGGAGTTGGAAGCAGAGGGCTGGAGGAAGGTCAGCAGCAGCATCCCACAGTGGACATGATGGAGACTGGACCAGCTGGTGGAACATCGACCGCAGATCTGAAGCATCCAGCTCTGGGACCAGGGACACTCGGAGAAATAGCACAGGGGGAAACAGAGTGAATGTACTGCAATAACGGTATACATATTAAATGTAAAGGTAGATAGAGAAGGGCTCAGTGCGTCAAGAAAAGTCCCCCAGCAGCCTATAGGCCTATAGCAGCATGACTAGGGGCAGAACGAAGGGACGTCCAAGAGGGAGTCAGCTGTGCAAATGAAAACACAAGCCGAACCCCTGTGGGTCACCCAGTCAGCCCTAACTATAAGATTTGTCAAAAAGGAACGTTTTAAGCCTGGTCTTAAAAATAGAGAGGGTGTCTGCCTCCCGAACCCAAACTGGGAGCAGGTTCCACAGGAGAGGAGCTGATAACTGAAGGCTCTGCCTCCCATTCTACTTTTAGAAATTCTAGGAACAACAAGTAAGCCTGCAGCTTGAGAGCGAAGAGTTCTACTAGGATAATAAGGTACTATCAGATCTTTAAGATATGATGGAGATTGGTTATTAAGATCAAATCAATATTAAATATTTTTTTGAATATTTTGCACAAGTTTTGAGACATTTTGACCGATTTTTTGCCATATTTGGCAAATTTAAGTCGTTTTGTGAGTTTTTTTCAACCACTTTAGGCATTTTTATGCCATTTTGCTCTATTCTGAGTCAGTCTGAATACTTATTTCACACATTTGGAGTCATTTTGAACATTTCTTTTGTCATATTTGGCAAATTTAAGTCATTTTGAATGCGTTCTTCACCATTTTAAATATGTTTAAGCCGGTTTTGAGTCGTTTTGATGTAATTCTGAATGGCTTTTTGCCGATCTGGACACGTTTTAAGTCATTCAGTTTCAGATATGTTGGACGAGTTTTGAGTCATTTTGTAACTTTAATGTTTCCGGTCTGCATCGTTTCATCATATTCAAGCTGCTGTTGAAGAAACACTCGACGACAGAGCAGAGATCTTTAATGCAAAGCTGACAAACCTGACAACACGACAGCAAAAGCAGCCGCTCCGTCCTCGTCAGCCCTGCAGACGTTTGAATAAAACAAAGCCAAACAAACGGGATAATTGTGGCCTCCAGCGCCTGTCTGTCTTCTGCTGCTTTTGTTCCACAAACACTGAAACGGAAAACGTCGGCGAGCGACAGCAGATACGAAGACGAGACGGACGGAAACAAATCTTCCTGAAGTCTGGAGAGAAAAGACAGCAGAGGATTAGAGACCGGAAAACCTGAAGCAGATGCAAAAAATGACATTTAACCTGAAATGTTGTTCAGTTTTTACAAAAGAATAATTCTTATCTGGGAAAAAAGATGTGAATGCACCACGGAGTTAAAGTTTACCACAGAAAATGCTGCACAAAAACAAGCTCAAAAAGACACAAAAACAAGCACAAAACAACACAAAATCAATTCAAAAAGGTGCAAAATCACCAAAAAGCCACAAGATCGCCACAAAAAGCCTAAAAATGTGTCCAATTTTTTTAAACTACTTTTTACCTTATTTTTTATTGTTTTTGGTTTCATTTTATTTTATGTTATTTATGTATTTTTTTTTATCTCATTTTATTGTATCTGTTTGTCAAATAATTTTTTAAATCTTATTTATTTGTATTTTTATTTTATTCAATTTTTTAAAATCAATTTTATTTATTTTTTTAATTTCATTTTATTTTACCATATTTAATTATTTATTTATTTTAAACTTATTTTTATATTTTCTTATTTCATTTTGTTATATCTTATTTTTAATTTTCCTCCTCTTTTTATCTTTTTAAAGTTTAATTTAATTATTATCGTTTCTTATTTTATTTTTATTTAATTTTATATTTATTTTTTATTTAATTTAGTATTATCTTATTTTTTTAAATTTCATTTTATTTTAATTGAATTCAAATTTTTTATTTGTTTTATTTCATTTAATCTTTTTTATTTTTTGTTTTCTTTTTATTTGATCTTATTTTACTTTTTTAATTCTAATTTTTAATTGTTTTATTTGATCATATTTATTATTTAAATGTAATTTTATTTGATATTTTTTAATCTATTTTATAGTTTCTTAATGTGTTTTATTTTATCTTATTTATTTAGTCTTGAAATTTCATTTTATTTCAGTCTTTTTAAATTTTATTTTATTTTATCTTTTTTTTATTTTTTCATTCTATTTTTTAAAATAAATTTTTATGTTTTTCATTTAATTTATTTGATCTTATTTTATTTGTTTTATTTCAGTTGTGTGGAGGGAACTACCACAATAAGAATGTCCTTATTGAGGGTAACCTCTGTGTTTCTGCTGTGTTTGAATCTAACACTGGTTTTTATCGTTTCTCGCCTTCTTTCCCGTGTTTCCTGTGAGCTTCCTCCATACAACAGCAGCATCAGAGCAGCGTTTGTGCCGCCAGTCGAGCTTTAAAGCTGAATTCTGTTCCTGAAGCAGCAGCAGCAGCAGGTTTCTAAGCCGGCGTTTAACAAACTGCCTTTTCTTCTGGTTTCTGTGGAGATGTTTCCAAGCTTCCCTCTAAAACCTGCTGCTGTTTGCTGCTTCTCTGAGGTTCACAAACTCCAGTTCTGAAGAATGAAAACAGCTCGGCGGGTTTGTTGGATAAACGGCACGCTTCTTTTTAAGTGGTTGAAACAAGAAGAGATTCTTTTCTGACTGCTGTAGAGAGAAAAGAGCAGCGGCAGTGGGATGTTCAGACGACATAAATCTACTAGAAAGCTCCGGTTTGAACCCGAGCAGCCAATCTTTTCATCTCAGCTGGATTTCTTTTTCTGCTTTCTTCAAAATAAAACAGATTTCTGCACCAGAAACTAAAAACCTGCTGATTCTTAAAGTCTTTAGATGGATCACTTATCTGCAGACGAGGAGCTGGATCGCCTTTGTTATGGAAACGCGTTTCAGTTCTGTGTCTTTTTTGGTGGTTTTGTGTCTTTTTCTGGTGGTTTTGTGCCTTTTTCTAGTGGTTTTGTGTCTTTTTCTGGTGGTTTTGTGCCTTTTTCTAGTGGTTTTGTGTCTTTTTTGGTGGTTTTGTGTCTTTTTCTAGTGGTTTTGTGTCTTTTTCTGGTGGTTTTGTGCCTTTTTCTAGTGGTTTTGTGTCTTTTTCTGGTGGTTTTGTGCCTTTTTCTAGTGGTTTTGTGTCTTTTTTGGTGGTTTTGTGTCTTTTTTGGTGGTTTTGTGCCTTTTTCTGGTGGTTTTGTGTCTTTTTGGTGGTTTTGTGTCTTTTTCTGGTGGTTTTGTGTCTTTTTGGTGGTTTTGTGTCTTTTTTTGGTGGTTTAGTCTTTTTTTGGTGGTTTTGTGCCTTTTTCTAGTGGTTTTGTGCTTTTTTTTCTGGTGGTTTTGTGCCTATTTTTGGTGGTTTTGTGTCTTTTTCTGGTGGTTTTGTGTCTTTTTCTGGTGGTTTTGTGCCTTTTTCTAGTGGTTTTGTGCTTTTTTTTCTGGTGGTTTTGTGCCTTTTTTTGGTGGTTTTGTGTCTTTTTCTGGTGGTTTTGTGTCTTTTTGGTGGTTTTGTGTCTTTTTGTGGTAATTTTGTGCCTTTTTCTAGTGGTTTTATGTCTTTTTGTAGCAATTTTGTGTCTTTTTCCAGTGGTTTTGTGTCTTTTGTGATCATTTTGCTGCTTTTATGCTGGTTTTGTGTCTTTTTTTTGGTAGTTTTGTGTCTTTTTGTGGTGATTTTGTCTCCTTTTGTAGTGATTTTGTCTGTTTTTGTGGTGATTTTTACATCAGAAACTCTACATTTCATGACTTCTTTCGTCCTTTGAGCGGCAGATTTTCCTGCTGGAGGTCTCAGAGAGCTTCAGGACGAATCCTGAGAGTTTCTGGAGATGAATTAAAGACGAGGACAACACGAACAGCAGCTTACAGCGTATTTGCTGCACTTAGCGTCTGAATGAATCATCGCCTGCCATAATTTATTGACTGGCAGCGATGAAAGATGAATGAAGCTGGAAAACAAGGAGAAACAGGCGTCCATGAATAAAACAGGCGTCGTGACGGATTGTTGTCGAGTCCCAGAAGAAGACGCTGGTCCTTCTTCTGAAGCAGCAGCAGCTCTGGTTACACTTCATCCTCCAGCAGGACCTCATCGTCCTGAATTATTCACTCCGTCTGACTGAGTTTCACCCCAAAGAGTGAGCCGTGAGCTGCGCATGAGTTATTCAGAGGAGCAGACCAGCGTGGGTTCCTCCACAGGGTCCAGAGTGTGAACCAGGAGAAACATCTGACTGTGGAGGAGGCTGCAGCTTCTGTTTATTTACATTTTAAATATGCAGGAAGAGGCTTTGTTCGGTTAAAAACACATTCCTGCTCTGTTTCAGTCCACAGTTGTTCACATAAATGTGGTGCAGTCAATAAAAAGTGTTTGTGACGGAAGATTTGTTGGAGAGAATCACCGTTTAATTATTGGTTTATTTTCCTATTTGTTTAGTATTTTAACTATTCATTCATTCATTCATTCATTTAATCATTTGTTTATATTATTATTATTATTATTATTATTTATCTATTTATGTTATTGTTTTTCTTGATTTATTTAACTATTTTCCAATTTATTTATTTCATTTTTTGCTCATTCATTGATATTTTTTTAGCTATTTTTCGAATATTTTTTTATTTTTTCCTTTATTCTCTTTCTTTATTATTTTATCATTTTATTTTTTCATTGATTCATTTTTTTTCATTTATTTTAATTTTTTATCTGTTTATCTGTCTGTTTATTCATTCATTCATTTACTTATCTATTTATTTATGTGTTTATTATTCATCTATTTATTTATAATTGATTAATTAATTAATTCATTCATTCATTCATTCAATAATTTAATCATGTGTTTATTTTATTATTATTATTATTATTATTATTATTATTTATCTATTATTTAATTATTTTTATTTATTTAACTATTTTCCAATTTATTTATTTCATTTTTTGCTCATTCATTGATATTTTTTTAGCTATTTTTCGAATATTTTTTATTTTTTCCTTTATTCTCTTTCTTTATTATTTTATCATTTTATTTTTTCATTGATTCATTTTTTCATTTATTTTAATTTTTTATCTGTTTATCTGTCTGTTTATTCATTCATTCATTTACTTATCTATTTATTTATGTGTTTATTATTCATCTATTTATTTATAATTGATTAATTAATTAATTCATTCATTCATTCATTCAATAATTTAATCATGTGTTTATTTTATTATTATTATTATTATTATTTATCTATTATTTAATTATTTTTATTTATTTAACTATTTTCCAATTTATTTATTTCATTTTTTGCTCATTCATTGATATTTTCAGCTATTTTTCTATTTACTTATTTTTTTTCCTTTATTCTCTTTCTTTATTATTTTATCATTTAGTTTTCATTGATTTATTTTTTCATTTATTTTATTTTGTATCTATTTATCTGTCTGTTTATTCATTCATTCATTTACTTATCTATTTATTTATGTGTTTATTATTTATCTATTTATAATTAATTTATTTATTTATTCATTCATTGTTTGTTTGTTTGTGTGTTTTTACTGTGAACACAGTTAAATAATATAAAACATAATTTATTGTTTTTCAGTACAGATTTACTTTTAAAAAGTAGATTTTTAACTTTCCATACTGAATTTTTTTTTTTTTTTTTTGCCTCTCTGTCATCATTTTTCACCACATTTTGGTCGTTTTGCATCTTTTTGTCGTCATTTTGAGTCTTTTTGTCTGTTTTGTGTCACATTTTGGTCATTTTTGAACTTTCTGTCATTCTTTTGCTCATTTTACATGTTTTTTTTTGTCATTTTCTGTCTCATTTTGGTTGATTTTTAGCTTTGTGTTCATTTGTGTCTTCCTGTCATCATTTTTCATCACATTTTGGTCATTTTAAAACTTTTATGTAGTGGTTTCTCACTTATTGTCATTTTGCTTCTCATTTTAGTTGATTTTTAGGTTTATATACTATTTTTTTTTGCCTCTCTGTCATCACTTTTCATCACATTTTGGTCGTTTTACATCTTTTTGTAGTCATTTTGCGTCTTTTTGTGTCCGTTTTGTGTCACATTTTTATCATTTTTGAACTCTGTCATTCTTTTGGTCATTTTACATGTATTTTTTGTCAATGTGCGTCTTATTTTGGTTCATTTTTAACTTCACATGCTCATTTTGTGTCTCTCTCTCTTCATTTTCCGTCTCATTTTGGCCGTTTTACATGTTTTTGCATCATAATTTTTCCTCCAGTTATGCGTAATTCACCAAACAGCTGAATTCAGTTGTAAATCCTGATATTTCTGGTCCTTCTCTTGTTGTTCAGCTCCACAGCAGCAGCTTTCAGTCGATTTTCCAGCGATTTCTCCTGAATCCTCTGAACTCCTGCAGACTTCCTGGCTGGATTGTGGTTTCTGGCAGAAGAAACCTTCTGGCTTCACACTGCTAGAATCTGTTCCACATTACTCCCCGTTGCATTTCCTGTTTCCTGCAGGAAGTCGGACCGGTCGCCACCGGCAACGCCTCGCTAGCTCCCAGCGCTAATGGAGTAGCTGGCCCGGACAGCTGTTTGGTGGAAACCTGAACGTTTCCTCGTCAGGTCCAGGTTTTTATGCAAAAATCCAGCTGTCGGCTGCAGAAACGCTGGCAGCAGAGGAGGAAGGAGCTGCTGTCTCTTTACCAGGCTGAAAAAGCAGAAAAACAAACTAAACGAAGGATTTATTTTAGTTGTAGTTAGATAGGAGATGTAGAACTCAGAGGAACACACGTTAGCATTTCAGCATCGGCACAGAAAATCAGTTTTTTTATGGTTTGTTTGCAGAAAAAAATAACTTTTTCCTAAAGCTGAGTAACATCAGATTGTTCCTGAACCTTCCTGTCAACTTTTCCTGCCACAATTAATCACCAGAGTCGCTGTAAATTAAGATAATTCCATAAAACTTCACACCTGATCCGTTTAGAATCAGCTGATTGTTGATGTGCAATGAGGCTGTAGCATGGTGTTAGCATAAAGACTGGAAAAGTTGTTGTAGTTTTGTGGCGATTTTGTGTCATTTTGTGGAGATTTTGCAACTTTTCGTGGTAACTTTGTGTCATTTTGTGGTGATTTTTACATCTATTTGTGGTGGTTTCATGTCTTCTTGGGGGAATTTTGTGTGTTTTTGTGGTGATTTTGCATCTTTTGTGGTAATTTTGTGTCTTATTGTGGTAATTTTGTGTCTTTTTGTGGTGATTTGTGTCTTTTTGTGGTGATTTGTGTCTTTTTGTGATTATTTTGTGTCTTTTTGTGGTGACTTTTATACGTTTTTGTGGTAATTTTATTTCTTTTGGTGGTGTTTCTGTGTCTTTTAGTGAGGATGTTACATCATTTTGTGGTAATTTTGTGTCTTTTTGTGGTGGTTTTGTGTATTTTTATGGTAATTTTGTTTTTTGTGGTTTTTCTGTCTTTTAGTGATGATTTTACATCATTTTGTGGTGAGTTTGTGTCTTTTTGTGGTAATTTTGTGTGTTTTTGTGGTGATTTTGCATCTTTTGAGGTAATTTTGTGTCTTATTGTGGTAATTTTGTTTCTTTTTGTGGTGTTTCTCTGTCTTTTAGTGATGATTTTACATCATTTTGTGGTAATTTTGTTTCTTTTTGTAATAATTTTGTGTCTTTTTGTGGTGATTTAATCTGTTTTGTGTTGGTTTTTGTACCTTTTTGTTGTGTTTCTCTGTCTTTTAGTGATGATTTTATATCATTTTGTGGTAATTTTGTTTCTTTTTGTGGTGATTTAATATGTTTTGTGGTGGTTTTTGTGCCTTTTTGTTGTGTTTCTCTGTTTTTTAGTGATGATTTTATATCATTTTGTAATAATTTTGTGTCTTTTTGTGGTGATTTAATCTGTTTTGTGTTGGTTTTTGTACCTTTTTGTTGTGTTTCTCTGTCTTTTAGTGATGATTTTATATCATTTTGTAATAATTTTGTGTCTTTTTGTGGTGATTTAATATGTTTTGTGGTGGTTTTTGTGCCTTTTTGCGGTGTTTCTGTGTCTTTTAGTGATGATTTTACATCATTTTGTGGTAATTTTCTGTCTTTTTTTGGTAATTTTCTGTCTTTTTCATGTCTACCATCCATCCGTCCTCTGAGATTGTTGTTGTTCTTCCTGTTTGGTTGAATTTAATCTGTGACGTTTGAGACTCCGCTCTGAGAGTCTTTCCTTCTCCACGCAGCGTTCGTCTGTTTATTTAAATACAGACGAGCTCAGAGATTTTCCTCCATGAAGTAAATCTGTCTGAGACTCCTGACGTTAATTCACTTCCACGCAGAAAGCAGTTTAACGTCCGCCGCAGACATTAATCCACAGACTTGTTCAGTGTGTAATTTTACGCTTCAGACTCGTTTCACGTCTCTGTAACTTTAACGGTGGCCAAAGATAAACAGGACCGAGCTTTTATTTCTTTTTCTTCTCAGCTTTGTGAGTGTAAATCCAGCCCAGAAGAGCCGAGGGATGAGGAGGGATTTTCTCTTTTTGGTAATTAAACAATCTCATTAATCTCAGATCAGATTAAACGAAGGACTTTTCACACCACTTCTGGGAATCTTCCTGCAAACGGCTGCGACTCTCGTTGGCCTTCGGACTTTCTGCTGCTAGATCTGAAATCTTTAACTCCTCACATATCTGAACTTTCATTTTCTGCAATCCAACTCTGAGTTTTTCTGCATTTCGTCTCATTTCTACCTTCTTTTTGCCCACATCTCATATAGCTGAGCAGCACTTTTCAGGCGACCTTGTAATTACAGCACAAAGCACAAACACATTGTTGCTGCAGCTGCAAACTTTACTCTGAAAAGTCAACATTTTTTCAAGGTTTTTCCTGAAAGAGCCACCAGATTAAAGTTTATGTGGTTTGTAGCTATCTTTCAGGTCATTTTGCATCATATTTTGACCATTTTTTTATCCTTTGTGTCTCATTTTGGACATATTGAGCATCTTTCCATTAATTCTCATTGTCTTCACTTATTTTTAGCATCTTAACGGCCATTTTTTATTATTGTTTTAGGAATTTAATGTGGGACTTTTCTAATTTTAAAGTAAGAAATTAGTCACATGTGATGCAGCATCCACAAGAAAATTTGCTTCTTCAGCCAACTTCGTACTCGAATGTCATTACACGTCAAAAAGTAATGCTGTAGTAGCTGATAAACATGTTAAATGATGAGGATCGATTCCACCGTTCTGTCTGTGCATGAAGCTAAGATGGAGTTAGCTTAGCTTAGCATGAAGACTGGAAGAAGAAGAGTTCAGAGGCTCACAGTCTGCACAAAAAAAGCCCTCTGGAGGACTGGATTGGACCCTCTGGATGGTTTTGGACCCTCTGGATGGTTTTGGACCCTCTGGATGGCTTTAGACCCTCTGGATGGTTTTAGACCCTCTGGATGGTTTTAGACCCTCTGGATGGTTTTGGACCCTCTGGATGGTTTTGGACCCTCTGGATGGTTTTGGACCCTCTGGATGGCTTTAGACCCTCTGGATGGTTTTGGACCCTCTGGATGGTTTTGGACACTCTGGATGGCTTTAGACCCTCTGGATGGTTTTAGACCCTCTGGATGGTTTTAGACCCTCTGGATGGCTTTAGACCCTCTGGATGGTTTTGGACCCTCTGGATGGTTTTGGACACTCTGGATGGTTTTGGACACTCTGGATGGCTTTAGACCCTCTGGATGGCTTTAGACCCTCTGGATGGTTTTAGACCCTCTGGATGGCTTTAGACCCTCTGGATGGTTTTAGACCCTCTGGATGGTTTTAGACCCTCTGGATGGCTTTAGACCCTCTGGATAGCTTTAGACCTTCTGGATGGTTTTGGACCCTCTGGATGGCTTTAGACCCTCTGGATGGTTTTAGACCCTCTGGATGGTTTTAGACCCTCTGGATGGTTTTGGACCCTCTGGATGGTTTTGGACCCTCTGGATGGTTTTGGACACTCTGGATGGTTTTAGACACTCTGGATGGCTTTAGACCCTCTGGATGGCTTTAGACCCTCTGGATGGTTTTAGACCCTCTGGATGGCTTTAGACCCTCTGGATGGTTTTAGACCCTCTGGATGGCTTTAGACCCTCTGGATAGCTTTAGACCTTCTGGATGGTTTTGGACCCTCTGGATGGCTTTGGACCCTCTGGATGGTTTTAGACACTCTGGATGGCTTTAGACCCTCTGGATGGCTTTAGACCCTCTGGATGGTTTTGGACCCTCTGGATGGTTTTGGACCCTCTGGATGGCTTTGGACCTTCTGGATGGTTTTGGACCTTCTGGATGGTTTTGGACCCTCTGGATGGTTTTGGACCTTCTGGATGGTTTTGGACCCCCTGGAGGACCGGTTTTGGTGCTGGAACAGCTGATTTATCTCCGTTCCTTTGGCCTCCTTCAGAGCAGACACTCCTGCTGTGTTTTGAAGTATTTTCCTTTTTACCAGAGACACCTGTAAGCGTCGATTTAAACTCTGAGAAAATCAAACCGGAGTTTTTTCTCAGAAAAACGAGCCCACATGTCGTCAGCTTTCCTTTTTTATTTATTTCTTTTCATTCCTCCTTAGAACGTTTCAGAGAAAAGCTGTAAAACCCAGGAAGGTTCCCCTCCGTCACCAAGCAGCGACAATCAGACTTTCTGATTATTCAGCAGCTGGCTGCAGCTCTGGACACGTTTCTCTTTTCTCTGCTTCCTCCTGACGCCTTTACAGAGAGGAAGCTAACAGCTAACCGCCACGTTATCGGGAAGAAAACGTCTTTTCATGAAGCGTTATCCGTCCCTGCAGGGCAGCGAGCACGACTAGCTGCAGATTGTTAACGTTGGAGCTCCTGGTGAGATGAGTTAAGAGGCGACAACAAAAGAAGAAGAACAACTCCGTCAGCAGAAACATCTGGAAAAGCAGCTGCTCAGATCCTCGTCAGGCTCCTAGCAAGGCCAGTTATCAAGAAATTTAACATTCTGGTGAATTAAAAAAAGATAAAAATATACTTTAATCACATTATTTCTTCATATTTTTACAGTTAAAACATCAAATATGAGATATTTTAACATCCTGTGGAATAAAAGCTGCTAAAATTACACTTTAATTAGTTTATTTCTTTGTATTTTTTCAAAATAGGAGCAAAATAGGACCAATTTTAACATCTTGATGAATAAAAAAGGATAAAAAATACACTTTAATTACAGTAAGAGGCAAAAACAGATCAGATACCAAGAAATGTAGCATACTGGTGAATAAAAGATGCTAAAAATGCACTTCAAGTAGGTTATTTCTTTACATTGTTTCAAAATATGAGATAAAAAAAGTTCAAATTTTAGGAAATTTTAAATCCTGTTGAATGAAAGAGGCTAACAATCCTCTTTAATTAACTAATTACTTAATATTTTAACATTTAAAAGACCAATTATAAAGAAATTTAACATCCCGGTGAAGAAAATGTGCTAAAAACACACTTTAATTAGTTTATTTATTTATATTTTTTACAGTTTACAATTAATTTCAGAAGTTTTATGCGCAACTTTTCTAATTGTGGGCATTATTTTGTACATTCTGAGTGTATTTCTGTTCATTTCAGTCATTTTGCATCTCATTTTAGAACCTTTTAGTGGAATTTTGGTCATTTCTGGTCATTTTGCCTCTTGCTTTGGCGATTTAAAGTGTCTTTATGGTTATTTTGAATCTGTTTTGGGGTGTTTTGCGTCTTATTTTGGATATTTTTAATGTTTTTGATCATTTTAGTGTCCTTGTGTTTGTCTTTCTTATCATTTTGGTCATTTTTAGTCTTATTTTAGTCATTTTACTTTAGTTTTAGAAAATTTGAGTGGGATTTTGGTCGTTTTGCATGTAATTTTGGGCATTTTGAGCATCTTTCTGGTCATTTTCATCTTATTTTGTACATTTTTTATTTGTTTTTGGTCATTTTACCTCTTGTTTTAGTGATTTTAAAGTGTCTTAATCATTATTTTCAATCTATTTTTGCATATTTTCCTCTTGTTTGGGTTATTGTTAATGTTTTTTTGGTCATTTGAATCTCCTTGTTGTTGTCTTTAACATTGTTTTGGTCGTTTTTAATCATGTTTTATAAATTTTGAGTACCGTAGTTTTTGGTCATTTCGTGCCTTGCTTTTGGTCTTTAGGGTCATTTTCATCACATTAAAAAAAATTGGTAGAATTTTGGACAGTTTTCACGTCTTTGTTGTCATTTTACATCTTATTTTTACAGCTTGAAAGGCTTTTTGGTTGCTTTTAACATTATTTCAGTCATTTTACTTTAGTTTTACAAAATTTAATTGGGATTTTGGTCATTCTGCATCTTGTTTTGGGCATATTTGGTCATTTGTGTCTCATTGTAGAACTTTGCAGGGAAAATTTGCTCATTTTGTGTTTGTTTTTGGTCATTTTACCTCTTGTTTCGGTGATTTAAAATGTCTTTGTGGTTACCTAAACGTCATTTGATGCATTATTAGAGGAAATAAACTGTGATTCGTGCAGCTCTTGCAGTGTTGTTGTGTTTCCGGAGCCTAAAGAAGTTGTGTTGCTGCATTATTAAAGAGCTGCAGAGGTGTTTTAGCTCCTCTGAGGCTGAACCTCTCCAGCTGCTCGGTGTCGGTTAACTCGCCGTCGGTCGGATTCTCCTCCTTAAACATCTTCTGTGCAGCATTAATCGCTCCTCGCTGGGCTTCGGGTTAATGATGATCAGCTCTAATTCCTCCTATAAACTATTTTTACAGCTGCTGCTCTGGTCTCGGCTGACCGGAGGAAGCGGCTTAACTCCGTCCATAAAGTGTTGATGGAGCTCCTGGTCGGTCCGTGGAGGAGTTCTGCTGCACGCAGGCTTGATCCCGTCGGATGTTATCTCACTGCAGCAGGTTCAGCCAGGCGGGTTTTACGTCTTCTGTGGTTTCTCACACCGCCTTTATTAAACTGAAGGAGTTTCTTTTCCAGTTTTAATGCAGAAACACGGAAAAAGAGCTGCAGAACCTGTCCAAAATGACAAAAATGTGTCCAAAATGACAAAAATGTGTCCAAAATGACAATAAAAATGTCTAAAATGACAAAGATGTGTCCAAAATGACAAAAATGTGTCCAAAATGACAAAAATGTGTCCAAAATGACAAAAATGTGTCCAAAATGACAATAAAAATGTCCAAAATGACAAAAACCTTTCCAAAGTGGCTCAAAATCCATCCAAAAAGACGAAAAAATACACTAAGCACACTTAAATTTGTCCAAAATAATTGTCCTGATGTGTCCAAAATGGCAAAAAAAAAAAAAAATGCCCTAAATGACAATAAGTGTCCAGAATGACAAAAAGGGTGCCGAAATGAACATAAACGTGCCCAAAATTACATAAAGGAGCCCAAAATGAAAACAAAGGTGTCCAAATGTTTCCAAAATGACAATAAAATTGTCCAAAATGAAAAAAAAATCCAAAATGGCAAAAATTTGTCCAAAATAAAACTGTCCAAAATGATAATAAAACTATCCAAAATGGCAAAAAATTTGTCCAAAATAAAACTGTCCAAAATGATAATAAAACTATCCAAAATAATAATAAAACTGTCCAAAATATTAATAAAACTGTCCAAAGTATTAATAAAACTGTCCAAAATAATAATAAAACTATCCAAAATAATAATAAAACCGTCCAAAATAATAATAAAACCGTCCAAAATAACAATAAAACTGTCCAAAATAATAATAAAACTGTCCAAAATAACAATAAAACTGTCCAAAATAATAATAAAACTGTCCAAAATGACAATAAAACTATCCAAAATAATAATAAAACCGTCCAAAATGACAATAAAACTGTCCAAAATGATAATAAAACTGTCCAAAACAATAATAAAACTGTCCAAAATAATAATAAAACTGTCCAAAATAACAATAAAACTGTCCAAAATAATAATAAAACCGTCCAAAATGACAATAAAACTGTCCAAAATGATAATAAAACTGTCCAAAACAATAATAAAACTGTCCAAAATAATAATAAAACTGTCCAAAATAACAATAAAACTGTCCAAAATAATAATAAAACTGTCCAAAATGACAATAAAACTATCCAAAATAATAATAAAACCGTCCAAAATGACAATAAAACTGTCTCCGACATAAATAAACCTGATAATCAGTCTGTCTGTGTGAATAAAATGGATGTTTGTTGGACTCGTCCTGAGACGTTTAGACTCCATTTCGTCCAAACCGCTCGTTAAAAGCTTCATGTTTGTGGATTTGTTCCACGTCCTGCTCTGACAGGTGGAACCAGCTCCGGTTAATTCTCCTTCCTGAGGACGTCACGCTCCAACAGCACCACAGATTCATTTCCTTATTTATTCATCGCCGGCATTTTGGACCATTTCTGT
This sequence comes from Acanthochromis polyacanthus, assembly GCF_021347895.1. Taxonomy (NCBI): domain Eukaryota; kingdom Metazoa; phylum Chordata; class Actinopteri; family Pomacentridae; genus Acanthochromis; species Acanthochromis polyacanthus. The sequence goes on from NC_067122.1 coordinate 3,456,515, forward strand.
CGAAGGAGAAACGAGTTGGGGTTTTTTTTGTGTTTTTTCCCCCTTCTTTCCCCTCAAAACAATCAACAAGCAAACAGCTTTGGACAGATGCAAATCACCTCATTAACTCCCCAAACCTAAATCCATCCTGCAGCGGGGAGGAAAACACTCCGGCTGATAAAACATCTGCTGGATTCGGTTTCCATGCCAAAGCGAGGACGGAGGACGGAGGACGGAGGCGGTGGGCGAAGGGAAAGAAAAGGAGGAGGAGATGGAGGCTCGCTGCCACCTCAACAAGTGCCAGGATTGTTTTTTTTCCCTTTTTTTTTTGGAGTAAAACGCATCATAATGAAGGCGGGGGATGGAACCAAGAATCCCAGAGGAAACAATTAAAGTGTCATTGTTCCTCACATTCCTGACGGCTTTTTTTTTATTTCTCTCTGTCGGCTTTCACACCTCCTTTCACACGATACTCTATTCTGGAGGAAAAAAAGGGATTTAGCGATTGATACGCCCGAGGCTCCTCTTCCACTTCCTCAGATTGTTTAGAAGAAGATGAAGAAGAAGATGAAGGAGGAGGAGGAGGAGGAGGAGGAGGAGGCTTCTGGGTCACAACAGGACAAGATGTCTGCCTGATTATCGCTGAATTGGAGGAGATTATCCCGCTGCTAAAAAGAGCTTATGGCGTGGTGCATGTAAAGACTACAGGCTGCAGCTTTAGAGTGGCTCCAGCAGCAAACAGACAAAGACATCAGAGGACGTTTAGGGTTCCAATCCCAACTTAAGACGACAACATAGCAAACATCATGTCGGCTGTAAACCTCCACAGAGGCTCTTTAATCCACATCCTGAATCTTTAGAACAGATTACAGACTAGAGAACACGACCTGAGGGCCTTGTGTGTCAGAGGAAAGTCCAAAATATCACAAAATCTGTCCAAGATTGCCTCAAAGTTACCCGAAGCAGCTCAAGTCTGTCCAAAATCCTTCAGATTTATCCCAAATGATACAAACTTGGATAGCAAAAAAGGAGGAGCCGTTACTTCACCTGGGTTAGGAATACTGGGGCCTTCACCTGGAGCAGGCCTCATCAGAACACGTCTGGTGGTCGAGTCTTGGGGTCCAGCGTGAAGAAGTAACACAGGGCCACCACCTGCAGGGACGGAAATCAAGGTCGGGTGCTACATCCACCAGGCAGCAGGCAGGAGTGGATGTCTAGACGCACCGCCCCCTGGTGGCGTAGACGAGCTCTAGGGATGTGGAACGTGCAGCCTGTCCTCAAACCAAAAACGACCACATAGGTCGTCTGTACACGCCCATATTATGACCCAGTGTTACGTTTTGACTATGCGACCTCTGGCGGTTGAGTAAACATCGACACTCTGGTGTCGCAGGTGAAACGTCACCATGAACAAACTTTTATTTAACACTATCCCTGTACCTTTCCCTAACCATAACCATAACCCTAAACCCGTGCTGGGAAAGTGAGGGAAAAGCCGTTTCTCGAATTAAATCCCGTAATGCGTTCCTTTTCCCCGTAGGGGCGCAAACATAAATTCGCTCTCATGGGTCGTATTCCGGTGCACGTTACATACGACTGATGTGGTCGTATGAATTTGCGGACTTGTTGAGAACGTGGGAGGTGGAGCCATACCGGCTAGATATAGTTGGGCTCACCTCCACACACAGCAAAGGTTCTGGAACCAAAACCCTGGAGAGGGGTTGGACTCTCTCCTTTTCTGGAGTTACTCGGGGTGAGAGGAGCCCCCGGCTGAGCACCATTTTGTTGGAGTTCTCCACAGAGAACCAGAGGGTCGTCTCTCTGCGACTTCAGAGGAGAAAACTCTGTTGGCTGTTCTTCTGCACCCAACAGCAGTTCAGAGTGTTCAGCCTTCTTGGAGTCTTTGGGTGGTTCCTGAAAGGGTACCGCCCAAAGACTCCATATTTGGATGGATGGATGGATGGATGGATGGATGGATGGATGGATGGATGGATGGATGGATGGATGATGGATGAATGGATGGATGATGGGTAGATGGATGGATGAATGATGGATGGATGGATGGTTGGATGATGGGTGGATGGATGGATGATGGATGGATGGATGGATGGATGGATGGATGGATGGATGATGGGTGGATGGATGAATGAATGATGGATGGATGGATGGATGGATGGATGGATGGATGATGGGTGGATGGATGAATGAATGATGGATGGATGGATGGATGGATGGATAGATGGATGGTTGGACAGATAGACTTTATTGTCTGTCCCAAACAGTGACAGCAATTCTTCTTTGACAGGCTCCACAATAAAAAAAAAACACTAAAAACACAAGTTCGCAAAGTAGATGTCTAAAAGAAATGTTAAAAAGAAGCAGGAGGACTTCAACGGTCACCTGGGCAACGATGGAGAAACCTGGAGGAGGTGATTGGAGGAATGATCTGAACCCAAGTGGTACTTTCTTATTGGACTTCTGTGCTAGTCATAGACTGTCCATAACAAACACCATGTTTGAGCATCAGGTAGCTCATAAGTGTACTTGGTACCAGAGCAGCTTAGGCCAAAAGTCCATGATCGACTTCATCGTTGTATCTTCAGACCTGCAGCCGTATGTTTTGGACACTCGGGTGAATAGAGGAGCAGAGCTGTCAGCTGATCTCCACCTGGTGGTGAGTTGAATCCTATGGAAGGCTGCCAGACAGACCTGGTAAACCCAAACATGTAGTTTTGGTGAACTGAGAAAACCTGGTGGAAGACCCTGTCTGTGGGGGTTTCAACTCTCACCTCCAGAAGAGTTTCTCCTGCATCCTGGAGGAGGTTGGGGACATGGAGACTGAGTGGTCCATCTTCAAAGCCTCCATTGTAGAAGCAGCTGTTAGGAGCTGCAGTCTGAAGGTCTCTGGTGCCCGTCACAGCCGAAACCCAAAAACCCGCTGATGGGGGAAGCTGTCAGACTGAAAAAGGAGGCTTTTTGGGCCTGGTTGGCTCGGGGGGTCTCCTGAAACAGCTGACGGGTATTGGCTGGTCAACAGGGCTGCAGCTGCAGCAGCTGTGGAAGCCAAAACTCGGCTGTGGGAGGAGTTCGGGGAGGCTATGGAGAAGGACTTTCGGTTGGTCTCAAGGAAGTTCTGGCAAACCGTCTCACAAAAGGAGAGGCAGGGCTTTGCTCAGGCTGTGTACAGTCGGGGTGGAGAACTGCTGACTGGGGACATCGTTGGGTGGTGGAAAGAGCACTTTGAGGTTCTCCTGAACCCGGTGAACATGTCCTCTGTGTAAAGGAGCTGGTCTACCATCAGTGGAGGACATGCTAATGCAGATGAACCTGAGATGACTCAGACATGGTGAGAGGATGGACCACCAGCGTCTCCCTCTGCAGTTACTCCACTCACAGTTCATTTAAAGACACTGTAAGAAGTAACTTGAAGAAGCTGGGTATAGACAGGAGATCCTGGCAGCAGAAGGACAGAGCTGCATGGAGGCATCTGATCAGACCTGAACCAGACAGTCACTGTCGCCACGACAGACTGCTATGATGATGACATGAAACAGGGAGACTAGTGGAATTAAACTGGACACCGTGGGACTGAAATAAGTTGAGGAATGATTGAGAGGTTGATTACCAGCTCTTCCAGAAGAACATTAACGAGGAACCCTTCGTGTGTGTGTTATTATGAACATACATGTGTCCATCAGAGCAGCTCATCCATGACGCTACATCTGTGGTTTGAGCTCTGTTAGCATGAAGGAGCTGCTTGCTGCTTTTCCTGAGAGATCCCAGAAACATCTGCTCTTCTTTCTAATTTATCTTCCCATCAAGCTCCGTCCAGACTCATCAGCAGGCCTGACAGTTTGTCGTTGCTTCCTCCATGTTGAATTCCTCCATGAATTTAAAAAAGAATCAGCAACGGTTTGGGTGCAAAAAACTTGGAAAAATTATTCAAATTCTATTAAAAATGACTCAAAATTTCACCTGATTTTTAAGAACTTAAAATCTTTTTTTTAAAGAATGTGTATTAAAGAACAACAAAATGACTCAAAAATGTGTCCTACCCGACAAAAAGTCATCAAACATTACAATAAAAATCTATCCAAAATGGAATAAACGTCCAAAATGACTCAAATGAATGAGATTGTTTTTCTAAAAAGACTCCAAAGTTGTCCTAAGTGATTAAAATCTGCCCAATATTTTTCAAAAATCAGCTTCCGACCTCTTAACTTGAACTGAAGTCAGATTTTTTTTGTCACATGTCATTCATTAGTGAATCCACGGTTCTGCAGAAGAGGTCAGATTTTTCATATTTTTTATTTACAGACTATGCTTTAGTGTATTTTTGGCTAATTTTTAAATAACGTGACTAGAATAAAGCGTTTTGGATTCAGAGTTGTTTCTGACAGACTGAACTTCCTCAGAGACCATGAAGCTCCGTACGGATTCCTCTTCCTGACAGTTTATTGTTGCTGCAGCTTCCTCCACGTTGTGAAGATCCAGAACGCAGCGATGCAGCCGCCGATAGCAGATCAAAGACGCGGAAAAGCTGCTTTTACACCTCAGCGCTTTGGTCTGAATGTTTGCCTGCAGGCTTCTTTCTAACGTTGCGGTCAGCCCGGCTTGTTTTTCAGAGAGGATCAAACGGGACAGGTGTTGTGTTTATGTAGCCATGTTAGCGGCGGTTCAAAAGCTAAACTACCGGAAACTTATTAGATCCAGAATGGAGGAGCATCTTTAGAAGCAGAGTATAAGTATATCTGCAGTTCCATTCCACTTTTCTGCCAAAAAATGTCTTCTACGATGTCCAAAATACATCAGATAATCTCCTAAATGACAATAATGTGTCCAAAATTGTTGAATATCTGTCCAAAATGAGTCAAAATCTGTCCAAAACGACAAAAAAAATATTTAAAATGACAAAAATGATCGAAGGTGACTCAAATTGTGTCCATAATGAGTCAAAGTCTGTCCAAAATGAGTCAAAGTCTGTCCAAAATGAGTCAAAGTCTGTTCAAAATGAGTCAAAGTCTGTCCAAAATGAATCAGTCTGTTCAAAACGAGTCAAAGTCTGTCTAAAATGAGTCAAAGTCTGTTCAAAATGAGTCAAAGTGTCCAAAATGAGTCAAAATCTGTCCAAAACGACAAAAAAATATTTAAAATGACAAAAATGATCGAAGGTGACTCAAATTGTGTCCATAATGAGTCAAAGTCTGTCCAAAATGAGTCAAAGTCTGTCTAAAATGAGTCAAAGTCTGTTCAAAATGAGTCAGGCTCTTTAAAATGAGTAAAAGTCTGTCCTAAATGATAAAAGATTATCCAAAGTGATTCCAAATGTGTCCAAAATTACTCAAATTGTGCCTAAAATGAGGCAAAGTTGGTTCAAAATGAGTTTAAATCGATCAAAAATGACTCTAAATGTTTCCACAATGACAAAAAAAATTATCCAAAATGACAAAAAGTGATCCAAGGTGACCAGGCTTGTCCAACGTGACTCAAAGTCTGCCCAAAATTTATCAGTCTGTCCAAAATTACCAAAAAAATGAACCAGTGTGACTCAAATTTGTCCAAAATGAGTCAGAGTTTGTCCAAATTGATAAAAAAAAGTTTGCATGTTCATTTAGGAATTCTGAAGTTTTATCATTCTTCATGTCTTTTCGGTCGTTTTTCCAACTTCTTTGGCATTTTTTAGTGTCCTTTTGGTTATTTTCATGTCCTTATCTCCATTTCGGTCATTTTGCATCTTGTTTTGGATATTTTTACGTCTTTTTGATCATTTAAATCCCCTGTTTGTCATTTTGGTCTGTCTGCATCTTGTTTTGACCACACGTCTGCTCATTTTGATCACCTTATGGTTGTTTCTGACATCGTTTTGATCATTTAGCATCTTAATTTAGGCAATTTGGGTTGGATTTTGGATATTTTTCATTTGTTTTGGGGCATTTCTACATGCCTTTATTATCATTTTGCTTCTTGTTTTGAGTGTTTTGAGTGTCTTTTTGGTCATTTTAATCTGCTTATTGTTGTTTTCGTCATTTTGAATCTTAATTTAGGAAGTTCTGAGTCGGACTTTGGTCATTTTGCATCTTGCCTTTGGCTCTCCGGCTCTCCTTAATAAAGTTCAGTTCAGCTTGGGTCGGACCGGAGGAGTCAGAGTTCACGAACGTCGGTCAGAAACAGAAGCAGAGTTGTTTTCCTGCTGCTGCACATCAGACCGGCTGTAATTATGGAAGGAAGTCAGTCAGCGCTAACAGAGACGTGAAGCTAATGAGAAGACACGTGGAGCGGAGGTTCTAATCAGAACACGGGAATGTCGACTCATTAGACTCGTTTAATTACCGAGTCACACTCGTCTGTGATGGGAAACTTTGCTCCGTGTTTTTATTTTTTATTCAACATCCGTCTGACTTCACTTTCAGAATAATTACCTTTTTTTTTCTTCTCTGTTCTGGATTGTGTTCTGCCATTAGTCTAATAATACATAATTGCATTTTAAAGAGGTGATAGATTATAAATCCCCCACTTCATTGATGGCATAAATCTCTGTCCTTTATAACGCCTGTTCACAGCCTGCTGGATTCATTAAAATCAATCGAAGCCGTCGCATAAATCAGGCCGATAAATCACCACGTTTTGTTGCAGATATCCGTGGAGTGTTTGTGAACGCAGCCCGCCGAGGTGAAGGAGGTGAAATCAGACGATCACAATCAAACGCCGGAGCTCGTTAAGTCGAGGAACGACGAGAAAGCCTGCCTGTTTAATTAAAACGTGAACAGCTGGGAGAGAAAACAGCTGCTTCTCTGATGAAAGGTCCGAAAGCAGAGCGAAAAAAAAAACGAAGGAGAAGCAACAAACTGGCAACGTTAAGCACAAAATGAGCAAAAATTAGAGTGAAAACAACCACAAGGTTACAAAAATGACAAATAATGATCCTCAAAATGCCAAAGACAACGTGAAGACGATGTTCTAGAAATTTTGTGTCAGATTTTGCTCATTTTATGCCTTTATTTGGACATTTTTCTGTCTTTAATGTCATTTCGCATCACATTTTGGACATTTTGAGTTGGATTTTGGTCATTTCAGTCTCCTTGTGGTTGTTTTAATGGAATTTTTGGTGACTTTTTGGTGTTTTGTTTTTGGCATCTGGACAAATTTTTAGTGTCTTTTTGGCCAATTTCATCTCTTTGTGGCTGTTTTGGTCGTTTTGCATCAAGTTTTAGATATTTGGAGTCAGATTTTGGTCGTTTTCATTTGTTTTTTGTTCATTTTGTTGGTCTTTCTGTCATTTTTAAATGTCTTTCTGGTCATTTTTGCAACTTCTTTGGCATTTCTCTGTGTCTTTTGGTTGTTTTCATCTCCTTGTGGTTGTTTTGATCATTTTGCATCAAGTTTTAGAAATTTTGAGTCGGATTTTGGTCATTTTTCATTTGGTTTTTGTTCATTTTGTTGGTCTTTCTGGTCATTTTTAAATGTCTTTATGGTCATTTTTGCAACTTCTTTGGCATTTCTTTGTGTCTTTTGGTTGTTTTCATCTCCTTGTGGTTGTTTTGGTCGTTTTGCATCTAGTTTTGGAAATTCTGAGTCAGATTTTGGCCATTTCATACCTTTTATTTGGACATTTTTTGTGTCTTTACTGTCATTTTACATCATGTTTTGGACATTATGAGTTGGATTTTTTCAACTACTTTGGCAGTTTTTTGTGGTTTTTTTTTGTCATTTTAACTTCCTTGTGATTGCTCTGGTCATATTGCCTCTTGTTTTAGAAATTTTGAGTCAGATTTTAGTAATTTTTTATTTGTGTTTGCTCATTTTGAATGTTTTTATGCTCATTTTGCATCTTGTTTTGGGTATTTTGAATGTCTTTTTAGTCCGTTTAATCTCCCTGTGGTTGGTTTTAATATTGCTTTGTTCATTTTGCATCTTTTTTTAGAAGTTTCAAGTCAAATTTTCATCCTTTTTGCATCTGTTTTTGCTCATTTAGCGTCTTGTTTTGGTCAGTTTGAATGTCTTTATGGTCATTTTTGCAACTTATTTGGGAAACTGCAAAAGTTTGGTTGTAAATTGTGGCATTTATGTTATTTAGTGACCAGAATTAGCCCGAATTATTCGACGTGTCGCTCTGATAAGACTCAGAAGTCATGATTACAGGATAATATAAGGAGGAAATTAGGAGGTACAGATCTGCTGTGTGGTAATTAGAAGAAAAAACTCAGAAAGCGTCTCGTTTAGGACATTAAAAAGCCACATCTACAGCTTTGTTCTTCCACCAATAAACACGAGATGCAGAACATTTCTGGTGTTTTTTTCTTGACGTTCATTAGTGGGTTATTCACTAAGAACTCGGTTTTAAAAACAGCATGAATTCTTCTTCCACAGCTGCACGATCCTTCAGACTTATTTTTTAAAAAACCGCAGAAATAATGAAGTGTTTTTCAGTCGCTGTTGGATTTTTGTTCCCGCCAGACGCAGAGAAGCCAAAAGCAAACCTTGACGTGTCAAAATAAAAGCTCTGGATCGGAACCAAAACCGACTAATCACTGGTTGTTTGGCTTCTGGCCCAACTTTCCACCAAACTGACATGTGGTCGGCTACTAACGAGCAGGAAGCGGCGACAGATGTGCCGTTAAAAACACATTTAACTCTAAGTCCATTAGTTTGCCAGTTTCGGTGCTGAAAGAAACTGATCGGACACAAAAAGTCAGAAGATTGTCAAAGTTTGGTTTTTTTTTAGACGATTTCTTCTGACCTGGAGCTTCAGGAATCTATCTTCAGACCGTTGGACTTACAGCAGATAAAAGCATCTGCACACCTCTGCTTTTTAAATCATGTTAGGAGCTTTTCTAGACAACAACGTAAAAAAAAAAAAACGGATCTTGTTTTGGGTATCTTTAGTGTCTTTTTGGTCATTTCCATCTCCTTGTGGTTGTTTTGTGAATTTTGCATCTACTTTTAGACATTTTGAGTCAGATTTTGCTCATTTTATGCCTTTTTATTTGAACAGTTTTGTGTCTTTACTGCCGTTTTGCATCATGTTTTGGACATTCGAGTCAAATTTCGATCATTGTTTGCATTTGTTTTCACTCATTTTGTGTCTCTTTGGGTATCTTTAATGTCCTTTTGGTCATCTCTTTGGTTTTTTGGTCACTTTGCTTCTTAATGTAGGGATTTTGAGTTGGATTTTGGTAATTCTTTGTTAGTTTTTCATCATTTTTCATGTTTTTATAGTCATTTTTGCAACTTCTTTGGCCATTTTTAGCATCATTTCTATCATTTTTCTCTCCTTGTGGTAGTTTTTGACATCATTTTGGCCATTTTGCATCTTCATTTAGGAATTTTGTGTTGGATTTTGGATATTTTTTGTAATCTGTTTTTGGATTATTTTTTTGTGTGTCTTGTCATTTTTGCAACTTCTTGTGTCTTTTTGGTCATTTTCATCTCCTTGTACCTTAACTTTCAGTTTTGTTTTTGCAGTCTGAGCATCTTTATTGTCATTTTGCATCTTGTTTTAGACATTTTTTAGCATCTTTTTGGTCATTTTCATCTCCTTGTTTTTCATGTTGTTTTTCTCATTTTGCGTCACATTTTAGTGATTTTTGCTCGTCTTTATGGTTGTTTTCATCTGATTTTTAGTATTTTGAACGTCTTTTTGGTCATTTTAATCTCCCTGTGGTTGTTTTGATCATTTTGCATCTTAGTTTAAAAATTTTAAATCAGATTTTAGTTTTTTTTTCACTTGATTTTGGGCATTTTTCAAGTCTATATTGTCATTTTGCATGTTGTTTTGAGTATTTTTAATGTCTTTTGGGTCATTTTGCATCTTGATTTAGGAATTTTGAGTCAGATTTAGGTCCTTTTTCATTTGTTTTTGAACATTTTTATGTCTTTGTTGTCATTTTGTTTCTTGTTTTGGGGGATTTGTAATGTCTTTTTGGTCATTTTAATCTTCTGTGGCTGTTTTTAATAATTTTGAATGTCTTTATGGTCATTTGTCATTGAGTTTTTGTTCATTTTGCTGGTCTTTCTGGTCATTTTTATATACCTTTATGGTCATTTTTGCAACTTCTTTGGCATTTCTTTGTGTCTTTTGGTCGTTTTCATCTCCTTGTTTTTGTTTTGGTCATTTTGCATCAAGTTTTAGAAATTTTGTGTCAGATTTTGCTCATTTTATGTCTTTATTTGGACATTTTTGTGTCTTTACTGTCATTTTACATCACATTTTGGACATTTTGAGTTGGATTTTGCTCATTTTAGTCTCCTTGTGGTTGTTTTAATGTAATTTTTTGTGATTTTCAGTGTTTTGTTTTTGCCATCTGACCAAATTTTTAGTGTCTTTTTGTTTGTTTTCATCTCCTTGTAGCTGTTTAATGTCTTTGGTTTTGTCTTGCGGTTATTTTTGTCATTTGAGTCAGATTTTGATCATTTTTACGTTCATTTTTATTCATTTTGCATCTTGTTCTGGGCATTTTTTTAATGCTTTATTTGTTCCAAAATGCAGGAAATTGAAGCTCCAAAGTTCCGTGATATTATTTGGGCATTTAAAAATGTCAGACATTTGATTTCCATTTAAACTGAGGATTTGCTGTGTTGCTAAAATGTCAGAATCAGGAGCTTTAATGGTCATTTTGAAGACATTCTAGTGAGAAATTCAAATCTGTGATGGGCTTTGGAGTGAAGAAAAGCAGAAACTGTCCAGGCTGAGGAAACCTGTAAGCAGAGCAGAGGAAAAATGTGGTGTCAGGCGTTAAAGGGCTTTAAAAATGACGATACTTTATCCTTAAACTGTTTGGAGAGCCTCCTGCCAGCCGGGTCATGAATCAGCCTGTCCGGAGGTCCTTCAGGCACTCCTGGGGACGACCGCGGGGGCGGCGGGGTCCTGACAGGTGAGCCGTCGCCGCTGCTCTTCATCATTTAACGTTTAATCGAAGCTGCCACCCGTCACCGCTCTCACCGCCGCCGCCTCCATCCGTCTCAGCCGAAGAGGAGGAAGAACCGGCAGGATTCTCCCCGAAGGAAGGAGGAGGAGAGGAGCTGGAGATCCGTCTGGACGTCAAAACGCAGAGCTGGAGGCTTCATCGTCTGTATAAAACCGGAGAAAAAATACAATATGTGTGATTATAATTAGTCAAAAATGGTACTAAATGACACAAACGTTGTCTAAAATACAATAAGCATGTCTAAAACGGTTGGAAAAGCAGCAGTCTGGATGTCAAAACACAGAGCTTGAGGCTTCATCGTCTGTAAAATCTGCAAAAACTACAATATTCATAGTTAAAATTAGTCAAAAATTGTCGAAAATGGCATGAACGTTGTCCAAAATAGCATAAATATGACTAAAACGGTTGGAAAAGCAGCAGTCTGGACGTCAAAACACAGAACTGGAGGCTTCATCCACCAGCAGGAGGTCACCACTATCTGTAAAATCTGCAAAAATTACAATTTTCATGTTTAGAATTCCTCAAAAATGGTCAAAAATGGCATGAATGTTGTCCAAAATAGCATAAATATGACTAAAACGGTTGGAAAAGCAGCAGTCTGGACGTCAAAACACAGAGCTGGAGGCTTCATTGTTTGTAAAAACTGGAAAAAAATACAATATGCATGATTATAATTAGTCAAAAATGGTACTAAATGACACAAACGTTGTCCAAAATACAATAAGCATGTCTGAAACGGTTGGAAAAGCAGCAGTCTGGACGTCAAAACACAGAGCTGGAGGCTTCATCGTCTGTAAAATCTGCAAAAACTACAATATTCATAGTTAAAATTAGTCAAAAATTGTCGAAAATGACATGAACGTTGTCCAAAATAGCATAAATATGTCGAAAATGGTTTGGAAAAGCAACAGCAGAAAGATCCGTCTGGACATCAAAACACAGAACTGGAGGCTTCATCGTCTGTAAAATCTGTAAAAATTACAATATTCATGATTATAATCAGTCAAAAATGGCATAAATATGACTAAAACGGTTGGAAAAGCAGCAGTCTGGACGTCAAAACACAGAGCTGGAGGCTTCATCGTCTGTAAAAACCAGAGAAAAATACAATATTCATGATTATAATCAGTCAAAAATAGCATAAATATGACTAAAACGGTTGGAAAAGCAGCAGTCTGGATGTCAAAACACAGAGCTGGAGGCTTCTTCGTCTGTACAATCTGCAAAAACTACAATATTCATAGTTAAAATTAGTCAAAAATTGTTGAAAATGGCATAAACGTTGTCCAAAATAGCATAAACATGTCAAAAATGGTTGGAAAAGCAACAGCAGAAAGATCCGTCTGGATGTGAAACGCAGACCTGGAGGCTTCATCGTCTGTAAAAACCAGAGAAAAACACAATATGCATGATTATAATTAGTCAAAAATGGTCAAAAATGGCATGAATGTTGTCCAAAATAGCATAAATATGTCTAAAACGGTTAGAAAAGCAGCAGTCTGGACGTCAAAACACAGAGCTGGAGGCTTCATCGTCTGTAAAAACTGGAAAAACTACAATATTCATAATTACAATTAGTTAAAAATAGTCTAAAATAACACAAGCATCGTCCAAAATACAGTAAACATGTCTGAAACGGTTGACATAACAATCAAAATAACTGAAGTTTTTCCAGTATGACAGAGCGGCATTAAGCTGTTCAAAATAGATTAAAAATATTTAAAATAATACATATGTGATCAAAAGGGCACAAAATAATTTAAAATGATTAAAAATGAATTAAATAATATTAAAATGGTACAAATTTATCTAAAATGAATTGAAATATAATTTAAAATGACTCAAAATAGAGAAAATATGTTTACAGTGGTTGAAAAAAAAAACATGTAAGAACGTTTAAGTTTGTCCGATAAGACAAGGAATTATTCAAAATGACTCAAAAACTGTTAAAACTGGCGTTAATTTGTTCAAAATAGCAATAATAATAATAATAATAATAATGATAATAATAGTAATTTGTCGGTCTGCATGTGAACATCAGCTGCAGTAAAACGCTGATTATTGGATGTAATTCTGATTCTGTGAGTGTCCGTCTAAACAGGCCTTCTGATTGGCTGTGTGTCTCTAACAGGCCTTCTGATTGGCTGCATGTCTCTTACAGGCCTTCTGATTGGCTCTGTGTCTCTAACAGGCCTTCTGATTGGCTGCATGTCTCTTACAGGCCTTCTGATTGGCTGTGCTTCTCTAACAGGCCTTCTGATTGGCTGCATGTCTCTTACAGGCCTTCTGATTGGCTCTGTGTCTCTAACAGGCCTTCTGATTGGCTGCATGTCTCTTACAGGCCTTCTGATTGGCTCTGTGTCTCTAGCAGGCCTTCTGATTGGCTGTGTCCCTCTTAGCCCCGCCCCCCGGTGATCTTCTGAGCCTCAGCTGCAGCTGCTGGAACTCTTTCACCTGCAGGTATGAATCTTCATCATCTTGTTGTTTCATAAAACATCACTTCTCCTCCTCCTGGACATTCTTCATCTTATTCTGGACATTTTCTAGTTTCAACAACAACATTTTATTTTGTCTTTTACTCTGCAAAATGTGTTGCTTTGTTAGAAACGCCCTGATGTTGCTGAAAAATCCTCACTGTGTTCTGAATAAACTCGTACTGATGAGAAAATCTGTCTGAATATCGTTAAAAGGACTTTAAAGCCGAGGAAACTAATCACTCAAAACACGCAAAAATCCCAAAAAATATTCAGAAATTAATCAAAATTAACATAAACTTATCCAACATGATTAATGATTCAAAATGACTCCAAACTCTTCCAGATTGGCGTAAACACGTCTGAAATGGTTGGAGAAACATTCAAAATGACTTAAGTTGGTCCAATACGACAAGAAAATGTTCACAATGACTCAAAATGTGTTTAAAATATCTGAAAATATATTCAAAATGACTCAAAAAGTGACCAAACTGACAGAAACATGTCTGAAATGGTGAAGAAAAAAGACCTGCTGCTGGGTTAGTGAGGAAGATTCACCAAAATAAAAGCCTTTTTTCTGCACATCCATCCTGAAATTCTCCACGTCTGAATCAAACTGCAACAATCGGCCGATTCCTGTTAATCTGAGTTCTTTCTTTTTCCCTCTCCCTTCTCTCTTCCTCTTCTTATCCCCTCCTCTTCCTCCCCTCGTTGACCTTTTCTCTCTTGCTAACAGCAGACTACTTCCTGTTACAGATTTCCCTCGATGTTTTGCAGTCGTACGGATCGATGCGTCGTCCTAATAAGTCAAACCTGCGAGCTCCAATTATGCCGTGTCATGTTTACCGACCGGCTGAGTAATCGTCCAATTTAGCGAGAGCTCGGCGAGGAAAGCGGAGCTCGTTATGAAGCGTTCGTTCTCCGACTAATTAGGACCCAAAACACACATGTTCACACGGCTGGGAGCCCGTTAGAGACGCAGGTGTGGAACGAGGTCTTCCTGCATTGAAGACGCCATCTTTAAATCAACAGACGGACGTCAACAAACGGCGTCTTCTTAAATATTTAGTAGAATTCAACCTAATTCTACCTGCAGTTTGGACAGAAATGAGTACAAACCTCGACTGAACGTCTGAAAACAAACACTTTAGATGTACTACGGTGAAAATTCAAGTCCCAAAGTAGAAACTGGGGGCAACAAAAGTGAACTGAAAATAAACTTTTGATGTTTTCACTGCGAAAACTCCAAATCTTACCAAGTCTGTTTGTTTAAGTTTTAGTCTAAATGCCACTTGATTTATGATAAATTCACTTAACAAGAGATATTTCAACAAGATGAATGGACTTGTTTAATGACAGCACATCTTAAATATCTTGTTAAGTCAAACAATCTTAAAATGATCTTGTTTGAGTTGAATTTTACAAGAAAACTCAAAATAAGTTTAACCCTCGTGTCGTCCTGCGGGTCAAAATTAACCCGTTTTAAAGTTTGAAAATGTGGAAAACAAAAATATTTTCACAGTGAAACTTCTGAAGTCCACATTTCCAACATTTTTGGGAAATCTTTGATCATTTTTTGGTGGAAAAAAGAAATGTTAAAAATGTTTCTGAAGAATCTTGTGTGTTCTTGTTGAAAATGCTGCCTCTTTTTGTGGAGATTTTGCATCTTTTTGTGGTGATTTTGCATCTTTTCATGGATATTTTGCATCTTTTTTGGATATTTTGCAACTTTTTTTGGTGATTTTGCATCTTGTTGTGGTGATTTTGCATATTTTTGTGGTGATTTTGCATCTTTTTTGGATATTTTGCAACTTTTTTTGGTGATTTTGCATCTTTTTGTAGTGATTCTGCATCATTTTGTGGTGATTTTGCATCTTTTTGTGGTGATTTTGCATCATTTTGTGGTGATTTTGCATCTTTTTGTGGTGATTTTGCATTTTTGTGGTGATTTTGCATCTTTTTGTGGTGATTTTGCATATTTTTGTGGTGATTTTGCATCTTTTTGGGATATTTTGCAACTTTTTTTTGTGATTTTGCATCTTTTTGTGGTGATTCTGCATGATTTTGTGGTGATTTTGCATCATTTTGTGGTGATTTTGCATCTTTTTGTGGTGATTTTGCATTTTTGTGGTGATTTTGCATCTTTTTTGTGGTGATTTTGCATCTTTTCGTGGATATTGTGCATCTTTTTTGGATATTTTGCATCTTTTTGTGGTGATTTTGCATCTTTTTGTGGTGATTTTGCGACCTTTTGCCTACCTTTTGTAGTATTTTTGTTGTGATTTTGCATCTTGTGTAATGTAGACTCTCTTTGGGGTAAACCTGTGTGTTCTTGTTGAAAATTCAGCCTCTTTTTGTTGTGATTTTGCATCTTTTGTGATGGTTTTGCATCTTTCTCTGGGGATTTTACAGATGAATTCCACTCATTTGGTAGGAATATATAAAATAATTACTTGTGTGAGCCACACTGACGTTATTTTTGACTCCATGAAGAGGTTACATTATTCAGACTTTAATTTGTCAACTGCTAAACACAGTTTAACTGTAATGAGAGTTTCATTTGACAGTTTGAACCTCTGTGGTTAAAGATTTCTCATCTAAAACGGGAGAAAGTACACGAGAACTAATAGATTTTATAATGAAACTCCTCCAGTTGATTACTTGCATTAGGAAAATGAGCTTCTGTGTTACAAGTTTTGTGGAATTGTGCGTTTAAATATGCACTGATTTGCATTAATTTCCAGAACAGAACCTGAGTGTTGAGTAAAAAGCGACTTTCTGTCGAGTCAAAGGTTTCCACAGAGGGGGTTTGAAGATCTGCTTTTATTGCTCCATAAATCAGGAAAGTCTGTCAACAGCCAGAAGAAAAAATCCATTTTCGCCATGTTTTTTTTAGGAATAAAGTGTATAAATCAGGCTGTGAATGATTTATGAACAACCCCCTCAGTGGAAACCTTCAGAATATAGACGGCAGGAAAACTGGTGGAGGGAAAAAAAATCTACTTTTCATGTAAATATCTCGATGAAACTCCCCCAGCTGGTTACTTACATGGAGAGGAATGGGTTTGGACATCACAAATGTATTAAAATGTTGTGTTTAAAGATGCAAATGAGGCGTGGTGTCATTAAATATGGACTCATTTGCATAAATGGTGGCAAAATAAGCAGCTTGACGTGGTAAAAGTAGCACCGTTTCTGGTGGGTTTCTCCTTTTTTGTATTTCTGTTGAACAAATTGTTCAAGATTTTCAATAATTTTAGACCAATTTTAAGTTAAAATGTCTAAAAACTGGAACTTTATCTGGTCAAACTTTAACCCATCAGATTCTACTGATGTTAGAGCATCAAAAGTTGGTGAAATGTCAACCAAAGACTGGATTTTAGTAGAAATATGGATCCATCTATAGATATATATACACTGACAGAAACCTCACTTACACCTTTTGAGTCATTTGAAACCGTTTATGAATAATTCTGGGCTCATTTTGAGTCATTTTGAACAATTGTGAGTCGTTTTTTACCAGTTTCAAGTCATTTTTGGACTGATTTGGAACATTTCTACCTCAACTGTGAACTAATTTTGAGTGATTTTCTTAGAATTTTGAGCAATTTTGAAGAATTCTGAGTAATCTCACAGTCATATCTACGGATGGATCCATATTTCTCCTAAATTACAGCCTTTGGTCAATATTTCACCACCTTTCGGAGCTCTAACATCAGTAGAATCTGATGTGAGGAAAGCTTGAGCAGACAACAAGTTTTTGGATATTTTATACTTAAAACCAGTTTTAAATAACTCATCATTGCCCAAAATGTCTCGTTATTGTCCTCAATGACTTGAAATGTGTCTAAAATGGTTTCAAATTCTTCAAAGTCGCTCAAATCTCCAAAAATCACTCGAAATGACTCCATAAATGAGTCAAAAATGTTCCAAACCAGTCCAAAAATGACTTGAGATTGGTAAAAACTTCTCAAATCGGTTCAAAATGACTGAAAATAAGCCCAAAATTACTCAAGACTTGCTCAATAATCACTTAGAATGTCTAACTGAACTCCTGTAACTGTAAAGAATGACCAGACAAGCTTCCAGTTTTTAGATATTTTGACTTAAAATCAGTTTAAAATGGCTCATAATCGCCTAAAATGTCTAATTATTGTCCTAAATGACTTGAAAGTGTATAAAATGGTTTAAATTCTACAAAATGGCTCAAAACTCCAACAAAAATCACTCAAAAATAACCCAAATCAGTCCAAAAATGACTTGAAACTGGTAAAAAAAAAAAAAAAAAAAAAAAAAGGAAAAAAAGTCTCAAAATTGGGCAGAAAGGCCATCATTGGACCTGAAAATGGGAATGGTTGTCAGAATTTTCAAATTAGATTGGTGTCGTGTCTCCATAAAACCCCTGTAAGTCTATATCTGTATATGAGAATGAATGAGAATGAATGAGAAGAATGAGAATGAATGAATGAGAATGAGAATGAATGAGAATGTGAATGAATGACAATGAGAATGAATGAATGAGAATGAGAATGAATGAATGAGAATGAGAAATGAATGAGAATGAATGAGAAGAATGAGAATGAATGAATGAGAATGAGAATGAATGAGAATGTGAATGAATGAGAATGAGAATGAATGAATGAGAATGAATGAATGACAATGACAAAGAATGAATGAATGAGAATGAATGAATGAGAATGAGAAGAACTTTATTGTCATTGCACACTTTCATATACAATGAAACTAGTTTGAGCTGCCTTGCCAATAGTCTGAACTTTAAATATCCGGTCTTTGTGGTGTTTTCAGTTGAATATAGTCGAGGAACGTTTGCAGATCGTTGTGTTTTTATTTCCTGTTTTAGGGTTTGTTGGACGTTGGTCCTGGAAGCAGCTGAAAGACGTGAACTTCCATGTAGATGTGAACTGAAGCTGGTTTGTGCCTGTAGGGATGTTTAATGTGGAACTTAAAGCTTTTCTCCCAGCGGAGGACTTTCCCTCTGGTAATTAAGGGTTATCACGTTTTCCTCCCACGCAGGCATGAAGAAACTCTGCTGGGCTTTAGATGAACAAAGCAGATTAGAAAACTGGATTCTTTGCACCAGCAGATCTGAAACAAACCTGTCTGACATGAACGCCTCGTGTTTTATTCCTGTGAGCAAACACTGGGGAAATAACGAACGTTCAACCAGAAATACAGATTAATCCGCCACAGAAAATAGTCCTCAACAACAGAAAACCCTCGTTTACTGAAACTTCTCGCCTATGTAGCTGTTCAAAGTTTAAATATCCCAGAAATAAAAGTCCAACAGCCATAGGAGCTGGATTTAGAGTCATTTTAGAGAATTTTAAATCATTTTAGACACATTTAAGTCATTTTAGACCATTAAAAACACAAAAAACTTTAAAAATCATCACAAAAAGACTCAAAACACAAGAAAAAGATGCAAAAATCATCACGAAAAGATGAAAAACCAACACAATAGATGCAAAAACAACAAAAGACACAAAAATAACACAAAAACATGCAAAACAAGACAAAAAGATGCAAAAATCACCAAAATATGCACAAAAATCATCACAAAAAGTTGCAAAAAACAAGAAAAGGATGCAAAAACAACAAAAACATGCAAGAACAACAAAAAGATGCAAAAGCACAAGAAAAATTTGCAAAAACGATTGAAAACGATGCAAAATATGCAAAGCCAATGTAAAAAGATGCAAAAAAACACAAAAAGACGCAAATTCACAACAAAAGATGTAAAATCACCAGAAAAAAAATGCAAAAAAGCATCACAAAAAGATACAAAACAACAAAAGATGCAAAAGAACAAGAAAAATGTGCAAAAACAATTGAAACAATGCAAAAATATGCAAAGTCAATGTAAAAAAGATTGCAAAAAAACACAGAAAGATGCAAATTCACAACAAAAGATGTAAAATCACAAGAAAAAATGCAAAAAAAGCATCACAAAAATATACAAAAACAACAAAAAGATGCAAAAACACAAAAAAGCTGTAAAAGTCAACACAACAAGCCTGCGTGTGTCCTCTGGAGAAGCAAAGATTGATTGTTAATAAACGTTCATTCTGGTTAATGGGATCCTAAAATGTCCCCCGCCACAATAAAAGCTGATAAGTGTAAAACTGAGCGTTGGATTTGTTTCTTCCTGTTTGTCTGCTGGGTAAATATCTCATCTCAGGCTTCCATTCCAGGAGGAATGCTCCTGCTGCTGTGTCATTGTGCCAGATGAATATAAATCGCATCAATTTCCAGATAAACGCGGCGACATTGTGCCGTGGAAGCAGCATTAGTGGATAATGGGAGGGAAATGTCAGGGCCACATTACAATATGCAGCCGTATACTAATGTGTTTGGAGGATGCAGGAAAACACCGTCGGCCACGGCGACATCGTTAGGCCGACGCCGTGACTGACGGGCGTCCTGCTTTCACTCAGACAGCAGCACACACTCCTCCGGATCCTGATTGGACCAGCAATCCCTAATTGGAGTTCGGTTCCAACTTTAAAACTGGCCGCTGCACAAATGTCACCCGGCTCGACTTTTCAGAAGTTAGCCAAAAGTTTGGAGGAGCAGGAAGAGCAGAGTGTTAAAGCAGCAACAACATAGCACAAAAACACACATAATCACATGAAAAAGACACAAAACAACAAGAAAACAGGCAAAATCACACAAAAACACACAAATCACAAGAAAAACAAAAATCAAAAACACACAAAATACAAAACACAAAATCACAAAACACACACAATCACAAGAAAAAGAAAAAAAAAAAAAAAAAAAAAAAACAAAAAAACACAAAAAAAGAAAAAACAAAAAAAAAACACAAAAACAAAAAAAAAAAAAAAAAAAAAAAAAACACAAAAAAAAAAAGGCACAAAAATCACCACAAAATTGCCACAGAAAGATGCAAAATCACCACAAAGGCACAAAATCACCACATAAAGATACAAAATCACCACATAAAGATACAAAATCACAAGAAAAAGGCACAAAAATCACCACAAAATTGCCACAGAAAGATACAAAATCACCACATAAAGACACAAAATCACAAGAAAAACATAAAATCACCTCAAAAAGATGCAAAATTACAAGAAAACATACAAAATAACTAAGGGAAAATCGAGGCAAAATATCAGCCACAAAAAAGACTACTCAAAATCTTCCTCCACAAAATTGCCACCCAGAGAAGATGTATAATACCATGGCATAAAAGACACAAAAAAGATGCAAGTATCACAATATTAATATATGACAAGTCAGAAGAAAAAGACACAACTAGATCCATGAAAAAGAGTATTGAAATTATCTACACAAAGTCACCACAAATAACACATAAATTACCAAAACAAATACCACAACTCATCAAAAGAAGACCACAAATGAACTTAACGAACACAAAATTCAAAATAATAGAGATGCAAAATCACCAGAGAAACAGACAAAATCATCACAAAAGACGCTAAATCACCAGAAAACAACACTCAAAATTAATATAGAAAGAAGAAAAATCACAAGAAAAAGAGGTGAACTTACAACCAAAAATTACAAAATAATCCCAAAACACACAAAAATAGAGCAAAGTTCATTTACAATTAAAACCCAAATTACCACAAAAGGACACACAATCACCTCAGAAAGGCACAAAAACACAGAATATCACAGCAGAAAAGATGGCACACCGACAGAAGCAGCCGATCAGAACGTCCTCCAGAAGCTGCGGTCTGCAGGAGGAGGACCAGCCTGGTTCCTGCTGGAGGTCTTCAGGCTCGACCTCCTCGGACCGTCACAGCCTCAGGAGACACGAAACAGGTTTGGTCCAGAAATATCCTGATAAATGATGCTCTAAAGGACACGTTGGAGAAGCAGAGCCTTCAGGCAGCAGCAGACGATTCAGAGACGCTTCATGGAAGCAGACGGACAGAAGACTGGACCTGGATCTACAGGAACTACAGGATGATGAAAGGATGACGGGACACTGGAAAAAGGAGGCAAAAATTACCACAGACAGGTGAAATTACAGTAAAAAAGATGTAAAAGACACAAAATCACCACAAAAAGACACAAAATCACCACAAAAAGATGCTAAATTACCGCAGAAGATGCAAAATCATCACAAAAAGACAAAAAATTACCACAAAAAGATGCTAAATCATGACAAAAGATGCAAATTACGACAGAAAGACACAAATCACCACAAAAAGATGCTAAATTACCGCAGAAAGATGCAAAATCATCACAAAAAGACAAAAAAATTGCCACAAAAAGGTGCAACAATCACGACAAAAAGACACAAAATTACCACAAAAAGATGCTAAGTCACCACAAAGATGTAAAATAACAAGAAAAACACTCAAAATCACCACAAAAAGATGCTAAGGTCACGACAAAAGATGCAAAAATTACCACAAAAGAAACAAAATCACCACAAAAAGACACAAAATCACCACAAAGAACACAAAATCACCACAAAAAAGATGCAAAATCATCTCAAAAAGACAAAAACCTACCACAAAAAGATGCAAAATTACCAAAAACTAAAACCAAATCTCACATAGAAATGTTAAATTTCAACAAAAACTCACAAAAATCAGCACAAAAAGATGCTAAATCACCAGAAAAGCACAAAGTCACGACAATTTAATTGTTTAATTACAACAAAAGGTCACGTGTGTTTTTGCATCTTTTGTCATAATTTTGCCTTCCTTTGTGATATTTTGTGTGTTTCTTGGTATTTTGCATCTTTTGTGGTGATTTGGCATTTTTTGTGGTTTTTCATCTTTTTAGGTTGTTTTTGCATCCTTTTTTGATATTTTTGCATATTTTGTGGTGATTTTGCATTTTTTCTGGTATTTTTCATCTTTAATTGTTTAAAAAGAAAAGAAAAAACGAATATTCCGATCAAAAATCTCTATTTTCATACTTATTATTGCTCTTATTCGTGCTTGTAGTGTTGTTGTTATTCTTCTTTTTATTATTATTATTATAATTATTATTATTATTGTTGTTATTATTGGTCATTTATTCTTGTACTTTTTTTTCACTAAATAATTTTCATTCATTATTTAAACCAGCAAAAAAAATATTATTTGGCAAAATTTGACACATTAAGGAGAAGAAAATAGAAAAAAAATGTTATTTTAGAGATTTTTCTTGTTTCTTAAATTATTTCTAATATTTGATAAAATCACAGAAAAAAAATAAAATTTTTGTTTGCTGTAAAAACAGTATAAAAAACTGTACACATTAAAAATTAGCACTTTAAAAAATTAATCTCCATTTTTAAATCAGATTATTTAACAGATACTTGATTGTTTCCACTTTTTCTGTTTTTTTCTTTTTTATTCTTCTTCTGGATCATCATTTCTGCCTGGTGTTTTGACGGTTGGACTTTCGGTGTTTTCAGACATTTCCGTTTCCTTAAAACCACAGCTGTGTTTACCGAAGCCGCTGACCAATCATTACGTGTCATTACGGTCACCACGGCAACCGTCTAAACGAGGAAACGACACAAAGGCCTGAGTCACATCCCTCTGATCACGTCAGTCCTGTCAGCTCACCAGGACTGTTTCTGACCAGACAAACATTCCCAGATTATTTTTATTGAGGTGAAATCAGGTTTTTTTCCAATTTCCAGTCATTTTTGAACTGATTTGGGACATTTGTGCCTCAATTTTGGACTGATTTTGTAGAATTTTGAGCCATTTTGAAGAGTTTTAACCCTTTTTGGCATGTTTCTAATCATTTAGGACAATAAGGGGAATTCTGAGTGATTTTAAACTGATTTGATGAAGCATCTAAAAGTAGAACCTTGTCTGGTCAAATTTAACACCATCAGATTCTATTGATGTTTGAGCCTTAGTCGGTTACTTTGGACACTTTCTTTTCATTTTGGACAATTTCAAGCCCATTTCAGACAAAATGCAGTCATATTGGACATCTTTAGGTCATTCTGGATATTCTTATTCAAACTCTGCTGATGTAGAGCCTCAGAAGTTTTGTGAAATGTCGACCAAAGACTGGATTTTAGTAGAAATATGGATCCATCTCTATGTAAATACACCTACAGGAGCTTTATGGAGGCACTATACCAACAAGGATTGTATATTCTGCACATTATTTTTTTCCATTTCTGTGGGCCGAATGTTTAATTCCGTCCTCTGCTGGATCCATTCAATCCTCTAGATGTTCTGTAAGTGTTTTAATGTCTCTTTTAACACCTGGAAACATAATATTTTTGCATATTTTTGTGGTGATTTAGTTTTTTTTCTTGTGGTTTTGTATCTTTTTGTGTTGGTTTGCATTCTTTTAGGTTGTTTTTGCATTCTTTTGTAATATTTTTGCATATTTTTGTTGTGATTTATCATGTTTTCTGTGATTTTGCATCTTTTTAGGTTGTTTTTGCATCCTTTGTAATATTTTGCATATTTTTGTGGTGATTTAGCTTTTATCTTGTGGTTTTGCATCTTTTTGTGTTGGTTTTGCATCTTTTAGGTTGTTTTGCATTCTTTTGTAATATTTTTGGAGATTTGTTGTGATTTATCACGTTTTCTTGTGGTATTGCATCTTTTTAGGTTGCTTTTGCATCCTTTTGTGATATTTTTGCATATGTTGTTGTGATTTAGCGTTTTTTCTTGTAGTATTGCATCTTTTTAGGTTGTTTTTGCATTCTTTTGTAATATTTTTGCATATTTTGTTGTGATTTATCATGTTTTCTTGTGATTTTGCATCTTTTTAGGTTGTTTTTGCATCCTTTTGTGATATTTTTGCATATGTTTGTTGTGATTTAGCGTTTTTTCTTGTGGTTTTTCATCTTTTAGGTTGTTTTTCTCTTTAACACCTGGAAATAAGAGAAACTCTGGCATGCTGGATGTGTTCTGGAGTCTTTTCTATACCTTCATGTACGTTTATCGGCATGTTTTTTTGTTCCACATCAACCGATTCGCTCTGTGTTCTTTTCAAACGTTGGCCTCTTCTCACCTCTGTGAAGTGCTTTCCGTGTTTGACAAATCGGGGAAAGAAGCTGCTGTTTCCAGATAATAAATGTAAAGATCCATTTCTATTTGGTTTCCCCAAAGTGACACATCGCTCCTATTAGCCGCCGCGCCTTCATTTTCCTCCTGATTTCGTCTATATTGCCAAATGCATCTTTATGATCCGCAGTTTTCCCGGAGCCGTGTCATCGATGCGGCGTTTACAGTGAAATGACATAAGGCAGAAACATAAAACTCCCCTTATTTGAACCCTGAATAATTCCCCTCAGAAAATAGCTGCTTTTTACAGCTCCGTAATAACCCGAGTGCCTCCAAATGGCGCCTTTTTGTGGGTTTTCTGCAGGAGACGAGAGTGCGATGGGGAGGAGGAGGAGATTACCTCTGCTGCTCCTCACATTTAGTATTCCGACTCCACGCCGGCTCAGATCAGATGTGTTATCACACGGCGGAGTGCAGGAGATGGGATGCTAATTTAAACCTGGAGGAGGAGGGGAGGGCGGCCGTTTCAATCCGCCCCGACTCCTGATGCTGCAGTTCACCGTCTCTACGCGGTTCAAGGGAGGAAATGCAGCTGGAAACGTGTTTATCGCTGGAAAGATCTGCCAAAACAAGCAAACGAATAAACAAAGATGAACACTGCAACTTCACTGTAACAGGAACTCTGCCAGATGTTTGTGCCACAGTAAAATTCAACATGTAAATCTGTTTTAAACTCGACTGAAAACTAAAGAAATCTGTTCAGATTTCCATACATGATGAATAAAGATGATGATTTTATGGATGTTCATGTACAGAGATGAGAAGGCTCATTCTGTGTCTGCAGTAACTTTGTTTAAAGAGGGCAAAGTTTTATCGTCATACTATCAATATTTCCAGAGCACCGGAGTAACATTTTTTTAATCAAAGACACAAAATCACACAGATGACATGAAATAACCTCAAACTGATGTGAAATCACATGAAACACGACAAATAACCTCAAAAAGACCTGAAATCGCCATAAAACGTCACAAAATAATCTCAAAAAGACCTGAAATCACCATAAAAAATCACAATAACACCTCAAAAAGACCTGAAATCAACATAAAACGTCACAAAATCGCCTCAAAAAGACCTGAAATCGACGTAAAACGTCACAAATCGCCTCAAAAAGACCTGAAATCGACGGTAAACGTAACAAAATAGCTCAAAAAGACCTGAATCGACGTAAAACGTCACAAAATAACCTCAAAAAGACCTGAAATCGACGTAAAACGTCACAAATAACGTCAAAAAGACCTGAAATCGACGTAAAACGTCACAAAATAGCCTCAAAAAGACCTGAAATCGACGTAAAACGTCACAAAATCGCCTCAAAAGACCTGAATCGACATAAAACGTCACAAAATCACCTCAAAATGACCACAAATGCCATGAAATCACCATACTAATTTGAAAAATCAGTTCAAAAAGGTGCAAATCACCATACAAAGACTCAAAGTTGACCCTAAATCAGTGTAAATTACATGAAATAACCTCAAAACACATGTAATGACCATGAAGTGCTTCAAATGACTTCATAAAAGACCAAAACTCAGCCCCAAAAAGATGTAAAACCACCACAGTCAAAATTAACACAAATAAAGTTGCAAACATGCACAAAGGACACAAAATCACAGAAAAATGAGACACGAAACAGAAAAACAGACACACAAATGACAAAAATGACGAAACACAATGACCACAATGAGAACACAACACACATTGCTTCTAAATTAGTAAACTATTCTGTCTCTAAACAGAAACACGTCTTTAGAGACTCGATAATGGACAACATGGGACGTTTTAGCAGTAGGAGGCTAACGTGCTAACAGGCTAACGAGCTAACGGGCCTAACGGGCAGCCGTGGGAACCCCAACAATCAACAGTTAGATTTGCGAAATGCGGCCGACGTTGAGATGAAGCCTTCAGCAGCTGGACGGGCGGAGGGTGAAGGTCGAAGCAGGAAGAGTGTCGATATCACAGCAGCAATTACTGCCGTATAAATGGCCCGGTGTCGCCGCCAATGAGCCGCTCCATCAATCTGCTCTGACAGCCGGCTGCTTAGCCCGTCACTCCCGCTTCGGACCGCAATCTGTAGATTCAACTTAGCCCAGAAATTGATAATCCGATTGAGGCGTAACCTGGTTAGCTGCTGAATGTGCTGCAGCAGGAGGAGGAAGCTGCTGATGCTGAGTAGACACTCACAGATACACACTTATGTTCACTGAATGCAGCCTAGACAGCATGACTACACGCTAAGAACACGGCTAAATTATGGTTTAATAGCTTCATATTTGACATCCTAACTTTAATTAGATTTTAAAAATGGATAAGTGTAGTTTGGACACAGTCTATGTGCATAACGTAAAAATGAGTTGAATCAAGGCAAATAAATGATATTGATTTAACACAATATGCTGGAAAAAAGAAAAGGAAGATGAAAACTGTAAGTGTTTGGCAGCAAAATTACAGTACGTTACCACAAATTCAATAAAGAAATACTGAAAATTGCGATGAGTTGACATGAGATGACCTGAGATGAGATTAGATGACATGACTTGAGATGAATGAGATGAGAAGAGATGGGATGATATGACAAGACATGAGTTACATGACATGACTTGAGATGGTGTGAGATGAAATGAGATGACTTAAGATGACATGACATGAAATGAGATTAGATGACATGACAAGGTATGCTTGAGATGACATGAGATGAGTTGACATGACTTGAGATGACATGACTTAAGATGAGATGATATGACATGACATGAGCTGACATGGTATGGCTTAAGATAACATGAGATGATATGCAAAAAGATGAGATATGATGTCATGACACAACATGACATGAGTTGAGATGCGATGACTTGAGATGAGATGATGTGAGCTGATATGATGACATGACTTGAGATGACATAAGTTGAGAAAGATATGATAAATTAAGATAAGTTAGATGAGATGAGATGAGATAGGATGAGATGAGATTATATTAGTGAAGTTGAGTTAAGACAAGTTTAGATAAGTTAAGATGATATAAGACAAGACAAACTAAGATAAGTTGATATTAGATATGTTATTGCATCCTTTCTCCTAAAATGAACATCCTTTATTCAGTCAAACTCTATCTTCTGTTTCCTGGTGTGTGTGTGTGTGTGTGTGTGTGTGGGGGGGGGGGGGGGGGGGGGACGACTGAGTTTATTTCTGAGATCTGGTGTCAAATGCTAATGCTGAACACGTTTATTCCATCCTTTCTCCAACAAAAACATCTTTTCTGACCTTATATGAGACGGTTTTGTGTTCACACTTTATCAAACTATCTGTATCTCCTGACTTCCTGTCGTCTCTCTTACCTCTAATTTCTAAGACTATTAAGCATCTCAGAAGTCTTTGTCATGGTGCCTGTTGCTAGATAAAGCCCTACAATGTTCTCTAGTTACCACATGAACTCTTTTCTTTACATTTAATTGATTTTATGTGGAAAAATCTGTCAGAATTTGACCTTGGCTTCAGCTTTTCAAACTGTTCTTCGCTACCTGTCATTTGGTTGAAAAACTACATCTACATTTAGCCGCTAAAATCTTTTCACAGAAAGTTACCCTTTTATGGAGACACAAAGGCTTGAACACACTTAGTTTATTTTCGAGAATCATGATGAAACTGTTGAAGTGTCTAATGCTAATGCTAAACGCCTTTCTTCCTAACAAAAACATTTTTCTAACCTATTTGAGACGTTTTTGTGTCCAAACCTCCACCACAAAGTCGACAGATCAGCAAAGAGAAACTCCAGCTGATTGAATGAAGAGATATTAGTGAGATATCAGAGCTTCAGCACTGAAACACTCTGAATACACTGCGCTCTCTCAGGACTGTAGTGGAGAAGACTGAAGGATTATTTAGGACCGAACACACACAGTGAGATGAGGATTCATTGTGCCGCTGAATGGGAGCCTCTATAGTTCAGTATTGATCCTCGACACTCTCATCCGAAACCGAATGAATGGCGCTTCAAGGATTAACAGCAATGGGATCGCCGGGTAATTGAATCTTTAAAAACCACACATGAGGAGCCAGAGGTGAAATCGCTTTCAGACCGTCACTCCGCTGCCGAATTCCAGCGAGTCTTAGTGTGCAGACGTTCATTTATGCTGCTGGAGTTTATCTCCTCACATTAGCCTCTTTTAGCTGCTGGTTTTAGTTCCATGAGATTAGATAGGATGAGTTGGAATAAGATAAGATGGGATAATATGAGATGAGATGAGATGAGATGAGTTAAGATAAGTAAAGATGAGATGAGACTGAATGAGTTGAGTTGAGATAAGTTGAGATTAGTTTCAGAAAAGTTAAATTGAGCTGAGATAAGCTGAGCTGAGTTGAATTGAGATTAGATAGGCTAAGTTGAGTTGAGATGAGATGAGACTGGATTAATTGAATTGAGATAAGTTGAGTTGAGATGAGATAAGCTAAGCTAAGTTGAACTGAGATTAGATAGGATAAGGTGAGATGAGATTAGATGAGTTGAGTTGAGATAGGCTGAGATAACATAAGTTGAGATGAGATAAGATAGGCTAAGTTAAGCTGAGTTGAGATGAGACAAGTTCAGATGAGATAAGATAAGCTAAATAAAGCTGAAATGAGATAAGCCAAGCTAAGTTGAGCTGAGATGAGAGAGGAAAAGCTAAGCTGAATTGAGATGAGATAAGCTGAGATGAAATAAGCTAAGTTAAACTGAGTTGAGATGAGACAAGTTCAGATGAGATAAGCTAAGCTAAATGAAGCTGAAATGAGATAAGCCAAGCTAAGTTGAGTTGAGATGAGATAGGAAAGCTAAGCTGAATTGAGATGAGGTAAGCTGAGTTGAGATGAGATCAGTTGAGATAAGATAAGCCAAGTTGAGTTGAAATGAGATAGGCCTAAGGTGAGTTGAGATGAGATAAACTGAATTGAGATGGGATGAGATAAGCTAAGTTGAGCTGAGATGAGATAGGATAAGCCAGGTGTGTGACGCACAACGACCCACGAAGAGATAAAAATGACAACAAAGTGACAAAATTAACAATAAAGAGTCAAAAATGACCACAAAGAGACACAAAACAACCAGGGTTAAATGAGGAAAGATTTAGACTGTAATTGATGCAGCTCAACCAGAGATGTTTGTGGTTTCTATTTTTTACTCCTACAGGATGTTAGCGGAGCTCCTGTTTAGAGGTGATTCCTGATAGAAGTTTGCTGCTCAGATATTCTCAGTGAAGTTCAGGTTTTATTGTCCGTCTCACTCGTGCTTCACCCTCAACTGAATCCATCAGGGCCTAAATGAAGCGCACCGAATGTTCAAACACACGGAGTTCATTTAACACGGAGAGAACACGGAACTAAGCTCAATAAAAATGTCCCAGCATGCCTCACTCTGACCCCCTGGATGCCGCGTGTCGTCCAGCATCCAGGAAGTGAATTAGCAGCCGGCAGCAGCTGGAGCTGATGAATACCGTCCATACATATGCATGGAGGCAGGACGGTAGCCTGAGCACCGCAGCAGCAGACACGCAAGACACGCAAGACACGCAAGACACGCAAGACACGCAAAACACGCATCCCGTTATGACATCTTCCTAACTGTTAATGTCTCAGTTTTTTGTGGCTGTTTTGTGTCTCTTTGTGGTTGTTTTGTGTCTCTTTGTGTCTGTTTTTTGTCTCTTGTGGTTGTTTTGTCTCTTTTTGTGGTTGTTTTGTCTCTTTTGTGGTTGTTTTGTTTCTCTCTGTGGTTGTTTTGTGTCTCTTGTGGTTGTTTGTCTCTTTTTGTGGTTGTTTTGTCTCTTTTTGTGGTTGTTTTGTGTCCTCTCTGTGGCTGTTTTGTGTCACTTGTGGTTGTTTGTCTCTTTTTGTGGTTGTTTCGTGTCTCTTTAAGGTAATTCTTTTGTCTTTTTGCAATCATGTAGCATCTTTGTGTCTATATTGTGTTTCTTTATCGTCGTTTTGTGTGTGTGTGTTTTTTTTTTTCTTGTCATGCTTGTTTGTGGTGATTCTGACATCTCTTTGTATTTTCTGCGCCTTTCTTGTTATTTTCTACATTTTTTGCATCTCTCTGTGGCAGCTTATATCTCAGTTTTGTGTCTTTTTGTGGCTTTTTGTGCATCTTTATGTTGATTTTGTGTGTTTCTGTTGTCGTGTCACATTTCTCTGTGGTTGTTTTGCATCATTTCCTGTTTGCTTGCAGTTGTGTTGTTTGTTTCTGACCATTGTTTTTGCATCTTTCTCGCCATTTTGTGTCTTGTTTTCATCTTTGTGTGACTATTATGAGTTCTGTCGTCGTGTTGTTGATGAACGAACCACCAGTCAGACGATCATTATTACTATTATTATTATTTTATTATTATTATGTTGTTGTTGTCATTTCCTGAGTAAACTAGCTGCTGTTTGTCTTTTCAGTGGATTCTGGGAGACAGTCTCCCTCCTCTGGAGCCTTCATCCCACCTTCACCTTCCCGCCGCCCGTCGCCACGGTAACGGAGGATGCCCGAGGCCGGCAGGAGGATTAATCGCCGTCGGATGGAGAAGCATCTGCTGCTGATCACCACCAACTGCTGCAGAACTGAGATTTAATGGATCCTTCAGGAGAACATGTGGAACCGCCAGGGCTGAATGTCTGACTGTCTGTCTGACTTTGGACATGTCTGGAGTTATTTTAGACAAATTTAAATTCATTCTGGCCAGATGTAAAATCATTTTGCACAGGTTTAAAGTCATTTTGGACATTCTTTGATTCATTTTAGACGTGTTTTGACATGTTTGGAGTGATTGTAGATGTATTTCAGGTCATTTCAGATCAGTTTTGAGTCATTTTTCTGCAAGTTTTCAATCATTTTGAACACATTTGGAGCAATTTTGGACGAGTTTAAGTCATTCTGGACACACTTTGAGTCATTTTAGCCGATTTTTGAGTAATTTTGGACAATTTTCAAGAAATTTCTTGACAAGTTTAAAATCATTTTGGACAAACTGAGTCGGATTGGACACATTTTGTTCAATTTTGGATGAGTTTCGAGTCATTTTAAATGAGTTTTGTAGAATAAATAATCAAAGAAATGTTTATTTTTTCTCATTTCCATTATTCCTGGCTGAGACATCTCTGAGTTCTCTCTCCTCCTTCATGTTGTTCTGGTTCCTCAGAGGTGAAGGACATTAAAAACGAACCACAATGAAGATTAAAATGCAGATCACTGTTCAGGTCTGGTTGTTTCTCTGTTGTCCTGGTGTTTTCCTATAATTTCAGCTGCTGTTTTTCTCCATATAAACCCGTTTTAATGCCTCCTGTTCTTCTCACACGTCAGCAGATCTGTGAGTATCTGGTGGATGTAAAAGCGTGAAGGTAAACGTCTCCTCCTGCAGCAGCTCCAGGAGCTCAGGTCCAGAGGTCCGGGTCATCCTGCGAACACGACACGGCTGGTTGTGTTCCGGCTGGCCTGGTTCTGCTCCCCGCTAACCGTCTGCTGTGTTCCTGGCAGCAGATGGAGGACGAGGTGAGAACGTTTAGCTGCTCAGGAAACATGTTGTTGTTCTGCAGCGTTTCCTGCTGATAGCAGCACAACCTGACGTGTTCCATTAAACAGAGTTTTACTTCTTTGTTTAGCTAATTTTGCTGCTCTTTGTAATCGTTATACACCCGGTTTGTGTTTGTTTGTGCTGTTTCGACGCCTTTTGTGTCTCTGCAGTCATGCTGCGTCCACTGGTTGACATTTTGTAGTCATTGTTCTCCTCTTTGTTTTCATTTTGTGTCTCTTTGTGGTTGTCTTGTGTGTTGGTAATCATTTTGTGTGTCTTTGTGGTCATTTTGTGTCTATTTGTGGTCATTTTGTGTGTATTTCTGGTCATTTTGTGTGTCTTTGTGGACATTTTGTGTCTATTTATGGTCATTTTGTGTCTCTGTGGTCATTTTGTGTCTATTCGTGGTCACTTTGTGTGTCTTTGTGATTGTTTTGTGTCTATTTGGTTGTTTTGTGTGTCTTGTGGTCATTCTGTGTCTCTGTGGTCATTTTGTGTCTATTTGTGGTCATTTTGTGTGTCTTTCTGGTCATTTTGTGTCTATTTGTGGTCACTTTGTGTGTCTTTGTGATTGTTTTGTGTCTCTTTGGTTGTTTTGTGTGTCTTTGTGGACATTTTGTGTCTATTTGTGGTCATTTTGTGTCTATTTGTGGTCATTTTGTATGTCTTTGTGGACATTTTGTGTCTATTTGTGGTCACTTTGTGTGTCTTTGTGATTGTTTTGTGTCTCTTTGGTTGTTTTGTGTGTCTTTGTGGACATTTTGTGTCTATTTGTGGTCATTTTGTGTCTATTTGTGGTCATTTTGTATGTCTTTGTGGACATTTTGTGTCTATTTGTGGTCACTTTGTGTGTCTCTGTGATTGTTTTGTGTCTCTTTGGTTGTTTTGTGTGTCTTTTTGGTCATTTTGTGTCCATCTGTGGTCATTTTGTGTGTCTCTGTGATTGTTTTGTGTCTCCTTGTTGTTTTGTAAGTCTTTTTGATCATTTTGTGTCTTTCTGTGGCTGTTTTGTGTCTCTTTGTAGTAATTTTGTGTCTTTTTGTGGTTGTCTTGTGTGTTGGTAATCATTTTGTGTGTCTTTGTGGTTGTTTTGTGTCTCTTTGTTGTTTTTGTGTCTATTTTTTGCTTTTTTGTGTCTCTTTGTTGTTGTTTTGTGTCTATTTTTTTGCTTTTTTGTGTCTCTTTGTTGTTGTTTTGTGTCTATTTTTTGCTTTTTGTGTCTCTTTGTCGTTGTTTTGTGTGTCTTCATCGTCATTTTTTGTCTTTGTATTAATTTGCGTCTCTTTGTGGTCTATTCTCTCCTCTTTGTGGTTGCTTTGTGTCTCTGTGTTTGTTTTGCTTTTTGTTGTTGCTATTATGTATTTGTGGTACATCATTTCACATGTCTGTGTTGACTTTACAACTTTCTAAACATTTTGAGGCTCTTTGTTGTTGTTTTACTCCGTTTTAGTGTTGTTGTTTTTTTTTTTTTTTTGTATCTGTAGCCAAGGCTATAAAGGCTATAAGGCTGTCTGGAGCTGCTGAACTGTATTAGTGGTGTGTTTTTATCAGGTTTACCACAAATTGACACTAGTCGGAGCCAGTTAATTCAGCCAGGTGATACTCCCAGCATCCTTTGCTGTCTGGTTGCTGTTAATGCTTGAGACACGTTTCTTGCTACGCCAGATTCTGTTCAAAGTGTGTATTTTAGAGTGGATAACTTTGAACTTTGCTGTCCATGACTGAGACTACAGTGGTTGGATTCATTGGTGAGAAAAGAAAAGTCCGCTGGCTGTTGTTTGTGTTTAGGAAAGTCGTGAAAAGTCGTCTCGTGCTAGCCGCGATGCTAACGGATATAAAGGGAAATCCCATAGGCCTATGCTAATAGCATTAGCATTTAGACCGCGGAAAAATGTGTTTAGCAATCCATGTATTTAGCATGTGGAAGTGTGAATGTTCGTACCATGAAGTTAAGAGTGACTCTGTTAAGGTCATAGTGTGTAATTGAGCTACTGTGAATAAGCTAAGTTTGAGTTTGATGGATGCTTACTGTATTTAATCTGTTATACTGCCTGCTATAGAGTTTAGCTTTTCTCACACTGAGCTTCAACAGTGTACAGTGTGGTAAAATGTCCTAATGTGGCCTTATAGAAGGAAATGAATCCTCTCTAACCTTAAACCAGGTGTTGTTAATATTGTTAAAACTCTTACCAGTGATGATTTATGATGCGGCTGAGTATGAGAAATTGACATGCGTTGTACAACAGATCTAACTGAAACTTGTGAGTTCAAGCAAAGGTTATGCTGATGCTGGCAGTGTTTCATGCCAAGTGTTGAAGTAAGGTGGAGCCTAATTTGATGACGATATGTGGATTTTGTGTCTCTTTGTGGTCATTTTGCGTCTCTTTGTGGTCATTTTGCGTCTCTTTGTGGTCATTTTGTGTCTTTTTATAGTCATTTTGTGTGTCATTGTGGTCATTTTGCATATCTTTGTGGTCATTTAGTGTCTCTGTGGTCATTTGTGTGTCTGTGGTCATTTTGTGTCTTTTTATAGTCATTTTGTGTGTCATTGTGGTCATTTTGCATCTCTTTGTGATCATTTTGTTTCTCTTTGTGGTCATTTTGTGTGTCTGTGGTCATTTTGTGTCTTTTTATAGTCATTTTGTGTGTCATTGTGGTCATTTTGCATATCTTTGTGATCATTTTGTTTCTCTTTGTGGTCATTTTGTGTGTCTGTGGTCATTTTGTGTCTTTTTATGGTCATTTTGTGTGTCATTGTGGTTATTTGCATCTCTTTGTGGTCATTTTGTGTGTCTGTGGTCATTTTGCGTCTCTTTGTGGTGATTTTGCGTCTCTTTGTGGTCATTTTGTGTCTTTTTATGGTCATTTTGTGTGTCATTGTGGTCATTTTGTGTGTCTTTGTGGCTGTTTTGTGTGTCTTTGTAGTTATTTTGTGTCTCTTTGTGGTGATTTTGTGTCTCTCTGTGTTCATTTAGTGTCACTTTGTGGTTGTTTTGTGTCTCTTTGTGGTCATTTTGTTTCTCTTTGTGGTCATTTTGTGGTCTTTTTATTGTCATTTTATGTGTCATTGTGGTTTTTTTTGCATCTCTTTGTGGTCATTTTGTGTCTTTTTATGGTCATTTTGTGTCTTTTTATGGTCATTTTGTGTGTCTTTGTGGCTGTTTTGTGTGTCTTTGTAGTTATTTGTGTCTCTTTGTGGTTGTTTTGTGTCTCTTTGTGAAATGAAACTCATAAAACACTAAAACAATCTGTCGGCTGCAGGAGTTTCTGTAGGAGAAAAGTTTAAGAAAACCCCAAATGACGCTTCACCAAAGATGACAACAACAAAAAAAAGACTCTGATTTTTGTCTCAGGAAGCATCAGAGCAAAGTCACGTCTGAATGTTGGAGGCTGTCACAGTCCAGACGGCGGCCAAGGACGAACTGGTTAGTCGTCTAAATGCCAAATAAACACTTGAACAGGAACCTTGAGAAGTTCTCAGAAAGCACTGAGACGTTTCTGCTGTTTTTTCCTTTACTTTTTTCTCGACTTTGCCCTTGTCTGAGCTGACGTCTGCTCCAGAAGACACCTGCCACGGCGAGGTCAACGCCCCCGGCAGCTCCACGCCATCAAAACCCTGGAGCAGAAACACAAAGGGGGCTTCACCGAGCGCGCTCAGAACGCACGCTCCGTCCGGCTCCGGTCAGTGAGCGCGCTCAGTGGAGGCTCAGAGGAAGAGCACAAGGTCCCATTTTAAATCACAATATTAACATCTGAATCTTTTTTGCATCTTTGTCGCCATTTTGTGTCACTTTGTGGTCATGTTCTGTCTTTGTTGTCGTTTTTCTTCTCATTCAGGCTTTTTTGTCTGTTTTTATGGTCATTTTCTGTGTTTTGTGGGTAATTTTTATTCTTTTTCAGGCTATGTTGTATTTTTGTAGTCGTTTTGTGTGTCTGAATGATCATTTTGTGTGTCTCTTTGTGGTCATTTTGTGTGTCTCTTTGTGGTCATTTTGTGTCTCTCTCTGTGGTCATTTTGTGTGTGTCTCTGTGGTCATTTTGTGTCTCTTTGTTGGTCATTTTTGTGTCTGTTTGTGGTCATTTTGTGTCTGTTTGTGGTCATTTTGTGTCTCTCTGTGGTCATTTTGTGTCTGTTTGTGGTCATTTTGTGTCTGTTTGTGGTCATTTTGTGTCTGTTTGTGGTTATTTTGTGTCTCTCTGTGGTTATTTGTGTATCTCTGTGGTCATTTTGTGTCTGTTTGTGGTCATTTGTGTCTGTGGTCATTTTGTGTCTGTTTGTGGTCATTTTGTGTCTCTCTGTGGTCATTTTGTGTCTGTTTGTGGTCATTTTGTGTCTGTTTGTGGTTATTTTGTGTCTCTCGTGGTTATTTTGTGTATCTCTGTGGTCATTTTGTGTCTGTTTGTGGTCATTTTGTGTCTGTGGTCATTTTGTGTCTGTCTGTGGTCATTTTGTGTCTGTTTGTGGTCATTTGTGTCTGTTTGTGGTCATTTGTGTCTCTCTGTGGTCATTTTGTGTGTGTTTGTGGTCATTTGTGTGTGTTTGTGGTCATTTGTGTCTTTGTGTAGTCATTTTGTGTCCGTTTGGTCATTTAGTGTCTGTTTGTGGTCATTTAGTGTCTCTCTTTAGTCATTTTGTGTCTGGTTGTGATCATTTTGTGTCTTTTTGTGGTCATTTTGTGTCTGTTTGTGGTCATTTCGTGTCTGTTTGTGTTCATTTTTTTCTCTTTCAATGTATTTTCTGTGTTTTTGTTGTCATTTTCCTTCTCTTCAGGCTATTTCTGTGTTTTTGTTGTCTTTTTTCTCTTTCAGACACTATTGTGTGTCTTTGTGAAGAGTTTCTTTATTTTTCAGTTAATTTTGTGTGTCTTTGTAGTCGTCGTACATTTGATTCTGCTCATTTATTTCCATATCTGCAAACATTTTTAGTATTTTTGTCATTTTTTTTCTCTTTCATACACTATTGTGTGTCTTTGTTGTCATTTTCCTTCTCCTTCAGGCTATTCTATCTCTCTGTGTCATTTTGTGTCTTTGTGGTCATTTGTGTCTCTCTGTGGTCATTTTGTGTGTGTTTGTGGTCATTTTGTGTGTGTTTGTGGTCATTTTGTGTCTTTGTGTAGTCATTTTGTGTCCGTTTGGTCATTTAGTGTCTGTTTGTGGTCATTTAGTGTCTCTCTTTAGTCATTTTGTGTCTGGTTGTGATCATTTTGTGTCTTTTTGTGGTCATTTTGTGTCTGTTTGTTTTCATTTTCGTGTCTGTTTGTGTTCATTTTTTTCTCTTTCAATGTATTTTCTGTGTTTTTGTTGTCATTTTCCTTCTCTTTCAGGCTATTTTCTGTGTTTTTGTTGTCTTTTTTTCTCTTTCAGACACTATTGTGTGTCTTTGTGAAGAGTTTCTTTATTTTTCAGTTAATTTTGTGTGTCTTTGTAGTCGTCGTACATTTGATTCTGCTCATTTATTTCCATATCTGCAAACATTTTTAGTATTTTTGTCATTTTTTTTCTCTTTCATACACTATTGTGTGTCTTTGTTGTCATTTTCCTTCTCCTTCAGGCTATTCTATCTCTCTGTGGTCATTTTGTGTCTCTTTGTGGTCATTTTGTGTCTCTTTATGGTCATTTTGTGTGTCTTTATGGTAATTTTTTCTTCTTTTTAGGCAACAAATACATATAAAATTACAAATGTGAACAAAATCTGACACATCTTGATAAATTCTGTCAGATTTGACACAGATTAAAGAACATTTTCAGGATAATTTGATGCAGAATATGGACCAGAATGCAGAACATTACGTTTCTGATGTTCACATTTAGCTTTTTCCATCCTGACGTTGAAACAAATCCTGCACTCATCTGTGTAGTCTCCACATTTTACACTCTGTGATGTGACGCCTCAGAGCAGATCCAGGTTCTGGTGTCTCTGGTTCTGGCGTTCTGACACCAGAGGCCTCGCTTTGTGTCGTGTCGATGAAGCCGCTCTCTGCATTAAACGTCCATCAAAGCGTGGCACCATGGCGCCCCCCGGAGGCCGCTGGCTCCTCGTCCTCCTGCAGCAGCAGCAGCAGCAGCATGAATATTTCAGCGGCTCTAACTCCTTAAAATATGCGTTCTAATTGGGCCTAAGTGGCGCCGCTCGGCTCCGAGTAGCTCCTTCTTCCTCTCTGCTTTCTAACCGACACGTTTCACACGCCGTAACACCGATCTGTTTCCTCCTCGGGATGAACTTTTTGCCAGAACCTCTGGTGTTTCCGGCGGCGTGTCGCCTCCAGGGCTGCAGTGTTTTCTGCATTAGAGCATCTGGCAGCTTTAAACCGCTGCTAACATCTGGATCTGTGCATTTTAAAGCACGTGGAACTGTGTGTTCTCTGGTTTTGTGGTTTTTTCTGCAACATTTCCTGCAACTATCAGTGGGATTTGAAGTGTTTGAGTGCATTAAAAGCGGTGTTTCTTTCTATTTCTGTGTCTTTTTGGAGCCGT
The DNA here is from genome assembly GCF_021347895.1 of Acanthochromis polyacanthus. Taxonomy (NCBI): domain Eukaryota; kingdom Metazoa; phylum Chordata; class Actinopteri; family Pomacentridae; genus Acanthochromis; species Acanthochromis polyacanthus. The sequence continues at coordinate 3,494,941 of NC_067122.1, forward strand.
TTCTGTGCGTTTGTAGGCATTTTTTGACATTTAAAAAAAAATCTGTCATCAGTTTGCATCTTTGTGGTCTTTTTGTGTGTCTTTGTAGTAATTTTGTGTGTCTTTGTGGTCATTTTGGGTCTTTTTGCAGAAATTATGTGGCTATGTATTCATTTTGTGTCTCTTTGTGGTCGTTTTGTGTCTCTTTGTTCGTTTTGTGTGTCTTTGTGGTCATTTTGTTTGTCTTTGTGGTCATTATGTTTGTGTGTGGTCATTTTGTGTGTCTGTGTGGTCATTTTGTGTGTCTTTGTAGTAATTTTGTGTCTCTTTCTGGTTGTTTTCCTTCTATTTCAAGCTATTTTTGTGTCTTTGTGGTCTTTTTGTGGTCGTTTTGTGTCTCTGGCCATTTTGTGTCTCTTTGTGGTCATTTTGTGTCTCTTTATGGCCATTTTGTGTGTCTTTGTGGTCATTTTGTGTTTCTTTGTGTTCATCGTGTGTGTCTTTTTTTGTCATTTTGTTGTATCTTCTGGTTGTTTTCCTTCTCTTTCAGGCTATTTTGTGTCTTTGTGGTCGTCTTTCTTCTCTTTGTGGTCATTTTGCGTGTTGTTGTGGTCATTTTGTGTGTCTTTTTGGTCATTTTCTGTATCTTTCTGGTTGTTTCCTTGTCTTTCAGGCTATTTTGTGTCTTTGTTGTCATTTTTTTCTTCTCTGTCATCACCTTTGCATCTCTCTGTTTCTGTATTTTTTCTGAGTTCTGCAACGTTTTCTGGAACTATCAGTGGAATTTGCAGTGTTTGACTTTCAGAGCATCTGGCAGCTTTAGAGCACTGCTAACATCTGGATTTGTGCATTTGAAAGCATGCAGAACAGTATTTAGCTTTAAGTTTTCATTCTTCTTTATTCTACATTTCTTTCTTCTCCTCATCCTGTTTAAAAAATGTCCTGATATGAAGCTATAATTCAACCTGTGCGGCAGCCACTTGGCTATAAATAATAAAAGATTAGCTGCTGAATGTCTGCAGAAATGAGTTCAACTCTGTAGTTTTTCATTCAGGATATTTTATTCTACTGCAGCCCTCTTTATTCTCTACATTTTTTGGCCCAAGCTAAAAAGATTATCTTTTTAAGCCCCGACTACCAAATTGGCAGGAGGCGATTAGCCTAGCTTAGCATAAAAACTGAAAACAAATGGAAAAGCTAGCATGACTGTGCTACAGGATATAAAACAAATCCTCTATTAGCAACTCACAATCTCACTAAATGACTCGTTAGCGCATTACTGAATTGTTTAAATATTGTTAATTTAATTTGGTAAAGACTCGGTCTCCACCTGTAAAGCTAAGCTAAGCTAACGAGATACTTTGGTCATTTGTGTGTCTTTGTGGTCATTTGTGTGTTTTTGTGGTCATTTTGTGTGTCTTTGTGGTCATTTTGTGTGTCTTTGTGGTCATTTTGTGTGTCTTTGTGGTCATTTGGTGTGTCCTTGTGGTCATTTGTGTGTCTTTGTGGTCAATTTTGTGTGTCTTTGTGGTCATTTGTGTGTCTTGTGGTCATTTGTGTGTCTTTGTGGTCATTTTGTGTCTCTTTGTGGTCATTTGGTGTGTCTTTGTGGTCATTTTGTGTGTCTTTGTGGTCATTTTGTGTGTCTTTGTGGTCATTTGGTGTGTCTTTGTGGTCATTTGTGTGTCTTTGTGGTCATTTGGTGTGTCTTTGTGGTCATTTGTGTGTCTTTGTGGTCATTTTGTGTGTCTTTGTGGTCATTTGTCTGTCTTTGTGGTCATTTGTGTGTCTTTGTGGTCATTTTGTGTGTCTTTGTGGTCATTTGTGTGTCTTTGTGGTCATTTGTGTGTCTTTGTGGTCATTTTATGTGTCTTTGTGGTCATTTATGTGTCTTCGTGGTCATTTTGTGTGACTTTGTGGGTCATTTTGTGTGTCTTTAAGGCCATTTTATGTGTCTTCATGGTCATTTTGTGTGCCTTTATGCCAATTTTTCTATTTTTTAGGCAATTTTGCATGTTGTTTTGGGTCATTTATTTGCCATTTGCATCTTTGTGGTCATTTTGTGTCTCTTTCTAGTCGTACGTTTGATTCTGCTCATTTTTTTTTCCATGTCTAAACATATTTTTTTGTGGTCATTTTTCTTCTCTTTCAGGCTGTTTTGTGTGTGTTTGTTGTCAAAATGATGCATCGCCTCCAGTTCTTTTTAAATGTTATGGTAAATATTTGACAATTCTCCCCTTTAAAAAGAATCACGTTAGGGTTTAATTACACTAAATTGACCACAAAAACGTTTTTTAGCATGTTATTGTTCGCGGGCGGTCATTTGTTTCACAGATTTTATGCAGTTTAATGTCTAATTTATTCTCCTGCTGCATGAAATTGGCTCCAGAAGTGTTTATGACTGCTTGTTTTAGCACGAGAACATGAGCACTTTCTATCATCTGCGGGGGAAAGTGAAAATGGAGTCCAGCTTTAGCCCATTAGCGGTGTTTATTGGACACACTCAGCTGAGTAGCGGCGCACCGACAACAAGTTTAACCCGAGTTCAGCGCCGGCTGCAAATCATCGGGTCAAATGTGTTGAGCTGGAGTGTTTATTCTGGTCCTACAGCGGTGCTTCATTTTCTGGCTTCGTGATTCCACAGTCATTTCTGCAGACGGGAACTTCATTTTGTTCCTTTTTAAACAATAATTTGCTGGAAATTGTGCGGCAGCAAATGAAGTGTCACGGAGCTCCGCTGGGTGTTTCGTTAGAGCAGGCCCACGGCGGTGACATCCACACAGCGACGGACAAACAGCAGCGTGTAGCGACGCTGTGGGTCGGACAAAAGGGGATTATTGAACAATTTAACGGCAAACATGAGGCAGAGTGCACCGCCGACAGTCTGCAAACATTAAGACTTGTGTTTGGTGCCATTAAAAAGGTGCTTATGCTGTTTGATTCTTATTTAAATTCACTTTCATGTTCGAAACAAAGTAAAGTTCTGCTCCACAAATCTGATCCTTTGGTGAGAAACGAGATAAAAGCAGCATTTATGGAAATTAGTTTGGATTTAAAGTTTGTTGTTTATCCAGAATGACTCATTATTTAGACCCTCCAGAAAAACGCGGGCTAAAATCCTTGATTATGCGAATAAATACGCGGGGTTTTTGTGCCGTTTTATGCGGGGAAATTGCGGAAAGTTGTGAAATTTGCAAAAAGATGCGAAATATGTAAGAACTGGGAAAAAAGGTGATTCTTCTCCTACATCCTGTTACCAGGCTACCACTAAGTTGTTGTTTGAGTCCTTTGTGTTCAGCAAACCTTTCGCTGTGCTTCGTCGTGGAGAAGTGCTGCAACACGGTACATTTTCTTCGGTGCTCCAGAACGATGCTGCACGGGGTGCCAAAAAAAGTTTCCCCCCACTTTTGGTGCAGTAAATCTGGGTACTGTTTTGCCCGGTCTCTGGCTGAAATATTGTGGTCATTTTGTGTCTCTTTGTGGTCATTATGTTTGTGTGTGGTCATTTTGTGTGTCTTTGTGGTCATTTTGTGTCTCTTTGTGGTCATTATGTTTGTGTGTGGTCATTTTGTGTGTCTTTGTGGTCGTTTTGTGTCTTTGTGGTCGTTTTGTGTCTTTTTGTGGTCATTTGTGTCTGTGGTCTTTTTGTGTCTCTCTGTGGTCATTTTGTGTCTCTTTGTGGTCATTTTGTGTCTCTGTGGTCTTTTTGTGTCTCTTTGTGGTCTTTTTGTGTCTCTTTGTGGTCTTTTTGTGTCTCTGTGGTCTTTTTGTGTCTCTGTGGTCTTTTTGTGTCTCTCTGTGGTCATTTTGTGTGTCTTTGTGGTCATTTTGTGTCTGGTCTTTTTGTGGTCATTTTGTGTCTCTTTGTGGTCTTTTTGTGTCTCTCTGTGGTCATTTTGTGTCTGTGGTCTTTTTGTGGTCATTTTGTGTCTCTCTGTGGTCTTTTTGTGTCTCTCTGTGGTCATTTTGTGTCTCTTTGTGGTCTTTTTGTGTCTCTCTGTGGTCTTTTTGTGTCTCTCTGTGGTCATTTTGTGTCTCTTTGTGGTCATTTTGTGTCTCTTTGGTCTTTTTGTGTCTCTCTGTGGTCATTTTGTGTCTCTTTGTGGTCATTTTGTGTGTCTTTGTGGTCATTTTGTGTCTCTCTCTGGTCATTTTGTGTGTCTTTGAGCATTCGCCGTTCTTGTTTTTCGTCTCTGAGCGCTACGCTCCACATCAGCTCGTGCTTCTAGTGTGTGTGTCATAGACTGTATATAAAGATGGACGTAGCATCTGGCTCCAGAATTGAAGCCAACCCAGAAGTGTCAAAAACTTGCAATATCACACCGTCCGCTAGGGTTGGCTCCAAAAAGCTTTTTCTCCATAGACCCCAATGCATTTTTGGAAAAAATAAAATTTGATAGACTGATGTTCTACAGCTCAGGATTATTTCCCCGTTAGTTTTCATGGTCAAAATGAGAGATCAGGTGGCCGATCTTAAAATAAATCAATACTGAATTTTAAATAAGTCGTTAAAGTTGGCAGAGCCAGGGGGCGTGGCTATACTTGATAGACAGCAACAGAAGCCTCTGCGGTAAAACATGGGCGGGATAAGAGAGTCCTCAGCCAATCCTGCCCCTAGTTGCTCTCCGGTCCAGTCTGTTTGATGACGCTTTTTACGTCACTGGCTCCAAAAAATCCAAAACGGCGACCAGGAAGTAGCAAAATCCGGGCTTCATTTTCTCGGCGTTGAAACCAACGGGTGACGTCACGGTTAGTTTACGCCTGGTGTGTGTGAATGCGCGAACTGATGGCGTCAGGCCGGGCGTCACATAAAAACTCACAACTCCATTTATTTTGGTTATAGTTTTCTCATTTTATGCAGGAATTGTGAAATCAAGCGAGACCCGCATATTTCTCTTTTTTTTCGTGGAAATGTGAGATTCTTGCGGGAATTATGCGCTGTTTTGCGGGGATTATGCGGCCTTTTGGGAAATAATTGACCCCCGCACAATCAGCGGCATTTTGGTGATTAATGCAGGAATTCATGCGATGCATAATCGCGTTTTTCTGGAGGGTCTAATTATTTGGCCAAAAAGACAAAAATGTGGCCAAAATAGCTCCAGATTTTGCTGTCAGTGATACAAATGTGTCAAAAATGCTTAATGTTTTATCAGAAATGACAAAGGTGCATCAAGAATAAATCAAAATTTGCCCAAAATGACGATTTTTTTGGACAAATTACTCACAATTTGCATAAAATTGATCCAAAATGACAAAACACTTGCGAAAAACTTGCTCAAAAATGGGTCAGAGTTAGTCATAAGCACAGAAAATTTGGTCCAAATGATAAAAATGTGTCCATAATGATTTTAATTTAATCCTAAATGACAAGTGTATCAAGAATAACTCAAAATGTGTCTGAAAAGACAGAAATGTCTGAAATGACTCCATTATTTTGTGTGAAATTACTCAGAGGCTGCCTAAAACTGATCCTAAATGATAGAACACTTGCCAAAAACTGCTCAAAATTATCAAAATGGCTCAGAATGACTCATAAATGACAAAATTTGTCCAAAATGACTAAATTTATTTGGTCAAATTTCTCAGAATTTGACAAAAAACTGTTCCAAAATGATAAAAACAACTTGTTAAAATGGTTCGGAAATAGTCAAAAATGGCTCAGAATTAATCATAAATTATAAATGAGAGCCATAGTGAAAATGATCCGTGGAGGAAGAAGCAACTTTTTGCAACGCAGCAAAAACAAATTAAAAAAGTTGGAAATCAGTGAGAAAATCTTTAACATGTATTTTAAAAGCTTGTCATTTATCCTAAAATGCTAAAAAATGTCCTAAATGACACAAAATCTGAAAGAAGTGACATAAATTGGCATTAAATGACTGAAAATTGGTCTTGAATAATAGAAATTTGTCCAAAATGATTAAAAATATGTCACGAATGACACAAAATTTTGCCAAAATGAGAAAAATGTGTTCTACTTCATTGTCAGGACTGTGCATTCAGTGTATTAATATTGGCAAAGAGAGACAAAAACGACCACAAAGAGTTTCAAAAGGACCACAAACAGCTGCAAAACAACCACAAAGAGACACAAGATGACCACAAAGACACACAACATGCCTTCATATCTCACTGTTAGGACTATGCACTCACTGTGGTGGTCTTGGCAAAGAGAGACACAAAAACGACCACACAAAATGACCACAAAGACGCAAAATGACCACAAAGAGACACAAAATGAAAACGAAAAGACACAAAATGACCACAAACAGACACAAAATGACCAAAGAGACACAAAATGATCACAAGAGATACAAAATGACCACAAACGGACACAAAATGACCACAAACGGACACAAAATGACCACAGAGAGACACAAATGACCACAAACAGACACTAAATGACCACAGAAGGACACTAAATGACCACAGAAGGACACCAAATGACCACAGAAGGACACCAAATGACCACAGAGAGACACAAAATGACCACAAACAGACACTAAATGACCACAGAAGGACACCAAATGACCACAGAAGGACACCAAATGACCACAGAGAGACACAAAATGACCACAAACAGACACTAAATGACCACAAACAGACACCAAATGACCACAGAAGGACACCAAATGACCACAAATGGACACAAAATGACCACAAACGGACACAAAATGACCACAGAAGGACACAAAATGACCACAAACGGACACAAAATGACCACAAACAGACACAAAATGACCACAGAAGGACACCAAATGACCACAAATGGACACAAAATGACCACAAACAGACACTAAATGACCACAAACAGACACCAAATGACCACAGAAGGACACCAAATGACCACAAATGGACACAAAATGACCACAAACGGACACAAAATGACCACAGAAGGACACAAAATGACCACAGAAGGACACAAAATGACCACAAACGGACACAAAATGACCACAGAAGGACACAAAATGACCACAGAAGGACACAAAATGACCACAGAAGGACACCAAATGACCACAAACAGACACCAAATGACCACAAACGGACACAAAATGACCACAAAGATACACTAAATGATCACAGAGACACAAAATGACCAAAGAGACACAAAATGACCACAAAGAAATACAAAAGGACCACAAACGGACACAAAATGACAGTAGAGACACAAAATCACTACAGAGAGACACAAAATGACTACAGAGAGACACTAAATGACCACAAAGGGACACTAAACGACCACAAAGAGACACTAAATGACCACAAACGGACACTAAATGACCACAAATGGACACAAAATGACCACAAACGGACACAAAACGAGAGACACAAAATGACCACAAAGAGACACTAAATGACCACAAAGAGACACTAAATGACCACAAACAGACACAAAATGCCTTCGTATTTCACTGTCAGGATTGTGCGTTGACAGATTTATGTTGGCCTCATTTGCGTACATAATTTATTCCCTGATATTTGTCACTCATCGACCTCAAGCCTCAGATCCAGCTGTGGACGTTTAGTTTTCCTGCTGTTGAAACGTCCGAGTACGCCCAGCCATAAATACTGCTAGTACTGCTCAGTAAATACCCTCTGAGTACTCCTAGTACTGCTCAGTAAATACCCTCTGAGTACTCCTAGTACTGCTCAGTAAATACCCTCTGAGTACTCCTAGTACTGCTCAGTAAATACCCTCTGAGTACTCCTAGTACTGCTCAGTAAATACCCTCTGAGTACTCCTAGTACTGCTCAGTAAATACCCTCTGAGTACTCCTAGTACTGCTCAGTAAATACCCTCTGAGTACTCCTAGTACTGCTCAGTAAATACCCTCTGTCTTCCACTGTCTCTCTCTCTCCGTTCGCCGTCTTATCTGCTCTCCACCAGGTTATTAGTTCCTTTGCCGTCGTCATGGCAACAAAGCGCTGCGCCTGCCTCGCCGCCGTCCATTATGTTTCAGAAGGGAGGGCGAGCGAGGGGCGAGCCGCATAGACGGGAGCGGGGCAGAGAGAGAGAGAGAGAGGGAGAGAGATGTAGTGGAGAGGAGGATCAAAGCATCTCGGTCACTACGGCGACAAGCGAGGATGAAACCAACAGCGAGTGTCTTTCTACTCAACCATAGTGGACCCCCCGTGTGTGTGTGTGTGTGTGTGTGTGTGTGTGTGTGTGTGTGTGTGTGTCAGTGTGTGTGCCAGTGTGTGTGTTTGATGCAACAAAGCGAGCTTGAAATTTGAAGTGTGTGAGAATTTGTGTTTAACGCCGTGAAAAGTGGGTAAAGAAAAAAAAACAGTGTGTCTGCGTCTAAATTCTGCAGCAGTTGTGAGTCACTGAATTTACTCTGAATCACACAAACGGACCAGAAGTATGAGGACGGCCGACAGCAGCTGAAGGCCCACTGCGCCCCAGCCATGCGACGAAGGCTGTGGCTGCATGGAAACTTTTTAGATGCTCATAGGTGTTTATTCAACATTTTAGGACAGAGTCATGCCAACACTTTGTGTCTGTTTCAACCGCAGTGGATGCACATTCCTGACAGTGAAGTGTGAAGGCATTTTGTGTGTTTTTTGTTGCCTTTTTGTGCTCATTTTGAATGTCTCTCTGGTCATTTTTAATCTCTTTCTGCTTGTTTTTGCGTCTCTTTTGGCCAACACTACCACAATGAATGCATAGTCTTGACAGTGTATGGAGGCATTTAGTGTGTCTTTGTGGTCATTTAGTGTCTGTTTGTGGTCATTTAGTGTCTGTTTGTGGTCATTTTGTGTCTCTTTGTGGTCATTTTGTGTCTGTTTGTGGTCATTTTGTGTCTCTTTGTGGTCATTTAGTGTCTCTTTGTGGTCATTTAGTGTCTGTTTGTGGTCATTTTGTGTCTCTTTGTGGTCATTTAGTGTCTCTTTGTGGTCATTTAGTGTCTCTTTGTGGTCATTTAGTGTATCTGTGGTCATTTTGTGTCTCTGTGGTCATTTAGTGTCTCTTTGTGGTCATTTAGTGTCTGTTTGTGGTCATTTTGTGTCTCTTTGTGGTCATTTTGTGTCTCTTTGTGGTCATTTTGTGTGTCTCTGTGGTCATTTTGTGTGTCTTTGTGGTCATTTTGTGTCTCTTTGTGGTCATTTTGTGTGTCTCTGTGGTCATTTTGTGTCTGTGGTCATTTAGTGTCTGTTTGTGGTCATTTTGTGTCTCTTTGTGGTCATTTAGTGTCTCTGTGGTCATTTTGTGTCTGTTTGTGGTCATTTTGTGTCTCTTTGTGGTCATTTTGTGTCTCTTTTTAGTGTCTGTTTGTGGTCATTTAGTGTCTCTTTGTTGTCAGTTAGTGTCTCTTTGTGGTCATTTTGTGTCTCTTTGTGGTCATTTTGTGTCTCTTTGTGGTCATTTTGTGTGTCTCTGTGGTCATTTTGTGTGTCTTTGTGGTCATTTTGTGTCTGTGGTCATTTAGTGTCTGTCTGTGGTCATTTTGTGTCTGTGGTCATTTTGTGTCTCTTTGTGGTCATTTTGTGTCTCTTTTTAGTGTCTGTTTGTGGTCATTTAGTGTCTCTTTGTGGTCATTTAGTGTCTCTTTGTGGTCATTTAGTGTCTGTTTGTGGTCATTTAGTGTCTCTTTGTTGTCAGTTAGTGTCTCTTTGTGGTCATTTTGTGTCTCTTTGTTGTCAGTTAGTGTCTCATGTAAAACAAAACGTCCAAAGATGCTGAATCTGAGGACAGGTGACCTAAAAGCTGCTCCTGGTGTTTGTGCTCCGTTCAGTGTGACTCTTTCTCAAAGTTAACAACAGAGATATTATTGGAAAAGATTAAAATAAACTATAATTGTCCTTTAGGTCCACCAGAGAGCATACATTATTGCATGGAACAATATTTAAATAAAGTGTTCTTTTGCTTTCATTCGTCTCCTTTCTATTATTCCGCATAAAGGAAAATACACGGACTTTCTGAGGACACTGCTGAGTGCATAAATGTACCGTTAGACGCTCGAATGAAATGGAAATACAAGCGGAGCCAGCACTGAATGTTCCTGCAACGCTGACTAACATTACAAGCTCTAATAACATTTTATAGAGGAGGAGAATTCAAACAATGTTCCTGTGAGGTTAGAACTGATCAGACGTTTCAGCTGCGACACTCAGAGGGTGTTTCAGAGATGTTAGATGATACAAAAATGTCTTCAGACGGTCTTATTTTTTAATGTAATGTGATACACGGTTTATGCAAAACCGAGAAATGGAGGAATGTTTTGACACTGTTATAAGTTCAGAGGCATTTTGTGTGTCTCTGTGGTCATTTTGTGTGTCTTTGTGATCGTTTTGTGTGTCTGTGGGCGTTTTGTGTGTCTCTGTGGTCGTTTTGTGTGTCTCTGTGGTCGTTTTGTGTGTCTTTGTGATCGTTTTGTGTCTTTTTGTGGTCGTTTTGTGTCTCTTTGTGGTCGTTTTGTGTGTCTGTGGGCGTTTTGTGTGTCTCTGTGGTTGTTGTGTCTCTTTGTGGTCATTTTGTGTGTCTCTGTGGTCGTTTTGTGTCTTTTTGTGGTCGTTTTGTGTGTCTCTGTGGTCGTTTTGTGTGTCTCTGTGGTCGTTTTGTGTGTCTCTGTGGTCGTTTTGTGTCTCTGTGGTCGTTTTGTGTCTCTGTGGGCGTTTTGTGTGTCTCTGTGGTCGTTTTGTGTGTCTCTGTGGTCGTTTTGTGTCTCTGTGGTCGTTTTGTGTGTCTGTGGGCGTTTTGTGTGTCTCTGTGGGCGTTTTGTGTGTCTGTGGGCGTTTTGTGTGTCTCTGTGGGCGTTTTGTGTGTCTGTGGGCGTTTTGTGTGTCTCTGTGGTCGTTTTGTGTCTCTGTGGTCGTTTTGTGTGTCTGTGGGCGTTTTGTGTCTTTTTGTGGTCGTTTTGTGTCTCTTTGTGGTCGTTTTGTGTGTCTCTGTGGTCGTTTTGTGTCTCTGTGGTCGTTTTGTGTCTCTGTGGTCGTTTTGTGTCTCTGTGGTCGTTTTGTGTCTGTGGTCATTTAGTGTCTGTTTGTGGTCATTTTGTGTCTCTTTGTGGTCATTTAGTGTGTCTGTGGGCGTTTTGTGTCTCTTTGTGGTCGTTTTGTGTGTCTGTGGGCGTTTTGTGTCTGTGGTCGTTTTGTGTGTCTGTGGGCGTTTTGTGTCTCTTTGTGGTCATTTAGTGTGTCTGTGGGCGTTTTGTGTCTGTGGTCGTTTTGTGTCTGTTTGTGGTCATTTTGTGTCTCTGTGGTCGTTTTGTGTCTGTGGTCATTTAGTGTCTGTTTGTGGTCATTTTGTGTCTCTTTGTGATCGTTTTGTGTGTCTGTGGGCGTTTTGTGTGTCTCTGTGGTCGTTTTGTGTCTCTTTGTGGTCGTTTTGTGTGTCTGTGGGCGTTTTGTGTCTCTGTGGTCGTTTTGTGTCTCTTTGTGGTCGTTTTGTGTCTCTGTGGTCGTTTTGTGTCTCTTTGTGGTCGTTTTGTGTCTCTGTGGTCGTTTTGTGTCTCTTTGTGGGCGTTTTGCGTGTCTCTGTGGTCGTTTTGTGTCTCTGTGGTCGTTTTGTGTCTCTTTGTGGTCGTTTTGTGTCTCTGTGGTCGTTTTGTGTGTCTCTGTGGTCGTTTTGTGTGTCTCTGTGGTCGTTTTGTGTCTCTGTGGTCGTTTTGTGTCTCTTTGTGGTCGTTTTGTGTGTCTGTGGGCGTTTTGTGTGTCTCTGTGGTTGTTGTGTCTCTTTGTGGTCATTTTGTGTGTCTCTGTGGTCGTTTTGTGTGTCTCTGGTCGTTTTGTGTGTCTCTGTGGTCGTTTTGTGTCTCTGTGGTCGTTTTGTGTCTCTGTGGTCGTTTTGTGTCTCTTTGTGGTCGTTTTGTGTCTCTTTGTGGTCGTTTTGTGTCTCTGTGGTCGTTTTGTGTGTCTCTGTGGTCGTTTTGTGTCTCTGTGGTCGTTTTGTGTCTCTTTGTGGTCGTTTTGTGTGTCTGTGGGCGTTTTGTGTGTCTCTGTGGTTGTTGTGTCTCTTTGTGGTCATTTTGTGTGTCTCTGTGGTCGTTTTGTGTGTCTCTGTGGTCGTTTTGTGTGTCTCTGGTCGTTTTGTGTCTCTGTGGTCGTTTTGTGTCTCTGTGGTCGTTTTGTGTCTCTTTGTGGTCATTTTGTGTGTCTGTGGTCGTTTTGTGTGTCTGTGGTCGTTTTGTGTGTCTCTGTGGTCGTTTTGTGTCTCTGGTCGTTTTGTGTCTCTTTATGGTTGTTTTGTGTGTCTCTGTGGTCGTTTTGTGTCTCTTTGTGGTCATTTTGTGTCTGTGGTAATTTTGCATCTTTTCGTGTTCATTTTGCATGTTCATATGGTAATTTTACATCTTTGTGATGATTTAGCATCTTTTTGTGGTAATTTTGCATCTTTTTGTAGTAATTTTGTATCGTTTTGCAGTAATTTTGCATGTTTTTGTGTTAATTTTGCATCTTTTGTCGTAATTTTACATCTTTTGTAGTAATTTTGTATAATTTTGCGGTAATTTTGCATGTTTTAGTGATGATTTTCCATCTTTCTGTGATTTTGCATCTTTTTGCAATCATTTAGAATGTTTTTGTGATTGTTTTGTATCTTTCTGTGGTAATTTTCCACCTTATTGCGATGAAAATGCATCTTTTGCATTAATTATACAGCCTTTGGTGTTGATTTTTCATCTTTTTGTGATTTTTTTCATCTTTTTGTCATAATTATGCATTTTTTGTGGTACCTTTGCACCTTTTTGTGATAAATATGCATCTTTTTGCTTTAATTGTACATCCTTTTGTTTTGATTTTACGCCTTTTTGTGGTGATTTTGCATTTTTATGTGGTGATTTTTGCATCTTTTTGTGACTTTTTTAAATTTTTCTGTGTTGATTTTCATCTTTTTGTGTTGATCTTACATCTCTTTGTTGTGATTTTGCTGCTGCAGAAACAGAAACATTGAAATCAAACCGTTTCTGGTTCAGTTTTCTCATTTCCCTGCTGGTCGTCTCACCTGTCGTCACTCCGCTGCACGAAATGATCTTTGAGAAGCAGAAGGAGGAAGTTAGCGAGGCGGTGAAAAGTCAAACATTCTGGAGGAATCGCTGGAGTCCGTGTCTGACCTCGGAGGAGACGAACGCCGCCGTCGAATCGTCGGGAGTCGCGACCCGCAATCGTCCGATCTGCCGAGGCGAGATGTTTGTTGTGCTTCTGGGTTGGAGGTCGAAAGTGTGAATAATCCGGCGATGGCTGATATCCAGGAGCCTCACAGGCCGGCAAATAAAGCCGTAATAAAAACGCTGCAGCACAAAAACCAGCTCCCAGCAGCTTATTTTCCTGCTCATCGCCTGTTTTTTTTCATCATTGTATCCATTAAATTATCATCTTCACTCAGCTTCTACAGAAAAAAACTGGATCTAAAAAGAGCTGCGGTTTGTTCCTCCGTTAGCATTTCAGCAGTTTTGCATTTGTTGTAAAAATGTTTTGACTTTTTATGGTGATTTTTGCACCTTTCTGTAGAAATTTGCATCGTTATGGAAAGATTTGGCATCCGTTTGCAGTAATTTGCATCTTTCTTTAGTGATTTTGCCTCTTTATTTGGAAATTTTGCGTCTTTTTTTCTGGTTTTTCCCTCTTAATATGGTCATTTTGCGTTTTTTTTTTGTGGTGCTTTTGCATCTTAATGTGATGATTTTGCATCTTTTTGTAATAAGTGTGCATCTTTTTGTCATGATTCCCCATCTTTTTGTGGCGATTTTCCATCATTCTATGGTAATTTTGCATATTTTTAAAGTGATTATGCATCTTTTAGTGATGGTTTTGCATCTTTTTTTAGATTGTGCATCTTTTTACAATAATTTTGCTCCTTTTTGTCTAGATTTTCCATCTTTTTGTGGCAATTTTCCATCTTTATATGTCAATTTTGTATCTTTTTGTGGTGATTTTGCATTTTTGTAGTAATTTTGCATCTTTTTGTGATGATTTTGCATCTTTTTGTGGTGATTTTGCATCTTTTTGTTGTAATTTTGCATCTTTTAATGATGGTTTTGCATCTTTTTGTGATGGTTTTGCATCTTTTTGCATTAATTTTGCATCTTTTTGCAGTAATTTTGCATCTTTTTGTGGTGATTTAGTGTATTTTGTGATGGTTTTGCATCTTTTTGCAGTAATTTAGTATCTTTTTGCAGTAATTTTGCATCTTTTTGTTGTGATTTTGCATCTTTTTGGAGTAATTTTGTGTCTTTTTGTGGTAATTTTGCATCTTTTTGTAGTAATTTTGTATCTTTTTGTAGTGATTTAGTGTTTTTTGTGATGATTTTGAATCGTTTTGCAGTAATTTTGCATCTTTCTGTGGTGAATTAGTGTTTTTTGTCATGATTTTGCACCTTTTTGTATTAATTTTGTATCTTTTTGTAGTGATTTAGTGTATTTTTGTGATGATTTTGCATCTTTTGCAGTAATTTTGCATGTTTTTGTGGTGAATTAGTGTTTTTTGTAATGATTTTTCATCTTTTTGTTATAATTTTCTATCTTTTTGCAGTAATTTTCCATCTTTTTGTGTCTCGTACCAGACCTCAGATGTGTTTTTCCTCCTAAATATCGTGTCTCTCTGATGAAGTTGTGAGGTTCAGACCTGATGGCAGAAACAGGCTGAATTCTGAGAATATTTCTCGACTGTTCCCCTCCACATCCCGTCTCTCCAGCGGATTATCTGAAAACAGATCCAGGGTTTTGTCTGGAGGTGAAGCCATGAACTGACTCTAAACTCCTGCTTTGAGTTGGATTTGCCTGAAATAAAAATTCCTGTGGTTGTTTGGTCCACGCCGAGGTTAAAGAAGCACAGGTTTAGCTGGAATATCTGCATGTTTTCTGATCCTGGAGGAAACCCGGCGTCTGTCTGAGAGTTCATCCTCAGCAGCCAAACACTCTGAGGTAACTCTGCAGCTTTTTCAGATGATTTTGCATCTTTATGTGATGATTTTGAGTCTTTTTACGATGTTTTTGCATTATTTTGTGCTGATTTTGTGTCTATTTGTGGTAATTCAATATCTTTTTGTGATGTTATTGCAGTAGTTGTGTATCTTTTTGTAGTAATTTTGTATCTTTTTGTGGTGATTTTGTGTCTTTTGCGATGATATTGCATCTTATGTGGTAATTTTGCATCTTTGTGTCATAATTTTACATGTTTTTGTAGTAATTTTGTATCTTTTTGCAGTAGTTTTGTATTTTTTTGCAGTGGTTTGTATCATTTTGTTGGAGTTTTCTATCTTTTTGTGGTAATTTTGCATCTTTTTGTGGTGATTTTGTCTTTTGCGATGACATTGCATCTTTCTGTCAGAAATTTGCATATTTTTGTCATAGTTTTGTATCTTTTTGTAGTAATTTTGCATCTTTTTGTAGTAGTTTTGTATCTTTTTGTCATAGTTTTGCATCTTTTTGTAGTAATTTTGCATCTTTTTGTGGTGATTTTGTGTCTTTTGCGATGATACTTCATCCTATGTGGTGATTTTGCATCTTTGTGGTGATTTTGCATCTTTTTGTGGTGATTTTGTATCTTTTGTGATGATATTGCATCTTATGTGGTGATTTTGCATCTTTTTGTCATAATTTTGCATCTTTTTGTAGTAATTTTGCATCTTTTTGTGGTGATTTTGTGTCTTTTGCGATGATACTGCATCCTATGTGGTGATTTTGCATCTTTTTGTGGTGATTTTGCATCTTTTTGTAGTAATTTTGCATCTTTCTGTAGTAATTTTGTATCTTTTTGTAGTAATGTCTCTGTTTGCAGTAGTTTTGTATCTTTTTGAGGTCAAACAATCCTGAATTCAGCTGGAACATCTGCATGTTTTCTGCTTTGACCTGCAGCAGGTCTGATCCTGGAGGAAACCCGGCGTCCGTCTGCAGGAGGCCTCAGACTTCATCCAAACACGCCGACACATCATCTGCCTCCTGATGACACAAAGAGAGAAACATCCAGCCTCTCGCCTCAGCGTTTTCCTTTCAGCTCCTCCCTCCGTCTCTGAAATATTTAACGCACATTACAATGAGAAAAGGTGCATTTATTTCAGCGTGAGTGTGAGCCAGAAACTAATGAAAAGATTCCCTGACTTTGGCGTTTGAGAAGAGAAATGGGAGCGTTCAGCGCCGCCGTTTGTTCGGCGTATCAAAGAGCTGCAGACTTCCTCCTTTTCTTTCGCTGTCTGCTCTCATTTAGCCTCATCTCAAACCAGTTTGGTACTTACACATGTAACTATCCAAATTCAATTTTCTGTGGGTATTTCTAATGCAGTGCATACATTAAAAAGCGTATTTGCACGAGGCGAGCTGAATAGCTTGAAAAGAGGAACTCCTCCAGTCGGGCTTATTACCCTCATGCCTGGACTCTGGCGGGGAGCAATTAATCATGTTTTTGCTTTGGGTTACAATACTGATTTCCATCTCTGCACAAAGGAAATGTAATATTTTGGGAGCTGTGAATTCATCCGGCGGTCGGTACAGTTTGGCTCTGAGGCTTTTTCTGCTCCCCGCCGAGCTCAGCGCCGTAGAATAATGTGAGAGGAGCTGGAAGACGAGCGGCTGGCGCTCAGCTGGACGCTGGAAATGAAGCCGCCGCCTGTCTGCCGTTTATTTTTTATTTAATCTGATGTTTCTGTGGGCCAGAGGGAGGTTTTATGAAGCTGTGTCTGACGACGATGAGTTTGCAGACACAATCGGAGCTTCACCCCGAACCTCCTCAGAACATCTGGTTCTTCATCTCCAGTAACTTCATCAATGATCAGAGTTCCACCTTCAGATGGGAGTATTTCCAGAGGTACACTTGAAATAACCTCAAAAAGACATAAAATCACCACAAAACCACTTCAAAATGGCACAAATCACCATAAAAAGTCTCAAAATGTTCACAAATGATGTAAAATAACCTCAGAAAGACATAAAATCCCCATGAAATGCTGCAAAATCGCATCAAAATGAGCACAAATACGGTGCAAACATGCACAAAATCATGATAAAATCACACAAAATCACCACCAAAATGTACAAAATTAATTATAAAAGGCACAAACCACCAAAAAAACCCTCAAAATCGCTGCAAATTACATGAAATATCCTCAATAAGACTCAAAATTGCCACAAAAAGACTTAAAATCGCCACATATGATGTGAAATAACGTCAAAAAGACATAAAATCCCCACAAAACCACTTCAAAATGGCACAAATCACCGTAAAAAGTCTCAAAATGTTCACAAAAGATGTAAAATAACCTCAAAAAGTCATAAAATCCCCATGAAATGCTGCAAAATCACTTCAAAATTAGCACAAGTACGCTGCAAACATGCACAAAAACACACAAAATCACTCCAAAAATGTGCCAAATTAATTATAAAAGGCACAAATCACCAAAAAAAAAATCAAAATCGCTGCAAATTACATGAAATATCCTCAATAAGACTCACAGTTGCCACAAAAAGACTTAAAATCGACACAAATGATGTGAAATAACATCAAAAAGACATAAAATCCTCATGAAATGCTGCAAAATCGCGTCAAAATTAGCACAAATACGCTGCAAACATGCACAAAATCATGATAAAAGCACACAAAATTACCACAAAATTGTGCAAAATTAATTATAAAAGGCAAAAACCACCAAAAAAACCCTCAAAATCGCTGCAAATTACATGAAATATCCTCAATAAGACTCAAAATTGCCACAAAAACACTTAAAGTTGACACAAATGATGTGAAATAACATCAGAAAGACATAAAATCACCATGAATCACCACAAAACCACTTCAAAATGGCACAAATCACCGTAAAAAGTCTCAAAATGTTCACAAAAGATGTAAAATAACCTCAAAAAGACATAAAATCCCCATGAAATGCTGCAAAATCGCATCAAAATGAGCACAAATACGGTGCAAACATGCACAAAATCATGATAAAATCACACAAAATCACCACCAAAATGTACAAAATTAATTATAAAAGGCACAAACCACCAAAAAAAACTCAAAATCGTCGCAAATTACATGAAATATCCTCAATAAGACTCAAAATTGCCACAAAAAGACTTAAAATCGACGAAAATGATGTGAAATAACCTCAAAAAGACATAAAACGCTAGAAAATCACATCGAAAAGACAATTACCACAAATAACATTAAATCACCACAAACAGATCTGAGACTACCACACAGTTAAAAAAAAAAAGTGCACTATCGCCACAAAGAGACTGAAAAGACAGTAACGTGCACATTTTTGTGGTCACTTTGTGTGTTTTTGTCATGATTTTGAACTTTCCGTGCATGCTTGCAGCGTATTTCTGATCATTTTGAAGTGAATTTTCAGCATTTCGTGGTGATTTTGTGTCTTTTTGAGGTTATTTCACGTCATCTGTGCCAGTTTCGAGTGTTTTTGTGGTGATCTGTGCCTTTTGTAGTCGATTTTGTGTCTTTTCATGCAGAAAAGTAAAGATGTTTTATGAACAGTTTCTTTCTGTCTGAGGCGACGGATCGCAGTGTTTCTTTCCAAACCAGTCGCTCAGACGATCCGTCAGCCGGCGACGCGACAGGTGAGCAGACAGGTGTGTGTTTAGAGTGTGTTATACTGTGTGTTTAGAGTGTTTTTGTGTTGTTAGAGTGTATTTATTTGGTGTTGGGTGTGCATTTAGAGTGTTTATTGTTGTTAGAGTGTGTTTATTGTGTGTTTATTGTTGTTAGAGTGTGTTTATTGTGTCTAGAGTGTGTTTATTGTTGTTAGAGTGTGTTTATTGTTGTTAGAGTGTGTTTATTGTTGTTAGTGTGTTTAGAGTGTAATTAGAGTGCATTTACACCCCCTGTCAAAAGTTTTGAGACGGGTTCTCATTCATTTGAATGAGAAGCTGTCTCAAAACTTTTGACAGGGGGTGTAGAGTGTATTTAGAGTGTTTTTAGTGTATTTAATGTGTGTTTAGTGTATTTAGCCTGTGTTTATTGTGTGTTTATTGTGTGTTTAGAGTGTTTGGAGTGTGTCTGGAGTATTTTGTGTGTTTAGTGTGTTTATTGTGATTAGAGTGTGTTTACAGTGTGTTTAGAGTTGTTAGCGTGTGCGTAGAGTGTGCATTCATTGTGTATGTGTTGTGTGTTTACCTGCTGCAGCTTTTAATCACTGCTCTTTAATTGTGGGCTTGATGACGGGGGCGTCCGTCTGAATCCAGAGGAACCTTGGGAAACCGTCGTCTCGTTCAGAATCTGTCCCTTTTCATTTCCAGCTCCTCCCATTAGAGGTTTATTAAAATTCTCGCCGTGGATAATGGATGCTTTCTAGCCATTAGCGGGACGTGGGCTCCACCGGATTACTGTGCGACGTGCCCTTGGTTTGTGAGCGGCGCGAAAAGAAAAGAACCTGCCTCTGAAGGGGAAATGAAAACCCACAGAGCAGCTTTTTATTTCCATGTTTATCACCTTGAGTCTCGATGAAAACCTATAAAGCATCAGAAGTGGGAAACAAAACGCACAAACACACACTCCTGTCTGCGGTGAAAAGCTCGAATCAGTTTTCTGACACCCGATCATTTTTCCTGCGTCGCTCCCAAAACACACATCAGAGAAAATAGCTTCCAGCCAAACAACTAAAACAACAACAGCGAGAGGTTTGTGCAGATCTGCAGATATGAGGTGTTTAAGGTTTACCTGCAAAGTTCACACAAATGTTTGCTCAAAGATTTCCACAGTTCCAGCTCCTTAAAACACGGATTTATTCAACAATGCTGATTTCTGCTCTCATGTTTAGGGGACATGTGTAGATTCTGGCTCATTTAGTAGAAAATCAGTCGAGTCTGGACCAAGTTTGTGGTTGTTTTGTGTCTTTCTTGTTCATGTTGTGTTCATTTTGTGTAATGCTGTTTTTCTGTGACTTTGTCATTTTGTGTTAGATTCGTGACACTTTAGTTTGTTTTATGGTTCTTTTGTGTCTCATTGTGGCTGTTTTGTGTCTACTTGTGGCTGTTTTGTGTAAACTTTTGGTTGTTTTGTGTCAATTTTTGGACATTTTGTGTCTCTTTGTATTGTTTTGCATCTGTTGATGTTTTGCAAATTTTTGTGGTTGTTTTGTGTCTCTTTGTGGTCGTTTTGTGTCAATTTTTGGACACTTTGTGTCTGTGTGGTTGTTTTGTGTTTTGCAAAATACCTGTCTACAGTCGAGCTTAATATCAGAATATTCTATTACCTATTATCATTATTATTATTATCTATTGCTCCCGCTATGAATATTAAAATACGCCGAACCATTTGTCCTGTATCATAGCTACATGTATGACGTTTGCAGCAAAAAAATAAAAATAAAAAACGCGTGAAAATCAGTTTAATATTCAGAGTTAAGATGGATTAAATGCGCTGTCAAACAGCGCTGAGTGGAGCGGATGACCGGACCAAGATGGCGGCCGTATTTCTCGCTGCGCAGCAGCCCGAGCAGCGTCTACTCTTTATTATGTCTATGGTTTTTTGTGCCTGTTTTAGTTGTTTTGTGTCTCTTTGTGGTTGTTTTGTGTCTCTTCGTGGTCATTTTGCATCTCGTTGTTACTGTTTTGGCCACTGTGTCTCTTTGTGGCTGTTTTGTTTCTTTTCGGTTCTTTTGTGCCTCTTCCTGGTTATTTTGCATCTCATTGTTGCTGTTTTGTGTCTGTTTTTGGCTTGTTTTGTGTCTGTTTTTGGCTTGTTTGTGTCTATTTTTGTCTGTTTTCCATCCATTAATGTGTGTTTGTGTCTATTTTTGACTGAAACAGAGGCTTATCATGTCAGACGGCAGACGAAACGTGGAATCTACTTCCTGTGAGTCAAAGAGGAGCTGAACATCCTGCCGAACGTCTCTGCGATGCTAAATGCAGTTTCGCCCTGAAGGAGTCTTTCAGACGTGCAGAGAGCAGCCAGACCATTAAGACTTCCATAAAACCATGAAGCCGGTGGAGGTTTCTGAGAGCAGGATTGATGCAGTCGACTTTCTCCTCTCTCCTCCTGACAGCAGCAGTTTGTCTGCAGCAGTAATGGACCGAGCTGCAGCCCGACGGCTTCACGTCGGCCCATCATCGCGTCTTTCTGCTGCCAATCCGGAACAAAAACAGTCGGATGTGCCAATTAGAGCTGCCGTTTCCCGTCCCAGAGACTCAAAGCCAGCCGCCGTTTATTCATTTATTCACGCGTCGGGGCAACACCTGGAGTTACGGGATTGAAAAAGCATCCCGAACGTTTTGATTCCTCTTTCGCAGCTCCGTCGTTATTTATTAGCCGCCTTTATTTCATTTGTCGGATCAAACCGCTCCGTTATTCTCTCTCCTGCGACTGATCAAACTTTTAACCGACTGATCAAAAGTGCGTTTGAGCTTCCTCGCTCCGTTTTGATGAGCGCGTGTTAAAGAATCCCTTTCAAGCTCCTTTTTCCTCCTGAGGGAATCGGATAACAACAGTTTGTAGAGCTGCAGGCGTCCGGAGGAGCCTTCAGATCAGCCAAAAGAAGGAAGTTTCAGGCTCCAAACCGAATTATATTTCACTTATTTTATCCTCGTCCAGGCTGATTGATGACTAGTCTTCAGTCTAAAGCTCCACCGCCTCCCACCGACTGGAAACTTCCTGATCAGAAACTATTATCGTATTTAAGATGCTGTCTGTTAGACTTTAGCTTCATATATCAAATACTTTTGATGTTTTTTGCAGTTGTATCACAAAAACAAAACTACTGAGAGTAGTAGGACAAACATTTTAGTTTCAGACAGAAAGTAAATTATTTGATCCACTGGTTTTTGTCATTTTTATCTCATTTTGCTCATTTTTGTCTCATTTTGCTTTTTTAAAAGCTCATTTTGCTCATTTTTGTCTCATTTTGGCGACTTCCTGTCTCATTTTTCTCAGTTGTCTTGTTATTCTTATTTTTTTTATCTCATTTTGGTCTTTATCTGTGTTTTGTGTTGATTTGTGGTTGTTTTGTGTCTCTGGGGTTGTTTTGTGTCTCTTTATGCTTGATTTGTGTCTCTTTAATTGTTTTGTGTGTCTTTTGATTATTTTGTGTCTCCTTGTGGCTGTTTTTTGTCACTTTTTGGTTGTTTTGTGTCTCTTTGTGGTTGTTTTGTGTCTCTTTGTAGTTGTTTTGTGTCTCTTTGTAGTTGTTTTGTGTCTGCTTGTGACTGTTGTATTTTTCCTTGTGCTTGTTTGGTGTTTTTTTGTTTCACTTTTTCATCTCTTTTTGCCCGTTTTGTGTGGATTTTGTGGCTGTTTTATTCCCACTTGTTTCATGCTTTTGTGGCAGGTTTTCATCTCTTTTTAGCTGTTTTTCGTCTATTTTTGACTCTTTTATTTCCATTGTTTTATGTTTTTAGTGGCAATATTTCATCTCTTTTTGCCCATTTTGTGTTGTTTTCTTGTCGGTTTTATTCTCCTCTTACTTGTTTTGTGTTTCTTTTATTTCACTTTTTCATCTCTTTTTGCCCACTTTGTGTGTTTTTTTTGTCAGTTTTATTCCCCTCTTACTTGTGTTGTGTGTTTTTCTTTCACCTTTTCATCTCTTTTTGCTCACTTTGTGTTGGTTTTTTGGCTGTTTTATTCCCCTCTTACTTGTTTTGTGTTTTTTTTTTGTTTAGTTTTTCATCTCTTTTTGCCCACTTTGTGTGTTTTTTTGTCAGTTTTATTCCCCTCTTACTTGTGTTGTGTGTTTTTCTTTCACCTTTTCATCTCTTTTTGCTCACTTTGTGTTGGTTTTTTGGCTGTTTTATTCCCCTCTTACTTGTTTTGTGTTTTTTTTGTTTAGTTTTTCATCTCTTTTTGCCCACTTTGTGTGTTTTTTTGTCAGTTTTATTCCCCTCTTACTTGTTTTGTGTTTATTGTTTCACTTTTTCATCTCTTTTTGCCCATTTTGTGTGTTTTTTTTGTCAGTTTTATTCCCCTCTTACTTGTTTTGTGTTTATTGTTTCACTTTTTCATCTCTTTTTGCCCACTTTGTGTGTTTTTTGTCTATTTTATTCCCCTCTTACTTGTTTTGTGTTTATTGTTTTACTTTTTCATCTCTTTTTGCCCATTTTGTGTGTGTTTTTGTCAGTTTTATTCCCCTCTTACTTGTTTTGTGTGTTTATTGTTTCACTTTTTCATCTCTTTTTGCCCACTTTGTGTTGTTTTTTTGGCTGTTTTATTCCCCTCTTCACTTGTTTTTCCCTCTTCTCTCCTTCCCCTCCGTCAGCTCGTCCACGTTTCTGCTCCATCTTCACATCCAGCTGAGCTTCTGAAGAGTAAATATATTTATGAGTCCTGACCCGTGATCGCTCATTATCCCCCAAAACTCTCGGAGCTCTTCTCCTCTCGCCGACACGAGGACACTTTCACTCCATAATAAAGCTTTTCACGGCTCATAATTGCCTCTCATTACCTCGGCATTTATCTGCCTCCCGTCTCCTTAGCGGGATAAGAATCAATCAATGGCCGCCGCCGCCCGCTGCCGCCGCCTCTCCGGCTGCAGTCGGAGGGAAGATGGCGGGTTGAGGAGTGGATTAGGGCCTGGAGCTCTCATCCCGTCCTAATGGGCTTCTTCACGCCGCGCTCACCTAATCACCCATATCAAACCCTCTCAGAGCCGCCGCAGCCTCTTATTTATTTGATTTCGCTCACATTAAATTATATAGGATTTAGGAGAGGGATTAAATTTTTACACTTGTAAGAAGCCTCAGCCACTTAATTAGGGCTGGAAATAATACCGCAATTATTTTTGCGGTGGTCGAGAATGGAATTTTTATGGCCTCGGAGTATTTAAGTTAATTATAACGTCACACTCCGACTCCTGATTCCTGCTCACAAAGTTTGCAGCGCTTTGTTTTTTGGTGGTGGTGGTGTTGTTTTCAGTCTGCTGTGCCTTTTGTGTCCCATTTTGGTCTTTTTTCTCCAAGTTTTGTCCCGTTTTGGTCATTTTTGTACAATTTTTGTCCCATTTTGGTCATTTTTGTCCCATTATGGTCATTTTTGTCGAATTTTTGTCCCATTTTGGTCCATTTTTATCCAATTTCTGTTCCTTTTTTTGGTCATTTTTCTCGAATTTTTGTCCCATTTTGATCATCTTTGTCCAATTTTTGTCCCATTTTGGTCATTTTTGTCCCATTATGGTCATTTTTGTCGAATTTTTGTCCCATTTTGGTCCATTTTTGTCCAATTTGATCCATTTAACACTCATATTAATAATTTAAGTGTAACTATACATTTTTGTCCAATTTTGATTAATTTTCTGTCCCATTTTGGTCCTTTTGACTTTTATATTGGTGATTTAACTTTCAATTTATGCATTTTTGTGCCATTTTAGTGTTATTTTAGTCCTTTTATCTCTCAGATTAGCAATTTAAATGTCAGTATATGCATTTTTGTTCAATTTTGGTTAATATTCCATCTCATTTTGGTCCGCTTGACTTTCATGTTGGTAATTTAAGTGTCAATTTATGCATTTTTGTCCCATTTTGGTCCATTTTGTGTCTTATTTTAGCAATTTTTGTTCAATTTTTATCCTTTTGTGCTTCATTTTGGTAATTTTGTCTTTATTTGGTCATTTTTGTCTCATTTTTGTTGATTTAGTCAACAGACATTGGCTGTTTTGTGTCTTGATTTATGATTTTCTTGTTCCATTTTTGTCTTTAATAATCATTTTGTGTTTCTTTTTGGTCATGCTTTATCACTAAGTCTCATTTTTATGTGTCATTTCATGCATTTTTGTCCCATTTTGGGCCATTTTTGGTCTTATTTTGGTAATTTTTGGTCTTATTTTGATCCTTTTCTGTTTCATTTTAGTCATTTTTGTCCCATTTTGGACCATTTTTGGTCTTATTTTGGTCATTTTTGTGTCATTTTGATCAATTTTTGTCCCATTTTGGTCCATTTTCTGTCTCGTTTTGGTCCTTTTTGTCCCATTTTCTCTTGTTTTTCTTATTTTCGCTCGTATTTAATTAGATCGGATTTCGAAGAGGGATTAAACTTTTACACTTCCACAAGCCTCAACCACCTAATTAGGGCTGGAATTAATACTGCAATTATTTCAGTGGAGGTGGAGAATGGAATTTTAATATTTAGTTAATTATAACATCTCACTCTGATGGCTGATTTCTGCTCAGAAAGTTTGGTTTTTTGTTGTTGTTGTTGTTGGATTCAGGTTTTTTGTTGTGTTTTTTTTCAATCTGCCGTGACTGCGAGGCCATTGTTGTGCAGTCTGTTGTTTATCAGTGCCGCTGGTATCGGTAACACAGCTCATCATTCACTGCCATATTGTTCCGGCAAACAATGGATCTGTGTTCGCGGCGTGCGCTACAGAAATCTGATTTAGCGATCAACGGGCTCCATGGTTTTGTCTTCCACACAATGAGCCGTGATGAGACGGTGACGAGCTCCAGGTGGAACAATGGCAGCGGCCGGTCCTCCGCTCTACCTGCGGGTTTTGTTGTGGTTTTTTTCTGCTTTTTTATTGGCTTCATCTGCAAAAATAAACCTGATTGTTCTCAGAGTGCAGCTTCAGACACAACAGATCCATTAAAACTGTTCCAGGGATTCAGTCAGATGAATAAACTCTGATTAGTTGTTGGGTAAAACATCGACGCTGGAGATGCAAACTTCTTAATGGATAGTCGTCAGTGTTCTCTGTCTGATTGGTTAATGTCAGTCATTTTATGTCCTGTTTTGGTTGTTTTTGTCCATTTTTGGTCTTTTTCAGTGTCATTTAGGTCCTTTGATGTCTCAATTTATTCATTTCTGCCCTAATTTGGTCCATTTGTGTCTGATATTGATCATTTTGTGTCTTTACTTTGATATTTTTTGTCCTATTTTGGCCCCTTTACATCCTGTTTTGGTCATTTTATTCCTCTGTGTTTTCATTTTTGTCTAACTTTGATACATTTGTGTCTCAATCTGGTCATTTTTGTCCCGTTTTAGCTCTTCTGTTCATCTCAGCAGTCATTTTATGTCTCAAGTTATGCATTTTTGTCCCATGGTCCCTTTTCCTGACTCATTTTGGTCATTTTGTCCTATTGTGACTCTTTTGTGTCTTATTTTGGTCATTTTTGTTCCATTTTTGACTCTTTTCTGTGTCATTTTGCTCATTTTTGTCTAATTTTATCCTTTTTCTGTGTCATTTTGTTGTCATTTTATTTTTTCTGTCTGACTTGGGTCCATTTAAGGACTTTTGGTCCATTTCTGTCCTTTTTTGACTCTTTTGTGTCTTATTTTGTAATTTCCGTTCTATTTTAGTGCTTTTTTTCTCTTATTTTGTTCCATTCTGTGTCTCATTATGTTCATTTTTGTCCTGTTTTAACTCTTTTATGTCTTAATTTGGTCACTTTTGTTCTATTTTTCTTTGTTTTTGTCCAGTTTTGGTCTTTTTCAGTGTCATTTTGGTTCCATTTTTGTTCCATTTTAGTACATTTTTTTCCAGCGTTGGTCATTTTTGTCCTTTTTTGACTATTTTGTGTCTTATTTTTGTAACTTTCGTTCTATTTCAGTGTTTTTTTTCTCTTATTTTGGTCCATTCTATGTCTCATTTTGGTTAATTGTGTCCTGTTTTAACTCTTTTGTGTCTTATTTTGGTCATTTTCATTCTATTTTAGTCTTTTTTTTCTCGTATTTTGGTCCATTCTAGGTCTCATTTTGGTCATTTTTGTCCTGTCTTTACTCTTTTGTGTCTTATTTTTGTCATTTTCATTCTATTTTATTCTTTTTTTTCTCTTATGCTGGTCCATTCTGTGCCTCATTTTGGTCATTTTTGTCCAGTTTTAACTCTTTTCTGTCTTATTTTTGTAATTTCCGTTCTATTTTCCTCTTTTTTTCTCTTATTTTGGTCCATTCTATGTCTCATTTTGGTCATTTTTTACCTGTTTTAACTCTTTTGTGTCTCATTTTGGTAATTTTTGTCCTGTTTTAACTCTTTTGTGTCTTATTTTAGTCATTTTTGCCCTGTTTCGTTTCTCATTTTGGTAATTTTTGTCCTGTTTTAACTCTTTTGTGTCTTATTTTAGTCATTTTTGCCCTGTTTCGTTTCTTGTTTCGGTAATTTTTGTCCTGTTTTAACTCTTTTCTGTCTTATTTTTGTAATTTTCGTTATATTTTTGTCTTTTTTCTCTTATTTTGGTCCATTCTATGTCTCATTTTGGTCATTTTTGTCCAGTTTTAACTCTTTTCTGTCTTATTTTTGTAATTTTCGTTATATTTTTGTCTTTTTTTCTCTTATTTTGGTCCATTTTGGTCCATTTGGTTTATTTTAACTCGTATTTTATTTGGCTGCCATCGAGCTCTAACTCCAGATAAGACTCTGGATGTTTTTTTTTGTCGTGCTTCGTCCGTCTCCACCAGGAGAAACCACTCTAACGCTGCAGACTCGTTGCTGATGTTAAAGTGAAGCAAAGCGCTGAGAGATGCCGGTGAGGAGCTGGACGTCGGTGTAGGAGGCAGCCCGGAGGAAAAACATCGGTTCAATGAGTTCAGAGCAGAAAGCAGCAGCTGCATGTGGGAATAGGAGGAGGAAAGGTTGTGTGTCCGTGGCGTGCACACATTAGAGGAAACGGCACCTCCAGGCCTCCATTAGCCGCTCGGCTACGTGCAGGTTAGCCGCTCACAGCCTTTCAGTGCTGTTGTCTCTTACTGTGGTCATTTTTGCTTTGTTCCAGCCCTTTTCTGTGGCATTTTGTTTTCCGTTTTATTCATTTCTGTCAGAGTTTGTTCGATTTGTGTCTCATTTTGGTCATTTTTGTCCAATTATAACTTTTGTGTTTTATTTTAGTGATTTCTTTGCCATTTTAATCTCATTTTAGGTCTATTTTATTCGTTTTTGTTCCTTTTTTTAGTCCTTTTGTCTATCATAGTGGTTATTTAAGTCTCAGTTTATGCATTTTTGTCTAAATTTGGTCCATTTTTGTCTCAGTTTGGTGGCTTTTGTCTTATTTTGGTCCATTTTGGTCCCTTTCTTGTCCAATTTTGGTCCATTTTGAACTTATTTTGGTCATTTTTGTGTCTCATGTCATTCGTTTTTGTCCCATTTTAGTCTATTTGACTCTCTTATTCATAATTTAACTGTCAATTTATGCCTTTTAGTCCTGTTTAAATCCATTTTGTGTCTCATTTTGGTCATTTTTGTCCAATTATAACTTCTGTGTTCTATTTTAGTGATTTCTTTGCCATTTTAATCTCATTTTAGGTCTATTTTATTCGTTTTTGTTCCTTTTTTTAGTCCTTTTATCTATCTTAGTGGTTATTTAAGTCTCAGTTTATGCATTTTTGTCTAAATTTGGTCCATTTTTGTCTTAGTTTGGTGGGTTTTGTCTTATTTTGGTCCATTTTTGTCCAATTTTGGTCCATTTTTTTTAACTTATTTTGGTCATTTTTGTGTCTCATGTCATTCGTTTTTGTCCCATTTTAGTCTATTTGACTCTCTTATTCATAATATAAGTGCCTTTTTTGTCCTGTTTTAGTCCATTGTGTGCCTCATTTTGGTCATTTTTGTCCAGTTTTAACTTTTATATTTTATTTTAGTGATTTCTATTCTGTTTTAATCACATTTTTAGGTTTAATTTTATTCGTTTCTGTCCCATTTTAGTCCTTCTGTCTGTCATAGTGGTTATTTAAGTCTCAGTTTATGCATTTTTGTCTAAATCTTGTCCATTTTTGTCTCAGTTTGGTGGCTTTGGTCCTATTTTGGTCCATTTCGGTCGCTCTGTGTCTCATTTTGTCCTATTTTGACCCATTTGTGTCTCATTTTGGTCATTTTTGTCCCATTATTGCTTATTTTAGTCAATGGACATATGATTCTCTCCATCGTGGTGAATCTTGTGTCTCAATTTATGATTTTTTTATTCCATTTTTGTGTCATTTAGTCTCATTTTTATGTAATTTTGGTCATTTTTCTCTCATTTTGGTCATTTTTTTCCCCCAATTTTCGTCCTTTTGTGTCTCAAACTAGTCATTTAAATCTCAATTTATGCACTTCTATCCCATTTTGGTCCATTTTTTGTCCCATTTTGACCATTTTTTATAATCTCATTTTGGTCATTTTTGTCCCATTTTTGCTTTTTCAGTCAATGGACATATGATTCTCGCCATCGTGGTGAATTTTGTGTCTCAATTTATGATTTTTTTTATTCCATTTTTGTGTCATTTAGTCTCATTTTTATGTAATTTTGGTCATTTTTCTCTCATTTTGGTCATTTTTTTCCCCCAATTTTCGTCCTTTTGTGTCTCAAACTAGTCATTTAAATCTCAATTTATGCACTTCTATCCCATTTTGGTCCATTTTTTGTCCCATTTTGACCATTTTTTATAATCTCATTTTGGTCATTTTTGTCCCATTTTTGCTTTTTCAGTCAATGGACATATGATTCTCGCCATCGTGGTGAATCTTGTGTCTCAATTTATGATTTTTTTAAATTCCATTCTTGTGTCATTTAGTCTCATTTGTGTGTCATTTGGTCTCATTTTTGTGTAATTTTAGTCATTTTTGTCCCATCTTGTCTGACTTCTGTCCACTTGCGTCTCAATTTAGTCATTTAGTCTCATTTTTAGTTCTCATTTTTTCCATTTTGGTCCTTTTTGTCCTCACAAATGAGTAATTTAAGTTGGAATGTTTGCATTTTCTGTCTCATTTTGGTCATTTTTGTTTAATTGTTGTGTCTCATTTTTTCTACATCTCAAAATAGTCCAAACAGTTTCTGATCTGGAGTCGGCAGAATGACCGAATGGGGGAAAAACTTGACAGAAACACAACTAGTTTGCAGTTAAATTATAATAACTTTGCTTTGTCTGCAGATGCTCAAACTTACAGACCGTAAATCAGAAGATCTCGACCTGAATCTCCTCATTATTCGGCGTTATCGTCTTAATTTAAGTTGACGTTCCTGTTTTCCGATAAATAAACTAGAAATATTAGCTGGGCTGAGGTGCTCCGACAGTTTACTTCCCTGCTGGCTGAAGTTTTCTGTTGAGTTTTCAGAAAGTGAACAGAAAGTTTAGGAGAGCTTCAATTATTCATACCTGGCAGATCTCACGCCGTCAGAGCTGGAGTTATCTGCTAAACCTGTGGCTGGAATCACCTCAGAACCAGAAAACTTGCTGTTTATTAAATCCTACGGCGTCCGGCTTGTGTGTTTTTTTTCTTTTAATACAGTGACAGCAGAGAGAAAACAACACGTCCAGACGGCACAAGGAGGGATGTAACGGCAGAAAGCAGCTGTGATGTGGATGTAAACAGCTGCAGGACGGCGGCTGCTTGATCCAGCGCTGGTTTCCTGGCGAGGCCGGAGGGTTCCGCTGGTCCCACGAGGCCCGGCGAGGTGTTCAACCACAGAAGAAGAAGAAGACCTCCAGCTGTGATTGACAGCCTCTAAAAAACAAACAGCTGAGAGTTAAAGGTAGAGGAATAATCCCACGGCACTCAAACTTTAACAAAGAGCTGCAGAGGCGGAGAAACAGAGATCCGTCCTGATTGGATGGAATCGGGTCAGTTTGGGCACTTTTGTCGCATTTTAGTCAATTTTGTGTCTTATTTTGATCATTTTTGGTCCATTTTCTGTTTCATTTTGGTCATTTTTAGCCCATTTAAAACTCTTTTTAGTGTCATTTTGGTCATTTTTGGTCTGTTTTCTGTTTCGTTTTGGTCATTTTCTTCTATTTTGATCCATTTTGTGTCTTATTTTGGTCATTTTTGATCCATTTTCTGTTTCATATTGTCATTTTTAGCCCATTTAAAACTCTTTTTTGTGTCATTTTGGTCATTTTTTGGTCCGTTTTCTGTTTCATTTTGGTCCTTTTCTTCCATCTTGATCCATTTTGTGTCTGATTTTGGTCCATTTGTCTCCCAATTTAGTCATTTAGTCTCATTTTAGGTCACATTTTATGAATTTCTGTCCGATTTCAGTCCTTTTCTGTTTGATCATTTTTAGCCCATTTAAAACTTTTTTTGTGTCATTTTAGTCCATTATTGTCCCATTTTGACACTTGTGTGTCTGATTTTGTTCATTTCTGTTCCATTTTGGACCATTTTTTTGTCTCATTTTGGTCATTTTGACTCTTTTCTGTCTTGTCAGGGTCATTTTTGTTCTATTCTAGCCTTTTTGTGTGTCATTTTGCCTCATTTTAATCTGACTTTGGTCCATTTCTGTCTCAGTTTGGTCATTTTTGTGCCTCATTTTATGAGTTTTTGTTCCATTTTGTTAGTTTTGACTCTCATATTGGTAATTTAATTTTCAATTTAAGCATTTTTGTGCAATTTTGGTCCATTTGGTCTCTTTCATGTAAATATATAGACACAGAAATAGGAAGAATAGAGCTGCAGGACTTCAGATTGAAAAATGAACCACGGTGAGGAAAAATGAGTCAAGAGCAGAAAACAACGAGGAGTTCAGAGGAGATTATTGACAAAGGTCATGTTTTAAATCTTCTTCGACCGGTCTATAGTCATTTTCAGACAGATTTGACATATTTTTTTAACCAATTTTAACAATTTTTCAGCTATTTTGCATATTTTAGACATGTTTCAGGTCATTTTGGACGGATTTTGAGTCATTTTTCTGCACATATTTGAAATGAGCCACGACTCTGAATCCCAACAACCAGTCAGATGAACCCCAGCAGCTCCAGGTGAAGTCCGTTAGTTCATTAGTCCGTTAGTTCGTTAGTTCCTTAATCTGAACTCAGGTGAGTGAAGCTCAACCTGAAGCCGGAAAAGCAGCTTCATGTGTTTACAAAATTCTAAACTTTAATCTGAAATGTCCACAAAAATGTTGAAAACGAGCCTTTTTGTTCGGCTTCTTCTTTCTGAAAAATCAGAGTTTGTGTTTCCAGAATCGCGAGCGGCTGCAGGTTGTTTGGAGGAAAATGAAAGCAAAGGAGCTGAAGGAATGAAACATCGGGATTATTAGTCGGTTTTATTTCTGTCAGATTACGCCTGTCACCGTTCGGCTTCACAGTCTGAGCTTCCATTAACTGTAAAAACACATTTACACAAAACTCTTCTTCATGTCTGATTCATCGCAAACCTTCAGCTTCACAAAAATGACCAGAAATTAGAATTAAAGTGCAAAGAAAGCAAATAAAACCAAACAACAAGGTCGCGTACAGTGTGAGGAGACATCATGTGTTTTTGAACTTTAAAGCACACACAAACACAAAAAAAACACAAAAACGCTGCAAATTAATGGAAAATAATCCTTGATTCTGACTCCGGTTGTTCAGATGTTAGAAATCTTTTTTCATTTCCCACAATTTACATTTTCTGTCTTCAAAAAGACAGAATAATGAGATTTGTTTTTGAGTTTTTGTCTCATAATTTGGACTTTAACTTAAAACAAATTGCTTTTAAGACTCAACGCGCATCATTTCTCTCATTTTCTCATTTTTTTCCCCTTTTTTGTAAAACATAAAATCAAAGACATTCAGGTTTTGAATGATTTACAGGAATGTTAACGTTCTTTTAAACCCTAAACGTGTTTAAATCCTGCAGGTTTGCTTTTGCTTCCTGAGGACAGTTTTCAGCCTCCAGCAGAAGAATCCCAGAAAAGGTCAGAGTTTTCTTATTGGCAGCTGGTATTTTCCTCCAAACGTCCCGTCGTGTTTCCACGAGGCGCCGCCGTGACACGAACACGAGCAGGAAGGCGTCGACGCTTCCTGCTGCCTGACAGACGACGCCGAGGGTTTAAAGGACAAAAAGAAAGCAGCCGGAGGTTCGAATCTCTGATCACTGCAGAGAAAAAAGGTTCAGTTTGTCCAAACATCCAGAGATCAGAGGCTGTCAGGGGCATTGTGAGAAATAAATAAAACACTCTTTCATTATTAAATCTAATTTCACCTGATTTTAAAGCAGTTTTATCATTTTAAACCATTTAGAGCTGAAATATCTCAGCAAATAATAAATAATTCTAAAGAGATGTTCGTGTTCCCCAGAGGATCAATCATTTAATCACAATTTACCTAAAAAGTTTTTAAAAACTGAAGCCATTTAGCACAAATGATCATTTACCATTTAAAAACATTTATGGTCACACATTGTGGAGTAAAGCAGCATGTGCATAAAACAGTCAACATGTAAATTATTGCTTTTATTTTTGTAACTTTAGTAGATATTATCTGCAGTTTAGCAAAACAAGAAAATCAGTATGCTAGGCTAATGGTTTCCCCCCGCTTCCAGTCTGTGTGTTAAGCTGGATGCTAGATGGAAAATCATCACAACAAGATGCAAATCATCACAGAAAGATGCAAAATCATAAAAAAAAGATGCAAAATCATCACAACAAGATGCAAAATCATCACAGAAAGATGCAAAATCATCACAAAATGCAAAATCACCACAAAAAGATGCCAATCATCACAGAAAGATGCAAAATCATAAAAAAAAGATGCAAAATCACCACAAAAAGCTGCAAAATCACCACAAGATGCAAAATCACCACAAGATGCAAAATCGTCACAAAAAGATGCAAAATCATAAAAAAAGATGTAAAATCACCACAAAAAGCTGCAAATCATCACAAAAAGATGCAAAATCACCACAAAAAGCTGCAAAATCACCACAAAAAGATGCAAAATCATCACAAAAAGATGTAAAATCACCACAAAAAGATGCAAAATCACCACAAGATGCAAAATCACCACAAAAAGATGTAAAATCACCACAAAAAGATGCAAAATCACCACAAAAAGATGTAAAATCAACACATAAAGATACAAAATTGTAACAAAGATGCAAAATCACCACAAGATGCAAAATCATCACAAAAAGATGCAAATCATCACAGAAAGATGCAAAATCACCACAAAATGATGTAAAATCAACACATAAAGATACAAAATTGTAACAAAGATGCAAAATCACAGCAAAAAGATGCAAAATTAACTTGAAAAATGCAAAATCAGCAGATAAAGATTCAAAATCACCAGATAGTGTTTTTCTTTCCGTTCTGTTGGCCAGAGGAGCAGCTTTTCAAACATTCATGAGGAATCTGAGCTCCAGACTTTAGTTTCTGTGTTTTCCTTCTGCAAACTGAATTCAAAACAAACAGAATTCACAGTTTTCAAACCTGAACTCTTCTTTCCTCTGAAGACGGAACCGATGGAAACCCGATTTCTGATTTGTAGAAAACGTTCAGTCTGTCACGATTTAAGTCAAAGGAACCGCTTTAAACAGACTCTTGCACTCTCTGCTTTACAAAAATCCAATTATTAGCATCGTTTTGCTGCTAAACCCTCAGTGTAACCCTGAAAACGTGTTTTTCCGGTTCTGTCTGAGAGCAGGTTAAATAAGACGAGTGTTTACTGCGGACCGGTGCACTTAGAACCAGGCCGTTCTGTGTTCGGCTGAGCTTTAACATCACTTTTTTTTCTTTTTTTTTTGCTACCAACGGCCTCAGAGGTGGTTTGAAGTGGTGTTACCTGCAGAAAGAGGCTCCTGTTACCTTTCAGACAGCCAGATAATGAGAAAGCAACATTTCATTAAAGGTGACACGAGTCTCGCTCGCCTCTCCGTCCTCGGCGCCACAAACGCTTCGCCTCGGGCTCCGTCCGGCTTCTGCTGCGTTTAAAACCTTCCCTCTGACATTTGGACTGAGATTACTTTTTATTATTGTGGCGGTGCATTCTGGGTAAATATTGCGGGTTGAGGTCGCAGAGGGAGCAGCTTGTTTACAAAGCGAGGCCCGAGGCTGCTGCAGAAACACGGCGTACCTTCACAAACAGCAGCCTCTCAAACTTTTAAAAGCTGATGAATTAGTGATCGTCGGTGGCGATGCCGTGAGCGTGTGCGGCCCGTTTGCTCCGCCGCTTGTACGTATAAAAGCCTCTCAAAGTTTAAAAAGCGCCGGCGATAAATTAGCAATGCGATCTAATCAGTTCCACGATGGCAAAAAACGCTACGGAGAGAAACTGCTGCAGCTGGAAAACAGCCGGTTTGTGTAAAAACCACACAGGTGACGAGAAACCAGACAGAAATGGTGACCCTGGAGTAAATGCCTGCTTTGTTTTAATGTTTGTGCTTCTTTAACCCTTTAAGCTTCAGTCAATTCCAGCCGTTTTCAGTACAAAAAATCGCTAATATTCTATTTTTAAATAAAAAAAATTACGAAAAATACGGGGAATATTGGACGTGCATCGGGAGGTGCATTTCCTTGAAAACGACCGATTCGGGGATTTTATACGACTTCAGGACATGTTTTGGACAAAATAGTTTACTGGCTTGTGTCATCTGGATGTAAAAGGTTGGATTATGGCCGTTTTTTGTGGAATCTTTTTTTTTGTGTATAATAATAAACCCGGAAATGTGAGTCGCGCTGTGTGCTTTGAAGCCGTGTATAGAGAACGGATGGATGAATATTTGTTTTTGTCGGACAAATGTGTTTTTCTCACCCGCTGTGGTAATCGCATCTGAAAGTGGTTTATACCGGCGGATTCATGAGAATCTAAGCTTTCCATCGGTGTATAGTGTTTGTATAATCGCGTTTGCACCCGTCGGACATTCTTGAAATTCCTATGCAAATTAGTAGGTGTACCGCCGGCGGTACACTGAAGCTTAAAGGGTTAATGTCTGGATTTGAAGCAGTTTCTGCGTGTTTTTCCTCGCTGTGGTTCATTTTTCAGTCTAAAATCCTGGAAACAGAGCAACACGAAGGAGAGAGAATTCAGAAATGTTCGAATGGCACAAATCATTTATCAAACTATTCACATTTTCACAAACTCTACAAACTTTCTAAACACAAAATGTGTCCAAAATGACTCAAATTTATCCAGAAATAGCTTCAAACATGTTAAACGTGCAGACAATGACCCTCAAACTGATCTAAAATGACTTCAAACATGTCTAACATGTTTCTAAAATGACTGAA
Source organism: Acanthochromis polyacanthus (assembly GCF_021347895.1). Classification (NCBI taxonomy): domain Eukaryota; kingdom Metazoa; phylum Chordata; class Actinopteri; family Pomacentridae; genus Acanthochromis; species Acanthochromis polyacanthus. Next base: position 3,530,689 of record NC_067122.1, read on the forward strand.
AATTTGTTCAAATTACTCAAAGAATGTCAAAAAATGACTTAAAATCAGTTTGAAATGAATTTAAATCAATGTGTCCAAAGTGAGCCAAACGTGTCCAGAAAGACTTGAAACTAAAAACATTTAAACTGTTAAAATGACTGAAAACTTGCAAAACAAATTACCCAAAATTGATCCAAAATGACTTGAAGCATGGATAAAATGTTTTCAACATGACTCAGAGAATGTTAGAAATGACTTAAAATTCTTCCAAAATGAATTTAAATCTGTACAAAATGACACCAGGAATGCCGATAAAGATTGAAACATGCTTAAAATATTTAAAATATGTTCCAAATGAATCAAAACTTGCAGTAAAGTGACTCAAAACGGATCCAAAATGACTTGAAGCAAACTGAAAACACATCTAAGCATTTGAAATTTGTTCAAAATGGCTGAAAACCTGCAGAAAAGTGACCAAAAACATGTCTAAAATGACCTGAAACTTGTTAAAAATGACCTGAAACTTGTTAAAAATGACCAAACCGACTCACTTTGTCCAGAACAGTTTATAACTTCTCAAGATAGATAGATAGATAGATAAGATAGACACTTTAGGGAATTCAAACAGTTGTTAGTTGTCCAAAATTACTGCAAATTTGTCCAAAATGACCAACAGCCACAAAAAGATGCAAAATCATCACAGAAAGATGCAAAATCATCACAAAAAGATGCAAAATCACCACAAAAAGATGCAAAATCATAACAAAAAGACACAAAATCACCACAAAAAGATGCAAAATCACCACAAAAAGATGCAAAATCATAACAAAAGATACAAAATCACCACAAAAAGATACAAAATCACCACAAAAAGATGCAAAATCACCACAAAAAGATGCAAATTCACCACAAAATGATGCAAAATCACGAAAAGATGCAAAATCATCACAAAAAGATGCAAAGTTAACTTGAAAAATGCAAAATCACCACAAAATGCTGCAAATGCTGCAAAATCACCAGATAGTGTTTTTCTTTCCGTTCTGTTGGCCAGAGGAGCAGCTTTTCAAACATTCATGAGGAATCTGAGCTCCAGACTTTAGTTTCTGTGTTTTTCTTCTGCAAACTGAATTTAAAACAAACAGAATTAACGGTTTTCAAACCTGAACTCTTCTTTCCTCTGAAACCTGATTTCTGATCCCACGTCGTTCGTCTCCGGTTAGTTTCCGTCATCGAACGAGAAACGGTCCCTGGAATTAGAAGAAGAAGAAGAAGAAGGGGGTTCAATCAGAGTTTAATAAATGTTTGATGATGGAGTTAAACGCTGCTGCAGAGACGCAACCTGGAGGAGAAGTTACAGCAGCAGAGGATTATTAAACATGTGGGGATAAATCCTCCAACAGAGCCGCTTTCTGAAGGATTTCTCTGTTTCTGGTGGTCAGATCTGGACTTCCTGTTGGTTAAACAATCACTTTTCTAAAATTTAATCAATATTGTTAAAAATATCCATATTTTATGCACAAAAATGTTAAAAATTTATTTTCAAGTGACCCACTGGTGCCTTTCTATGATGTTTATCACATTTTTTCTATTTTGATCCTATTTTGTATTATTTTTAATATTATGAGCAGCTTTACATGTTTATTCTTTCCATAATTTTACACTTTTATTGTATTTTTCATTAAAATACTGAAGTTTTCCAACATTTTGACCAAAAATTAAGGCCAAAATATCATAAATATCTTTAAAAATGTCTGTATTTTATGCATAAAACATTAAAAATCGAGAAAGTGACCCAACAAGGCTTTTTTTTTGGTGATATTTATGACATTTTAACGTCTGTTTTCAACCCAGACGTCTCATATATTGACTCTATTTAACTTCATATCAAATGTATACGACCACATAATCAGAAAATCTGAATTTTAGTCTTGTTTTAATGAAAAACCAGCAGAAAGTAGGTCAACATGTGATTTTTATGACATTTTATCAGATAAATTACTTCAGATATCCGTTAAAATTTCATAAATCTCTTTAAAAATGTCCACATTTTATGCTGTAATCATCTAAAAATGTAAATAAATTGAGTTAAAGTGACACATTTGGACTTTTTTAACGATGTTTATGATATTTTAACGAGTTATATCAATCTTTACGTGATCACAGAATCAGAAAATCAGGTTTTTAGTTGGAGGTTTTTGCTCCAAAGTTGTCGTAAAGGAAGTTTTTCAGGAACTTGAAGTAAAATGTCCAGCTTTACATCCTGATAATAAACATATGATGTGAATAAAGCTGCAGAAAGCAGCTCGATGGATGGTTTTTCAGCTGTTATTTACGGTGGCCGACAAGGGCATACGCGCCGCAAACAAAAAAACGCAATACAAGCGATCAAAACGCTGCAAACACAGGAATGATGCAAACCCCAAAACACATAAAACAAATGCAACAGAGAAATGCTGCAACAAAAAAACGATGCATTCACAGAAACGCTGCAAAAGCAAAAACACACAAACCGACAAAACAAATGCAAAAGGGAAATGCTGCATACAAACCCCGAAACAACTGCAAGAGAGAGACGCTGCAAATTCACAGAAGGTCGCCAGGCCACTAGGGGGAGCTGACCATACGGAAGGGACTGATCTTTTATACCGACAGGAAATACCCAGGAGGAAGTTGCAAAGAAGACAGCGGGATAAGAAAGTTTGCAAACACTTGGACAGGAGAATAAAAAGGAATATTTTCCCTTACGTCTTTTTTAAACACTCGGCCCTGTCTCTTACAGTATTATCCAACAGCAGCAAATTTACGTAGCAAATATTAGCGTGCGTCTGTCTAGCAGACCGTTGCTAGGGACACCGATCAGAACAGCTCCCCCTAGTGGCCTGGCGACCTTCTGTGAATTTGCAGCGTCTCTCTCTTGCAGTTGTTTCGGGGTTTGTATGCAGCATTTCCCTTTTGCATTTGTTTTGTCGGTTTGTGTGTTTTTGCTTTTGCAGCGTTTCTTTGAGTGCATCGTTTTTTTTGTTGCAGCATTTCTCTGTTGCATTTGTTTTGTGTGTTTTGGGGTTTGCATCATTCCTGTGTTTGCAGCGTTTTGGCCGTTTGTATTGCGTTTTTTTGTTTGCGGCGCGTATGCCCTTGTCAGCCACCGTAGTTATTAGTCGTCTGGCTCCTCGTGCTGATCTGGACTCTGGGAGCTGAAGGACTTCTTCTTCTTCTTTCTTCTGCGTTCAGTTTTTCGTTCATCTCTGAGCGGCTGCAGCTCGAGGACTCTTCGTCAGAACGACAAACTGCTGCGACACCGATCTGTGGGAGCAAAACAAAACGGGGGAGCAGATCTTCTTTCATCTCTCCGTCTTTTCCAGCAGTGTTGTTTCTTTTCCCAGGAAGAAATAATTGGTGGAGCTCCGGCCTCGTGGGAGCCGCTTCATTTAGATTCTCCCTCAAAAACACACAACAGCATCTTCTTCTTCTTCTTCTGCTGCTGCTTCCCAGAGAAACTTCCTGCCGACCTCGCCGCCAAACACGGCCCCTCGGCTCCCCGGTGCATTGTGGGAAGGGTCCCAGCAGGTTCCTGGAGGTCCCCGATCGCCCGTCACGGAGCTCTTTGTTCCGCTGCTGAAAACCTCCCAGACGGCTTCAGCTGAAGGAGGCGTTTCAGCAGCGAGAGGCCAAGAGTCGGCTATTTTTACTCTCCTCTTATTTTTACAGCAGACGTTCACACATACGTGTTCACAAGCCCAGGAAACACGTCTCCTGCTGTTTGAAGACACGCTTCAGTCGGTAAACGTCTCAGAGCTGCACCCAGAAGCAGCGTGGAGCTAAATGCTAACATTACTGTAATTAGCAGGTGAAATGTTCGACATTTTTAAGGATTTCCTGCGTTTTTAAAACAAAGATGAACTCATGACTAGAGGTGCATTTGTTGGTTGATTTCCTCTCATGAACGTCTGGTTTTACTTTCAGAAAGAGAAAAGTTTGATCCATTTTTACAAAGGCAGCAGGAGGGACAGACTCCCCGTGAAGACCCCAAAGACTGTTAGGACGGACTGATTTAACTGGACGACAACAAAGGAACACAAAACCAGAACACAAATAAGTGGAAAATAAAACTCACAGAAAAAAATGAGACAGACTGATGCAAAACCAGCGACTACAAAGACACGGAAAATATCACAAAGGACATGAGACGAGCAGTAAAGATGCAAAGTCAGAACAAATTGATGCAGAAAAGAGCAACATGATGCAAAACACAACAAAACGATGCAAAATCAGAACAAAATGATGCAAAATCTGAACAAAACGATGCAAAATCAGAACAAAATGAGGCAAAATCAGAACAAAATGATGCAAAGTCACAAAAAAAGATGCAAAATCAGAACGAAATGATGCAAAATCAGAACAAAATGATGCAAAATCACAACAAAATGATGCAAAATCAGAACAAAAAGATGCAAAGTCACAAAAAAATCATGCAAAATCAGAACAAAATGATGCAAAATCAGAACAAAATGATGCAAAATCTGAACAAAATGATGCAAAATCACAACAAAATGATGCAAAATCAGAACAAAAAGATGCAAAGTCACAAAAAAATCATGCAAAATCAGAACAAAATGATGCAAAATCAGAACAAAATGATGCAAAATCAGAACAAAATGATGCAAAATCAGAACAAAATGATGCAAAATCAGAACAAAATGATGCAAAATCACAACAAAATGATGCAAAATCAGAACAAAAAGATGCAAAGTCACAAAAAAATCATGCAAAATCAGAACAAAATGATGCAAAATCAGAACAAAATGATGCAAAATCAGAACAAAATCATGCAAAATCACAACAAAATGATGCAAAATCTGAACAAAATGATGCAAAATCACAACAAAATCATGCAAAGTCGCAACAAAACGATGCAGTCAGAACAACATGATGCAAAGTCACAACAAAATGATTCAAAATCAGAACAAAATGATGCAAAATCACAACAAAATGATTCAAAATCATATGATGCATAATCAGAACAAAATGATGCAAAATCAGAAGAAAACGATGCAAAGTCAAAACAAAATGATGCGAAATCACCACAATATGATGCAAAGTCAAAACAAACAGAGATACAACTATGATTTTCTCATAAAAAACTAAAACTGCTTTTTCTCGAACACATTTTACAGAAGCTATGAATGAATCTCTACTATTCGGTTCAGTTTGTGCAGAAATGACGGCGGTTCGGTCTCTTAAATGTTGTGTTTTTACAGCTGCAGTGATTTTTTTTTTTTTTGAGTTTGTTCCATCCATCGTCTCCTTCTCCTCCTCCAGGCTCTGCTCTGGAATCATGGAGGCTTTTTTTCTTCTGTTTTTCATCATTAATCTTCATTTGTGGCACCGATGGCAGCAGGGAAATAAATGCATTAATACAGAAATGGGTCATTGCAGCGTCCTATGGACTCGTGACGCAGCGTGTCGGGACACACACGCGTGAACTATGTGATTATTTTACTGTCCGTGTCCGTGTGACGCGCTGCCCGTTGGTTAATGAGTTTATTTCCATTCTGATCTGAGATGATTCTGTGGAGCCTCAGATCATCACGGTCCAGCAGTTTCCCTGAATTAAATCAGTTTGTTTTTTTTTACAATAATAGAGCAGTCTGATTCTGTACACGCCCCAAATGTGTTCACAATGACAGGAACGTACTCCAAAAGGACAAAAAATGTATAAAGTTACTCGTTTGTCATAAATGACTCAAAACATGTTTGTCCAAAATGACACAAAACACATAAAAAGATCCGAAATATGTCCAAAAATCATTCAAAGTTGCACAAATCTGTTGAAATTACTAAAAAAAATGTTCAAAATTGCTCACAATTTCTCCAGAATGACACAAAACACATAAAAAAATGACCAAAAATATTTTCAGAACGACTTAAAATCAATTCAATTCAATACACAGTAACTGAAACATTTGGCAAAAGACAAAAATTTGGCCAAAAATGACCCAAAACATGTCAAAAATGACTCACAATTTGTCCAGAATTACACAAAGCACATAAGAATGACCCAAAATATGTTCAAAATGTAAAAAAAAATGTTTACAATGACCAAACATTTGTCATAAATGACCCAAAACATGTCAAAAAGACTCATACATTTGTTTAAAATGACCAAACATTTGTCATAAATGACTCAGAACTCATAAAAATGACTTAAAATATGTCCAAAATGACAAAAAAGAATGTTTAAAATTACCTAAAATATGTCATAAATTACCCAAAACATGTCAAAAAGACTCATAAATTTGTTTAAAAGTACCAAATATTTGGCACTAATGACCCAAAACTCATAAAAATGACCCAAAATGACTTAAAACCAATTCAACTCGATACACAATGACTGAATTTTTTGCAGAAGAATGAAAAAATTTGTCCAAAATTCCCCAAAATGTGTCAAAAATTACTCAATGTTTTTTTTTAAATTACTCTTATTTCGTCAAACTAACATAAAAATGATTCTGTATGAACAGATGAGTTGTTTGATTAATTAAATTAGAGGGAAAATGGTTAAAATGTCAATTAGTGTTTTAAAAAGTCCAAGAAAACAAATGTCTTATTCTGTACACAACCTAAAGTCATCCACAATAATGTTTGTTTCAAATGACTCAAAACGTCTAAAATGACTCTGAATTTGTCCAAAATGACACGAAACACATAAAAACAGTGACTCAGAATATGTTCAACAATCTAATAAGTTGTTCTTTTACACACTGTGAATGTTACATTATCTGTTGTTTTGTGTTTAAATCCAATATTTGTCATTGTTTTGACAGTTTTTAATGTATTTTTGTGACAGTCTTGCTGCCATTTTTCATTTTTCTTGTTTTTCCACTGCTATACGGTGTCATAATTCAGCTCATCCTCTGTTTTTGTTGGACAAAATGCAAACATTATTGCAAAAACGGTCCAGAAAACTTCCTCCTGGCCCTGATAGTTTGTTCCTTCGGTTATATTTACTGTATTTCTTTAAAACCCGCTGGTTTTTCTGGCTCTGTGGACGCCGTCTGCCTCTGAAACATCCCATTTCTTTTGCTTTCTGTTTCCCTGTGACTGATTTCCCGCTGACCTCCGACCTTACCGCCTGCAGCAGACAAACATCCGGGCTGACTGATGGCGGCGCGGCGGCTATTCCTCACACAGAGCAGCGCCACCGGTCTCCCTATCCGCCGGTGAACTTTGATTTTGCCATTTGGAGGGTGGAGGAGGCGCCGCGGAGCCGCCGGCTGTTTGCTGGTGTTACACGCTGTAATTCAGCCGGGGGAATGATTGACCTGTCAGCGGGTCCGGGCCGCCGGTTCCCGTCACTCGGCTCCGTCGCTGCAGATTGATAAACCCCGGTTCACCCTCGGAGACATTTTACACACAATGTGACGGAGACGGAGCTGCCGCTGGAAGAAGGAGGGACAGATCAGAGCCTGAACTGGGCTTTGTTCGCCGCCGTCAGGTCGACCTCCGTCTGTGATCAGAGTGAAGCTCCGCTGTACGAACACGAATAAAACCCTGCAGCTGCTGCAAATACTCAAACAGAACAGTGAAGGCTCAGCGAGGACGGATTCAGCGTCTGTAGGAGACACAAAACGGATTCAAAGAGACTACACAGCCACAAAAAGACACAAAACAACAACAAAGAGACACAAAACAGCCACAAAGAGTCACAAAACAACAACAAAGAGACACAAAACAACAACAAAGAGACATTAAACCGCCACAAAGAGACACAAAACGGATTCAAAGAGACTACACAGCCACAAAAAGACACAAAACAACAACAAAGAGACACAAGACAGCCACAAAAGACACAAAACAACAACAAAGAGACACAAAACAACAACAAAGAGACACAAAACAGCCACAAAGAGACACAAACAGATACAAAGAGACTACACAGCCACAAAAAGACACAAAACAGCCACAAAGAGACACAAAACGGATTCAAAGAGACTACACAGCCACAAAAAGACACAAAACAACAACAAAGAGACACAAAACAACAACAAAGAGACACACAACAGCCACAAAGAGACACAAACAACAACAAAGAGACACAAAACAGATACAAAGAGACACAAAACAACAACAAAGAGACATAAAACCGTCACAAAGAGACATAAAACAGATACAAAGAGACACAAAACAGATACAAAGAGACACAAAACAACAACAAAGAGACACAAAACAGATACAAAGAGACACAAAACAACAACAAAGAGACACAAAACCGCCACAAAGAGACATAAAACAGATAAAAAGAGACACAAAACAACAACAAAGAGACACAAAACAGCCACAAAGAGACACAAAACAGCCACAAAGAGACACAAAACAGATACAAAGAGACACAAAACAACAACAAAGAGACACAAAACCGCCACAAAGAGACATAAAACAGATGCAAAGAGACACAAAACAACAACAAAGAGACAAAACAGCCACAAAAAGATACAAAACAGATACAAAGAGACATAAAACAGATACAAAGAGACGCAAAACAGCCACAAAAAGACACAAAACAGATACAAAGAGACATAAAACAGATACAAAGAGACATAAAACAGATACAAAGAGACACAAAACAGCCACAAAGAGACATAAAACAGATACAAAGAGACATAAAACAGATACAAAGAGACACAAAACAGCCACAAAGAGACATAAAACAGATGCAAAGAGACACAAAACAACAACAAAGAGACAAAACAGCCACAAAGAGACACAGAACAGATACAAAGAGACATAAAACGGATACAAAGAAACACAAAACAGCCACAGAGACATAAAACAACGACAAAGAGACACAAAACGACCACAAAGTGTTCTTTTCTAAAATTGTGTTGTCGTGAGTAAATCGTGTGTGAAACTGTGTATTTTGCTGTATTTAAAGATATTTATAAATATATTATGTTTTTATAAATGTTTTATTTTTCATTAAATGAGTCATGCTTCGATACTTAATGTTTTTTCTTTACTTTCAACGATTTTTATTGTAAATTTTGCTGCTTTAGTGCCGCGTTCTTCCCTGAAATCTTGTTTATCTGATCAGTAATCAGAGTAAAACCGTGTATTTTTCTGTATTTCATGCTGGTTGTTGTTCGTCAGACAGAACAAATATCCGACGGGCGGCGCAGCGACCCGCTAATCCTGCGGCTCGACCCGCTAACGCTCCACCACGCATGGCTGCAGCTCGCCGGGACGCCGTCGCTGCAGATCTGGATTAAAACCTCGTCCTTGTTCCGAGTTCGTCTTTGAGCGGGAAGCCGAAGCCGTCAGCTGGTGGAGGGAAGGAGGTCCACGCACACACAAACACAACACAACCAGCGGGAACACGGTAAGAACATTAACCCACAAACTCAGCTGGAAACCGAGACAGGAGACCGAAGGTTTGTTCAGAAGACGAAGATTAGAAAAAGTTCTTCACACAGAAGCAGCTCAGACCAGGTTTATTCTGGTTTTCTTGTTCGTTTGCAAAACTTTAGCATTAGTTTATGCTCATGTTCAGTTTCATTTTCAGTCTCTGTTGTTTGTTTGTTTCTTTTATCTCGAATCAAAAACAACTGCTACAGGACTCAGAATGCCCCAAAAGAGACACAAACTGACCACAAAATGAATTAAAGACAAACACAGAGGCACAAAATGACCACAAATAGACACAAAACAACCCCCAAATTGAGTAAAAATGCACGAAATTGTAACCAAGAGACAAACTAAACAAGTCACAAATCTACCACAAAACCGCCACAAAGAGACGCAAACTGACCACAATGAGACACAAAACAACCACAGAGAGACATGAAACAACCACAAAGAGACACAAAACAACCACAAAATGGACAAAAATGTAACAAAATACACAAAAGAAAGTAAATAATCACGAAACAACCATATATACACAGAAAATGACCACAAAGACACACAAAACACTTGCAAAATGAACTGAACAGACACATAATTGCCTCAAAGACACACAACGTGACCACAAAATGACAATAGAAACAAAACAACCAGAAAGACACAAAACAGTCAGGAAGAGACACAAAAAATCCAGAAAGAGAGACGAAACAACCAGGAAGAGACACAAAACAACCAGAAAGAGACACAAAACAACCACAAAGAGAGACAAAACAACCACAAAGAGACACAAAACAACCACAAAGAGAGACAAAACAACGACAAAGAGAGACAAAACAACGACAAAGAGACACAAAACAACCACAAAGAGACACAAAACAGCCAGAAAGAGACACAAAACAACCACAAAGAGAGACAAAACAACCAGAAAGAGACACAAAACAACCACAAAGAGACACAAAACAACCACAAAGAGAGACAAAACAACCAGAAAGAGGCACAAAACAACCACAAAGGGACACAAAACAACCACAAAGAGACAAAACGACTTTTTATTTCCTTAAATTTGTGCTGAAATGAGAATTCTCCTAAAAACCAATACTAGTCATATGGAGGTGTGATATAGAATCAGTGGACCAGCTGTGTTTAGACTCACTCTCCTCATTAAAAGTCGGTGTTTTTGTGCGTTTACTCTGCAGCTACCTGTTGGTTCCTGTAGCTCCGCCCCCTCGCCGTCAGAGCAGCGGCGTCTGGAGCTAATCGATGCTCGGACCGTGTGATTTATGGCGTTTGCTGAACTCAGCAGTAGGAGCTGCTGGGGGATTCTCTCCTCATAACGCTCGTAATTGGATCTCTGTATGAGGCTTCCAAGAAGTTCTCATCGGGGCTTTACCCACAATGCTCGGCTCTCCCCTCATAACCTACATTACTAATGGAGACAAATGTTGCATGGGATCCTGGGAGGGTTCTCTAATTGGAGGAGCAAGAAGAGAAGCGTTTTACCAGCACGCCGGCCGTGTGGCTCCTGAAAAGCAGCGGAGGGTTAGCGTTAGCTTAGCTCCAACGGCCCTCCGACAACACATTAGACGCCGCCGAGCTGCCGTCTGAATGACACACCGCAGAGACGCTGGGAAACGGAGCTCCACACTTCTGGTTTAGTGGTTCTGACACCTCATCATGACAAAGGAACACAAAACCAAGAGGACACGACACAAAATCACCACAGAATGAACATCCGAGAAGAGTCACAAAATGACATGAACAGATGTAAAACAGTCCCAGAATGAACTAAAGAGACACAAAATGACACAAAATCACCACAAAATGATTAAAAAGGTGGCACAATGACATAAACAGACACAAACCAACCACAAATGAGCTGAAGAGACATAAAACAAACTCAAAATCATGAAAAATAAACACAAAACAACCACAAAAAGGCACAAAATGAACTAAGGCACGATATTACTATAAATAGACACAAAATGGCCACATAAGAGACACAAAACGACTACAAAATGACTGAAGAGATGCAAAACTACCACAAAATGATTAAAAATAAACCCAAAGCAATCACTAAAGAGTCATAAAACAACCACAAATTAAAAACATACAAAACATACTTAAATTAGACGCAATGCAATCAGAAATAAACAAGAAAAACACGACTAAAAAGAGACACAAAACAGTTTTAAAAAAACCCTAAAGAGTCACAAAATGACCAAAACATGAACAAGAAAGACACAAAATGACTAAAAAGAGACACAAAACAATTTAAAAAATAACCCTAAAGAGTCACAAAATGACCAAAACACAAACAAGAAAGACACAAAATGACCAAAACATAAACAAGAAAGACACAAATTAACCAAAACATGAACAAGAAAGACAAAATGACTAAAAAGAGACACAAAACAATTAAAAAAATAACCCTAAAGAGACACAAAATGACCAAAGCATGAACAAGAAAGACACAAAATGACTAAAAAGAGACACAAAACAATTTAAAAAATAACCCTAAAGAATCACAAAATGACCAAACACAAACAAGAAAGACACAAAATGACCAAAACATGAACAATAAAGACACAAAATGACCAAAACATGAACAATAAAGACACAAAATGACCAAAACATGAACAAGAAAGACACAAATTGACCAAAACATGAACAAGAAAGACACAAAATGACCAAAACATAAACAAGAAAGACACAAATTGACCAAAACATGAACAAGAAAGACACAAAATGACCAAAACATGAACAAGAAAGACACAAAATGACCAAAACATGAACAAGAAAGACACAAAATGACCAAAACATAAACAAGAAAGACACAAATTGACCAAAACATGAACAAGAAAGACACAAATTGACCAAACATGAACAAGAAAGACACAAATTGACCAAAACATGAACAAGAAAGACACAAAATGACTAAAAAGAGACACAAAACAATTAAAAAAAATAACCCTAAAGAGTCACAAAATGACCAAAACACAAACAAGAAAGACACAAAATGACCAAAACACGAACAAGAAAGACACAAAATGACCAAAACATAAACAAGAAAGACACAAATTGACCAAAACATGAACAAGAAAGACACAAAATGACTAAAAAGAGACACAAAACAATTAAAAAATAACCCTAAAGAGTCACAAAATGACCAAAACATGAACAAGAGAGACACAAAATGACTAAAAAGAGACACAAACAATTAAAAAATAACCCTAAAGAGTCACAAAATGACCAAAACATGAACAAGAGAGACACAAAATGACCAAAACACGAACAAGAAAGACACAAAATGACCAAAACATGAACAAGAAAGACACAAAATGACCAAAACATGAACAAGAGAGACACAAAAAGACCACAAAATGACTATGAATAGAGACAAAACTACTGCAAAATGAAAAAAAGACACAAAATGGTCACAAATGAGCTGAAGGGACATAAAATGATAACAAATAGACATAAAACAACCACAAAACAAACTAAAGGGTCACATAACTACCACAAGAAGACAACTGTAAATCTTGCACCAGACTTTATTTCTAATATTCAGGTTTTTAGACTCGATTTGATTCGTTTCTTGGGTTGACTGCACAGATTCAGGAACTCGGAGGAACAGCGAGTCGAGGCCCGACCAGCGCTAGCAGCTGCTGCTAATGAAGAACTTTATGAGTTTCAAAGCAGAAGAAAGAGTCATCTGGAAGAGCAGCAGTTAAATAAAAGCTCCTGAACATTTCCTTCAGGCCTCCAGAAGTTCAGCCAAAGTTCTCCAACCTCCTGAATCCAAACTCTTCCTCTGAAACTCAGCAGAAAGACGTCGAACCGTCCCAGCAATCCTGCAGATCTGCACTGAGAGGTGAAGAAGCCCTGCAGCAGAGCGTCAGCAGCAGCTTCTGCTGGAACAGAGAAGTGAGGCATTAAATAACGACATTAAACGGAGACGGGAGGAAGCTGCTGCTGTTCAGCAGTTATTACAACACCGTTTACTGCCCGAGGTCTGACCTGGAACCAGCCAACGTCAGAAAACCAACGGTAGAGACACAGCATGGCCTCAAAGGGATGCAAACTAACCCTCAAAGACAACCACAAAGAGACACAAATTGACTGGAAAGAAGCACGAAGGAACACAGCGAGATTTTAACGGACCGCAAAAGACAGAAAACGACCACAAAGAGTCAAAAAGTAACTACAAAGTGACAGAAGGCGTGGTGGTTTCTAGTCTCTAAGGTACACAGAAAGACCTCAAAAAGACAAAAAGAGATGCAAACTAACCTTAAAAGACAGAAAACAACCAAAAAGACACACAAATCAACTGCAAAGACGAGCAAAACAACTACAAAAAGACGCAAAAGAACAACAAAATGAACGCACAGGGATGCAAAATGATTGGTGATTTCAGATATTTTTGTAACGATTTAACATCTTTTAGTGAGATTTTCTTGTCTCTTGTGGTGCTTGGGAGTTTTTATTGTGATTTTGTCGTGATTTCACTTTTTTGTGCCGGTTTAGGATCTTTTAGTGGTGATTTTAATCTTTTGTTGCTGATTTTACATGTCTTGTTTTTTTTACTAATTTGGAATTTTTAAGTACTGATTTTGAATCTTTTAGGAGTGATTTTACATCTTTCTTGCTGATTTAGAATATTTTCTGCTGATTCCACATCTTTTTGTGATTATTTTGAATCTGTCTGTGCTGATTTTACATCCTTTTGTGCTGATTTTACATCTTACTGTGCTGATTTTGCATCTTACTGTGCTGATTTTGCATCTTACTGTGCTGATTTTACATCTTTCTGTGCTGATTTTGAATCTTTTTGTGCTGATTTTATGTCTTTCTGTGCTGATTTTACATCCTTTTGTGCTGATTTTACATCTTACTGTGCTGATTTTACGTCTTACTGTGCTGATTTTACATCTTTCTGTGCTAATTTTACATCTTACTGTGCTGATTTACATCTTTTTGTGCTGATTTTACATCTTTTTGTGCTGATTTTACATCTTTCTGTGCTGATTTTGAATCTTTTTGTGCTGATTTTATGTCTTTCTGTGCTGATTTTACATCCTTTTGTGCTGATTTTACATCTTACTGTGCTGATTTTACGTCTTACTGTGCTGATTTTACATCTTTCTGTGCTAATTTTACATCTTACTGTGCTGATTTTACATCTTTTTGTGCTGATTTTACATCTTTTTGTGCCGATTTTACATCTTTCTGTGCTGATTTTACATCTTTTTGTGCTGATTTTACATCTTTTTGTGCTGATTTTACATCTTTCTGTGCTGATTTTGAATCTTTTTGTGCTGATTTTATGTCTTTCTGTGCTGATTTTACATCCTTTTGTGCTGATTTTACATCTTACTGTGCTGATTTTACGTCTTACTGTGCTGATTTTACATCTTTCTGTGCTAATTTTACATCTTACTGTGCTGATTTTACATCTTTTTGTGCTGATTTTACATCTTTTTGTGCCGATTTTACATCTTTCTGTGCTGATTTTACATCTTTTTGTGCCGATTTTACATCTTTCTGTGCTGATTTTACATCTTTTTGTGCTGATTTTACATGTTTCTGTGCTGATTTTACATTTTTTTGTGCTGATTTTACATCTTTTTGTGCTGATTTTACATCTTTTTGTGGTAATTTTACTTGTTTTTTGCTGATTTCAAGCAGCAGCCTCCTCGGTTTGCGTCCTTGAGCACGTAAATCTGCTAAACTCTGCTGGTAATTAAGAGAAACGTCTAAATCCTCGCTCTGGTTTTCCGTCCTGCTCTTCCACCTCTCTGATATCTGTGTTGCCGTCACACTGGGATAATTCTGCCTCTAATGGAGGAATTAGTCGGCCCTGAAATGAGCTGCGGAGGATCAGAGCTTCTGCAGCGACTCGTCTTTAATGTCGCACTGCAGGAGCTTCTCAGAATAAAGGACAGGAGACGCCAAACCAAACATCCTGGTGCTTAGAGAGGCTGCAGATTTCACATTTTAACCTTAAACCTTTTCAATTCCAGCTAATCTGCACCAACACCAGCTCTCTGAGGGTCTTTCTGACCAACCGATCGACTCTGGAGTCAAAGATTCTGTTTAAGAAACCAGAAACAGTCCGGAAAGAGAGCTGAAATACATCGTTTATGACTTTATTTAAGATTACAGGGTGTAACTGGATTTCTTTGTCAAACTAAACAGCTACAAAATGTGGAAAAACAACTGTGAAAAGTTAAATATTGATTTTAATGCAACCAAGAACATAAAGTTCACCGTTTAACAGACCAGATGTGGTTTGTGGCAACCTGCAAGTTCAGCCACAGAACAATTGAATAACTGGTGATTTCATGTCTTTTTGTTGTGGTTTCTCATCTATGTGGTGGTTTTAGATCTTTTAGTATTGACCTCAGAGCTTTTAGAGGCGATTTCATCTCTTTTTCTGCTGATTTTAAAGCTTTTAATGATGATTTCGTGTCTTTTTTGCTCATTATAGAGCTTTCAGTGTTGATTTCCTGTCTTCTTCTGGTGATTTTATGTCTTATAGTGACATTTTCTTGTTTTTTGTGGTGATTTTAGGGCTTTTTGTATTGATTTAACAACTTTTAGAGATGATTATATGCCTTTTTGTGGCAATTTTAGAGCTTTTAGTAGTGGTTTCATGGCTTTTCGTGTTGATAAATCCTTTTGTGCTGATCACGGATCTTTTGTGGTGATTTTAGATGTTTTGAGGTCATTTTACGTCTTTTGTGGTGATTGTGTTTTGGTTTTTCATCTATAAGATGATTTGATTTTAGATCTTTCGGTATTGACGTAAGAGCTTTTAGTGGAGATTACCTCTCTTTTTCTGGTGATTTGTCTTCTAGCGACGTTTTCTTGTGTTTTGTAGTGATTTTATGTCGCTTTATGATGATTTTTGCTGTGATTTCACATCTAAATGGTGATTTTAGAGCTTTTTGTGTTGATTTCACGTCTGTTTATGGTGATTTAGATCTTTTTTGTGGTGTTTTCTTGTATTTTGTGGTGATTTCAGGCGTTTTGTGGTGGTTTTAGATCTTTTTTATTGACTTCCCCTCTTTTCCAGGCCTTTTTAAATGAAGTAATGCTGTTTGTTTGGCCTGTAAGCCAGCAGCCAACCTAATAACTGCAGTTTTAAAGATGACCATTAAACCTCAACTCTCTCCAGTGTTCTTAGAAAGCATCATACGTGGATACAGAATGATTTCCGTGCTGCAGCAGGAAGCCGTGACGGTAGCGTGTTATTTCCGTGGGCAGATCTGCGGTCACCAAACAGATTGCGAGCGTTGAGAGGCCGCTGGGATGTTTGCTGATTGAGAGCTTTAGACCTACAAAGGAAGTGTAATTGAAAAGGCGAGTTTAGCCCGACAGCCTTTTGTCGTATCTTTTTAATTAAGTTTCTCTTTCTAACGCTGCGATCGGCGGGAGCGATAGGAGCGGTGGCAGCGACACGCACCACGTTTCTGTTCATTAAAACCCTCCAGAATGTGGCGCTAATTAAAATTCATCCAGAGGAGGGAAAAAAACACACACTTCACAAAGAACCGCTGGCACAGACGTGTTGTTAGAATGAACACGGAAAACACGTGTGCTGCTGCAGATATAAAACCGTCACCTTAATGACACCACACATACATCGTTACATATATTTATACATAACGGGAACACAAAGCTGCTGACTGGAACATAAAGATCCACTCCTTTAAGGCCTGAAAACGAGGCTTCAAAGAGCTTCAGCAAAAACAGGCTCTTTAAGGAACCGTTTCATGATTTTTGTTGTGATCCTGCTTTGTTTTTGGTGATTCAGTGGTGATTTATCCTCTTGTTGTTGTGATTTTGTGGTTTTGTGTGACGATTTCACTTTGTATTCACTTGTTTTTAGGACTGGACCCAAATACCCCAAATATCTGAATATCCGTTCGCTACGGCGGTATCCGGATATTAATTTTGGTATCCGAATATCCCCCCCCCCACCTTTCCCCGGACGTTACCGGGCGGAACGAATATCCGGCGTTACTGTCTTCCCTCCACCTTCGGCCCACATCGGCTCATATCAGCTCATCCTGTCCTGTGATCACATAAACATCTACACATATGTCAATGTGATCACCCCTTCCTCTAGCCTAGCCACGCTAGACAACCCACGGCAACGAATTTAATTCTCTGCCAGGGTGGGTCTAGTTACCCTCGGTAAGCCTCGAGGTTGGATGCTCCTAAAACTGGCCGGACGAATCACCATGAAGTGTAGAGTCAGAAGGCGGGCGTAACTAAGTGACGACAGAGGCGCGACGATTCTGACAGAAACAACCGGAAACAACTAGCCTAACCGCGCTAGACAACCCACGGCAACGAATTTAATTCTCTGCCAGGGTCGACAACAAAAACAACAACAGTCGTTGAGCTCCATTAGCACCGACTCTGAATAATCTTTCTGTTAACATGTCTGTAATATACTTGAGCTTCACCCATTGACTGTATAAATAAGACTTCACCGAACTCCCGCATCCTCTGATTTCCGGCGCTCTAGGAACAACGTCAGCCTATTCTTTGTGCTGATTGGTTGCATACCTACCCAATTGCTGCAGAGTGATTTGAAAGACAACCTTTTAGCCCGCCTCCCTCCCTGTCAAGAGTTCCTAGACCCTTGCATCTTCAGACCTGGGTCTAGCGCGGCTAGGCTACCCTTCCTCCCCCCAGACGAAAATATACGGAGCTCATCTCCTCCCCTCGCCTTCGGCCTACTTCGGCTCATTCCGCCGTGTTTGGCTCATCTCGGCTCCTCCATTTGTATTTCTTCCCACCACCTGAATGGCCGGGTGGCTGCCGACTCTGACGTCACGCTTCACTTCGTTGCATAAACACAAGACAAGATGCTGAAGACCTCCGCTGTTTGGGAATTCTTCACTTTAACTGAAGACAAAAGGAAGGCAAAATTTGGACCCGGGAGACCAGACAAACGGATCCGAATATTCGGACCGTCTCAGCCACAAGCCCCGCCCCCCGTCAGATGTTACGGGGCGGAAGGAATATTCGGATATTCGTCTTTAATAGGGCCCGAATATTCAGAGGCCAGAAACCACTATTCGGGCCAGCCCTACTTGTTTTATGGTGATGTTGTATGATTTTGAGCCTTTGACATGATTCTGAGTCTTTTATAGTGATTTTACACACGTGGACAAAATTGTTGGTACCCCTCAGTTAAAGAAGGAAAAACCCACAATTCTCACTGAAATCACTTGAAACTCACAAAAGTAACAATAAATAAAAATTTATTGAAAATTAAATAATCAAAATCAGCCATCACTTTTGAATTGTTGAATAACATAATTATTTAAAAAAACAAACTAATGAAATAGGGCTGGACAAAAATGATGGTACCCATAACTTAATATTTTGTTGCACAACCTTTTGAGGCAATCACTGCAATTAAACGATTTCTGTATTTGTCAATGAGCGTTCTGCAGCTGTCAACAGGTATTTTGGCCCACTCCTCATGAGCAAACAGCTCCAGTTGTCTCAGGTTTGATGGGTGTCTTCTCCAAATGGCATGTTTCAGCTCCTTCCACATATGTTCAATGGGATTCAGATCTGGGCTCATAGAAGGCCACTTTAGAATAGTCCAACGCTTTTCTCTCAGCCATTCTTGGGTGTTTTTGGCTGTGTGTTTTGGATGGTTGTCCTGTTGGAAGACCCATGACCTGCGACTGAGACCAAGCTTTCTGACACTAGGCAGCACATTTCTCTCCAAAATGCCTTGATAGTCTTCAGATTTCATCGTACCTTGCACACTTTCAAGACACCCTGTGCCAGATGCAGCAAAGCAGCCCCAAAACATTACTGAGCCTCCTCCATGTTTCACCGTAGGGACAGTGTTCTTTTCTTCGTATGCTTGGTTTTTGAGTCTATGAACATAGAGTTGATG
Source organism: Acanthochromis polyacanthus (assembly GCF_021347895.1). Lineage (NCBI taxonomy): Eukaryota > Metazoa > Chordata > Actinopteri > Pomacentridae > Acanthochromis > Acanthochromis polyacanthus. The sequence goes on from NC_067122.1 coordinate 3,549,998, forward strand.
TGCCTTACCAAAAAGCTCCAGTTTGGTCTCATCTGTCCAAAGGACATTCTCCCAGAAGCTTTGTGGCTTGTCAACATGCATTTTTGCAAATTCCAGTCTGGCTTTTTTATGAGTTTTTTTCAGCAGTGGTGTCCTCCTTGGTCGTCTCCCATGAAGTCCACTTTGGCTCAAACAACGACGAATGGTGCGATCTGACACTGATGTACCTTGGCCTTGGAGTTCACCTTTAATTTCTTTGGAGGTTGCTCTGGGCTCTTTGGATACAATTCCAACGATCCGTCTCTTCAATTTGTCATCAATTTTCCTCTTGCGGCCACGTCCAGGGAGGTTGGCTACTGTCCCGTGGGTCTTGAACTTCTGAATAATATGAGCCACTGTTGTCACAGGAACTTCAAGCTGTTTAGAGATGGTCTTATAGCCTTTACCTTTAAGATGTTTGTCTATCATTTTTTTCGGATGTCCTGGGACAATTCTCTCCTTCGCTTTCTGTTGTCCATGTTCAGTGTGGTACACACCTTTTCACCAAACAGCAGGGTGACTACTTGTCTCCCTTTAAATAGGCAGACTGACTGATTATGAGTTTGGAAACACCTGTGATGTCAATTAAATGACACACCTGAGTTAATCATGTCACTCTGGTCAAATAGTTTTCAATCTTTTATAGAGGTACCATCATTTTTGTCCAGGCCTGTTTCATTAGTTTGTTTTTTTAAATAATTATGTTAATCAACAATTCAAAAGTGATGGCTGTTTTTGATTATTTAATTTTCAATAGATTTTTATTTATTGTTACTTTTGTGAGTTTCAAGTGATTTCAGTGAGAAATGTGGGTTTTTCCTTCTTTAACTGAGGGGTACCAACAATTTTGTCCACATGTGTATGTCTCTTCATGATAATTTTAGATCGTTTTTGTGGTGATTTGGTGTTTTTGTGATGATTTTAGTGATGATTTTGTCTTTTCGTGGCACCTGTAAGTATGTGATGATTTTTCATCTCTTTGTGGCAATTTTGAGTGTTTTGTTGTAATTTTTGTGATTTTATGTTTTTGTGGTATTTTCACGTCTTTTCGTGTAGATTTCTTGTTCGCCTGTGATTTTGAGTCTTTATGGTGATCCGATGATAACTTTATGTTTTGTGTGATGCTTTTGCTTTTTTCTGTGATGATTTCCCGCCTTTTTATGATGATTTTCAATTTGATTTCCAATTCTTTTTTCAAGACTGGATATTTCCGTGGTGTTTTTGTGTCTTCTGTGGTACTTTTGCATCTTCTTGTGGTGATTTTTTTTAAGCAGTTTCCATCGGGTCGGACCAGTTCGGAGCTTTGAAAACGTGGGGATGTTCAAAGGAAGTCTGTTTCTCTTGATCTCCTTAATGGAATAATCCTGGAAAGTTGTTGATGTTGAACTTTTGTCTTGATGAAAGCAACACCAGAGACCGATGAGAGAAAACACCAAGCAGCCGAGGGTGTTTTCTGTTCAGACGAAGAAGAAGAACGCCGAAATTAGACCTCAGATCCAAACATGAGCAGATATTTCTCAACCCATTGGAGGCTGGACCGACTTCTAATCAGTCTGAATAGACCCCGAAGCGACTCAGCGTCATAGAAACAGTGAATTGTCTGCAGGTGTAGCAGCTGAATGTCGACAGCTCGACGCTCAGTTTGACAACAAGACGCCGGCGGCTAAATAGCAGCAGTCGAGGAGCCTTTGATGGATGTGAAGAGAGAAGATGGCGTCTGTATGAGAGCAGAAGTTCTTTGTCTTTGGTGGAATGAAAAGAAGCTCTGAAGAGGGCGTCTTCGGTTCTTCATCATAGGCGAAGTCAGGCGGTATAAAGAGGCGTCAGAAACCCGAAGCGAGCAGCTGTTTGTGCGGCGTTCACTTCCCGTTTGTCTTCACGTCTGAAGTGTTGCCGAGGTTCGTTCAGCTTCTCTGAAAACAGCCTTTTGTGTCTTTGTTGGTGACGGAGGATAAGAGTTAAGGCTGGAGGCAGAAAATAAGAACCAGAGTGTTTTTTTTCCTTTTTCTCTCTAATGTCAAACACCAAATGCAGCCAAACGCTATTATGGGATGTGGATCACTGCAGAGAGGAGGACTGTCGATGAAAGTGAAGTCGGCTGTTTTCTCAAAGCCATTGAGTTCTACCGGAAGCTGCAGTTTCTCCTAATGATCACCGAAATGACTCTAAATCTGCTCAAAATTATGACAGGTTTTCCAAAATGACTCACAGTTTAACCCAAATGACTCAAAATCTGTGCAAAATTACCCGAAATTTGATCAAAATGGCTCAAAATTTTGTCCAAAATGACTCAAGATTTGTGCAGATTTACTTGTCAAAAATTACAAAACTTGTCAAAAATCACTTCAGTTTTGTCCTAAATGACTAAATTTATATATAAATTCCTGAAATGTTGTCCAAAACGGGTCAAGAGATGTCCATAGTGACTAAAAATACATTTTTTCCCCCAAAATTAATGCAATTGTTTCCAAAACAACTCACACTTTGTTCAAAATTATCCAAAATTTGTTCAAAATGACCCATAATCTGTCCACAAGGACATGAAATCTGTCCAACATAACTCAAATCTTTTGCAAAATTGTGCAAAATCTGTCCAAAACAGCTCAAAGTGTGTCCAAAATTACTACAGTTTTGTTCAAAATCTCTCCAAAATTACTCAAATTTTGTCCAGAATGACTCTGAATCTGTCCAGAAATTTCTAAAATTGTGACCAAAATGATTCAAACTTTGTGCAAACAGCTCAAAATTTGTCCCAAATGACTCAGAATCTGTCAGAAATGACTCAAAATTTGTCCCAAATGACTTGAAATTTGTCCAAAAGGACAATACTTTTCCAAAAATGACTTCAAACTTGTCCCAAATGTCTGAAATGACTGTTTTCCTCCAGTTGAGGTTCGTTGATCTTCTCTGAAAACAGCCTTTAGTGTTTTTGTTGGAGACTCTGGAGGCTCAGAGTTAATGCTGGAGGTAGAAATATGAACCAGAGTGTTTTTTCCTTTCATTTTCTTTAAACATCCAAACACTATTTGAAGCCTTTTGTTCTGAAGGATTCGGCTCCTTCCTGTCACTGTGGGTTTAAAGTTTAAATTAAAACTTTTCTGCTAATGATCTCAACACTTCAGCCTCCTGACTGCTGTGATCTTGGTTTCAGCTTCGCTCCGAGCAGGAGGACGGTCGGAGGCCGATAGCAGCTCTGAAGACTTCAAAATGACGTCTGAGAACAAAGAGCAGCTCCACGGTTCTTCCTGGACTGATCCAGAGTCTGAAATTAAACTGGAAGGTAAGATATTACTGTGAAAATGCAGCCAAAATATGGTTAAACACAGTCAAATGTGAAGCTTTTTCGCCGCTGAAGTCAATACTGAATGAAGGACGTTTGTCAGATAAACATGTTGGGCCTGAAACCAGCAGAACCGGTTCCTCCAGCGTTCCTCCGAAATCTGATCCAGGGACGTCTGGAGGCCGACGGGAGTGTCCAACCGTCTGGATGAAGCTTAAAGCCGCTTAAATGAAATGAAACAGAATAATATCATAATAAGAGAAGAACATACGGAGGCTCAGCCGGGAGCTCAGGGTCCACGGAGGTCTTCTTACCCAGCATGCAACAGTGTTATGTGGAGGTCACTGCTGGTTGTCTAATCCGACAAACACGTGTTCATCAGGAGAATATCGTTCAGTTTCTTTATTATTTACAGTTTATAATCTATAAGACTGATTAAAATCTAACGTCAGCTCTTCAGGATGTAGACAGAAATGAAGTAAAAACTACAGAACTTTATGGTGTTGGATTAAAAAGCAATAAAGCATAAAACAGATTTATAATTTGTAAAACCAGTGCTTAGTAAATTCACCTTCAGCCTCCAAGTTTTCTGTCATAAACTTACATGAAGCAGATATGGCACATAGCAACTGATTGCATGTGTTCAAATACCTGATTACATCAATTCAGACCAAAAAAAAGTTCAAAATGACCTGAAAGGGAAACAAAATTGTCCTAAAAGACAGAAATTGTGGCCCAAATGACTCACAATTTGTCCTAAATGACCTAAAATAGGTCAAAGTTACCCAAAGTTTGTCTAAGTTTTATTAATCCGTCGATTATTTTCTCATTTGGCTCCTAAAACATTGGAAAAATGTCCAAATGACTCATCCAAAGGAACTCAAAATGTGCCTAAAAAACTTTTAAAAATCATTCATGTTGCCCTAAAACTTTAAAAACATTGCAGAAAATTGAGAAAAAAGAAAGATGTCTAAATGATTTGTCAAAAGGGATTTAAAATGTGCCCTAAAAACCCTTAAAAAACACATTCATGTTGCTTTAAAACTTTAAAAGCATTGCAGAAAGTTAAAAAAAAATGTCCACTATGACTTGAAATTTGTCCAAAAATGACGACAAAAAATGTGCAGAATGATGCTAAATTTAGCCACAATGACTTGAAAAATGTCAAAAATAAATAAGAAATTGCCCATAAAGGATGCAAAATTTGTCCAAACTAACCAAAAAATTGTCCATGATGACTTGAAATGTGTACGAAAAAGACAACAACAAAAAATGTCCAGAATGACGCTGACTTTGGTCAAACGGACTTGAAACTTGTCAAAAACAAATAAAAACATTTCCAAAAAAAACTGATGATGATAATTTTGCGAAGTGGTTCCTTAAAGAACCAATTTTTTTTGCAAAATTTTTTGGAGCAACTTCTGGTACCCAAAGGACTTTTTGTTGGTGGTTCTTTGAAGGACAACTGTTTGTCTGTAAATTTGTTTGTTTTGCTGCATCACTGCAAAGAAGCATTTTTAGCTCCAGGCCCTGTTTACACGAGGATGCTTGCAGGTAAAAACGTCAAAATATTTCAACAAAACACCCTATCGTTTATACGAGGACGGCGTTTTGGGGGCTTAAAAACGCAAAAATTTGAAACCGGGCTCCGGAGTGGGAAAGTTGAAAACTCTCCGCCGTTACGTTTCCGTCTAAACAGCAAAACGCAAAACTTTGCCGAGATCTGACTACGTCACGTACGCGATTACGTCACATACGTGCGCCGGTGCTTTGGTTTGCCGGCCGGTACAAGGAAGTAAACAAAGATGTGTGATTATTTCCATCCTTCGTACCTTCAAGCAACTCTGGCAGCTCTATGTACACTACAGGAGTCGTACCAACAAACGTACAGAATCTGTACAGATCTGACATTTACCGCGGCGGAGATCCAAAAAGGGAGATAGTACGCATGGCGGAGTTTTATCACAGCGCCACCCAGCTGCCTCCAATCGAATTCCACACACTTTAGAGTCACCGTATATACGCAGATTTTCTTCAAAACCACTCGTCTAAACGTGAAATAAAAAGTGAAGACAAGACGCCACTTTTGCGTTTTCAACAAAAATGTTAAGATGGTCCTCGTATGAACGTAGCCCCAGTTAGCACCTTTAGCTTGCTGGGTCTAACTTTACCTGCAGGTATTTTTCTGTTGCTTCTTAAATCTCTACATTTGTAACATAAGAATTAAACTCTGTCAGGTTTCCACAAACATGAATTTGCTTCAGAGATGTAAAACTGCAGTAAAGACGGCTGGTTTCATGGAACTGAGCAGCTTATATTTGGATTAACGGAACAAAAAGCCTCCAGCCTCACCTGTGCGGCGGCTCTAATGAATTAAACACAAACAGCCCCCAACAATAGCCGCCCATCCAGCCCCATTCAGCCCCGTTTAATCAGCCGCCGCTCGGCCTTTTGTTCTGTGATTGCATATTTGTGTTCGGAGGCAGGAAAACGCTGATAAACAAACGGGACGAAACAATCTTTTGTGCCGCGCTGCCCGGCGGGCTTTTATTCTGAAGGGTTTTATTTCAGGTTTGATTCATTCAGGTTTAATTGCTGACAGTGACGGCGAGCGGACGGAGGTGAACGGAAAAATTATAGAGTTGCTTCGATGTAGATGAGGAGGTTTGAATGGAGAGTCATTTTCTGTCATTTCCTTTTTCAATTATCTGCAATTTTTTAGAGTTTGAGGACAACATGAATCATTTTTCAAAGATTTTTAGGGCACATTTTGAATTCCTTTGACCCTACAGAACACTAAAAAACCAGCTCAGCCTGCAGACCTCCAGCGGTGTGTGTTTTGGGTCATTATGAACTATTTTTTATGGATTTTAGAACAATTTTCTACCATTGTTGGACAGAATTTAGTCATTTTGGACTTTTTCCACAATTTTCTGTGGTGTTTTTAGAGATTTAGGGTGACATGAATAATTTTTAAGTTTTTTTTAGTGCACATTTCAAGTCTCTTTTAACAAGTACCAAGTCATTTGGACATTTTCTGTCATTTTCTATTTCAATTTTAGTGCACATTTTGAGTCCCTTCAGATCAGTGCCAAGTCATTTGAACATTTTATTTTAAATTCTGCAATGTTTTTAGAGTTTTAGGGCGACATGAACGGTTTTGCAAACCTTTTTAGTGCACATTTTAAATCCCTTTGGACCTGCAGAACATTAAGAAACAGACTAGAGGCAGTAATGCAGTTTTTTCCGAACACGCATAGATTGATTGTAACGTACTTCAGGCGTGTATTATCTGGAAATACGGCATCAGATTGGAACTCTGCACGGCGGCTCATCTCTGTACGGCTTCATTCTGGTTTATCTCGACACACACGAACGCCGTATGAAGGCCGAGGAGATAAAAAATTCACTTTTGGAAATGAAAACGGGACGGATGAGGAGCGCAGACGGCAGTAAAATCACAGCAGAGCGAGAGCAACGTGGACGCTCGGCCTGCAGACCTCCGGCGGCGTTCGCTCGCCGAGCAGCACATTCATCCCCGGCTTCACCCTCTCCCGCTGTCAGCCGATATTGGACTAATGGTGGAATAATCCAGGAGTTCATTTATGAAGCGGCGGGCGAATAAAACAGTATGAATCCCTCGACTCTGCAGGAACACATTAGGCAGCGTACAGTAATTCTCTGTTCAACTTGAGTGCAGCCAGTTCCTCCATTAAAGACCGGCGTGCTGTTTGCTCTGTAATTACTACAGCAGCTAGAAACGCTCACCGCTAATGTTCGCCATGTTAAAGTGCCTTTAAAAAGGAAAACACAGAGCGAGCCGGGTGCTGCTGTATTTCTGAATTGACCGTCGCATCAATAATGCAGCAGCAGCAGCAGCAGCAGCACAACCGGACTAATAAACCTCCAGCCAAGAGTTCAACTCCTGTTTGTGCAATTATTAAAGTTCTGTTTTTGATAAAGGAAGCGTCATTTTAATTCATTTACTCGTTGAAACTGCAGCTCCATTCAAAACGCTTTCCTCAAGTCACACAACTTATCAGGAAAATTACACGCGATTGTGGGAAAGTTTACACTAAAAGTATGTTTCCCTGTGAATGCCCAGCAGTGCTGTTTGTTTATTATTAGATATTAAAAAGAAAAAGCCCCGAGTTTTAATAACTTTAACAGCTCCCAGCTTCAGAGAGAACACTCGGTCCTTAATAACGAAGCCGGCGGCGGTAAATCCTCCGAGAGAAGAAAAGGTTTACCGGTAAGGAGGCCACGGATTCCGGTTCTGAGGAACACAACAGGCTAACAAATCAGGGCCAAGCTGAGGAGATAAAAAATTCTATTCTGCAAATGAAAATGGATGAGGAGCACAGAGGGCAGAAGAATCACAGCAGAGCAAGAGGAATGTGGACGCTGGGCCTGTGTTTTGGGTCATTATGAATGATTTTTAAGCTTTTTTGGAATGTGTTTAGTCATTTCGGACAAATTTTTTGCCTATTTTCTGCTGTGTTTTCAAGTTTTAATGCGATGTGAATGATCTTAACTTTTTTAGTGCACATTTTTAAAAAATCTCCAATATTTTTAGAGTTTTAGGGCGACATGAAGGATTTTAAAGATTTTTTAGTGCACATTTTAAATCCCTCTGGTTAGTCATTTTCTGTCATTTCCTTTTTCAATTATCTGCAATTTTTTAGAGTTTGAGGACAACATGAATCATTTTTCAAAGATTTTTAGGGCACATTTTGAATTCCTTTGACCCTACAGAACACTAAAAAACCAGCTCAGCCTGCAGACCTCCAGCGGTGTGTGTTTTGGGTCATTATGAACTATTTTTTATGGATTTTAGAACAATTTTCTACCATTGTTGGACAGAATTTAGTCATTTTGGACTTTTTCCACAATTTTCTGTGGTGTTTTTAGAGATTTAGGGTGACATGAATAATTTTTAAGTTTTTTTTAGTGCACATTTCAAGTCTCTTTTAACAAGTACCAAGTCATTTGGACATTTTCTGTCATTTTCTATTTCAATTATCTGCAATGTTTTTAGAGTTTTAGAACAATATGAATCATTTTTCAAAGATTTTTAGGGCTCATTTTGAATTCCTTTGATCCTACAGAACACTAACATTTAGCTCGGCCTGCAGACCTCCAGTGGTGTGTGTTCTGGTCAATATGAATTTTCTGTCATTTTGGACAGAATTCAGTTATTTTGGACTTTTTTCAGGGAAATTACAAGTGACTGTGGGAAAGTTTACACTAAAAGTATGTCTCTCTGTGAATGCCCAGCAGTGCTGTTCGCCTGTTTGTTTATTATTAGGTATTCAAAAGGCAAAATCCCAGAGTTTTAATAACTTTAACAGCTCCCAGCTTCAGAGAGAAAACTCGGTCCTTAATAACGACGGCGGTAAATCCTCCGAGAGAAGAAAGGTTTACCGGTAAGGAGAGCACAGATTCCAGTTCTGAGGAATAAAACAGGCTAACAAATCAGGGCCAAGCTGACATTAGCCTCCCGCTAGCAAGACGCCCACTCCCCATGAAGGCCAATTACCGAACATCCACACCGGCGACAGAGGGTTTCCGCGACTCGCAGCCGGCGTTTTCATGTGAGGTTAAAAGAGGTGAGAGGAAGCGGCCGGGTTTTTACCTTTACAGACATGTCTGCCAGAGCTGACATGTTTTTCTTCTCTTCTCCGCGGCCGGCTGCTGCATAATGAGCCTATCTGGCCTTAAGAGAGAGCATTAGCAGTCCGCCGGCTCGCTCGCTCTCCCCGCTATCTGTGACACTTCGCCGCTGAGAGCCGTTTTCCCTTTGAAGAAGATATCAGAATCATTTCATATTTCCTGCTCATCATCTCTGAGAGGAAGCTGCAGGGTCACCGAGCCGCTCCTCGCTCCGTTTTTCTGCTGAGACTAAATTACTGCCGATTGGAGTATCGATTAATTAAAGTCACTCCTCAATCATCTGCGCCGTTCTTCTCGTTCTCGGGGTCGACGTCCTCAGGAATAATTAAGATTTTTAAGACTCAGAGTGAGAAATAATGAGCTCGTTTGTGAGAACTCGCTTGGTGGCTGCTTGGTAATTTTCCGTCTTGTTCAGCTTTTCAGAGAGATTTCTCAGGTGTTGTGGGTTATTGTAGCTTCGCTGTTGGTGCTGTTAGATGTCATAAATGTGCTCTCAGCCCTCTGGGATTGATGCTTTATTTTTGACAGGAGCAGATTACTGGCTCAGCTGTGAACTGGTCCAACCAGCTGGAGTTTACTAAGTAAGCTGAAAATATGCGTTCCTAGTTTGACAACCAAATATTGCTTTGACATTGCTCCAAAGTTAGCTAGCAACGGACACCATGACAAAGACTTTTGTAGCAGTTAATGAGCTCCAACCAGAACAAATTTATTTGACATGCGCCACAATCTACTAAGCTAATGAAACCAAGAAAATGTAATTAAAATTTGCATTAATGGTTTAAAAGTTACTCAAATATAGCTGTGACAGGCTAGCTAGCAACGGGCACCATGACAAAGACTTCTGTGGCAGTTAATGAGCTCCAACCAGAACAAATTTATTTGACATGCGCCACAATCTACTAAGCTAATGTCCATCCATCCATCCATCCTCTACACACCGCTTTATCCTCATTAGGGTCGCGGGGGTGCTGGAGCCTATCCCAGCTGACTCGGGCGAAGGCAGGGGACACCCAGGACAGGTCACCAGTCCGTCACAGGGCTACATACACAGACGAACAATCACACTCGCATTCATACCTACGGACAATCTAGAGTACTCAATTAACCTCAGCATGTTTTTGGACTGTGGGAGGAAGCCGGAGTGCCCAGAGAAAACCCACGCATGCTCAGGGAGAACATGCAAACTCCATGCAGAAAGATCCCAGGCCCACCCCAGGATTCGAACCAGGGATCTTCTTGCTGCAAGGCGAAAGTGCTAACCACTACGCCACTGAGCAGCCACTAAGCTAATGTAACCAAGAAAATGTAATTAAAATTTGTATCAATGGTTTAAAACTTAGTCAAATATAGCTGTGATATTGCTGGAAAGGATAGCTAGCAATGGGCACCATGACAAAGACTTTTGTAGCATTTAATGACCTCCAACCAGAATTTCCATATTGGAAACAAGCCAGAGTCAACAAAGCTAATATAACTAAGAATATCTGCTTGAAGTTTGCATTCCTAGTTTAAAAGTTAGCCCAGTATTGCTTTAACATTGCTGGAAAAGTTAGCTAGGAATGGGCACCATGACAAAGACTTCAGCAACTGTTCCTGATCTCCTTTTAGAGCGTACACATTCAAAACAAGATGAAATCTACCAAGCCAATGTGATCAAGATAATGAGCTTAACATTTGCATTCCTAGTTTAAAAGTTAACAAAAGTATTGCTTTGACAATGCTAGAAAAGTTCACATAAATGTTGCCTGTTTACTTTTGTCGTCAGACCTTAAAAACAAAATAAACTGGCACATTTTTTGATAAGTGGCCATCAAGCAGAACACAAACCAGAGTCGTATAAGTTATCTGCAGCAACAGCATCGTTACACAATATGAGCTCATCGGGGTGCAACACTGTTTTATTTCCCTGCAACGAAGCACTGTTGTTCCATTTGCCGCCCGGTTTGGCACATGCTAGCTATTGTCTGTATAATACATCCTGGATGCTTTGGGGTTTTGGCCACATCCTCCTCACGCTGTGTGTCACAGTCAGATGTCCTGGCAGCAGCCGGCCGGCTATTTTTTGTCTTTTTGAAAGGCCTGATTAAAAAAAGAGGGGAGGTGGGGGTCCTTTAATCTATAATGGAACAGACGTTATCATTATTGTTAAATAATGCACAGCAGCCACCAGCATCAAGTATTAATAACTTATTGAACAGAGCAGTTTCCGGTGACCTGCCTCTGGGCCCAAACCATGACTTTGAACAGGACTGCTGTGTGTGTGTGTGTGTGTGTGTGTGTGTGTGTGTGTGTGTGTGTGTGTGTGTGTGTGTGTGTGTGTATGTGTGTCTTTGTGTGTGTGTGTGTGTCTTTATTGACTAAAGGCCACTGTAATATCGAGAGTTGAAAAAAGGCCCAGAAGGGATTTAAAACCCACAAGTTGTGTCTTTGTCGCCTTTTTGCTGCTGCTGTTTGGTGAATTGTTCTCGTAATCTTCGTTTTAGGTCACATTTGTTTCCTTTATTTTACCAACAATGAAAAAAAATGAGGGTTTAGCTAGCAACGGGCACCATGACAAAGACTTCTTTGTCATGTTAGTGACAATCGACTAACCTAATGTACACAAGAATGACTGGTTTAAATTTGCATCTCTAGTTTAAAAATTAGCCAAACAGTGCTTTAAAACTGCTGGAAAAGTTTGCTAGCAGTGGGCACCATGACAAAGACTTCTGTGGAAATTAATGACCTTCAACCAAAGCCAGTCAACTAAGCTAATGTATCCAAGAAAAAGCAGTTAGAATCAGCATTTGTAGTTTAAATAGCGTAATTAACCCTTTATTACGCTGACTTTGGGGTAAAAACTTGGCTAGCAATGGACACCATGTCAAAGACTTCTGTGGGCGTTAATGACCTCCAACCAAAACGTACATGTTCAAAACTAGCTAATGTGCCCAAGAATATCTGTCCTCACGCTGCTGCTGTTTGGTGAATCATTCTAATAGTCTTTGTTTTAACTCACGTTTGTCTCATTGATTTTACCAGCAACAAAAATGAGGGTTTAGCTAGCAAGGGGCACCATGACAAAGACTTCTGCGGAAATTAATGACCTTCAACCAAAGCTTACATATTTGAAACAAGCCAGTCAACTAAGCTAATGTACCCAAGAAAAAGAGCTGAGAATTAGCATTTTTAGTTGAAAAATTAACCCTTCATTACGCTTACGCTTTTTGGTGAATCGTTCTAATAGTCTTTGTTTTAACTCACGTTTGTTTCATTGATTTTACCAACAACAAAAATGAGGGTTTAGCTAGCAAGGGGCACCATGACAAAGACTTCTGTGGCAGTTAATAATCTCCAATCAGAACTTATGTGTTTAAAACAAGCTGGACTAACTAACTTAACGTAAGCAAGAAAAGAAACCTAAAATTTGCGTTTGTAGTTTAAAAGCTAGCTCAGTATCACGTTGGCACTGCTGGAAAGTTAGCTAGTAGTAGGCACCATGACTAAGCTAATGTAACCAAGGGAATGAGCTTAAAATTTGCATCTGTAGTTTAAAACTAGCCCAGTATTGCTTTAACATTGCTGAAATAGTTAGCTAGCAATGAGCACCATGACAAAAGCTGTGTCCGAAATCGCATACTAACGTACTACATACTACATTCTCAATGAGTATATACTGTATACTACGTACTATAAGTATGATTAGAATGCCGACCGTTCACACTGTAGTATACTACTACGTTTCCCATAATGCATTTCAAACCTCCGACGACAAAAACCGGAAGTACGGCTATCAAATATCTCGGCTGAATGCCGGCTTCAGGTCGATTTTATGCTAACAAACAGTCGCATAATTAATGTGGCAATTTCAAGCCGGCACTCCTCATGCAGTTATTAGCCAGATTATGCGAATCGTTTCAATTGTAGCTGCAGGCTACTGGAGGTAGCTGCTACTTGTTCTGTATGCAAAGCGAGCTGCTGCAACTAGCTGCTAGCATTCAGTAGCACGTTGTGAGGCGTCTGACAAATTTAAAACGTTGGTCAGAAAACGCCTATTTCTCAAATCTGTGGGGTGATTAGGATGACTACTTAACCACATAAAATAAAATAAAAATTGCCGCGGTCCGGCCACAGATCCTGCGGAGGCTTCCATTTCGGTGGGTAGCTCGCAAAGCATTATGGGGCGGTTGAGTATGACTAGTGTGGTCACCGCGCATACTTAAAAATTTTCCGGAAATAATATACATCCGGGTATTTCTCGCGTATTCAGTCTTTTTATACTATCTAATGTGAACACACTACATGCTTATTTTGACGTCACACTTAGTATGAGTAGTACGTTAGTATGCGATTTTGGACACAGCCAAAGACTTCTGTGGGCGTCAATGGCCTCCAATCAGAACTTACATAATGGAAACAAGCTGGAAGATACTGAGCTAACGTACCCAAGAAAATATCGCCTCTCGCTACTGCTGTTTGGTGAATCATTCTTGAACTATTTATTTTAATTCATGTTCGTTTTCAAAATTTTACCAGGGAAAATACGGAAAAAGCAACTTTTCCCTTGTATCCCTGAGAGTTTGGGTGGTTTTTCAGGACTTTCTTTTTCCCCTGACCTTGCCTCTGATCTGATGAATATTTTACAGACTCTGTTCGACTCGCCTCTCTCTTCTGAGTATTAAAATTTATTCTACTGATGCTGCAACTGTTGAAAAGTCTACAGCGAATTAACTCCGCAGAGACCCGGTCCAGCATTAGTGAAAATAATCAGTGTGCTCGCATGACAACGGAGAATTTCTGCAAAAATAACTGGATAGAAGTGGAAATATTTTGCTTTTCTTTTGCATGAAACAGCTCGATAATATTAATAGTTTCTGCTCCAGCATCGTGTGTAATATTTCATTTCTCTGGTGCAATATTTGAATTTCATTTTCATTAAGAATCTTATTCCAATCTCAATTTAAAACTATAATATTTCACAAAAGTCACTTTATTTTACACGCCTCATTTAAATAAAAAAAGCTGAAATTTCAGCTGCTTCAACCAGAGAACCAGAAACCAAATGTTTATTTTACATATCATTGTTTTTCTCATGTAGTTTTGTTTGCAGTGAAAATATCTGCCAAAAAATATACAATTTTAATGTTTAATGATGAGATTTTTAAAATCACTTCATTTGTTTTTTTAAAGAAAAACAAGCAGAATAAACAGTTTTCTTTAATCAGATTCTGCAAGAAGTAAACTATATCTGATTGTTTTTTGATGTAGTTTTGTTTTCAGTGAAAATATCTTTTTTAAAAGAAGAAAATATTTTACATATTTAATGATGCTATTTTTAAAATTGCTTCATTTTTCTTTTTTTTTAGAGACATAATAAACTGTTTTTAACCAGATTTTAAACGAACTATATCTGATTCTTTTTTTTTTTTGTAGTTTTGTTTTCTGAGCAACATCTGGCAAAACAAAAGTTCACGTTTAATCATAATATCTTTTTAAAAAATCACATTTTTAAATGACATGCATTATCAACTGTTTTCTTTATCCAGATTCTGCCAAAAAAAAACAAACGATAGCTGACTGTTTTTCTTATGTGGTTTAGTTTTCAGAACAAATATCTGCAAAAACCAGATAACATTTTAAATATTTAATGATAATATTTCTTTAAAACCGCCCTATTTTTTAACATTTTTTATCGGAAACATGCTGAAGAAATAATTTTCTTTAACAAGATTCTGCAAAAATCAAACTACACCTGGCTGTTTTTTGATGTAGTTTTGCTTTCAGTGCAAATCTTTTTTTTAAAAAAGGAAATATTTTACATATTTAATGATAATATTTTATTGAAATTTTATTTTATTGAGAGAGACATGCAGAAAGAAGTGTTTTCTTGAAGCAGAAACAACTAAACCTGACAGTTTTTCTGCTGTGGTTTTGTTTTCTCCTTCGGGTTAATCAAGTTCTTTCTGAGCCGATCTGATTTTGCAGTAAATCTAAGTTTTGCGTCCGACTCTTCCTAAGTTTGTTCTTTTTCAACCCTGACGACAGAAAATGCTTTAGTTTGTTGAAGATTTCTGCTCCAGAGAAGAAGCTTAAAACCAATCGGATCGATTGTTTTCATTTCGTATTTGCTTCTCTGTCGAAAGCAGAAAATAAACCTGATGGAGGCTGTTTGCTGGATGCTGCCTCCTCACCTTCCTCCTCCTCCTCCTTCTCCTCCTCCGCTGATTATTGAAACTGTCCTCTGGGTGAGAACGTAAAGCAATAACACACAAAAAGCTAATTGGGTTAAGCAACAAGCGCATCGGCCCTCCGTACACGAGAAAGGGCAGAATCTAATAGTCAGGTGGCGAAATGTGAGCAGAATTAGAGCATTAGTTTCCATCAGTGTCGCCCAGCAGCTAGGTGGGGCTGCAGCACGGCAAATCTAATTGGGGAAAAAAAGACATTAGCTCCGGGATTGTTTGCAGCTTCATCTTCTTTTTTTTTTTTTCCTCCTCCTCGGATACAAAACTTCAGACGTGACGACGACGACGACGATGTGACATAAATCAAAGGTTTAAGCAGCGAGCAGCAAAAACAACCGAAGAAAAACGTCTCGTTTCAAATCAACTCTCGGCTATCGACGCCGCTGTTGGATCTTGAGAAAATAAAGACACATTCAGCAGAAGATTGTGGAGGGGGAAAAAAAAAAAAAAGGATGACACCAATCTCTCCTGCCCACCATAATTGGCAGTAATACCGAGGTTGGCAACCGGGCCCCAGTTGCTAGGCAACCGTCTCCAAAGCTTTCAATTTACAAACCGTCCGGCGAATAGATTCTTACATTACGGGATGTTTAGGTGAAAGGCGGCCAAAACGGCTGTTAACTCCCGTTTCATTTCTCATTTAGACGCCTTTATTTGTTTGAGAGAAGAAGATGGAGGCCGACAGGAGAAAGACGTTTCTGATTTAACGTTTTCCTCCTGAGCTCCAAATAAACACACAAACCGACAGATGTTGGGCTTCAGGAAGGGTTGTAGAGCTGGAGGAGTCTGGAAAACACTGCAGAGATGTGGCTTTTCAGAGGTTTAATCTGATTTTCCAACAGCATCGCAGCCAAAAAGACACATTATGAAGACTGTTAATGAAATTCAAACCAACAAACTACAGCAGCTATGAAATGTTTTCACCCTCTTTGAAAGTTTTTACTTTTTATTGCTTTTCAAAATGAAATAATGATAATTTCTGGGGGAGCATTTATGACAAAGATTTACGGAAAAAAGACTCTTTCATGTCAAAGTGAAAACAGATTTCTACATATCAATGTCAACTAATCAAAAATATCAAATACAAAATGAGTGACTGAATAAATATTCACTTTTATTGGTGCCAGAAGAACAACATTTAGTTAACAAAAGAAAACCCAGTGAGAGAGGCCACCAATACCGCGATGACTCCTCTGAAAGAGAAAGAGACTAGAGAGGGAGGCCACCAAGACCACAATGACTCCTCTGAATGAGTTACTAGAAAGAGACTAGCTGTAATCTTTAGTTTTTAGATATCTTCTACGTGTCTCTCGGGTGGTTTTCATGTCAAAGTATCAATCAGCTGCTCTTCGTTCAGTTCATGTTTAGATTGAAGGTCTTTAGTTGGTCTCAGCATTCCCTGGTGGTCATTCATGTTCGGCCTTCCTGGTTGTCCTTAGTGTTGGCCCTTCCTGTTGGTCCTTAGTGTTGGCCCTTCCTGTTGGTCCTTCCTGATGGTCCTTCCTGGTGGTCCTTCCTGGTTGGCCTTCCTGGTGGTCCTTCCTGATGGTCCTTCCTGGTTGTCCTTCCTGGTGGTCCTTCCTGGTTGGCCTTCCTGGTGGTCCTTCCTGGTGGTCCTTCCTGGTGGTCCTTCCTGATGGTCCTTCCTGGTTGTCCTTCCTGGTGGTCCTTCCTGGTTGGCCTTCCTGGTGGTCCTTCCTGATGGTCCTTCCTGGTTGTCCTTCCTGGTGGTCCTTCCTGGTTGGCCTTCCTGATGGTCCTTCCTGTTGGTCCTTCCTGATGGTCCTTCCTGGTGGTCCTTCCTGGTGGTCCTTCCTGGTTGGCCTTCCTGGTGGTCCTTCCTGATGGTCCTTCCTGGTTGTCCTTCTTGGTGGTCCTTCCTGTTGGTCCTTCCTGTTGGTCCTTCCTGGTGGTCCTTCCTGGTGGTCCTTCCTGATTGTCCTTCTTGGTGGTCCTTTCTGGTTGTCCTTCCTAGTGGTCCTTCCTGTTAGGCCTTCCTGATGGTCCTTCCTGGTGGTCCTTCCTGGTGGTCCTTCCTGGTTGGCCTTCCTGGTGGTCCTTCCTGATGGTCCTTCCTGGTGGTCCTTCTTGGTGGTCCTTCCTGTTGGTCCTTCCTGTTGGTACTTCCTGTTGGTCCTTCCTGGTGGTCCTTCCTGGTTGTCCTTCTTGGTGGTCCTTTCTGGTTGTCCTTCCTGTTGGTCCTTCCTGGTTGTCCTTCTTGGTGGTCCTTTCTGGTTGTCCTTCCTGTTGGTCCTTCCTGGTTGTCCTTCCTAGTGGTCCTTCCTGTTAGGCCTTCCTGTTGGTCCTTCCTGGTGGTCCTTCCTGGTGGTCCTTCCTGGTTGTCCTTCCTGGTGGTCCTTCCTGGTGGTCCTTCCTGGTTGGCCTTCCTGGTGGTCCTTCCTATTGGTCCTTCCTGGTGGTCCTTCCTGGTGGTCCTTCCTGGTTGGCCTTCCTGGTGGTCCTTCCTGATGGTCCTTCCTGGTTGTCCTTCTTGGTGGTCCTTCCTGTTGGTCCTTCCTGGTGGTCCTTCCTGGTTGTCCTTCTTGGTGGTCCTTTCTGGTTGTCCTTCCTAGTGGTCCTTCCTTTTAGGCCTTCCTGATGGTCCTTCCTGGTGGTCCTTCCTGGTGGTCCTTCCTGGTTGGCCTTCCTGGTGGTCCTTCCTGATGGTCCTTCCTGGTTGTCCTTCTTGGTGGTCCTTCCTGTTGGTCCTTCCTGGTGGTCCTTCCTGTTGGTCCTTATGTTAGGTCTTCCTGTTGGTCCTTCCTGTTGGTCCTTACTGGTGGTCCTTCCTGTTGGTCCTTCCTGTTAGGCCTTCCTGATAGGTCTTCCTGTTGGTCCTTCCTGGTGGTCCTTCCTGGTGGTCCTTCCTGGTGGCCCTCTTATTGCTGCTTTCATGTCATTTTGTTTGGACGTTGAGTTCTTCAAAGCTGCCAGTCGATGGACGGCTGTTCTTCCTGTTGGAATCCTGGTAATTTTCTCGTCTCCAGCTGCAGCTATTCCATAATGACACGTGAGCTTTGGTCTTCTAGTCAAGTCGAGTCGTGACCTGACAACAGGCCGAGTCTCTCCTCGGTTCTCCTGTCTGGAGGTGTTCAGTGTGATTAAAATGCTTCCTGCTGCAGATTACAGAGCGTTTGTCTCGGAGCCCTGGCTGCCTCCTCAGGTGTTTCTGAGGTGAGAGGCTGTCGTCGTGGTTTCCTCCTCAGGTGTTTCTGAGGTGAGCTGTCGTCGTGGTTTCCAGCTCGCTGTTTATTCTCCTCCGGTTGTCGAAGTATCGCCTCGCTGGCGGCGGAGCGAGACAGCTCTGAACCGGAGGGTTTCTCTCTGAGTGAAATCAAAAAGCTTCACGTCGCCGTCCAGAGCTGCAGAGCAAAACCTGAATGTGATTTTCCTTCTGTGTGCCGCCGAGACGAGACGTTCTCACCAGAACACGACTGGTTTCAGCCCTAAATGTGTCAGAGTGTGGACTAAACCCACTGTTTCTGTTCTGTTGGTGAAAAACGGCTGAATTCTGTGTTTAGGAGTGTCATTCTGCTGCATGTCTGAAGAACTAACCTGTCGACTGGAAGACTACATAAACTGATGGACTCTTTTAAAGTATTTTTTTCTCATATATTCATGAAAATGTTTTCCATCCATCTGCAAATTTATAGTGAAACTAGAACAATATTTGGCTTCAACAGCACCATAAAAGAAAGAACAAAACAGTTTGAATTTAGACAACTTTAATAAAATGATGTTTAACCAACAAACTGAGTTAATTAGTTTTTAATTAAACATATTTAGAATTATCAGTCTAAACTTCTGAAATTTTGTGATCCTGAACTCCAGTTTTGCGATTAAATATATTTCTTTACCATTATTACAGTTTCATATCATACATGTGTCAGGTTACATCTAAAGAAAGAGAAAACAATTAGAACAAAACCGACTTGAGCTCCTTGATTTGAGTGATTTCTGCTAGCACTGATCTATGAAATGGTTAGAGGGTTAGTAGGGTTGGTAAACTTAGTCGAGTTAGAGCGTTAGTAGGGACGTTAGGGTTAGTAGGTACAGTAGGGTTAGGATTAAAGGGTTTGGGTGTTCTCATTGGTTGACAAACCTAACACAGTTGTTGCACAAAGATTTCCATTCTCGGTAGTTGCTAATGAATTCTATAACTCTGAGTTTTCTGCTTTCTATGAGTCTTTCTCCCAAAACAACAACAAATAATATATTTTGTTTCTATCGTAAATTTATTGAAGGTTTTCTGGAAATATGACAGAATCTTCCTTGTCATACAGTAAATATACAAACAGTGACTTGAATGATCCATTTTAGTGATTTAGAAAGTCGAGGAATCCAGTTTTCTTCATGAGCAAGATTCAAATAATACAATTTATTTGTGAGTCATGGTGGCCAGGACTTTGTACATTTAGTGACACAAATACAACAGACAAGTCCTGGCTGAATTAAATCTATTAAGGACCTTTCATAACTTCCTTTACAACATCTATTTATTATTTTCATCACAATTGTTTGTTTTATTTTTTCGTTTTTTATCATAAAGTGTTCTGCTGACATGTTTTTCTTAAATAAAACAGTTTTTACCCCGATAGTGAGGTCCTCCATCTGTCAGATCTTCAACATAAAGTTCATTTTGGAGTTTATTTTTAGGCTAGACTTTTACTGAAACATCAGAAATTAAATTCTAAAACATGTTGGTGCAGATGTTAAAACACTCAGAACTGCTTTGTTTTGTCAACACGATGCCACAGAATGACTTTCCTAAACAACTAAACCACATTATTAGAGGCTTGGTCAGATGCAGGCATTGAAATATCAAAGTTAGGGTTAAAATACGACTCTCCATCAGAATACGACGTCTGTTGTCTGTTTGCAAACACAATTATTCCAGAATGCAGCAGACAGATGAAAACAATGCTTCACTCGCAGAAGTACAGCAGATTTTAGGGTACTTGAGCATTTCCATTTCTTTTCCAGCTACATAATAAAAGGGAAATGTTGTGCTCTAATGCAGAAATGTTTTTTTTACCCTTAATCAACAGTGTTTTTTTTTCAGTTGGAGAGCATCATTACTTTATTTTATATTCAGATTTTGTTATGTTTTCCCTCCAAACTCCGACATTTCTGTCAAATATTCGCTCCTCAGCTACAAATATGCTCAAATTTGTTTGTCTGCACTCAGAATTACTTTTTCTTTATGGAACAACAGCAAAACACAGTTTCAGAAATTCAGCTTTTGGTTGTTTTATTTGACACTTGAAGACTTTTCATGTCTCCATCTGGCTGTTGCTAGAAAATATTAACGGTCTTCTGGAAATCTGACTGAATCTGCTGGATCGTAAATATACAAACAGAAAAGCTAGTATTTGGTTAAATTTGTCCATTTTTACCTCAGTTCAGTTCTTCTGGTTTAACTTCGACTTCTCTGGACATATACCATCAGGCATGGAGGAGGCAGTATCATCATACTATCAGTTTTACTGAGTCAAGTCTGAAGACTCAGACTTGGTTCTTCAGGTTCTTGATGGGTTTGAGTCAGGACTTTGGGGAGGCCAGTCTAGAACCTTCATTCTAGCCTGATTGGACCATTTCTTTACCACGTGTGATGGGTGTTTGGGATCATTGGAGGAGTCAGCAGCTGTAGTCAATGTGAGGGGACAAGTTCACTAAGAAAACTGGATTCCACAGGGAGGGAGGCCACCAAGAGAGCTAAGACTCTTGAAGGAGTTACGAAAAATAGACGAGTGAAGGAGGCCACCAAGATACCTATTAGTCCTCTGAAGTAGAAAGAGAATAGTGAGTGAGGCCACCAAGACTCCTATGACTCGTACTAAGGAGTTACAAGCTTCTGCAGATTAGAGAAAACTCTACTAAACATTGTCTTAAAGGATTTTAATACTTCTGCAATCACTTATTTTATATATTTTTTAATTTTGCCTGATTTTTTTGGTAAATTCTTGTCAAAAATTAACCGACCGCAATTCAACTTCCAACGTGAGTAAATGTTTTCCTGCTGAATTCAACCCTAATCTAATCTACGAGGAGAATAAACTCAGCATATGGAAAGTACAACTTTACAGATTTCTACTTTGTTTGCAAGTTTTTCCGTCGATGTGGAGAATTTCAGCTCCGCGGTGCAGAGACGCCTTGAATAGAGTGGCTCTGACCAGATAAACTCTGCATTTGTGAAGTCGGAGTTGCCGGGGAGATAAAGAGCCTCTGACCTTTAGTCGGGAAACATTCGCTCTATGTTTGTCTCCATATTTGTGGATGTTGTTTTCTCCCTCCATCCGAGGCCTCTGCTCTCTGCCCAGCTCAGAGAGAGGAAAATAATTACCGCGGTCGAGGCTGGGGTCACTCGGCAGCTAAACGCCGTCGAGCGGCTAAAGCTAATGTTTGCTGAGGCGGAAGGTCGCGGCATCGGCCTCATTACTGCAAACATAAAAGAGAGAGAGGACGGCAGATTAAAACTGCTGTGGAGAGACACTAAACACCAGCCGGGAAACAAAACAACAAAAAGTTAGTTTTCTTTTTGCGAGCAGTTCATCTTATTGATTAGTTGTTTGTAGATGGTTAAAACAAAGCTTCAATCATAAATTATTCACAATATCAAAATCCATAACTCCGAGTCCGGCGCTGTGATTAATTAATGAGGACGTGAGGTGAATATTTGCGGCCTGCAGGTAGCGAGGTGCTGCCGTTAATAATTCAGAGATGAAACCAACAGAGGAGGAAAATAAGAATAATAAAACTCTGGGCGTCTTTATTCCGGAGTCTCTCGGCCGGGCCTGAAACATCATATCGCTGCACATGAAATATTAAAGAGCAGCCAGAGATGAACACGGCGGATCGTATCGGCAGAGCGAAGCCGCCGGAGGAAACGCAGAGATGGACGAGTGTTTGGAGGAGCGTTTGTGATGAGAAAACCTTCGGATTCACAGCAGGTGGAACTACAGAGAGCAGAGCTCGCAGGTTCGGCACAAAGAAACCGCATTCAGAGTCGCACACGAGCAGCGATGCAGCTTCACTCAGCGGCGTGTCGTGTTTCTGTCCGCTGCAGCTCCACGCTTTGAAATGACCCAAATAATAGAATATCTGTCTGCTGGCTGCAGTCCACAAACTCACCAGCAAAAAGAAGAAAGAAAAGGGGGGGAGTTGTTTGTTTTCAGTAACATTTCCAGAAGAAAAGTCGAGTCTGAGCTGCTGTTTTGTTTCAGTCTCAGTTGAAAAAAAATCACATTTAGTTTGAAAGCCTGGAAGTATTGATTCTGAAGAATAAAGGAGATGCAAGAAAGAGAAAGTTTTCCTCTTTATTTACTTTCCAACATGGAATTGTGATCAATTTAATTTGGCTTTTGAGCAGAGCATTTTCAAAAAAACAACTCTTTCATGTCAAAGTCAAAGCAGATTTCTGCGCAGTGATGACAGAAAACATAGAACACAGCATCATGACGTGAAGCACGGTGGTGGCAGCATCATGACGTGAAGCACGGTGGTGGCAGCATCATGACGTGAAGCACGGTGGTGGCAGCATCATGACACAAAGCACGGTGGTGGCGGCATCATGACACAAAGCACGGTGGTGGCGGCATCATGACGTGAAGCACGGTGGAGGCGGCATCATGACGTGAAGCACGGTGGTGGCGGCATCATGACGTGAAGCACGGTGATGGCAGCATCATGAGGTGAAGCACGGCGGTGGCAGCATCATGACGTGAAGCACGGTGGAGGCAGCATCATGAGGTGAAGCACGGTGGTGGCAGCATCATGACGTGCAGCACGGTGGTGGCGGCATCATGACGTGAAGCACGGTGATGGCAGCATCATGAGGTGAAGCACGGCGGTGGCAGCATCATGACGTGAAGCACGGTGGAGGCGGCATCATGACGTGAAGCACGGTGGTGGCGGCATCATGACGTGAAGCACGGTGATGGCAGCATCATGAGGTGAAGCACGGCGGTGGCAGCATCATGACGTGAAGCACGGTGGAGGCAGCATCATGAGGTGAAGCACGGTGGTGGCAGCATCATGACGTGCAGCACGGTGGTGGCGGCATCATGACGTGAAGCACGGTGGTGGCGGCATCATGACGTGAAGCACGGCGGTGGCAGCATCATGACGTGAAGCACGGTGATGGCAGCATCATGAGGTGAAGTACGGTGGTGGCAGCATCATGACGTGAAGCACGGTGGTGGCGGCATCATGACACAAAGCACGGTGATGGCAGCATCATGAGGTGAAGCACGGCGGTGGCAGCATCATGACGTGAAGCACGGTGGAGGCGGCATCATGACGTGAAGCACGGTGGTGGCGGCATCATGACGTGAAGCACGGTGATGGCAGCATCATGAGGTGAAGCACGGCGGTGGCAGCATCATGACGTGAAGCACGGTGGAGGCAGCATCATGAGGTGAAGCACGGTGGTGGCAGCATCATGACGTGCAGCACGGTGGTGGCGGCATCATGACGTGAAGCACGGTGGTGGCGGCATCATGACGTGAAGCACGGCGGTGGCAGCATCATGACGTGAAGCACGGTGATGGCAGCATCATGAGGTGAAGTACGGTGGTGGCAGCATCATGACGTGAAGCACGGTGGAGGCAGCATCATGAGGTGAAGCACGGTGGTGGCAGCATCATGACGTGAAGCACGGTGATGGCAGCATCATGACGTGAAGCACGGTGGTGGCGGCATCATGACACGAAGCACGGTGGTGGCAGCATCATGACGCGAAGCACGGTGGTGGCGGCATCATGACGTGAAGCACGGTGGAGGCGGCATCATGACGTGAAGCACGGTGGTGGCGTCATCATGACGTGAAGCACGGTGGTGGCAGCATCATGATGGTTGTTATTTCTGGAGATATGGAACCTTTAAAATGGCTTCACAGGTGTTTTTTGAGGCTCAAAATACAAAAATCTTCAGGTCTAAAAAGGTACAAAATTCTCAAAATTCCGCTACAATATTATGTAGAACTTAATTTTTGAAGACTTTTACAAAAATGAGTAAAATCTGAGACAAAGCAGCGACATATTTACTAAATCCTGACCATCTTTCGTCTGGCTTCTGTCCCTCCTGTAAAACTTTTGCAGAGTCCCATTAAACACTTCTGTCTCCCGGTAAACGCCTGGTTTTCTGGGTTGCAGCTGCTTTAAACGGCGGATCTGAAGGCCCACGCTCTGACTCCGAGGGTGTCGGCGGGGTCAGTCACTTCTTCTAATTGGCCTCCTGCTAAACCGCTGTTGTTCAGACGCCGACGTGCAAAAAAACCCAAACACACACAACGGACAGTAAACGAGCGCTAAAGAGACGTCGACGCGAGCGCTTCCACTTCCACGGGACGGATGAAGCGGAGATGGCGTACGGATAATGAGACGGCTAAAAGCTTGATCTCGAGAATAATTTGCTTCTTTTGCCACGTGGCCTCGAGTGGGGAAAGCGTTAATCAAAGGTTAGAGCGAAATAAACTTTGTTCAAAGATCCCTTTTCCTCAAACATGGGAGACTTGGAGGGGCGAGGACGGCAGACGGGGAAAAAATCCAATTATTTTCCTCTTTTATCACTTCACTCGTTACAAATAAGACGCGCTCTCTGAGAGGCAACACAGTTTAGTTTTATAATTGCTGTTTTACCACCTGCCAGTTCAGCTAACAGTCACTCCGTCTCTCCGTCCTCTCCGAGATAATCAACCCCGCCGCAATTAAAGCCGTCACCGTTTATTAACCTCGAAACAAACGAAAATAATATTGAATATCTTTCATTGAACGTCCGTCCTACCCTTGAGGATCATTAGTCGGTTAAAAGTCGTCGTCTTGCGACCGAATCGTCATCAGGAGACTAAAACCGACATCTTAAAACATCTGTTGCAGCTTTTTTTTTAACAAAGTTGTTTGATATCAGCATTTTCACGGCTTTGACTTGTTATAAAGTTGCTTTTTTAACCCCTTAAGCGTCAGTGTACCGCCGGCGGTACACCTACTAATTTGCATAGGAATTTCAAGAATGTCCGACGGCCGCAAACGCGCTTATACAAACACTATACACCGATGGAAAGCTTAGATTCTCATGAATCTGCCGATATAAACCACTTTCAGATGCGATTACCACAGCGGGTGAGAAAAACACATTTGTCCGACAAAAACAAATATCCATCCATCCGTTCTCTATACACGGCTTCAACGCGCACAGCGCGACTCACATTTCCGGGTTCATTATTATACACAAAAAAAAGATTCCACAAAAAACGGCCATAATCCAACCTTTTACATCCAGATGACACAAGCCAGGAAACTATTTTGTCCAAAACATGTCCTGAAGTCAGTATAAAATCCCCGAATCGGTCCTTTTCAAGGAAAAGCACCTCGCGATGCCAGTCCAATATTCCCCGTATTTTTCGTAATTTTTTTTATTTAAAAATAGAATATTAGCGATTTTTTGTACTGAAAACGGCTGGAATTGACTGAAGCTTAAAGGGTTAAATCCAACTTCTTCTGTTTTTCTGAAATAAACGCAGTTTGACCAGAAAGAGATGGAACCAAATTAAAATAGACACAAAATGAACACACAGAGATGCTAATTCCGTGTAAAAAGAGATAAACACGGCCTCAGACTCACAAAATTGCTGTTTTGTGTCTCTTTGCAGCCACAAAGAGACATAAATCAAGAAAAAGAAGACACAAAATGGCCACAAAGAGATTAAATTAACTCATACAGACGAAATTAACACAAAAACTGATGCAAAAGGACACAAAGCAACTCAAAACAAACGTCAAGAGATACCAAACGGCAAAAAAAGACCAAAAATACAGATCAAAAATAGATGCAGATTGACCTAAAAAAGACGCAAAATGAACACAAAGAGATGCTAGTTGATGTAAACAGAGATAAAAACGAACTGTTAGACTCACAAAATGACTTTTTTGTGTTTCTTTACAGCCATTTTGCAAACACAAACCTACAAAAAGTGACCAAAAGACACAAAATGAGCACAAAATTGATGCAAATGGACACAAAACAGCAGCAAAGAGACACAAAGTGACTCAAAGCAAACACAGAAAAAAACACCAAATTAAAAGAAAACAACACAAAAATGCCAAAAAAATTACTGTAGATAGTCTTAAGAGTTTTTTGGGAAGATTTTTACTCATTTAAAAAAAAATAGAAGAATTTTCTTACCAAATTTGGGGGACTTTTTAAAAATGAAACTTTTAAGGGAAACTTTGAAGAAATTGTTGGAATTGTCTTCCTGTGAAAGTTTTGTAAATTTTCAGAAATTTGGGGATTTTTTTGCTGAATTTTTGGATTTTTTTTTTTTTTACAAAAAAATTATTTGTGGAAGATTATTATTCTTTTTTTGAAAAATATTTACAAGAATTTTCTTGCCAAATTTGTGGGATTTTTTTTTCAAAGAAAGCTTGTAAGGAATTATTGGAATTTTCTTCCTGAAGGTTTTGCAATTTTTTTAGAAATTTGGGGAATTTTTTTGCTAAATTTTTGAATTTTTTTCAGAGAAGGAAACAACATTTTTTGGTGCCTGTAAATGAGGACAACGGGGGGGTTAAACTTCACTTCCTGTCGTCCGTTTAAAGCCGAGCTGACAGAACGCCCCGACACGTTTCCCTCCGGTGGGAAAAATCGATCGCGTGACTGACGGGAAAAAAGTGAAATAACGTTTTGTGTGTTTGAGCAGAGAGGAGAGGCGACTGGATGTTCCCTTAAAAACAAATTATGAGAAACAAACAGAAACCAATAACCTGTTTTCACGCCTCCTCCTCCTCCTCCTCCTGAATGTAAAAACCTCCGTCGACGCCCCGCAGCCATCAGGAAAATATGAAAAGAGAGAAGAACAACATCAACAGAACGTGGGGGGGATGAGATCTCAGCGCCGGGGCGAGAATGAGAAACGACATAATAAAGTGATTCTATTAAAAAGCCATCTGACCGTTAATAAAAGTAATGATTTGATGAGAACGTCCGGAGGCGGCAGCACAACGAGCAGGAGGAGGAGGAGAAATGAGAAAAGCGTGAGGAGGAGGGCGACAACATAAAAAACAATCGCTGCCTCTCCCATCTCGGACTTAATGAGATCTGCCGGCCCGGGCTCAGGTATTATTTGTTGTCGGGGGTGACGGCGGGATTGGATGAAACACACGTCGACTTTCTCATCTGCTGCAGGATATCAGAGCGGCTGCCGTCAGACCGACAGATGAGATTTCACATTTCAGAGGCGACGTCTGCGAGCAGCTGCCTCAAAAACACGAGATGAAGCTCAGAGTCAGTAGAAAGGGCTGGTGTCCTTGTTAAACGACATTTGGTTTTAAATTTAGAACTGAAATGAAGAAAAATAAGCAAGAAAAGACTAGGGAGGGAGGCCACCAAGACTCCTATGACTCCTCTGAAGGAGTTACTAGCAAGAGGCTAGCGAGGGAGGCCACCAAGACTCCTATGACTCCTCTGAAGGAGAAAAAGGCTAGTGAGGGAGGCCACCAAGACTCCTATGACTCCTCTGAAGGAGAAAAAGGCTAGCGAGGGAGGCCACCAAGACTCCTATGACTCCTCTGAAGGAGAAAAAGGCTAATGAGGGAGGCCACTAAGACTCCTATGACTCCTCTGAAGGAAAAAGAGACTGATGAGGAAGGCCACCAAGACACCTATGACTCCTCTGAAGGAGTTACTAGAAAGAGGCTAGTGAGGGAGGACACCAAGACTCCTATGACTCCTCTGAAGGAGAAAGAGACTAATGAGGAAGGCCACTAAGACTCCTATGACTCCTCTGAAGGAGAAAGAGACAAGTGAGGCTGGCCACCAAGACACCTATGACTCCTCTGAATGAGTTGCTAGAAAGAGGCTAGTGAGGGAGGACACCAAGACTCCTATGACTCCTCTGAAGGAGAAAGAGACTAATGAGGAAGGCCACTAAGACTCCTATGACTCCTCTGAAGGAGAAAGAGACTAGTGAGGCTGGCCACCAAGACACCTATGACTCCTCTGAATGAGTTGCTAGAAAGAGGCTAGTGAGGGAGGACACCAAGACTCCTATGACTCCTCTGAAGGAGAAAGAGACTGATGAGGAAGGCCACCAAGACACCTATGACTCCTCTGAAGGAGAAAGAGGCTAGTGAGGGAGGCCACCAAGACACCTATGACTCCTCTGACAGAGAAAGAGACTAGTGAGGGAGGCCAAGACTCCTATGACTCCTCTGACGGAGAAAGAGACTAGTGAGGGAGGCCAAGACTCCTATGACTCCTCTGACGGAGAAAGAGACTAGTGAGGGAGGCCAAGACTCCTATGACTCCTCTGACGGAGAAAGAGACTAGTGAGGGAGGCCAAGACTCCTATGACTCCTCTGACAGAGAAAGAGACTAATGAGGGAGGCCAAGACTCCTATGACTCCTCTGACAGAGAAAGAGACTAATGAGGGAGGCCAAGACTCCTATGACTCCTCTGACGGAGAAAGAGACTAGTGAGGGAGGCCAAGACTCCTATGACTCCTCTGACAGAGAAAGAGACTAGTGAGGGAGGCCAAGACTCCTATGACTCCTCTGACGGAGAAAGAGACTAGTGAGGGAGGCCAAGACTCCTATGACTCCTCTGACAGAGAAAGAGACTAATGAGGGAGGCCAAGACACCTATGACTCCTCTGAAGGAGAAAGAGACTAATGAGGGAGGCCACCAAGACTCCTATGACTCTGCTGAAGTTGTTCCTATGAAGAGACTAGCGAATGTGGACACCAAGACACTTATGACTCCTCTGATAGTTTCAAGAAAGCGACGAGTGAGTGAGGCCACCAAGATACCTATGACTCCTCCTTTAGAAACTAGACTAAAATGATCTTTAGAGTTTCAGGTAAAGGAGATCAGAAATACTCGTCTCACACTTTAATCCACATTGACTCTTTTTGGTTTTCCTGTCAATCACAGAGAGAGTTTTCTTCCTGAATCAGCTCCAGAATCATCTTTAAGCTACAAAATTAACAGACTCATTCTGGAAACACGTGAGATCTTCATTGGTTTACTGAAAAAGGGTGAAACATGGAGCCTTTCATGCATCTTTATGTTCATCTCCACCTGTAAACAGACGTTCCTCTGCTTTAATCACCTCCGTCTCTTCTCTGCCATCTGCTCGTCTTCGTCCTCCATCGTCTCCAGACAGACGGAGACGAACTTTTGCAAACATCAGACGTGTCGGTGTGAAGCGTCTTTGGTCTTTGTGAAATCGTCTAAATAGGAGAAACACTTCACCTTCAGCTGCTCGCCACCAAAATCAAAATAACAAGGCCTTGGGTTTGTTGTGTTTGTTGCCGTGGTGACGCACTGCATTCAGCTGCAAAGATAAAAAATAAAAGCTTTTTTCTCTTCAGAATGTCTTCAAAACTGAGATCATTTCTGATTCTTTTGGAGCTGAATTTCACATTAAATTAAACGAAGCCGGGTTTAAAAATAACAGAAACACACTCAGAACATGTGAAGCTTCAGGATCACCTTTAATTGGTGTTTTCTTTTTTCTGAGCTGTGAAACGGGACGACGGGTTCGGGAACTGTGGGATTATTTGTGCTTTTTCTCTGAACTCTAGAGTCTCAGACGGACGTACAACTCTTCACAATGAACCATCACAACTAAATACGAACAGGTGCATTAGAAATTAGCTTATTTTTGGTCACTTCAAAATAAAAGTCGTCCCAAAAACTGAAAAAAATCATCATTTTTTGAAAGAAGCAAAGAAATGTTTTTACACATTTTAGTCATTTGCAGACGGAACTCAAGTAGTTACAAGAAAGACACGACTTTGGAGGCCACCAAGACACCTATGACTGCTGATTTTGCGTCACTTTTCTGTTTTTCTGCATCTCTCTCTGGTTGTTTTGTGTCTCTTAGTGCTAATATTGCATTTTTTGGCATCTTTTTTTTGGTAATTTCACATATTTTTTTGTTATTTTGGATTCTTTCTGATTGTCTGTTGCCTCTTTTATGTCATTTTTGCATCACTTCATTGTCATTTCACATTTCTGCGTGCTCATTTTGCGTCACTTTGAGGCAGTTTTACACATTTGTGGTGATTTTGCATCGTTTTTTGTGTTATTTTTGGATCTGTATCTGGTCATTTTGCATTGTTTTGTTGATGTTTTCCGTGTCTTGGTGCTGATTTTACATCCGTTTGTCTTCATTTTGTATCTTTTCGTCGTCACTCTGAGGTAATTTTGCTCATTTGTGCTTGTTTTTCATCATTTTGTGCGAATTTTGCATCATTTTGTAGCTGTTTTCCACATATCTGTGTTGACTGTGAGCCCTTTTTCGTTGTTTTTGCATCTCTGCCTGGTCGTTTTGCATCCGTTTATTATTTTGTGTCTGTCTTGTGTATCTTTGATGATTTTGCATCACTTAGTTGTCATTTTACATTTCTGTCTTCTACTTTTGCATCACTTTGAGGCAGTTTTTGCACGTTTGTGGTGATTTTTCATCACTTTTTGTGCTATTTTTACATCTGTATTTGGTCATTTTGCACCACTTTCTAATATTTGTCATCATTTCCGATCATTTTGCATCTTTTTATGGTAATTTTGCTTTTCTTTCCGCTGGTTTTCCATCCGTTTGTCATCACCTTGCGTCCGTTCTCGGCTCCGGTTCTGCTGTTAAATCTTCAGCTTGTTCTGGTTCATCTTCACCAGAGAACCAGAGGATCTCAACCCTGCTTCCAATTAAAGCGTCCAGACCACGACGCAGCTGTTTTCTCTTTCTCCGTTTCTTCTTTTACAAAAGAAACAATCGATATTCACATTCTCGCTCGCGTTTCCGTCTCGGTTTCGTCCGCGTTCGATCCTCCTTTCTCCCGTCTTTGTGCTTTGACAGCATTCATCCAAACTCCTGCTCAAACACCAAAAGTTTTCTGTTATTCCGCTCAGAAAAAAAAAAATCCCCGGAATGAGCAGAAATGTTGATGACGGCGCAGCTTTAATGCGTTTTAAAAACAAAGGCAGCGTGACAGTCTGTCATCCCGCTTGTCAGCTCCACCTTTAAAAAGGGAAAAATAATAAACGGCAAACCGGAAAACAAATTGATTTCTGAGAGCGGCGGAATGTACCGGAAGCAGAGGGACGTGTTTCAGGTGAGCCGGCTTTCTGTGAACGCAGCACAAACCTCCTCCTGATGTTTCTGCGTCTCCTGAATGGCAGCATCATTACCTCCAGCGTGTCAGAATCACAGCGAACAAAGAAAAGCTTCTGCGGGAAGACCTTGAACAAACCCACCGTCCCCTCGGTTCGCGTCGCGGCTTTGAAAGAGTCGGAAAAACAAACTGTCAGAGAGTCGCTTTTATGACGGGAGGCAAGGACGAACGTCTGCCCCGGTAATTTCTGGATAAACGTTTATGCGAGTTTAACTTTATCGTCGGAAAAACCAAAGAATTAAAGAGTCTGAAAAGTTCTCTGAGTCCAGAAATCTGTGGCTGCGTTCACGTTTGGGACCCACAACTAAATTCTGTTCAATATTTTTGGCTGAATTTTAAGACTTTGGTGTTTTCAGGCGTTTTTTTTTCTTTCTGTTTTCTTTTGTGGTAGTTTCACATATTTGTTGTTATTTTTTATTGTTTCTGGTCATTCTGTATCGGTTTGTTGTCATTTTACATTTCTGTGCTCATTTTGCGTCACTCTGAGGCAGTTTTACACGTTTGTGGTGGTTTTTGCGTCGGTTTCTGTCTTATTTCTGGATCCGTGTCTGCTTGTTTTGCATCACTTTGTGATATTTGTCATCATTTCTGATCGTTTTGTGGTAATTTGGTGTCTCTTTGCAGTCACTTTACATCTGTTTGTCTTCATTTTGCATCTTTTTGCCGTCGCTTTGAGGTAATTTTGCAAGTTTGTGGTGATTTTTGCATCACTGTTGATGAAGTTTGCGGTCCCTTTTGGCATCTTTTTGTGGTAATTTCACACATTTCTTCTCGTTTTGGATTCTCTCTGGTCCTTTCGTGTCTCTTTTTTGTCATTTTGACATCATTTATTTGTCATTTTACATTTCTAAGTGCTCATTTTGCATCAGTTTGTGACAGTTTTGGATGTTTGTGGTCATTTTTCATGTTTTTTGCAGCATTTTGTGGTCATTTTTCAGCACTTTTGGTTGTTTCTGGTCGTTTTTTTGTCTCTTTGTGCTCAATTTTCATCACTTTGAGGCAGTTTTGCATGTTTGTGTTGATTTATCATCATTTTGTGGTCATTTTACATCATTTATCATCATTTTGTGGTCATTTTACGTCACTTTTGGTTGTTTTACATCCATTTTTGGTCATTTTTTTGTCTCTTTGTGCTCATTTTGCATCACTCTGAGGAAGTTTTGGATGTTTTGGTCATTTTTCCTCTTTTTTGCAGCATTTTGTGGTCATTTTACATAATTTCTCATCACTTTGTGGTCATTTTTCAGCACTTTGTGTTGTTTTACATCTGTTTCTGGTCATTTTTTGTCTCTTTGTGCTCATTTCGTATCACTTTGAGGCAGTTTTGCACGTTTGTGTTGATTTTTTTTCATCGTTTTGTGGTAGTTTTGCATCACTGTGGTCGTTTTGTGTCTGTTTCTGGTTGTTTTTTGTTTCTTTTTTGTAATTTTGACATCACTTAGTTGTCATTTTACATTTGTTTGTGCTCAGTTTGTGGCGGTTTTGGATGTTTGTGTTGATTTTTCATCATTTTGTGCAGCACTTTGTGGTCATTTTATATAATTTCTCATCATTTTGTGGTCATTTTTCAGCACTTTTGGTTGTTTGTGGTCATTTTTTTGTCTCTTTGTGCTCATTTTGCATCACTTTGAGGCAGTTTTGCACGTTTGTGTTGATTTTTCATCACTTTGTGGTCGTTCGGCATCATTTCTCGTTATTTTGTGGTAGCTTTGCATCACTTTTGGTTATTTTGCTTCCTTTTCTGGTCGTTTTGTGTCACTTTTCTGATCACTTTGCGTCTAAAACCAGATCTTTACGGCTGAATAAAAGCCCTCTGATGATCATTTCTACCCCGTTAGCCGCTCTCTGCACTCTTTCTTCATTCTTGGTGCCACAAAGAGACTTTTTCCTTTTTACTGATGAGCAGAAAGAACAGAACCGGTTTTAAATCCACATGTGGGCTCGTTGCTGGGTGTAATTAGGTGGAGCGTTGTGATGCCGGATTGATTCGTGACTGCAGGACATCCTCCAACCAGATCCTTAAAAATGAAGCGAACGGCGCCTTGAGAGAATTTAAAAATGCAGGAATAATTACACGTATAGCGCAAACTAATTAAGAAGCCGTGAGCTGTGCGGCCGCCTTCTCCCTCACAGTGATTCCAGCGCTCATATTTCACCGCCGGACGGACGGACGGAAGAGAAAACCGGACCCAAATGGAGCCGAGGCATCAGAAAAAAAGGCAAATGAAAGAGGAAGAAAGTCAGACTCTGGTTACTATTTCAAAGTCGTCATATTAATTGTGTTGGAGGGAAGAAAAGGAGAAAAGTCTGTCTGCTGAGAAACATGGAGGTTTTTATAATTCAATGGATGTAATTTATATCTGGAGCCGCAGCAGCAGGACGGAGTCAGAAGATCAGATCAAATGACCCAGAAACATGCGTTTGTCTGGGCAAATTCTGCACGTTTTCCATCCTTTTGTGCTCATTTTGCATCTTTTTATTGTTATCTCGCATCAGTTTGTTGTTATTTTGTATCTATATGTGTTTCAAGTCTCTTTCTGGTCATTTTGTGTCTTTTTTCTTTAGATTTTGTATCAGTTTGCTCTTATTTTGTGTGTCTGTTGTAGTCTTGCACCGATTTTTGGTCATTTTGTGTCTTTTTTCTTTAGATTTTGTATCAGTTTGCTCCTGTTTTGTGTGTCTGTTGTAGTTTTGCACCAATTTTTGGTCATTTTGTGTCTTTTTTTCTTTAGATTTTGTATCAGTTTGCTCTTGTTTTGTGTGTCTGTTGTAGTTTTGCACCGATTTTTGGTCATTTTGTGTCTTTTTTTCTTTAGATTCTGTATCAGTTTGCTCTTGTTTTGTGTGTCTGTTGTAGTTTTGCACCGATTTTTGGTCATTTTGTGTCTTTTTTTCTTTAGATTTTGTATCAGTTTGCTCTTGTTTTGTGTGTCTGTTGTAGTTTTGCACCGATTTTTGGTCATTTTGTGTCTTTTTTTCTTTAGATTCTGTATCAGTTTGCTCTTGTTTTGTGTGTCTGTTGTAGTTTTGCACCGATTTTTGGTCATTTTGTGTCTTTTTTCTTTAGATTTTGTATCAGTTTGCTCTTGTTTTGTGTGTCTGTTGTAGTTTTGCACCGATTTTTGGTCATTTTGTGTTACTTTGTGCAAACATTTTCCATCTTTTTGTTTTTATTTTGCATTATTTTATTGTCATCTTGCATCATTTCACATCAGATTGGGTTTAATTTGTGTGTCTCTGTGGACTTACTGCATCCTTTTTGCTCATTTTTCATCATTACTTTGTATCTTTTCATGTTTTAAGTCTCTTTCTGGGCATTATGTGTCTCTTTTTTTCAGATTGTGCATCATTTGGTCATTTTTTTGTGGGTCTTTGTTGTAATTTTGCATCAGTTTTTGTCATTTTGTGTTACTTTGTGCACATCTTGTGTTTATTTTGCATCTTTTTATTGTTATTTTGCATCAATTTGTCATTATTTTGTATCTATATATGTGTCAAGTCTCTTTCTGGTCATTTCTTGTCTCTTTTTTATATATTTTGTTTCAGTTTGCCATTATTTTGTGTGTCTTCGTTGTAATTTTGCATCTGTTTTTGGTCATTTTGTGTTACTCTTTTAATGGTTTAGTTGTCTGTTTTTGTGGTTTGGTTGTGTGTTTTCATGGTTTCTTTCTGTTTTTGTTGTTTAGTTGTGTGTTTTCATGGTTTATTGTCTGTTTTCATGGTTAAGTTGTGTGTTTTCATGGTTTAGTTGTGTGTTTTCATGGTTTAGTTAATAGTTTTCATGCTTTATTTGTCTGTTTTCATGGTTTTGTTGTGTGTTTTAATGGTTTCTTGTGTGTTTTTGTTGTGTGTTTTCATGGTTTAGTTGTGTGTTTTTGTGGTTTATTGTCTGTTTTCATGGTTTAGTTGTGTGTTTTTGTGAATTATTGTCTGTTTTTGTGGTTTAGTTGTGTGTTTAAATGGTTTAGTTGTGTGTTTTCATGGCTTGGTTGTGTGTTTTCATGGTTTAGTTAATAGTTTTCATGGTTTAGTTAATAGTTTTCATGGCTTGGTTGTGTGTTTTCATGGTTTAGTTAATAGTTTTCATGGTTTAGTTAATAGTTTTCATGGTTTGGTTGTGTGTTTTTGTGGTTTATTGTCTGTTTTTTGTCGTTTAGTTGTGTGTTTTCATGGTTTAGTTGTGTGTTTTCATGGTTTAGTTGTCTGTTTTCATGGTTTGGTTGTGTGTTTTCATGGTTTAGTTAATAGTTTTCATGGTTTGGTTGTGTGTTTTCATGGTTTAGTTAATAGTTTTCATGGTTTGGTTGTGTGTTTTCATGGTTTGGTTGTGTGTTTTCATGGTTTATTGTCTGTTTTCATGGTTTGGTTGTCTGTTTTCATGGTTTATTGTCTGTTTTCATGGTTTGGTTGTGTGTTTTCATGGTTTAGTTAATAGTTTTCATGGTTTGGTTGTGTGTTTTCATGGTTTAGTTAATAGTTTTCATGCTTTATTTGTCTGTTTTCATGGTTTAGTTGTCTGTTTTTGTGGTTTAGTTGTGTGTTTTCATGGCTTATTGTCTGTTTTCATGGTTTGGTTGTGTGTTTTCATGGTTTATTGTCTGTTTTCATGGTTTAGTTGTGTGTTTTCATGGTTTAGTTGTGTGTTTTCATGGTTTATTGTCTGTTTTCATGGTTTGGTTGTGTGTTTTCATGGTTTAGTTAATAGTTTTCATGGTTTGGTTGTGTGTTTTCATGGTTTAGTTAATAGTTTTCATGCTTTATTTGTCTGTTTTCATGGTTTTGTGGTCATTTTTGTGCCATCAGTTCTGCATCAGTCGGCGTTCCTTCTTGGTTCTCGTCCTGTCGGTCCGTTCAAACCATCTCCGGAGCTCCTCTGATCCGGCTGAAGGCCGTGGAGGTTCTTTAAAGTCGTCTCTGTGATTCCTTTCAGTTGTGAGAATTCAGAGCTCAGTAATGGTCTGAATGAGCTGCAGAGGTGCTGATTTCTTCCTTTCTGAGTGTGTAAAGTCCTCGGTAATACCTCCCTTCAAGCAGCGAGCGACACGACGGCGACGGGGAGAAGAAAGAGCAAAGAGAGGGGAGCGGGAAGACGAGCAGGAAGCTTAAAGCCGGCCTCCGTTCCTCGTCTCTTTGTGGAGTGGATTAACCGAATCTTCCAGCTGCTCTTCAAAGTCGGTCCGTCTCCTTTAACTTCTCCGAGTGGCTTTATCGGCCGCCGTATAATTTAACAGAATCCTCCACAAAGACCCGACAGGCCGAGAACACGCAGCGAAATATTCCAGCCACGACCGGCGGCTGATAAAACCAGAATTAAGAGCAGCAGTGTCGCCGCTTTCCTGCCGCTTCAGAGTGGCTTCTTATCGCAGGAGGAAGATGTTATCTGAGGAGGAAATTCATTCTGAGCCGCTCTCCTGCTTCCTGCTCAGAAACGTGACTGAAGGCTTCGTCTGGAGGAGAACCAGCCATCAGAGCCTCAAACGTTTTAATTCACGGTGAAGAAACGAGGAGCAGGAATCAAACGATCCGTCCTTAAAGAGAGCAGGAGGTCTGAATACATGTCACAGGATATTTTAGTTAAATAAAAATAAATCCCTGAAAATGCAGCAGCAAGGAGAGACAGAAATTAAAAAGAAAAAAACAAAAAAATACCAGCAAGTATCTGTAAAAATATGAAACTAAAATGAAATCAAATGATGGAAGCAAAATATATTTTTTAATATTTGTGACATTATTATATATTTGAAAAACTCAATTATTCAGAATTTGAATAAAATAACACCTCAAAATGACACAAATTCATCAAAAACTGCTTTAAAAAACAGAAAATGGCATTAATTCATCCAAAACAATTCAAAATTTTCTCAAAATGACATGAAGTCCCTTCAAACCCGCAGAAAAAAAATGTCCACGATGACATAAATTTGTCTAAAACTACTTTAAAAATGTCAAAAATGGCATAAATTCATCTAAAATGATTCTTAAGTTGATCGAAATAGCATCAGCACAAAATATTACAAAAGACAGTCATCCTCCAAATATGATCAAAATGACATAAATTTGTCTAAAACTAATTTTAAAATCTTGAAAATGGCATAAATTCATCTGAAATTATTAAAGATTTGACTAAAATAACATGAACTCCTCCAAAACTACAGAAAAAATGTCCAGTGAGACAGAAATTTGTCTTAAACTGCTTTAAAAACATCAAAAATGGGATAAGTTCATTCAAAATCATTCAAAATTTACCAAAATTACATAAAAACTACAAAAAAAGTCCAAAATGATATAAATGTGTCTAAAACTACTTTTTAAAAAAAGTTTAAAATGACATAAACATGATGCAAAATTTGACTATAATGATTTTTTTAAAAAAACACCTCCAAAACTACATAAAAATTTTCCAGAATGATTCAAAATTTGATCGAAATGACACAAACTCCTATCAAAATTGCAGAAAAAATGTCCAAGATGACATAAACTCATCTAAATCTACGGTGTAAATACCAGAAATGTTATAAAAATGTCTAAAATGATTCAAAATTTGACTAAAATGACAGAAACGCCTTCAAAACTACAGAAAAAATGTCCAAAATGATTCAATAAAATATTACAAATGACAGTTATCCTCCAAATCTGATCAAAATGACATAAATTTGTCTAAAACTACTTTAAAAAATATCAAAAAAGGCATAAATTCATCTAAAATTATTCAAAATTTGACTAAAATGACAAACGCCTCCAAAACTACAGAAAAAAATGTCCAAAAAGACAGAAATTTGTCTTAAACTGCTTAAAAACCCATTTGTCCATGCTTAAGTGTGTGATCCAGAACCCAGCAGCTGCTCCAGAAGAACCCAGTCTGATGACAGAACGTCGACAGAACGTCTCCTGACTGACGGAGCCCCGCCGCTAATCCACCGTTAGCACGTTAGCGTCTCTCCCAGCTGGAGTAAATACCGGCTCACACCTCTCAGATAAGCAGCCCAGAGCCCCGGCTTTCCCCACGTTCTGCGTAATTAACTCCATCTCTGAACACCAGGAGGTCTGAGAGCAAACTTTCAGCTCCACGAGGCGCCGCAGGAAGGATTTATTTTAGCTCTAAGAGCACTTAAGACCAGAGTTTGATCAAACAACAGCACTGCTGATGGATATCCTGGATAAAATAATACAAAAAAATACAGAAAATGAAATAAAAATGTGTATTTACAATCAGAGCTGAATGTATGGAAGCCTGGAGGGACATAAATCCTCACAGGAGGTTTAAGATTGAAACTAAAGCGATGTTTCTGCAGCTGATTATTATTTCCATCCATTCTTTGATCTCAACGACAAAATTATTCCCCAAAAATCCCCCAAATATTCCTTCAAGCTTACAAATAATTCAAGAAATATGTTCCTACTATTTAATTCAATGTGAGGTTGGAAGAGAAATGTTCCAAGTTACTGAAATTAACCTTTGTTTTTGACGTAAAACTAGATTAAAGTTAATTTAAATCAGTGAAATCCGCTTGATAAGCTCATGTTTCTTCCAGAACAACTGAAAACGGCGTCAAAAATTACTCAAATTGGACAAAATGACATAAATTTAGTCCTAAATGATTGAATAAAATGACATAAACTCCACCAAAATTATTTCAAGTTTTTTCAAAGCTACTGATAAAACGCCAAAATGACTCTAAATTGTCCAAAAGTGACTGAATAAAGTATAAAAAAAGTCTAAAACGATGCCAAATTTGACCAAAATGTCACTCGTCTAAAACTACTTTTAAAAAAATAGTAAAAAAATGCCTAAATTCTTCATAAAGGATTCAGAATTTGATTAAAATAATATAAATTCATTCAAAACTATTGAAATAAACTTACCTAAAACTGTCAAAAATGGCATAAACTCATCCAAAATCTTAGCAAAATGACAAAATCCTCCAAAACTACAGAAAAAATGTCCAAAATGACTCAAAGTTGTCCAAAAGAACATAAATGCCTCGTAAACTGCAGAAAAAAAAATCCAAAGTGTTTCAAAAATTGTCCAAAATGATTGAATAAAATATAAAAAATGACAAAGTTGGCGAAAATGACTCCAAATTTGATCTAAATAACACAAACACCTTCAAAACTACAGAAAAAAAATGTCCAAAATGACATAAACTCGTCTAAAACTAACTAAAAATATATCAAAAATGGCCTAAAAGCATCAAAAATGAATCAAAGTTTGACCAAAATGATTGAATAAAATATTTAAAAAGGACAAAATCATCCAAAATGACATCAAATTTGACCTAAATAACACAAACACCTTCAAAACTACAGAAAAAAAATGTCCAAAATGACCAGATTCTCCAAGCTGATGAAACCTAAAACGAGTTTCTTCTTCCTGCTTCGTCTCCGTGGATCCTGGCTCCTGATTGGTCGACGGGTCCAGGTGTTTCTCTTACATCTTCATCTGTCGTCCTCCTCGGAGATTAATGGCGCCACACGTCGCGGCTCACGTTGCCGCGGTGACAGGCGTTCCCCGGGCGCCACTTCCTGTCGCCGGCGCTCATTTGGAAACCGGATAATCTGAGAGGTGAGACGAGAAGCGGCGGACCGACGCCTGACGGCTGCATTAGGAGCTGATGGAGGGTTTCCCAGCATGCATCAGGAGGTCAGAAGAAGATGGAAGAAGAACCGGTTTAACCTTCACTGAAAACAAACGTGCAGAAGAAAGTCAATGGCCAGAAATCAACACAAAAAAACATAAAATCAACGCAAATAGACGAATAGTAATTCATGTTTTACTGTGTGTGAGCATAAAATTATACAATTTTACAACCGTAAAACTCAAAAATGACATTTTTGAACCAGATTTGCCTGTTTTCACCGACAAAGAGACACAACACGACAACAGAGACACAAAACAGCCACAAACAGCCACAAAACATCAACAAAGAGTCACAAAACAACCACAGACACAAAACAGCCACAAAGACACATGAAAGAACAACAAAAAGACACAAAACAACCACAAAGAGACACAAAACATCCACAAAGAGACACAAAACATCCACAAAGAGACACAAAACAGCCACAGAGACAGAAAATAACACCAAAAAGACACAAAACAGCCACAAAGAGATGCAAAACAGACACAAAACATCAACAGAGTCACAAAACAACCACAGAGACACAAACAGCCACAAAGAGATGCAAAACAGCCACAAAGAGACACAAAACAACCACAAAGAGATGCAAAACAGCCACAAAGAGACACAAAACAACCACAAAGAGATGCAAAACAGCCACAAAGAGACACAAAACAACCACAAAAGACACGAAACAGCCACAAAAAGACACGAAACAGCCACAAAACATCAATAGAGTCACAAAACAACCACAGACACAAAACAGCCACAAAGAGATGCAAAAAAGCCACAAAGAGACACAAAACAACCACAAAAAGACACAAAACAACCACAAAGAGAGACAAAACAACACAAAAAGACACAAAACAACCAGAGACACAAAACAGCCACAAAGAGACATGAAAGAACAAGAGACACAAAA
The DNA here is from genome assembly GCF_021347895.1 of Acanthochromis polyacanthus. NCBI lineage: Eukaryota > Metazoa > Chordata > Actinopteri > Pomacentridae > Acanthochromis > Acanthochromis polyacanthus. The sequence continues at coordinate 3,590,906 of NC_067122.1, forward strand.
CAACAAAAAAACACGAAAGAGCCACAGAACAACCACAATAAGACACAAAACAACCACAATAAGACACGAAAGAACAACAGAGACACGAAACATAAAATCATGTAAAGATCTGTCTTTTTACAGTTTGGACATGAATTCTTTGTGAAAGTTAATAACGTTTTGTTGTTTTTCTGGATATTATTAATGGCTGAACACACATTAAAACAAATAAAAGTGATGAGAAAACGGACAAGAAAACCAGCACTTTGCATTTTTATTGCTTATTAGATTATTAAAAAGGAAAAACAGTAAAGAAAACCTCGCTGTGATTCAGCTTTGGAGCAGATCCTGTTTTTCTGCAGGAAGGAGTGAACTGTGAGCAGATGTGTGGAGCAGCTGAGAACCAGGAGGCTGACGGACCTAAATGAGCTCCGGGTTTAAATGGGCTGCTTCTTAATTCATGAAGGATGGATGGAGACGGATGAAATATGCATGCAGCGCTCGGACCCGTGATTAATTTCAGATCCGTGTGGGCTCGTCGTCCTGCCGCAGCGTCGATCGACTCGTCATGTCTGGACTGACGCTGATCGAACACATGCAGCCATAAGCAGGACTTTTTAAGATGTTGTTTGTGCACGAATTTTAATCATTTCTGAAAATGAAGAGGAACGAATGAGATACAAAACGGTCACATAGAGATGAGAAACTGAAGCAGAGAGACGGAAAACAAAGAATAAACCGGCCACTAAGAGGTGACAAATGTCCAAAAAGAGACACAAACTGATGACAAAGACAAAAAAGAGTGAGAAACAGACACAAAAAAACAGAACAGCCACAAAGAGATGCAAAACAGCCACAAAGAGACAAAACAACCACAAAGAGACAAAACAACCACAAAGAGACACAAAACAACCACAAAGAGACAAAACAGCCGCAAAGAGACACAAAACAGCCACAAAGAGACACAAAACAGCCACAAAAAGACACAAAACAGCCACAAAAAGACACAAAACAGCCACAAGGAGACACAAAACAGCCACAAAGAGACAAAACAACCACAAAGAGACACAAAACAACCACAAAAAGACACAAAACAACCACAAAGAGACAAAACAGCCACAAGGAGACACAAAACAACCACAAAGAGACAAAACAACCACAAAGAGACACAAAACAACCACAAAAAGACACAAAACAACCACAAAGAGACAAAACAACCACAAAGAGACACAAAACAACCACAAAGAGACACAAAACAACCACAAAAAGACACAAAACAACCACAAAGAGACAAAACAACCACAAAGAGACACAAAACAACCACAAAAAAACAGAACAGCCACAAAGAGATGCAAAACAGCCACAAAGAGACAAAACAACCACAAAGAGACACAAAACAACCACAAAGAGACAAAACAGCCGCAAAGAGACACAAAACAGCCACAAAGAGACACAAAACAGCCACAAAAAGACACAAAACAGCCACAAAGAGACAAAACAGCCACAAGGAGACACAAAACAGCCACAAAGAGACACAAAGCAACCACAAAGAGACAAAACAACCACAAAGAGACACAAAACAACCACAAAAAGACACAAAACATCCACAAAGAGACAAAACAGCCACAAGGAGACACAAAACAACCACAAAGAGACAAAACAACCACAAAGAGACACAAAACAACCACAAAAAGACACAAAACAACCACGAAGAGACAAAACAACCACAAAGAGACACAAAACAACCACAAAAAGACACAAAACAGCCACAAAGAGACACAAAACAACCACAAAAAGACACAAAACAGCCACAAAGAGACAAAACAGCCACAAGGAGACACAAAACAACCACAAAAAGACACAAAACAGCCACAAAGAGACAAAACAGCCACAAGGAGACACAAAACAGCCACAAAGAGACACAAAACAACCATAAAGACACAAAACAGCCACAAAGAGACACAAAGCAACCACATAGACACAAAACAACCACAAAGAGACGCAAAACAGCCACAAAGAGACACAAAACAGCCACAAAAAGACGCAAAACAGCCACAAAAAGACACAAAACAGCCACAAAGAGACACAAAACAACCATAAAGACACAAAACAGCCACAAAGAGACACAAAACAATCACAGAGACACAAAACAACCACAAAGAGACACGAAACAGCCACAAAGAGACACGAAACAGCCACAAAAAGACGCAAAACAGCCACAAAAAGACACAAAACAGCCACAAAGAGACACAAAACAACCATAAAGACACAAAACAGCCACGAAGAGACACAAAACAACCACAAATAGACACAAAACAACCACAAAGAGACACAAAACAGCCACAAATAGACACAAAACAACCACAAAATGACGCAAAACAGCCACAAAATGACGCAAAACAGCCACAAAAAGACACAAAACAACCATAAAGACACAAAACAACCACAAAGAGACACAAAACAACCACAGAGACACAAAACAACCACAAAGAGACACAAGATGACCACAAAAATACACAAAACAATCACAGAGACACAAAACAACCACAAAGAGACACAAGATGACCACAAAAATACACAAAAACACAAAATAACCACAAAATGGCAACAAAAACACAAAAAAGAAAAGTCCTGTAATTCTCTTATCTGCTCTTAGTCTTTGTATCTAACCCTCACATATATTATTCATTTTACAGATGTATTCTTTTTCTGACAATCCTGTGAAGCCAGACTGATGTCACTCAGGTAGAACATTAACTTGGAGGCGTTTTCACGGTTTCCGTCTTCATCCAGACTCTGCAGAATAAACTCTTCAGGTTTGAAGCTTTCTCAGATCGTCTGATTTCTGCTGCTTTGTTCTGCCTGCAGGATTCGTCTTCATCCTGCTGCTCAGCTTTTCTGTTCGCCTCTTTTCCAGAGAAGCCCTCGGAGCTCCCTCGGCTGCGGCTGCTTCATCTCCTGGTTGTCGAACACGGTGTTGCCCGAGGCGTCGGCTTCCTCCGGCGTCCCGCGGCGAGCCCGGATCTTCTTCACCTGCAGAGTCTCATGATTGTTTCATGACCGAGCTGCTGGCCGAACGCCATCAACGTTTCAGGAACAAGACGGTCGATCGATCGCAGCGGCAGAGAGTCAGTCAGCGTGGGAAGAGGTTAACACAAAGAGATGTAAAACAACAGCAAAGAGACGCAAAAGAGACACAAAACAACAGCTAAGAGACACAAAGTGACCTCAAAGAGGTACAGAACACCCACAAAGAAACTCAACACAACTACAAAGAGACACAAAATGACCACAAAGAGGTACAGAACAGCAACAGAGACTCAACACAACTAAAAAAAGAGACACAAAATGACTACAAAGAGACAAAAAAACATGAAGTTACACCAGACCACAGAAAACACAAAACAATTACAAATATGCATAAAGAGCAACAAAGACACACAAAATAATCATAAAAAGTTACAAAACGACCACAAAGAGACACAAAACAACCACAGAGAAACAAAACCACAAAGAGACGCAAAACAGCCACAAAAAGACTCAAAACAACCACAAAGAGACGCAAAATGGCCACAAAAAGACTCAAAACAACCACAAAGAGACGCAAAACAGCCACAAAAAGACTCAAAACAACCACAAAGAGACGCAAAACAGCCACAAAAAGACTCAAAACAACCACAAAGAGACGCAAAACAGCCACAAAAAGACTCAAAACAACCACAAAGAGACGCAAAACAACCACAAAGAGACGCAAAACAGCCACAAAAAGACTCAAAACAACTAGACACAAAACAACTAGAGAGACACCAAACGGCCACGAGATGTAAAACAGCCACAAAGAGGTGTGTGTGTTTCAGTAACCAGGTGTGTTTGTTTCAGTGACCAGGTGTGTTTCAGTAACCAGGTGTGTTTCAGTAACCAGGTGTGTTTCAGTAACCAGGTGTGTTTGTTTCAGTGACCAGGTGTGTTTGTTTCAGTGACCAGGTGTGTTTGTTTCAGTGACCAGGTGTGTTTCAGTAACCAGGTGTGTTTCAGTAACCAGGTGTGTTTGTTTCAGTGACCAGGTGTGTTTGTTTCAGTAACCAGGTGTGTTTGTTTCAGTGACCAGGTGTGTTTGTTTCAGTGACCAGGTGTGTTTGTTTCAGTGACCAGGTGTGTGTTTTTCAGTGACCAGGTGTGTTTGTTTCAGTGACCAGGTGTGTTTGTTTCAGTGACCAGGTGTGTTTGTTTCAGTGACCAGGTGTGTTTCAGTGACCAGGTGTGTTTGTTTCAGTGACCAGGTGTGTTTCAGTGACCAGGTGTGTTTGTTTCAGTGACCAGGTGTGTTTGTTTCAGTGACCAGGTGTGTTTCAGTGACCAGGTGTGTTTCAGTGACCAGGTGTGTTTGTTTCAGTGACCAGGTGTGTTTGTTTCAGTGACCAGGTGTGTTTCAGTAACCAGGTGTGTTTCAGTAACCAGGTGTGTTTGTTTCAGTGATCAGGTGTGTTTCAGTAACCAGGTGTGTTTCAGTAACCAGGTGTGTTTGTTTCAGTGACCAGGTGTGTTTCAGTGACCAGGTGTGTGTTTGTTTCAGTGACCAGGTGTGTGTTTTTCAGTGACCAGGTGTGTTTGTTTCAGTGACCAGGTGTGTTTGTTTCAGTGACCAGGTGTGTGTTTTTCAGTGACCAGGTGTGTTTGTTTCAGTGACCAGGTGTGTTTGTTTCAGTGACCAGGTGTGTTTGTTTCAGTGACCAGGTGTGTGTGTTTCAGTGACCAGGTGTGTGTTTGTTTCAGTGACCAGGTGTGTTTGTTTCAGTGACCAGGTGTGTTTGTTTCAGTGACCAGGTGTGTTTGTTTCAGTGACCAGGTGTGTGTTTTTCAGTGACCAGGTGTGTTTGTTTCAGTGACCAGGTGTGTTTGTTTCAGTGACCAGGTGTGTGTGTTTCAGTGACCAGGTGTGTGTTTGTTTCAGTGACCAGGTGTGTTTGTTTCAGTGACCAGGTGTGTTTGTTTCAGTGACCAGGTGTGTTTCAGTGACCAGGTGTGTTTCAGTGACCAGGTGTGTTTGTTTCAGTGACCAGGTGTGTTTGTTTCAGTGACCAGGTGTGTTTGTTTCAGTGACCAGGTGTGTTTCAGTGACCAGGTGTGTTTCAGTGACCAGGTGTGTTTGTTTCAGTGACCAGGTGTGTTTGTTTCAGTGACCAGGTGTGTTTCAGTAACCAGGTGTGTTTCAGTAACCAGGTGTGTGTGTTTCAGTGACCAGGTGTGTGTGTTTCAGTGACCAGGTGTGTTTCAGTGACCAGGTGTGTTTCAGTGACCAGGTGTGTTTCAGTAACCAGGTGTGTTTGTTTCAGTGATCAGGTGTGTTTCAGTAACCAGGTGTGTTTGTTTCAGTGATCAGGTGTGTTTCAGTAACCAGGTGTGTTTCAGTGACCAGGTGTGTTTGTTTCAGTAACCAGGTGTGTTTCAGTAACCAGGTGTGTTTCAGTAACCAGGTGTGTTTGTTTCAGTGACCAGGTGTGTGTTTTTCAGTGACCAGGTGTGTGTTTTTCAGTGACCAGGTGTGTTTGTTTCAGTGACCAGGTGTGTTTGTTTCAGTGACCAGGTGTGTGTTTTTCAGTGACCAGGTGTGTTTGTTTCAGTGACCAGGTGTGTTTCAGTGACCAGGTGTGTGTGTTTCAGTAACCAGGTGTGTGTTTTTCAGTGACCAGGTGTGTTTGTTTCAGTAACCAGGTGTGTTTCAGTAACCAGGTGTGTGTGTTTCAGTAACCAGGTGTGTGTGTTTCAGTGACCAGGTGTGTTTCAGTGACCAGGTGTGTTTCAGTGACCAGGTGTGTTTCAGTAACCAGGTGTGTTTGTTTCAGTGATCAGGTGTGTTTCAGTAACCAGGTGTGTTTGTTTCAGTGATCAGGTGTGTTTCAGTAACCAGGTGTGTTTCAGTGACCAGGTGTGTTTGTTTCAGTAACCAGGTGTGTTTCAGTAACCAGGTGTGTTTCAGTAACCAGGTGTGTTTGTTTCAGTGACCAGGTGTGTGTTTTTCAGTGACCAGGTGTGTGTTTTTCAGTGACCAGGTGTGTTTGTTTCAGTGACCAGGTGTGTTTGTTTCAGTGACCAGGTGTGTGTTTTTCAGTGACCAGGTGTGTTTGTTTCAGTGACCAGGTGTGTTTGTTTCAGTGACCAGGTGTGTTTGTTTCAGTGACCAGGTGTGTGTTTTTCAGTGACCAGGTGTGTTTGTTTCAGTAACCAGGTGTGTTTGTTTCATTAACCAGGTGTGTTTGTTTCAGTAACCAGGTGTGTTTCAGTGACCAGGTGTGTTTGTTTCAGTAACCAGGTGTGTTTCAGTGACCAGGTGTGTTTCAGTGACCAGGTGTGTTTCAGTAACCAGGTGTGTGTGTTTCAGTGACCAGGTGTGTTTCAGTGACCAGGTGTGTTTCAGTAACCAGGTGTGTGTGTTTCAGTGACCAGGTGTGTTTCAGTAACCAGGTGTGTGTGTTTCAGTGACCAGGTGTGTTTCAGTGACCAGGTGTGTTTCAGTGACCAGGTGTGTTTGTTTCAGTGACCAGGTGTGTTTGTTTCAGTGACCAGGTGTGTTTCAGTAACCAGGTGTGTTTGTTTCAGTAACCAGGTGTGTTTCAGTGACCAGGTGTGTTTTAGTGACCAGGTGTGTTCCGAGGCGCCTGCATAACGGACGTTCAGAGTTTCTGGACTCAGAAGTGATGATGTAACGTCCTGAAAGCTGCCTCTGATCTGCGTGTGAGATCATCTTTTCTTCTTCTTCAGATCAAAGAGTTGTCGCTATCAGCTGATCACCTCCAGGCTTCGGCTCCGTTTCATGTTGAGACGTTCATCAGAGATAATTACAGCTGCTCCAGAACACAATTAACCTGACGGGAGTCTGCCTGCTCAACACAAACTGTAGGAAAATAGATCCAAACCGGTCTGCTGTCGTCTCGTTAAAACGAGTTGATCTGCTGTAAATAAAGTAAAATATTTCCTCTTTAAGGCGACTCATCATATAAATAAATCCTGTAAATAATAAAACAGACGCCTGAGGGACTAAAGTCAGACAGAAAACACAAATTTAATGATGCACGTGATTTATTAAATGAATCATAAATAGATTTATTGGATTCTTCGTTCAGATTCAATCCTATTTCTGATATTAATTATTCTTTTATTTTATCTTAAAAAGATCATTATTAGACATTAAAACCTGTTGTAATGTTTTTTTCATCTTTAATTTCCAAATATTACAAAAAATAATATTTGGACATGTTTATAGTCATTTTGAAAACATTTTTTGGTCATTTTGAAAATGTCTCTAGTAATTTTCAACATGTTTTCTGTCGTGTGCAAAAAAAACCCTGTCATTTTGACAATGTTTTTTAGTAATTTCAGACCCATGTTAGTCATTTTTGGCATGTTGTTTGACATTTTGCCATATTTCCAGTCATTTTTTGATATGTTTGTAGTCATTTTGGATATGCTTATAGTCATTTTGAACTTGTTTAAAGTCATTTTGAACTTGTTTAAAGTCATTTTGGACATATTTATAGTCATTTTGGACATATTTATAGTCATTTTGGATGTGTTTATAGTCATTTTGGACATTTTTATGACATTTTGGACGTTGTTTATGATAATTTTGGACATGTTTATAGTCATTTTGGACGTGTTTATAGTCATTTTGGACATGTTTATAGTCATTTTGGACGTGTTTATAGTCATTTTGGACATGTGGTCATCATATTTGGCATGTTATTTGTCATTTTGGACTTTTTTTGTCATTTTGCCATATTTCCAGTCATGTTGGATGTGTTTATAGTCATTTTGGACGTGTTTATAGTCATTTTGGACGTGTTTATAGTCATTTTGGACATGTGGTCATCATATTTGGCATGTTATTTGTCATTTTGGACATTTTTTTTGTCATTTTGCCATATTTCCAGTCATGTTGGACATGTTTATAGTCATTTTAAACATATTTTTTGTCATTTTGGTCACTTTATATTTAATTTTTGACCTGTTTTCTGTCATTTTCAAAATTTATTATGTTGAATTTTTTACCCATTTTGGACATGTTTATCGTTATTTTGAAGATGTTTTGTCATTATGGACACATTTTAAATCATTTTGGACATGTTTTAGTCATTTGGGACACATTTTATATAATTTTGAACATGTTTATAACCATTTTGGACAAATTTTTGTCATTTTGCACGTATTATATGCCATTTTTGTTGCTATTTTGGACATGTTTGACATTTTAAACACTTTTTATTTTGATTTTGTACATGTTTGTGTCATTTTGTACAGGCTGTTTGTCATTTTTGCCATGTTTCCTCATGTTAGACTGAGACAGACTTTGTAATCCTCAAAGGGACATGTCTGAACAACATTTGGTGTCGTTTAATGCTTGAACACCTCAGAGCCGTGGTGCAGCATTTTCAACCTTTTCAAACTAATTCCTGGTTGATGTCCAACACGTCTGTGACTCCGGCTGACGGCGTCGAGGCTTCGGTGACGGTTCAGCGCGGAACATTTTCGTCGTGACGTTGGGTGTCGCCGTGAAGCGTCTGAGGACGGAGCGACGTTTAATTCTGTCTGAGAGGAAGCCAGCCGAGACCTGGATTTAATTAGTGGAACGTCACCGGGAGGTTCCCCGAGCAGGAAGCTTGTTGTTGTCGGCCTCCGATTGGCCGCTCCGTGACGGCGCACACTTCCCATTAATTAAAGTTTCCTACCAGGCGTCTGCAGGGAGTCCAGATGGCGGCCGATACGGAGCCTCCGAGGAGCCGAAGCGACTCGTCCTGATTGTTGGATATTAGAGGAGCAAAGTCGTCGTCACGTCTGGAACTTTGGAGATTACAGAACGACGTCGGCTCTGATGAGGAGATGAAGGGAATCCCAGCAGTCTGCTCTTCATCCTCAGCAGCGTTTCTCAGGTTTCAGCTCCACTCCAGCTTCCTTTTGGACGTGTTTCCAGTCATTTGGAACATGTTTTATGGCGTTTGACACAATCCCAGCAGTCTCCTCTTCACGCCTCAGCATCGTTTCTCAGAGTTCGGCTTCAGGAGCTTAAATCGAACATTTAAACTCTTTGGGGTTGTTTGTCCAGATCTTTCTGTCTTGTTTTGGTTGTTTGTTGTCATGTTTTTGTTGTTTTGAGTCATATTTTGCCTCATTTCAGTCATTTTTTTTGTCATTTTAGCTCTTTCATGTCACACCTTTTGTGATTTTTTTTGTCCTGTTTTTGTTGTTTTAAGTCTCTTGTTGTTGTTTTGTGTCTTACTTTTGCTATTCTGTGTCATAGTTTGTCTCATTTTATTCATTCTGTATCTCGCTTTTCCAGTGTTTTTGTTTCATTTTTGTTGTTTTGTGACATTTTTTGTCTTATTTTGGTTGTTTTTTGTCATGTTTTTGTTGTTTTGAGTCATATTTTGCCTCATTTCAGTCATTTTTTTTTGTCATTTTAGCTCTTTGATGTCACACCTTTTGTCATTTTTTTGTCCTGTTTTGTTGTTTTAAGTCTCTTGATGTTGTTTTGTGTCTTACTTTTGCTATTCTGTGTCATAGTTTGTCTCATTTTATTCATTTTGTATCTAGTTTTTCCAGTGTTTTTGTTTAATTTTTGTTGTTTTGTGAATTTTTTTGTCTTAGTTTGAATCTCGTTTTTGTTGTTTTAAGCCTTATTGTTGTTGTTTTGTGTCTTACTTTTGCTATTCTGTGTCATAGTTTGTCTCATTTTATTCATTTTGTATCTTGTTTTTCCAATGTTGTGCCTTTTTTGTTTTATTTTTGTTGTTTTGTGATTTTTTTGTCTTATTTTGGTTGTTTTGAATCTTGTTTTTGTTGTTCTATATCATTTTTGTCTTTTTTGTTGTTTAATGTGTTGTTTTTTGTCTTTTAAGGCAGCATCAAACTCATTTTAAACAATTTGTAAGTTATCTGGAACACACTTTGTGTTTTTGGAGACTTCTTTTAATCATTGTGGACAGATTTTGGTTGTTGACAAAACAAATATTTGCCATCTTGGACTCTGGCAGTCGCTCATACACTTTTTTAAAGATACAAAGCAACTTATGAGCTTTTTCTGAACAACTTTTGAGTGGTTTTGGAGCGGTGTAGGTGAGTCTGTCTGGGTTATTTCACCTTCTCAGATTCTGTTCACAGTTTATTTGTTATTTGGGACCCAGAGCACATCCCAGCTCAGATCAGAGTAAAAACTGTGAGCTCCCTGCAGCCTTCCAAAAACCCAGATTTTTGCATGAAGTGTTGAATTATTTCACCTCAGGACGGCCGGGTTGGGCAGCTCCTCGGACTTAAACAGCAGCTAATTAACTCCGGTAACGAAGCAAACTGCCGGCTGTGTTTTCCTGCAGCGACTGGAGCGTCTCTGCAGGCTGCTAAAAGGCGATTAGAGCAAACGTCCACGTCTGCAGCTCCCAGAACGGTCGGCGCAGAGTTCAGCAAACACTTAGAAACCAGATTAAACGGAAAGCTGTGGAGGCCGCAGAATGACGGATCCGGTTTAGTCGCTGCTCAAACACAGACGAAGTTTGGATGAATCACGGAGAGAAATTAAAGATTTTAGCATCATTGTGAGCAGTTAGAGACAATTCAACAACTTCCTGTCTCTTTGTGGCTGTTTTGTGTCTCTTTGTGGTTGTTTTGTGTCTCTTTGTGGTCGTTTTGTGTCTCTTTGTGGTTGTTTTGTGTCTCTTTGTGGTCGTTTTGTGTGGTTGTTTTGTGTCTCTTTGTGGTTGTTTTGTGTCTCTTTGTGGCTGTTTTGTGTCTCTTTGTGGCTGTTTTGCGTCTTTTTTTTGGTTATTTTGTTTCTCTTTGTGGTTGTTTTGTTTCTCTTTGACACAGACGAAGAAGTTTGGATGAATCACGGAGAGAAATTAAAGATTTTAGCATCATTGTGAGCAGTTAGAGACAATTCAACAACTTCCTGTCTCTTTGTGGTTGTTTTGTGTGGTTGTTTTGTGTCTCTTTGTGGCTGTTTTCTGTCTCTTTGTGGTCGTTTTGTGTGGTTGTTTTGTGTCTCTTTGTGGTTGTTTCGTGTCTCTTTGTGGCTGTTTTGTGTCTTTTTTTGGTTATTTTGTTTCTCTTTGTGGTTGTTTTGTGTTTGTTCTGTATCTCTTTCTGGTTGGTTAGTGTCATTTTTTGGTAATTTTGTGTCTTTTTAGTTGTTTTGTGTCTCTTTGTGGCTGTTTCGTGTCTCTTTAGTTGTTTTGTGTCTTTGTGGTTAATTTGTGTCTCTTTGTGGCTATTTTGTGTCTCTTTGGTTGTTTTGTGTGTCTTTGTAGTTGTTTTGTGTCTTTGTGGTCGTAAAGTATCTCTTTGTCCTTGTTTTGTGTCTCTTTGTCCTTGTTTTGTGTCTCTTTTTGGTTGTTTTGTGTCTTTTTGTGGTCGTATAGTATCTCTTTGTCCTTGTTTTGTGTCTCTTTGTCCTTGTTTTGTGTCTCTTTTTGGTTGTTTTGTGTCTTTTTGTGGTCGTATAGTATCTCTTTGTCCTTGTTTTGTGTCTCTTTGTCCTTGTTTTGTGTCTCTTTTTGGTTGTTTTGTGTCTTTGTGGTCGTAAAGTATCTCTTTGTCCTTGTTTTGTGTCTCTTTGTCCTTGTTTTGTGTCTCTTTTTGGTTATTTTGTGTCTTTTTGTGGTCGTATAGTATCTCTTTGTCCTTGTTTTGTGTCTCTTTGTCCTTGTTTTGTGTCTCTTTTTGGTTATTTTGTGTCTTTTGTGGTCGTATAGTATCTCTTTGTCCTTGTTTTGTGTCTCTTTGTCCTTGTTTTGTGTCTCTTTTTGGTTGTTTTGTGTCTTTGTGGTCGTAAAGTATCTCTTTGTCCTTGTTTTGTGTCTCTTTGTCCTTGTTTTGTGTCTCTTTTTGGTTGTTTTGTGTCTTTGTGGTCGTATAGTATCTCTTTGTCCTTGTTTTGTGTCTCTTTGTCCTTGTTTTGTGTCTCTTTTTGGTTGTTTTGTGTCTTTTTGTGGTCGTATAGTATCTCTTTGTCCTTGTTTTGTGTCATTGTTTAAAGGGTTAATATGGCTTTACACTTGTTGGTTGCTTCCTGTTCTCTTAATTAATAAGAATCTCCTCTGGGCTGCTTCCTTTGTTAGTTCTGTATTTATGTGAAGTCGTCTGTTGACCGAATCGTCAATGTTCGTCGCTTCTCTTCACCCAATGAATCTCACCTTGTTGCACCTACGATGTCCAGAGCAAAACGAGTTCATCCTTCTGCTTAGAACTCATGAAAAATGTGTGAATCATCAGCAGTTTCTGGGTGTTTTTATTCTGTTCTGAAATACAAAAAGTCAACTTTAAAATCCTTGAAACACAGTCCATAGTCGGCTTCTCTCTGCCGTCATTTTAACGAGGATTCAGCGTCCAGGAGTGATTTTTCTCTGCTGCTGTCCGGCTGCCAGAGTTTAATGCAGAAATGCATTGCCGTTTTAATTTCCCTCCATGAAACATCCGAACAAATTAGCCTCTTGCTAATTTCTGAGCTGCAGGCGGAATATTAACCAACCAACCACACAAACGCAAAACAGCTATGAACAGGCAACAACAATAATAAAAAGACATAAAACAACCACAAATACACTCAAAACAACGTCAAAGAGACACAAAATAACCACAAAGAGACGCAAAGTGACCACAAAGAGACACAAAATAACCACAAAGAGACATAAAACAACCACAAATACACTCAAAACAACATCAAAGAGACACAAAACAACCACAGAGACACAAAACAACCACAAAGAGACACAAAGTGACCACAAAGAGACACATAGTGACCACAAAGAGACACAAAACAACCACAGAGACACAAAATAACCACAAAGAGACGCATAGTGACCACAAAGAGACGCATAGTGACCACAAAGAGACACAAAACAACCACAAAGAGACACAAAACAATCACAGAGACACAAAACAACCACAAAGACACTCACACTTCCACTATCTTCCTCCTCCCAGGTAGCAGGTTAGCGCCACCATTAGCTTAGACCGATTAGCTTCATGCTAATTCCTGAGCTGCAGGCGGAAAGTCGGAGCGGCTCAGCTCCATAAAGACGTCGTCCTCAGGTGGACCGTGAGCACACTTTGGTTAAATCCAGCCGGCTTTGTGTTAATATTGTTCCTCCATCAGTCGGAGGAGGCAGTGGCCCCGGAGCCCAGGGGCCCCGCTGCCATCTTTTATTATTTATGAATCTGATTAATAATCCTCCGCCCCGCTGCAGGAGGAGCTCACATCCATAAAAGCGCCCAGAAGAGGAAAAAGCGTCGCCGGGGTGTAATTCCTCCTCGGAGAAGAAAAGGAGAGGAGCTCATCATCTCCACGACGCTTAATGAGAATAAAAGCCGAGACAACGCTGCTGGAAATCCCACCTCGGCTCTTATTAGGGTTCAGCTGAACGCTGCAGGACCGACACCAGCTGCTGTTGGAGTTCAACTGATCAGGATGAGGCCGACTGCACAACAGACACACAAAACTCTGATTAGACCTTCACCTGTGTCTCTTTGTGGCTGTTTTGTGTCTCTTTGTGGTTGTTTGTGGTTGTTTTGTGTCTCTCTGTGGCCGTTTTATGTTTCTTTGTGGTTGTTTTGTTGCTTTCTGGTTGTTTTGTGTACTTTGTGGTTGTTTTGTGTCTCTTTGTGGCTGGTTTGTGTCTCTTTGTGGCTGTTTTGTGTCTCTTTGTGGTTGTTTTGTGTCTTTGTGGTTGTTTTGTGTCTCTTTGTGGCTGTTTTATGTTTCTTTGTGGTTGTTTTGTGTCTCTTTGTGGTTGTTTTGTGTCTCTGTGGCTGTTTTGTGTCTCTTTGTGGTTGTTTTGTGTCTTTGTGGCTGTTTTGTGTTTCTTTGTGGTTGTTTTGTGTTTCTTTGTGGTTGTTTTGTCTCTTTGTGGCTGTTTTGTGTCTCTTTGTGGTTGTTTTGTGTCTCTTTGTGGCTGTTTTGTGTCTCTTTGTGGTTGTTTTGTGTCTCTTTGTGGTTGTTTTGTGTCTCTGTGGCTGTTTTGTGTCTCTTTGTGGTTGTTTTGTGTCTCTTTGTGGTTGTTTTGTGTCACTTTGTGGTTGTTTTGTGTTTCTTGGTGGTTGTTTTGTGTCTCTTTGTGGTTGTTTTGTCTCTTTGTGGTTGTTTGTGGTTGTTTTGTGTCTTTGTGGTTGTTTTGTGTCTTTGTTCAGAGTCTAAAGGGTTAATATGGATTTGAGTTCGTTGGTTATTTTATGTTCTCCTAATTAATCAGAATCTTGTCGCGGCTGCATCGTTTGTCAGTTTTGCATTTATGTGAAGTCGCCTGTTGACCAACGGATCGTTGCTCTCGTGGTCGGATGTTTGCTCATTTACAAACCCGCTGGCGCTTCGCTTCACCCACTGAATCTCAAACAGTCGTCCGGTCCGTCCGAGTCCTGCTCAGCTGCAGCACATTCTTCACGCGTGTTTGCCTCGTGGTACATGATGATGTTACACGGATGTAACACGCGGCAGACAGCGAGGTAATGAGTGGAGGTAACTGTTGAAGGATGTTGGGAGATAAAAGCACCGGAGCCGAACTAATGTCGCGTGTTAGGACGAAGCAGCGAAGGCAGCCGGCCGTGAAAACGGTCAACAGAGACCTGAGCAGGTTTACGTGGAGGATCTTTAATTCAATCCTGAAAGCGACACAAACCAGATAATACACACTAACAGTGCATCCAGTGTGATGCAATGTCCATGACAAAGCTTCTGTCATGGATTCGTGTTGTAGGATGGTGTCCTAGAGAAATGAATAAAATGATAAAATGACCAACATGAGACAGAAAAAGAGCAGAATGGGACAAAAATGAAGTGAATGAGATCCAAAAATACAACAAAAAAGGCCAAAATGACACAAAAGATGACCAAAATAAGACAAAGAAGACTGTAAAATGGTACAAAAATGAATAGATTGAGATGAAAAAATTAAACCACAATGGACCAAAATGGGTCAGAAATGAAAAAAAAAGAGACATAAAATGACAAAAAAGACCAAATTGGCCAAAGTCAGACAGAAATGAAAACAATGAAGAACGAAATTACCAAAATGAGACAAAAAAAGAATAAAATGGAACAAAAATTCATAAAATAAGACACAATATTACCAAAATGAGACACAAGTGGATCAAAGTTGGGCAGAAATGATAAAACGAGACAAAAAGACGAAAATGAGACATTAAATAACATCGGAGACGAAAAAGGCTAAAATGAGGCACAAAAATTAGATGAAACTGACCAAATTCAAACACAAAATCCTCAAAATGAAACACAATTGAATCAAACTTTGACAGAAATGAATAAAATGAAACATAAAATGGAGTAAAATGAGACACAAAATGCATAAATTGACCAAAATGAGACATGAACCATTAAATCATTGACTTTTTAACCCTTTATTTAGCTGCTAGATTGGATTTTGTCGTCAGTTTTATTTCTAAAGCTGGAACATTTAGCAGGAAAAGAGCCAAATATTTTACTCAGGAGCTGGTGGAGACCAAAAACGGAGCTTAAAGAGCGTAAAAGTTTGACATATTATTGATCCTGTGCACACAGACATCGTTCCAATGGGATGTGATGATCTGACTGTGAAAGTACGCAGCATGTCTGTGTTTTGTTCAACAAACCGGAAAAATAAACATACACTATTATAAAAACATCAAAAATGCAATTAGCGAAAAAAGAATAAAGATCTTGTCCATAATATGAAAACATTCTAAACATCTGTCAGAATAAAGAGAGACAGAATAAAGTTCAGTTTATTTTTTGACTCCAGACTCTGAGAACTTGAAGACGCTGCTCTCGGGTAAATCTGGATTTAATCCTTTTAAACGTTAATGTTCATTCTGTATCTTCCTCCTCCTTCCTGTAATCTAAGTTCAGCTGAACTCTGAGGATTTATTATCGTCCTGCGACCTCTGACCCTCAAAATCCTTTTTAAATAAATGCTCAATAAAAAAGAAATGAGCAGGAATTAGAACAAAACAGTCAGGAAGCAGCAGTTTATGGAAATGAGAGCTGATAACCTCCAGCTAATCCATCTGCTGTCATTAAAAACAACGTCTTAACTTGTTCAGGTCTCTTCATGTCCATAAAGATGTCAGTCTGTTTGGGTTCATCAGCTGATCTCAGATTACTGCCTTCATCTTTAATGTTTCTTTTCTTTTCCAGCCTTCTCCATCATTTTCTGTCTCCTTCTTCTTTTTCTGATTGTTTCTCATCAAATTTTGGTCGTTTTGCATCTTTTAGTAGTTGTTTTGTGTTACATTTTGTTTTTGTTTTTTTGCTGCTTTTGTGGTTGCTTTGCATCCCATTTTGATATTTTGATCATTTTGCATCTTTCTGTGATCTTATTGATACATTTTATAGCTGTTCTGCATCAAATTGTGGTTGCTTTGTAAGTTGTAGTGGACATTTTAGTCATTTAGAAGGTTTTTGTGCTTGTTCTGCATCTCATACTGATCATTTTCCTTTTTTGGGTTGTTTTGCAGGATTTTGTGGTTGTTTTATAACTTTTCATAGTTGTTTTGTGTCACATTTTGGTTGTTTTGCAACTTTTTGTGTTTGTTTTACATCTTTTAGGTTGTATTGCGACTTTTTGTGGAGGTTTTGCGTGTCATTGTGAACCTTTCTGATACCATTTTTGCATCTTTTCCTGGTTGTTTCTTGTGACATGTTGGTCTTTTGCTGCTGCCTGTGGTCATTTTAGATCTTTTTCCAGTTTTTCTGTGAAACATTTTGGCCACTTTGTAACTTCTTGTAGTTGTTGTGCCCCACGTCTTCATCGTTCTACATTCTCATCTCCTCCACTTTCTTTAACGTCTCCTCATTTTATTTCTTGACTTCCGATCCTTCTTTCTTTCTTTATTTCTGACTTTCCTATATTCTCATTTCCTTTCCTTTCTCCCCCTTTATGACACTCACTTTACCATTTCTCTTTTCTTTCTTTCTCCTCATCCTTTTTCTTTCTCCTTCCCTCCTTGTCTCTGTCTGGCATCCTTTCTCCTCTCCTCCTTTCCTTTCATCTTTAATCTTCACCTCACCTCTTGTTCTTTCCTCGTCTACATCCGTCCTCCGACTCGCTCCGCTTCACTCGATGAAACGCCGTCGACTCGCGCCGACCTCCGGTCCGACGGAGGCCGAATCAGGTGCAGCAGATTGTTCTTCACGCGTGTTTGCATCATCGAACACGATGCTGATGTCACAGGGATGAAACATCAGAGACGAAGGGGAACTAATGAGCAGAGATAATTGTTGAAGGAGAGCTGGAATAATGTCGGACGTTCAGAGGCAGCGAAGTCAGTCAGCCGTGAAAGCACAAAACATCTTACTGCCGTTGTTCTCCTCTCCTTTTTATCTCCTCCAGCTGTTTCCTTCCTTCCTTTTCCTTTTTTCCTCGCCTCTTTTTTTCCCTCAACTTTTTCCTTTAAGATCTCCACTTGTTTCCTTTTTCCTTCCTTTGTTTCCTTTTCTTGCCTCCTCATTTCCTTCTCATCTCTTTTCCTCTAGTTCTTTGTTTCCTCTTCAGCTGCTTCATTCCTTTTATCCTCCCTTCCTTTGCTTCCTTTCCTCACACTGTTTCCTGAAGCTCCTACACCTTAACTTCCTTTCTTTCTTCCTTTCCTTCCCTCCTGTGGTTCCTCCTTGTCCCCTTCCTTCCACATTCTTCCCTTCCTTCCTTTCACCTTCGTCGATCTTCGTCTTCTTCTTCCTTTACCTTTCTCTTTATTACTTCCTTCCTCTTTTCTACACCTCATTCTTCCTTCCTTTGCTTCCTTTGCCCTGTCTCCACATCATTTCCTGTATTTTATGCATCCTACCTCCTTTCCTTCCCTCCTCCGGTTGCTTCCTTCCCTCACCACCTTGTTTCCTTCCCCTTTCTTTGCCCTCTTCTTCCTTTTCTTTGCCTCCTTATTACCTTTTCCAAATCATTACCCCACCTTTACATCCGACCTCACTTCCTTCCCTTCCTCATCACCTTCCTTTTTCTTCTTCATCTTTTTCATTTACTTTCCTCTGTTCCTCCAGTTGCTTCCTTCCTCCTTTCCTTTCCTTGATTCCTTTGTCCTGCTTCCTTGTTTCTTTCCTCCTCTTGCTTCCCAATCCTTCTTGTTTCCTTCCTGTTTTTTGCTTCTTTTTCCCACTTTACTTGCCTCCTTCCTTCCTCCCTCCCTCATTCCTTCCCTTCCTTTCCTTGTTTTCCTTTCCCTCCTTGAATCTTCCTCCTCCTACATCCTACTTCCTTTCCTGCTTCCTTTCCTTGCCTCCTCAGCCCCTTCTTTCTTCATTCACCAGGTGTAATTTCTTCTCCCACAAAAGGCTCCTGAAGTTGACGTAACTTTCTCGGCGCCTCCTGTGCAGGAAGTGGAAATGAAATCATTAAAACCGATCGCGGAGTCTCTTTGTTCGCCTCGTCGCGTCTCGCTGCTTTTCTCCTCAAACTGCCATTCTCTGCTTTTCCCTGCCTTTGTTTAATTTCTTCTGTAAGCACATGAAGATTAATTGGGCCTCTCTTTCAACTTTTCCTGGCACCTTTCCTTTCTCCCCCTCTCTCAGGAATGCCTCTCATCATCTTTTCATTAGCGCTACCTCTGCCCTTATACATTATTCAGCCCCAGTCTCTGTGCAGAGCTTGTCCTTTATTAGACTGTCGCCAGAGTGCATTCCACAAACTCATTAAAAAACTATTAAAGGCTGATGATTTCCTCTGATAAAGCCGAGCGGGCCTCAGGTTTGCTTTTCTGACTGATCTTCTGACAGGATCACAGGATGTTGCTCTGGTGTCGAGAGGAACATCTGCACGGCGCTTTGATTTAACCTTTGGAGCCCGATGGATCGGTGAAAACAGCTCGGCTTATAGTTACTGTGGATCCGCAGCTCATCAAACCGAAGCCCAAAGAGTTCTGCTTTAGTTTCCAAATATTCTCTCCACCAAGAACTCTGAAGGAACTTGAAGACAAACAACAATTACGAAGGGACAAACACCGAACTTTCAGAGAGTTTTTAGGTTCAGCTGTGGGACTAAAAATAATGACTGAGGCCGTTTCCAGGTTCAGACTGCAGAACATTGATCCCGTAATACATAAATCTAAAATATATCCCATAATATGTACATATATGTATATATTATATGGAATATATCTCATAATGCACTCACTGTCAGATAAGGGGCCTATAGAGTTATAAATCTCTTCTGTAACTTTTCCCAGACAGATGCCTTGTTGGCCGCTGACCAATCAACTTTCATGTTTCATGACCTGTGTGATGTCATCAGGAAGGATGCGCCCAACTCACGACTTGCTTGAGGACTTGACTCAGGAGCTCAGACTTGACTCCCAATTTGTTAGCCTCGACTGGTGACTTGTCGGTCTTGTCTCAGGATTTTTTTGAGAACTTATTAGCGGACTGGACTTGGAATTAGTTGTTGACCCAGGACTTGTGTAACTTGACTGAGGATACAGAACTTGTCTCAGGACTCAACTCGGACCTTGTTGGTCTTGACCCAAGACTTGACTGAGGACTTGAACCTGGACTTTACTTTGAGCTTGTTGGTCCTGATTCAGGACTTGTTGATCAAGGAAGATAAACTGCAGCAGAGATGAAGAAGAAGACACTCGGGTTCTTCTTCTTCTCCACAAACCAAAACATCTTCCGTCCTTTGAGTGTTCTTCATTTATCAGCTCTGAGTTCTTGTTGAACTTTTAATTCACATTTTCATTCTTCTTTCTGTTCCGGACCAAACTGTTCATAAATTATCCTCTTCTGTCCAGATCCAGCTTTTAGATTCCTCCTGCCTCCGAAGGCCTCCAGATATGGATTCATCCATTTTCTACAACTTGCTGTGATGATGTGTTTGAAAGCGAAACTGTGATGTCAGCAGAAGAATTTAAGATGTGTGATAGAAAATCGACACGTTATAAGAAAACAGGGCCGCTGGGAAAAGATCGGTCCGACAGCAGAGACACAAAACAACCACAAAAAGAAACAAAACAACCGTAAAAAGACACAAAACAACTATAAAGAGACACAAAATGACACCAAATACTACAAAAAGGTACAAAACAACTATGAAGAGACAAAATACAACCACAAAGACAGAAAACCACCTCAAAGACACACAAAATGATCACATAACACAAAAAACTACAAAAAGACGCAATACAAGTACAAAAAAAACCACAAAACTACCACAAAGGCAGAAAACAACTTTAGGGGCACAAAATGACGCAAAGATACGCAAAACAACCAGAGATGCAAAATGACCACAAAGAGACACTGTACAGGTACACAAAGACAAAAATTAACAACAAAGAGACACAAAACAACTGCAAAACGATACAATAAAAGACAGGAAACAGCCATACTCTGTTCATTACTGCAAATACAATCCAAAACTACGTCAAAAATCGTCCACGTATCCTGAAGTAAAACTCCAATAATCTCTAGATTCTCCTTTTAATTAATGATCTTTAACAGTGATTCATTTAACTGTGATCTACGATGAAGAAACGCATCGATTTGTTGCATTTATGAGGCTGGAAACACTAAACATTTGGAGCAGCTGAGAGAGATTCCAGATTATTCCGGCTGCAGGTGTTTTGTGTTTTTATATTTTCTATAAATGAAACGGAAACAAACCGGTCCTGACGTGAAATTTGCCGGCGTCCGGTGGCTCAAAGCGCTGCCGGTAATGAGCGTCTGGTCGGGGGATTACCTCGTTTGTGGGCTTTCAGAAGATAAGTGGAAATCTGAGCGCCTGATTGGTCGCCTGAACCCGCGACCTTTCCCAGATGGAAGGGGCGGAGCTTCGGCCCCCCGGCTCCTCGGATGACATTTCAGAAAAACAAACCTGAGGCTCATTCAGAAACATCTGCAGAGCTTCCAGCAGATGATCCCAGCAGCAGCGTGGATCCGTCTAATCTGTCCGGGTTCAACCAGATCCATCACAGGTCTGGATAATGGCCTTCGCAGATTGTGTGCAAAAATCTGCATCAATTATTCAGCCGAGGTTTTTATTATTCATGAGCCGGAGGACGAGTGGATGGAGATTCAACCGCTGATTCAAAACTCTGAAACCTGCCCAAAGAAATGTCACCTTCTGAAAAAAATCACCAAAATGACACAGTTTGTCCGATTCAGAAACCGTAAAACCACAAAGACGAGTCGGGTTACCAACTTTCCTCCGGTCTTTGAACTACAATTCACATCTTTAATCTACATGTCTCGTTTAAAAATTTGCCAAAAATAAGCGATTAGATCTTTTCAGATTCTGTCAAAAAAGAAAAATTCTGGGCTGCTCAATGCACCAAGAAATTTATTAATGGTTAAGGTGTGAGAAACAGTCAAAGCACAAAAATTCTAAGAGTTTTCAGGTTAGACATAAAATGGCAAAAATGAGACACAAAATGATAAAAGTGAGACAAAATTACAAAATGAGACATAAAATAATAAAAACAAGACACGAAAGGACAAAACAAGACACAAAATGAGAAAATTAGGAAAAAAATCTAAAAATAGACAAAATGATAAAAATGAGCAACAAAAGGACAGCACTGAGCCCTTCTGACGCACTGAGCCCTTCTCTATCTACCCTTACATTTAATATGTATACCGTTATTGCAGTACATTCACTCTGTTTCCCCCTGTGCTATTTCTCCGAGTGTCCCTGGTCCCAGAGCTGGATGCTTCAGATCTGCGGTTGATGTTCCACCAGCTGGTCCAGTCTCCACCATGTCCACTGTGGGATGCTGTTGCTGACCTTCCTCCAGCCCTCTGCTTCCAACTCCCTTTTTCCACCAGTCAACTCTGCATTGCCTTCACTATACTGTTATGCTAACTTACATACTGTTTGAATTTTACTGCTAGCTATATATGGAGTATGTTTAATGTCAGAGCCGTACATCATAAGAGTAAATTATGAGTCAGTTTTCAATGTTAGCTTATACTTTGTCTGTGTCACATATCCTGTCATGCATGTATCCAAATGTGTGTTGTGTTTTCCTTGCTTTCCCACCCCTCCCTCTTCTCCCATCCCTCCCCCTTGCCCTCTTCTGTCCTTCTCAACCCGCCCGGCCAGCAGGCAGATGGGTCCCCCCTATATAGAGCCGGGTTCTGCTCAAGGTTTCTTCCCTGTTAAAAGGGTGTTTTTCCTTGCCACTGTCGCCTTTGGGCTTGCTCTGGGGGTCAGGCATTTGGGTTCTGTAAAGCGTCTTGAGACGAGTTGACTGTAATTGACGCTATATAAATAAAATTGAATTGAATTGAATTGAATTCAATGAAACACGAAATGATAACAATGAGACGCAAAATGGCAAAAATGAGACACAAAATTATAAAAATCTGACACAAAATGATAGAAATGACACAAATCGGACACAAAATGACAAAAAGGGGATATAAGATGACAAAAACAAAATACACAGATCAAAATGAGACAAAATGACATAGTTTGTCTGAGTCAGAAACTGTAAAACTACAAAGAAATGTCAGGTTTCCAACTTTCCTACGATCTCTGAACTACTTATCAGCCGTCCCGTTGGGAAATGATCTAATTCTCAGCATTATTCTACGTCTCGTTTAAAAAAATAGACTAAAATAAAGTGACTGAGCTTTCCAGATTTTGTCAAAAACGAAAAATTCTGGGCTTCTCAGTGCACCAAAAAAGCAATTAAAAAATTTGAAGAGTTTTCAGGTCATTTTTGTCATTTCGAGACACAAAATGACAAAAATGAGAAACAAAATGACAAAAATGAGACACAAAATGACAAAAATGAGAAACAAAATGACACAAACGTGAGACAGAAAGATAAAAAAAATTAGACAAAAAATGATTGAAATGAGACACAAAGGGTAAAAAAATTAGGCATGAAATGATAAGAGTAAAAAATGATAAAAATGAGATGAGACATTTTGGACACATTTGAGGCTATTTTGGACAAATTCATGTCATTTTGAACACAATTTATGTGGAAAAATTTTATGGAGTTTGAGAAAATGTGGATAGTTTGATACCTGATTTATGTCATTGTAAGATTTCTCAGTTCTCTCTCCTCCTTCATGTTGTTCTGTTTCCAGGCCTTTAGATTGAAAAATGAACCACAGTCAAGAAAAATTAGACCAACATTTAGTAATTTTGGACAAACTGAGTCATTTTGGACACATTTGGAGTCCTTTTAGATCGGGTTTAAGTCATTTTTGGACTTGCTTCCAGTCATTTTTAACAAGTTTCCATCCATTTTGAACAAATTTACGAAGCTTTTGGCATGTTTCAAGTCACTGTGGATAGGTTCTTTCTCTCTCATTTATCAGAACTCTCTGAAGGACCTTTGAGTAAAGTCTCGTTTCATTTCAGTTTGATCTCAGAAGCACATTAGAAGATGAGGCCCAATTTAAACTTCCTGGCTACAGGTGTTTGCACATCAACGAGCTGACAAAGGCGGCGATGTGGAAATCCAGCCCTCGGATTAAAACCAGCACACCTGAGTGGCTGTTAGCTGAGTTTTAATGCTTTCTGTTTAATCTGGGTGGCAGCAGCCTCTCACCTTCATCTGTCTCCTGTGAAGTTTCTCTGTGAAATATTCAGAAGGCGAAGCGAGGCGAGGCACGTCTGTGTTTAAACTTTAAACCCGGAGACTCTCGGTGAGATGTCAGCAAAACTCAGCGAGAGGAGCCGCTGCTTTGAGGCTCCAAGTCCTCCAGCCGCATTTGAATTTTATGATTTAATGTTAAAAGAGAAGTTCAGTGATGGGAAATGTCACTTATTGACAGAGACTGGTGTGAGGGTGTGTGTTCTCCAGGAAACATTTGTTTCTCAGAGAAGATTCCTGTCGCACATGAACATCACTGACGCAGATTTCTCTCTTAAAGTACGACGTTCTGTCAAAACCACAGGATCTTGCAGCCTGGGGGTAATTCTGCAGCAATATGGAGGTAATTCTGCTGCAACTTGGGGGTAATTCTGCAGCAGTATGGGGGTGATTCTGTTGCTGTATGGTGGTACGGAGCTCAACCCGTCAGAAATAACAGAACACCTCGACTGTCCACAATGATAAAATATGTGAAAAAATTACTCAAAAATACTCAAAATTTGTCTTTCAAGTTTTAAACTTATCCAAAACTATATTTCAAATGGCAGGATTTGTCGAAAGACTTAGTATTTGTTGACTTAACCTTGTCCAAAATTTTGTCAAAGTGAAAGAAATTGTGAAAAGAAACTTTACCTTAAGCTTAAGACCTTAAGCTTAAAAATGTTAGCTTGAAGCATGTCTAACAGTAAAGTTTTCCCTAAATAAAATTAGAAACGCTTAAAAATGCTAGCTTGAAGTTTGGAAAACAGACAAAATTGTTAGCTAAACTTAAGTAAAAAACAATTGAAAATGTTAGCTAAAAGTGTGGCTAATAGCTGAAAATTTTATGTAAGCACCTTAATAAACATTTAAAAATGTTAGCTTGAAGCTTGGCCAACAGATAAAATTGCTAGCTAAACATAATGAAGAAACAATGGAAATTTTTAGCTAAAGGTGTGGCAATCAGCTGAAATTGTTCACAGAACTTAAGTAATAAACAGTTAAAAATGTTAGCTAAAAATGTGGCTACCAGCTGAAATTGTTAGCAAAACTTAATGAATATACAGTTAAAAATGTTACCTTAAAGTGTGGCTAACAGCTGGAAATTATTATCTAAACTTAATCAACATGCAATTGAAAATGTTAGTTAAAAGTGTGGCTAACAGATAAAATTGCTAGCATAAACATAATGAACAAACAGTTACAAAAGTATGCTAAAAGTGTGGCTAACTGCTGAAGTCTTTAGCTAAATTTAATGAACAAACATGTTTTCCAAAAGTGTGGCTAATTGTTAGCTAAACACATTAATAATCACTTAAAAATGTTGGCTTAAAGCTGGGCTAACTGCTGAAATTGTTATATAAACATAATAAATAAAGAGATGGACTTGTTAGCTAAACATAGCACATAATCAGTTGAAAATGTTAGCTGAAAGTATTGCTAACAGCTGAATTTATGAGCTAAACTTAATGAACTAGCAGTTGAAAATGTTAGCAAAGTGTGGCTAGCAGTTGAAAGTTTTAGCCAAACATAGCACAGAAACTGTTGAAAGTGTTAGCTGCAAATATGAAAACAGATAAAACTGCTTGCTAAAGTGCTAAAGGTATAGCATAGCTGTTTAATTATGTAGTTGAGGTAGTGGATGAATGGGTAAAGTAGAGCAGATGTTAACATGGCTGGACATAATTTAAAAAAGTGGTTAAATTGTTAAAACTAATGAATAAATCACTGAGCAATTTGATAATAATGGATAAAACTTAAAATGTAGCATTAGCTTAGACCAATGAATAAGTAGCTGTGATAAAAACTGACCTAAACACCTAGCAAATCCTCTTTTATTTAATTAAGTATTCAATAAAGTCCAATTAAAAATTAATTATACATATTTAAAGATGAGGGGTGGTGCTGTAAAGTACATATGTGATTATTTGGACTACTGTAGGATATTTTCCAAAGCAGCTGTCGGTCAGATTTCCACGTGTTCACTGACAGATAAATCAACTTTCATTCCTGTTTGTTTCTTTGTCAGATTCTCCTTCATCATTCGCTCAAGGACACGTCAAGAACTGACACTGAGATCCTCTACTTCTGTCAGAAAATCAAACAAACAGCGAGAATACGGTGAAGACGGCGTCCTTGAATTCAACAATACAGATGTTATAAAAGACACAGATGTTGTTTTATTTTACACATAAAACTTATTTCCTAAATGTTTAAATAGCTAAACTCATGATGTGTGGATCTGCCCAACACACGGCACCACCACTTCTGTCTTTTCTGATCTGAATTCATCGCTGTTCCTCATAAAAATTTACTTTCTGGGACACAATATGTGCTAACAAAAAAAAAAATCAATAATCCACCTCAGTCGACTTTATTTCTTTTGTCAGTCACTTTGCGGTGTGTTCAAGGGCACGTCGAGAACTGACACAAGTGCTGCATTAAAGCCTCGTCAAAAAATCAAACCTGGGAGCCGGACGACGACAGGTGATACCGGACGGCTGCTCTAAGGCAGGTGAGATGTCAGAGTGTCCTTGAATGCAACACAAACGCATGTTTTGAATGCAACACTTGACAATAACTTTAAATCTTCTGCTGTGTGAGACGAGAAAATGGTTCTCTCAAAAACAACAAAACAATCTTGGTTAATTATGGATTTTTTTCTAGGTTAATAAATAATAGAAATAATAATACAAGATGTGTTTTGATGAATAAACAGTTGAAAGTGTTAGCAAAGTGTGGCTAACAGTTGGATTTGTTTAACTTTGTTTTTGTTAGACTTGTTGGTCTCGACTTAGCTTTGACTCAGGACTTGTTGGTTTTGGGTCTCGTTGATATGAAATCTTAAGTTGGTTTTTGTTTTATTACGTCAATTGTTTGTTCATGTATTAATTTGTGTGTCTTTGGTGAGTGTGTTTTAAACATGCTGGTTGTTGATGGCACATGTTTTGGTTTTAATTTTAGGATTTATTTACTTGTATGGATGTTACTTTGGGCTTGTTGGTCTTATGTCTGCATTGTGTTACATCTGATATCCAGATGTTAAAAAAAAAACATCTGGATATCACGTTTTGTTGTGTTGCTCTGCTTCAGTCTTTGTGTTCACTTTGGTGTTTGTATTCAGGTTTTGGGCAGTGTTGGTCTTGACTTGGATCTTGTTGGTCTTGTGTTTTGATGCATCATTTTCCAGGTTTTTCACATTGTAATACCCCTAATATTCATTTTCTTTCATGTTCTGGTCTGCTTATATTCAGATATTTGCCATTTCTGTACATTCATGTGCATGTTTTAATGATTTGCTGCATTATTTTCCACATTTGTGATGCTTTAGTTTGTTCAGATCCAGGTTTTTAACATTTTGGTGCTTTGATACCCACGATTGTGATGATGTGTGGCATTATCCAAGTTTTTTGATGTTTAGATGTGTGTTTGGCATGTTTGATTTGTTTTGTTGGTCTGCTTTCAGGATTTACTTGCCCTGACGTGACTTTTGGCTTGTTCGTTTTGACGTCCTTGACGAAAGTTGGATTGGATCTGTGTAAGATGTTGATTTCAGTACATATACTCAAATAAAACAATCTTTTTCTCTAAACACTGACTTCTAAAGACTGTAAAATTACTAATTGTGCACTAAATAATTCCAGGGATATTATTTTGTTCATGTAAAATCATCTTTTCTTGTAAAGTCTAACTTTTTTGTGCTGCTAGGATTTCTAATTGTCTAAATAGTGCAACAGGTGATGAATTAATTTCCCTTTAGGTCTAAATATGATATTCATGTCCTTGAATTCTCTTTCCATTATGTTTCTCTACTTTATGTGTTGCTAATAATTCTGAGACCTTAGTTCTAGTTAATAAGCAACTTGTTTCATGTGTAAAACCAACTGTAGACGCCGGCTTCCACACACACAAACAGGAGGTTTCAGGTCTTTATAGCTGACAGTTAAATATGTTTTCAGCTTGTTCAGTAGTTCTGGTTGGATTAATCTGCTGTCATACAGACAAGCTGATCTCAGTTCAGCTTTTCCTTCTGCACCTCAATGCTTCCTCACTCTTTAGTATTCATCTGACACACTGATTCTGGATGAAAGAGACAGAACCAGAATCACACATCCAGCCCCTCAAAGCTCTGAAATTCTTCTTTTTTTTCCCTTTTGGGCTTTAATTCCTGCAGTGTTGAAACTGGGTACTCAGAATACAGATCTCAGCGCTGGGTTTGGCTCAACTTCATGATATCTTGGTTCCTGACTTGGTACGTTTAGTCTTAAGTTGATACTTCGATGGTCTTCGTTTGAGACGTGTTTGTCTAACTGGGACTTGTTTTGGGAGTGTTGGTCATGACTTGGGTTGTATTTGTCTTAAATCAAGACTTGTTATTCTTGTATTTGGACTTATAAAATTTGGGAAACTTCTTAGTCTTTATTTGGGTCTTGTTAGTCTTCATATTGGACTAGTTGATCTTTATTTTAGACTTGTTAGTATTAAGTTGGGACTTGAGGGTCTTTGTTTAGTGGTGTGTCTTAAGTGGACCTTGTTTTGGGTCATGTTAGACCAAACTTGGGATTTATCTTACACTGGGACTTGTTTTGGTTCTTGCTGGTCATGACTGTGGACTTTTTGAGCTTGTAAGTCTTATTTTGTGACTTGTTCATCTGAGGTGGGTTTTGTTTTAGGGGCGGCATGGCTCAGTGGGTAGAGTGGCCATCTTGCAACCGGAAGGTTGCCGGTTCGATCCTCAGCAAGACACCAAACCCCTAATTGCTCCTGATGGGTTGTGGTTAGTGCCTTGCATGGCAGCTTCTGGCATCTGTGTGTGAATGGGTGAATGTGACGTATCATGTAAAGTGCTTTGGGTACCTTGCAGGTATAGTAAAGCGCTATATAAATACGGACCATTTACTTGCTGGTCCTTACTTGGGATCTTATTAACTTAGATCTTGGTTGTCCTGTGGGACTTGTTTGTGGTCTTGTAGGTCTTGTTTATCTCAACGTAGGTCTAACCGGTCTTGTTTCTAGTTGAGCCTTGTTGGTCTTTACTTGTGTCTCGGTTGTGACTTTGGTCTTGGTGATCTGGATTTGTTGGTCTTAATGCATCACTGATCTTGATTTAAATCTTGTTGATCCCACCTTGAGTGTTGTTGGCGTTGCTTTGAGTCTTATTGGTCTTGTTTTGAATCTCATTGGTCTTGCTTTGGGTCTTGTTTGCCTTGACAAGGTTTTGCTTGTGTTAAGTTTGGACGTGTTCATGTTCCTGTGTGGTCAGACATGTCTACATGGACATGAATCACACTCCAGAAGTTACAGTAATTTGTGAGCAGAAGACAAAATACATACTTACTTAGGTCTTGCTGGTCTTGCGTTGGGCAATGTTGGCCTTGACTTGGTCTTGTTTGCCTTATGTTGGCTCCTGTTAGTCTTAAGCCTGATGCTCCTCTGTGTTCTGACTTTGACATGGACTTAATCGTGGTTCTGGAGTTATGGTAATTTGTAGCCACTAGGGGGCAGAAGACAAAATACACTTTCACATACCATCAGCCTGCTTAGTTTCTCTTGCTAACAGCTAATCAAACAGTTGCCGACCTCCACTTTTGTTAACATAACAGTTCCACGGAGGCAACACGCTGATGTGTAAGTTCACACAAATAGTAGTGACAGTCTGAGCAGAAACAAATCAGACAACATGCACTGCGGAACTTCTCACTTTTAATTGGGCTTCCCATGGACTGAATTAACTGCGGACTCTGCGGTGAGAAGATAAATATAAAAGTAGCGGCAGACTAATTAACAGAGCCTGTGTTTTCAGTCTATTTTCTCAGATATAGACCTCCGTGGCTGAAATGTCAAGCTTTATACATAGTTAATATATTTCTGACGGCGCCTCCTCTGCCTGCCGTTTGTCCTCCCTCCTCGTCCCGTCCGGCGGTGTGTTTTATTTTAATCCTCCTCTCTGAAAAGACCATTAGCAGCTGCTCTTTGTTGGAGCTGAAATGAAGCTGAATGTGTCAGACTTGGAGGAGCATGAATTAAACATCGGTGAGAGACGGAGAATTATGAGCGGTGTCCGGTCTAATAAGGCTGAGCGTTAAGAGCACCGTATCTCCACACCGTCCATCTCCCAGGCTCGCCGTTAAAGAAGACGAAAATGACTCGAGATGAGTCCAGAGGCCTCCGTCTGTAATTAGCCGAGTGATTCTTCCCGGGTGAAATGGAGGCGTGAGTTGTTTGATGCAACAACAGGCCGCCGGTGTTAATGCGCCGCTGGAAAAAAGAAGAAAGAGTCCAGTTATTAATGTTAAAAAGACATCTGTTTCTGTCCAGTGTTTAGTCAGCCTCATATCCTTCATGGGTTTTGTTCATTAGACTCGTTTCATCCCGAAATACCCACGTTTGTGGTGTTTGGTGTGTTAATATTCAAGTTTTTGAGATTTTTAAACAGTGATAGTTGACGTTTTGTGACCGTAAATGTGCTTATTTGACCAAAAATGTCAACAACATCCAAGTTGTTGACTTTTTCGTAAAATGTATATCCAGATTTTTGATGTTTTGGTGTATTCACATTCAGGTTTTTAATGTTTTCGCATGTTCATATTCCGGTTTTTGATGTTTTGGTGTGGTAATATGCAAATATGTGCTAGCTTGTGCATTGATACTATCCAGGTTTGTGAGGTTTTGGTACCCTAAATATTTCGTTTTTTAGGTTTTGGTGTGTTTGGTGTGTTTGGTGTGTTTTGTTGCGATATTATCCACATATGTTATGTTTGGTTTGGTAATATCCATTCTGGTAGCCTTCGTATTCAGGTTTTTGCTGTTTTTGTATGTTCATATTCAGTTTTTTTTTACATTTTGGTGCATTGATATCCAGGTTTTTCAGGTTTTGGTGTGGTAGTATCTACATTTGTGATGTTTGGTTTATTAATATTTAGGTTTTTGAGGTGTTGAAATGCTAACATTTGACACTTTGTGACTGTAAGCTTGTTTAGTTGACCAGAAAAATATGCAACATCCGGATTTTTGACATTTTCGTACCTTAAAATCCACATTTTTGATGTTTTGCTTTATTCATATTCAAGTTTTTAATGTTTTGATGCATTGATATTCAAGTTTTTCGAATTTTATTGTGGTAACATCTAAATTTGTGATGTTTTGGTGCATTGATAGCCACGTTTGTAATGCTTGGTTAGTTAATATTCAGGTTTTTGACATTTTCATACGTTAATATCCACTTTTGTGAATGTTTGGTTTGTTAATATTCAAGTTTTTCAGGCTTTGAAATGCTAAAATTTGATGTTTTATGACCATGAGTCTGTTTATTTGACCAAAAGTGGATGAAACATCCAATCCAGTGACATTTTGGCACCTTAATATCCAGATTTTTGGTGTTTTAGTGTGTTCATATCCAGATTTGTGACGTTTTTGTGCGTTAATATCCAGGTTTTTGATGTTTTAGTGTGTTCATATCCAGATTTTTGACATTTTTGTGCGTTAATATCCAGATTTTTGACGTTTTAGTGTGTTCATATCCAGATTTGTGACGTTTTTGTGCGTTAATATCCCGATTTTTGGCGTTTTAGTGTGTTCATATCCAGATTTTTGACGTTTTTGTGCGTTAATATCCAGATTTTTGATGTTTTAATGTGTTCATATCCAGGTTTTTGATGTTTTAGTGTGTTCATATCCAGATTTTTGACGTTTTAGTGTGTTCATATCCAGATTTTTGACGTTTTTGTGCGTTAATATCCAGATTTTTGACGTTTTAGTGTGTTCATATGCGGATCTTTGATGTTTTAGTGCGTTAATATCCAGATTTTTGATGTTTTAGTGTGTTCATATCCAGATTTTTGACGTTTTTGTGCATTAATATCCAGATTTTTGGTGTTTTAGTGTGTTCATATCCAGGTTTTTGATGTTTTAGTGTGTTCATATCCAGATTTTTGACGTTTTAGTGTGTTCATATCCAGATTTTTGACGTTTTTGTGCGTTAATATCCAGATTTTTGACGTTTTAGTGTGTTCATATGCGGATCTTTGATGTTTTAGTGCGTTAATATCCAGATTTTTGATGTTTTAGTGTGTTCATATCCAGATTTTTGACGTTTTTGTGCATTAATATCCAGATTTTTGGTGTTTTAGTGTGTTCATATCCAGGTTTTTGATGTTTTAGTGTGTTCATATCCAGATTTTTGACGTTTTAGTGTGTTCATATCCAGATTTTTGACGTTTTTGTGCGTTAATATCCAGATTTTTGACGTTTTAGTGTGTTCATATCCAGATTTTTGACGTTTTAGTGTGTTCATATCCAGATTTTTGACGTTTTTGTGCATTAATATCCAGGTTTTTGATGTTTTAGTGTGTTCATATCCAGATTTTTGATGTTTTTGTGCATTAATATCCAGGTTTTTGATGTTTTAGTGTGTTCATATCCAGGTTTTTGATGTTTTAGTGTGTTCATATCCAGATTTTTGATGTTTTTGTGCATTAATATCCAGGTTTTTGATGTTTTAGTGTGTTCATATCCAGGTTTTTGATGTTTTAGTGTGTTCATATCCAGGTTTTTGATGTTTTTGTGCGTTAATATCCAGATTTTTGATGTTTTAGTGCGTTCATATGCAGGTTTTTGATGTTTTAGTGTGTTCATATCCAGGTTTTTGACGTTTTAGTGTGTTCATATCCAGGTTTTTGACGTTTTGTGAGCATCACTGTGTTTTTTTTTTTGACCTCATATGTATCCCTTTAATCTGTGTTTTGGTTCTTTTCACTGCAGCATCCTTGAATTTCTTGTTTCTTTGGCCTAAACCCAGTCTGTAGCTCGCCTTGACTATATTGTAGCCTTTCTGTTCACCGGGGATACCTTCTGCTAGCTGATCACAAACTCTGTCCCCTTCAACGATAAATTCCTGGATTATTTTCTAGAGGTAATAAAGCGAGGCTGCGATGTTGAACGACTTCCAAAAGGCTGTAGTGGGGAATAAATTAAGTAACCTGAGAGCACAATTTAGCTTTTCTCAGGGCACAAATTATTCATGTGAGATAATAAACCGAGTAATTAATGGGCATCACCTGTTAAATTAAGGAAACACGGCTTTACTGACTGCAGTAATGACAAATTGAAGTGTTTCACCTCCGACGTTTCCACCGACACCACATATTTCTGACACTATGCAGGTTTTCATCATAATATGAAGGTTTCTGATTGTAATATTCATTTTTTTTTTACATTTTTTCATCTTAATGCGGAGGTTTTTGATATGTTTTCATCATAATATGCAAGTTTTTAACATTTATTTGTCTTAATATGCAGGTTTTTAACTTTTTTCATCAAAATATGCAAGTTTTTGATATGCTTTCATTGTAATATCCATGTTTGTGATGCTTTGGTCAGTCAATATCTGAACTCTTGACTGTTTTGGATGGTTAATATTCTGAATTTTGATGTTTTATCCTGTTAATATTAAGAAATCTGACGTTTTTTCTTTTAATAATGAGGTTTTTGACAATTTGATCTGCTAAAAAATCAAGGTTTTGACATTTTGATCTGTTAATATCAAAGTTTTTAAATGATTTGGTGCATTAATGTGAACGTTTTCAGTGTTTTTTCATGTTAATATCCAGGTTTTTGATGTTTTTGTCTGTTAATATTTAGATTTTTGATTTTTCCAATGTTTCAATCAAGTTTTTTTTAGTGATTTTTTGCGTTGCTATCTCTATTTGTGGTGTTTTGTTTGTTGAGATCTGTTTTTTAATGTTTAACGTGTTGAAACCAGAGCTGCGGTGTTGGGGACGGATGATATAAACTCTGAAAGCACCTCTGCTGGAAGTGTCCTTGATGAAATGGATTTCGACACCTCAGGAAAATAAAAACAAGATTCCAGTGACTGAAAAGACGCCTGAATGTGTGCAGCAGGTGCTCCTTTAAACTCCTTAAACGACCTGAAGAGATACGTTTGAATTTACAAACAATTGAATGGAAGAAGGACGTTTGATTTGTGGCGTCGAGTGCCGTTCGAAAATCTATTTTTAAAAATGTTTTTGCCAGTTTGAGACACATCTGGTCCCAGAAAATGTCCATTTTTATGAAAAAATCTTCTCCTTGTCCGGCTTCTCAGCTTTTTATTGAGTTTATCAATGTTCTGTCAACAGACCAAGTCATTGATTAATCAGTCAAATTAATGAAACTTACATTTTATAAGATCTTCATGTGTTTTCTCTGTAAAATCTAGTTGCTGTAGCTGCTTTAAAGTGAGCTAAACTGGGTTACGACATAACAAGAAATGAATAGCGGCAATATAATATATTCACAATATGTATAATATTTACATGATGATGCTGCCACCACCGTGCTTCATATCATGATGCAATTTTCCATGTGAATTAATATTTTTTGATTGATTTTACCAGATATTATTTGTGATTTTACAAAACAAGTAAAATTTGTAAAATAACAATATTTCTCTCCTGATTTAAACACAGTAAAAAAAGTGAAGTTTTATGAAGAAATGTCATTAAAAAAATCATTCATATTTGTTAAAGTACAGATTTTTTATGTGGATATTATTTAGTCCGTTTTAAATTTTAATTCAACATATAAATTACTACATATTTCTGTAATTTTATTAGTTACTATTTGTAATTTAACAAAACAGGGAAAATCTGTAAAATATTTAGTTTTTTCTTGCTTTGAACACAGTAAAAGTAGTTCAATTTTATGGATAAATGTCGTTAAAAAATCATTCATATTTGTTAAAATACAGATTTTTATGTGGATATTATTTACAGTCTGTTTTTATTAGTTAGCTTGTAAATTAATACTTTTTTCTGTGATTTTACTAGGTATTATTTGTAATTTAACAAAACAAGGAAAATCTGTTAAATAGCAATTTTTTCCCTAATTGAAACATAAATTATCAAAATAATAATAATAATGATAAAGGCTAAATATTGTTTAAAAAAAATATGTATTAGTTGTTTAAAAAACAAGTTTTCTTTCTTTTACAGTCTGTATGTAATTAAAGGGGAACTTTGTTTTTTTTTCAACCTGGGGTCTGTTTCCATATGTCATTTCATACATGTGAGTGATGGAGAAATGAATTTTCAACATAGCTCCAGTATTTAGCCAGGCAGGCAGCTTAGCAGCTCAGCTTGCAGCTCAGCTGCCCACACACTCGTTGAGACTATCCGAGCCGGTCAGTGTGGGGAAAAAGCACGTTCGGGTGGACTTTGGCGGGGGGGGGGGGCTCTTGCCCCATACTTTTCGCTAGCTGAGCTGCTAGCTGAGCTGCTAAGCTGCCTGCCTGTAAATGTTAAAGTTCCCCTTTAACATTTATATTAATTTATTTCTGTGATTTTACAATATAAACAATAATGTAACAATAGTTTATATATATATATATATATATATATATGTGTGTGTGTGTGTGTGTGTGTGTGTGTGTGTGTGTGTGTGTGTGTGTGTGTGTGTGTGTGTGCCCATGTTTTTGCTATATTGTGGGGAACAAATGTCCCCACAACTGTAGGAAAACCGAAAACTATGTCACTTGTGGGGACCTCATTTGGGTCCCCACAAGTTTAAACAGTGTTTTCTTGGCCATATTGTTGTTACTGAAAAAAGTAAAAGTGCAAAAATGTTTCTTTAGGGTTAGGCATTGTTTTAGTCTGGGTTAAGGTTTGGTTAAGGTTAAGGTTAGGGTAAGGGTCAGGGGTTAGATATGAATGGGAGTCAATGGTAAGTCCCCACAATGATAGGAAAACACAGTATGTATAATGCTGTTTGTGTGTGTGTGTTTATACACACACACACAAACAGCATTATTCTATTGCTGTTTATGGTGTTTTTTTCCAGCTGGAGGTGATATATGAGGAGTTTTAAACAGTTAAAATTGCTAAATTTCTGATGAAGCTGAGAATAAAGAATGATTTCAATAATATTCACATTTATGTGATTGATAACATTAAAAATAAACCATCTTAATGTGACAGAGTCCATCTGACGGATATAAACCATACCTCTGCTGGTTCTCTTCAGTAAATCATCCCCCTCCTCACTGGTCTGTAGTTTCAGGATGCTGATGTTCACCTGGAGGCTTTTATTTTGATTTTCAGGTGAGTGACGGATGGGAGGCTCTGTGTCATCATCAGGATCACTGTCCTCCTCCTCTCTGAGTGATCACATACATTATGGATGCTTCCTCCTCCTCCTCCTCCTCAGCATCTTTGATGACTAATGCTCCTGTTCCTCCTCCCATGATGCTTTGCTGCCATCATGTGGCTGCAGCTCCTGACTCTGAGAGGAGGCGCTTCAGCTTCCTGTTGTTTAAGGTCACATTTATCATTATTTAAATTACAGCTCAGATCAAATAAATAAATAGAAGTTTGTTTACATCCTTAAACTAAAAATTAGTAAAATAGTAATCATAAAATAGCTTTAATGCTCATTTAATTATAAAACAAAATGGAAAATAAGTGATTGCTTCACATCATGATGCTGCCTCCACCGTGCTTCACATCATGATGCTGCCACCACCGTGCTTCACATCATGATGATGCCTCCACCGTGCTTCACGTCATGATGCTGCCTCCACCGTGCTTCACATCATGATGATGCCTCCACCGTGCTTCACGTCATGATGCTGCCTCCACCGTGCTTCACATCATGATGCTGCCTCCACCGTGCTTCACATCATGATGCTGCCACCACCATGCTTCACATCATGATGATGCCACCACCGTGCTTCACATCATGATGCTGCCTCCACCGTGCTTCACATCATGATGCTGCCACCACCATGCTTCACATCATGATGATGCCACCACCGTGCTTCACATCATGATGCTGCCTCCACCGTGCTTCACATCATGATGCTGCCACCACCATGCTTCACATCATGATGATGCCACCACCGTGCTTCACATCATGATGATGCCACCACCGTGCTTCACATCATGATGATGCCTCCACCGTGCTTCACGTCATGATGATGCCTCCACCGTGCTTCACATCATGATGATGCCTCCACCGTGCTTCACATCATGATGCTGCCTCCACCGTGCTTCACATCATGATGATGCCACCACCGTGCTTCACATCATGATGCTGCCTCCACCGTGCTTCACATCATGATGCTGCCTCCACCATGCTTCACATCATGATGATGCCACCACCGTGCTTCACATCATAATGCTGCCACCACCGTGCTTCACATCATGATGATGCCACCTAGAGGTGAACACTTATGAAATCACTTATTTTATATTTTTAATTATTTGACAGTACTTTAGTGGAAATCTGTTTTCACTTTGACATAAAGAGTCTTTTTCTGTAAATTCTTGACGGTGATTCAGTGTTATAAATAAATAAAAAGAGGGAAAACTTCCAAAGGGAGATGAGCACTTTTTATAGAAACTGTAAAGCAAGTCTTATTTCATCATTTTAAATGTTAGACTTTCCTCCTGTCGTCCGTCTGTGCGTCTCTGCTGCTGTTGACAGAACATTACAGTTGGATTTCAGGCTACTTCATTTGTTTTTTTATTTATTTCCGCCCTCCTGCGCTGCTGTAAACATAAATCACGGCGAGCCGAGCCCAGAGCTCATATAAACGTCAGGACCGACAGCGGAGCTCATAAACCTCTAATTTGATCTTTATTCATCTGGGACACGGCGTGAATAAAAGCTCACCTAGTAAATCATCATTTTCTGCTTTCTGTCAGCGCAGACGGGAGAAAAGACACACACAGAGACATCAGTCAGGGTGTGTAAGCCCCGCCCTCCTGCTGCTCGTTAGCCAACTCCACTTCTGATTGGCCGATTCACCTCCAAACCTCGTTAAGCATCAAAACTCAAAATAGTGATGATTCATTCATTATTTAAAATCAAATTTACCTTACAAAAGACAGATCACCTCCTTCCACATTCTCATTATAAGTTTAGTTGCAGCAGATTCAAGGTATTTGAACAAAAAATTATCAACAAACTGTAAAATAATTCATATAAATTCTATGTTTAACAGCAGAAGTGATAAATTATATAAACAGACATTTGTTGTAGGTATGGAGGCAGAATCTGAGGATAAAACAGATTTTTTTTTTTCCGTTTTTGTTTATTTGAGCTCCATTTCCTCAGTATAACAGACATTTATCAAGAAATAACGGGAAAATTCAACTATTTCCATTGAACGCAGTGACACGGACTTGTTTTTTTTTAAACCGTCATCACAAGTCACCGCCCAGAGCTTCACTCTGATGCATAAAAATCAGGTTTTTGCTCCACAAAGTAATCAATAAATCCAGAAATCTTTCTTGTGCTGCAGCTGTGCGCGTTTATTTGGTCTGTATATGTGTCAGCAAACAATCAGAAGATTTTTTTCTGATGAATCTGGTGATAATATAGTAAACTAGATTTTATCAGATTTTATTCTGCCTGGTTTTAATTGATTAGCTCTCCTGCAACCTGGATGCATTTAGTCATTCTGTGTAAAACAATTCAAGTTTCTAGGGTTTATCCCTTCAAAATACTATTTATTGTCCAGATACTTGTAGTTTTAAATGTTTATTCTATCCAAAATACTTCATTCTGTCTAAAATAATTGTAGTTTTTAAGGTTTCTTCCTCCAAAATACCACTTTCTGTTCAAATACTTGTAGTTTTTAGGATTTATTCCACCTGTAATATTACCTTTTGACTATATACTTGTAGTTTTAAATGTTTATTCCACCTAAAATACTTCATTTTGTCCAGATACTTGTGGTTTTTAGGGTCTATTCCACCTGTAATACTATTTTCTATCCAAACAATTATAATTTTTAAGGTTTATTCCACCCAAAATATTACATTTTGTCCGGATACTCCTCATTTTTAAGGTTAATTCCTCCAAAATACAATTTTCTGTCCAAACACTTGTAGTTTTTAGGGTTTGTTCCTCCAAAATATTAGTTTTTGCCAAGATACTCATAGTTTTAAATGTTTATTCCACCTAAAATATTTAATTCTGTGTAAATTAATTGTGGTTTTTCAGGGTTCTTCCTCCAAAATACTTCATTCTGTCCAAATACTTGGAGTTTTTAGGGTCTGTTTCACTTGTAGTCCTATTTTCTTTCCAAACAGTTGTACTTTTTAAGGTTTTTTCCTCCAAAATACCACTTTCTGTCTGGATACTTGTAGCTTTTAGGGTTTATTCCTACCAGAATATCAATCTAAAATGATCTTGATTTTCATGAACGTCTATTTTTTGCTGCTCCAAAGGACTCTAGATGTGTCTGTGATATTAATAACCAGATTAATACAGCAGAAATGAGTCAGTGACGTCATTAAAATCCAACATCAGGATGTCAGAATTATAGTAAATAAATAAAATCAGGAACCGTACCGTACCACAGGTCCAACCATCCTCTTCGTCTTTGGTCTTCTTCATGTCCTCTGAAGGGTTAAAACTGATCTGAGAGCAGCGACTGAGCGGTGGAGCTTTACTGCCCCCTGATGGTCATCCGACAGAACTACACCTGGAGACGAGTTTCAGTTAAAAAAGTCAGAGAGAAAATCCTGCATTATCAGTGAAAGGGAGAAAACGATGTAAAAGTAGCTGAATAAATGAAAAATAGTTTCAAAACAGACAATTTACCCCCAAAAAAGAACAAAAACTCCTTTACTTATTAATTATACATTTTGAAATGTCATTGAAGAACTTTTCTAATTTAAACTTACAAATTAAATTATGAACAAATGCTATTCTTTTCCACTAAATATTCTACTTTTTCTTGATCATATTTGCATTCTTTGAGCTTATGTTTGCCTTTTTCTCGGGTTTAAGGCAAAATCTTTGTGCAGGAATCAGTTTTAAGGAGCTTCAACTGAGAAAAAAAGTCACATATTTAGTCTTTATCAGCCGTTAATTCAGCTGAATTATGAAAAATGCGTGTTTTTTTAGCAGTGAATTCCAATTAATGGTCGAATTTATGAGAGAAAACCTCATAATTAGAGTCTAACAGATTTATCATCAGTTAAACTGAAATGTTTGGTCACTGATTTAACTAAATCTACAGGAAAATGATAGAAAAGAACTTCTTTTCGGTTCTTTGGGCATAAAACAACAATTAGCTGCTTAGTTTTTAATGTAAACTGGAAAAAATAAAGTTAATATTCCACTTTTTGTGCTTTGATCTATGAACTGCTTTGTTTTTGAGAGTTAATTTGCATTTTTCAAGCAACAGACATGCATCAAAATAACAAAAAAAGGAATAAAAATGACTCTTTTTTGGCACCCGAAGGCTTAAAATGAAATGTTTGGTCAAATAAAAATACAATAGAAACTAAATCTGCAGTACAATGAGCAAAAAAAGCATCTTTTTATTGTTGCAGTGAGGCGTTTTTTCAGTTCTTTGTGCATGAAATATTAATTAGCTGCTTTGTTTTCAATGTAAAGTGGAAAAAAATCAAGTTAATGCTCGACTTTATGTGCTTTAGTCTGTAAACTGAGGGTTAATTTGCACTTTCCAAGCAACAGACGTGTACAAAAATGAATACAAGTGAATTTAAATGACTGTTTTTTGCCACCTGGAGGCTTAAAGAAGCTCCGAGGTTTGAAGAAATGGTGGGAATGTGGGCGCTGGTGGCGTCCGTGGAGAAAAAGCTTCACTGTTTGAGCTTTTATTTGCATTTTTCTCGAAGCTAAAGCAAAATCTTTGTGCAGGAATCAATTTTAAGGAGCTTCAGCAGAGAGAAAAAGCTTCATGTTTAGTTCTGTTATTAATAAAAGTACAGATTTAGTCAAGTAAAAGTCAAAATAAGTTAAATATCCACAGATTTATTAACTTTAAAATCAAAACGGGACTTTTTCTGTGGCAGCTCCATAAATTACTGCGTTAATATAATTACTATTATATACAATAAACTCAGGAAATATAGAAATAAACAAGTCAATTATGTCAAAAACGGAGCAGAAGAACCCGGAGAGACGAGGAGGAGGCAGACGCTGGCGGTGAAACGCTGTCACAGAGAAATAATATTATGTCGGTTAAATTTTCACACTTCAGTAAAGTCAAAGTTTCACTTAAAATATGGAGAGAAAAGCGGCGGAGCGTTGAGCTTCAACCACAAAAGACAATGAGAGGATAAAAAAAAGGTTTTACAAAAAGATATGAGAGGAGATCTGCTTCTGGTTCGTTATTTTTAAACAGGTTTTATCATTTAGAGGGAAAAACTGGTTCTATTTAGGAATAATTACCGTAAAAATATGAGTACACTGGAAGAAAATGTAAATATAAACCCAAATAATTCAGCTTTCATTCACACAGGTTCTGAATATTTAATTAGAGGAGCACAAAGTGAACTGTCTAGAATTTCAATTATTTGTTAATTGCAGCCTTGAAAAGTGGAGATTTAAAAATTTCAGTAAAATAGAGAGAAAACCTCATAATTAGTGACAGACTGATCATCGATTAAACTGAAATGTTTGGTCACTAATTTAACCAAATCTGCACTAAAATGACAAACTCCTTGGTTTTCGAGGGTTAATTTGTACGTTTTAAGCAACAGATGTGCATTAAAATAAATAAAAGAAACAAAAATGACTTTTTTTTTGCCTTTTTGGTCACTAATTCAACTAAATCTTCAGCAAATTGATTGAAGAAAAGCATCTTTTCAATTCCTTGCGCATGAAACAATAATTAGCTGTTGGAAAAAGTGGAAAAATGTAAATTTAACGCTAAGCTTCTTTGGTTTCGAGGGTTAATTTGCACCTTTTAAGTGTCAGACTTGTCTTAAAATGAATAAAAAATGTCTGTTTTTGCCAACCGGAGGCTTGAAATGAAATCTTTAGTCACTAATTTGGCTAAATCTGCGGTAAAATTAATTGAAAAAAGCATGTTTTTATTGTTTCTGAGGTTTATTTGGAGTTCTTTGTGCATGAAACAATCATTAGCTTCTTTGTTTTTATTTTGAAGTGGAAAAAATCGAGTTAATTCTTGACTTTATGTGCTTTAATTTGTGAGCTGCCC
Organism: Acanthochromis polyacanthus; assembly: GCF_021347895.1. Taxonomy (NCBI): domain Eukaryota; kingdom Metazoa; phylum Chordata; class Actinopteri; family Pomacentridae; genus Acanthochromis; species Acanthochromis polyacanthus. The sequence goes on from NC_067122.1 coordinate 3,632,427, forward strand.
TTTTCAAGCAACAGAAAGTATTAAAATGAATCAAAATGAATAAGAATGACTGTTTTTTTTGTCTGTTTGGTCACTAATTTAACTAAATCTGCAGCAAAATGATGGAAAAAGCATCTTTTTACTGTTTCTGTGAAGTTTCTTGGGAGTCTTTGTGCATGAAACAATAATTAGCTGAAGGAAAAAGTGGAAAAATGTAAATTTAGCACTAAACTGCTTTGTTTTGGAGGGTTAATTTGCACTTTTCTAGTGTCAGACACGTATTTAAATGAATAAAAATGAATATTTTTTGCCACCTGGAGGCTTAAAGAGGCTCTGAGGTCTACAGAAATGGTGAGAATGTGGGCGTCAGTGGCGTCTGCGGAGAGTTTTGGGTTGAAAGTTTCCAGAGATGAATCTGCAGTTACGAACAGAAGGTCGCTGCTCAACAAAGTGGCACAATTTAATTTGTGCGTCGGAGCTGCATGGCTGCGATGGACTCGGTAATGAAACCTCTCAGCTTTAAGTTCTGTCTGCTTTATATTCACAAAGGGAAACGAGCGAGGCAGCCATCGTGGCGACATGCAAATACGCTGATCTCTTTAATACGAGCTTCACCCAATTGGACGGCGGCGACTTTGACAAGCAGAACAAATGCCCCGCCGGCGCAAACATGTGCAGGTCAGGAGGAGCGGGCTGATGGCCGAGGCAGAATTCTACTTCCTTTATCCTCTTTTCAACGCCGCCAGTCACATTCTGCCTGTTCGCTTACTGTTAAATTAGTCATCTGAGATTAGAGGCGGGCGGCTTAAGGAAGAAAACTTTTCCTTCCAGCTCTGCAACTTACACTCAACATATGCAAAAACAAAAACGTGGAAGTTTGTCTTTGTCAGGAAGTTTTTCTGTCTCACATCCATGAATGAATTTCATCGCTCAGCCGTCGGTGCGACACAATAAGAGGATGTAAATACAGCAGCCGAAGCGGAATAAAAACTGCACTGATGTTTGATTTTTAATAAATCTTCTCTTTGTGTGTCAGCTTTACTGAGTGAACAAAAGCCAGTATTGTCTGTTTAAATTAATGTGTACAGTTAGCTGTTTTTTGCTAAAAGTATAGATGAACAGTTGAAACTGTTAGCTAAGGGTAGAGCTAACAGTTGACATATTTGACTCAAAGTATAGCTACTGAAATTGCGACCAAAATATAGAAGTAATGGCTGCAAATGTTTGCTAAATGTATAGCTAACCGCTGACACTGTCTAAAAGTACAGATGATCATTTGAAATTGTTAGCTAAATGTAGCAATGATTAGCTAACTGTTTTAAGAGAGTTTTTAATTCATTTAGCTAACAATTTAAATTATTTATTTATGCATTGAGCTAACACTTTCAACTTTTATCTGCACATTTATCTAACAGCTGTTTATCCGTATTTTCAGCTAACACTTTTAACCATCACTTATGTTTTTAGTTAGCTATATGTATAGCTAACAGTTAGCTCCACATTTGGCTCACACTTTCAACGATTATCTGCACACTTAGCTTACAATTGTTTATCCATACTTTTAGCTAACACTTTTATTCATCATCTATGCATTTAGTTAGTTAGCTAAATGTTTAGACATTTTGTTCGTAACCTTAATGTATAGTTAACAGTTAGCTCGACATTTAGCTAATAATGTCAACTTTTATCTACACATTTAGACTTTTTTTTAAGCTAACACTTAGCTCTACATTTAGCTTGCAACTGTTTATCTAACCTTTTCGCTTACACTTTTAACCGTCACCTACGTATTTAGCTAGTGAAATGTTTAGACATTTTGTTAGTTAGCTAGTTATTTCTTTATTCATTAAGCTAACAATTTCAATTATGTATTGATACTTTTAGATAAAAATTTCAATCTTTAGCTATACATTTAGCTAACAGTTTTATCCACTGGTTATAGATTTCACTTACAATTTAATTTTGTAGCTATAATTTTAGCTTAATTTTTCAATTGTTAGCTCTATATTTAGCACTGGTTGATGCTTAAATTAAATCTATAACAAGCTAGCTGTGCTTTTAGCTATGTATTTAAATGTATAGCTAACAGCTAGCTCTACCTTGAGTAGTCCGTACTTTTAGCTAGCACTTTGAACCATCATTGATCCATTTTCATAATTAGCTAATGTGTTAGTTACCTTAATGAGTAGATAGCAGTTAGCTCTACATATAGCTAACATTTTTAACTACTAGCTGTACTTTTAGCTATGCATGTATACACACGTGAACAAAATTGTTGGTATCCCTCAGTTAAAGAAGGAAAAACCCACAATTCTCACTGAAATCACTTGAAACTCACAAAAGTAACAATAAATAAAAATTTATTGAAAATTAAATAATCAAAAACAGCCATTACTTTTGAATTGTTGATTAACATAATTATTTAAAAAAACAAACTAATAAAACAGGCCTGGACAAAAATGATGGTACCTCTATAAAAGATTGAAAACTATTTGACCAGAGTGACATGATTAACTCAGGTGTGTCATTTAATTGACATCACAGGTGTTTCCAAACTCATAATCAGTCAGTCTGCCTATTTAAAGGGAGACAAGTAGTCACCCTGCTGTTTGGTGAAAAGGTGTGTACCACACTGAACATGGACAACAGAAAGCGAAGGAGAGAATTGTCCCAGGACATCCGAAAAAAAATGATAGACAAACATCTTAAAGGTAAAGGCTATAAGACCATCTCTAAACAGCTTGAAGTTCCTGTGACAACAGTGGCTCATATTATTCAGAAGTTCAAGACCCACGGGACAGTAGCCAACCTCCCTGGACGTGGCCGCAAGAGGAAAATTGATGACAAATTGAAGAGACGGATCGTTGGAATTGTATCCAAAGAGCCCAGAGCAACCTCCAAAGAAATTAAAGGTGAACTCCAAGGCCAAGGTACATCAGTGTCAGATCGCACCATTCGTCGTTGTTTGAGCCAAAGTGGACTTCATGGGAGACGACCAAGGAGGACACCACTGCTGAAAAAAACTCATAAAAAAGCCAGACTGGAATTTGCAAAAATGCATGTTGACAAGCCACAAAGCTTCTGGGAGAATGTCCTTTGGACAGATGAGACCAAACTGGAGCTTTTTGGTAAGGCACATCAACTCTATGTTCATAGACTCAAAAACCAAGCATACGAAGAAAAGAACACTGTCCCTACGGTGAAACATGGAGGAGGCTCAGTAATGTTTTGGGGCTGCTTTGCTGCATCTGGCACAGGGTGTCTTGAAAGTGTGCAAGGTACGATGAAATCTGAAGACTATCAAGGCATTCTGGAGAGAAATGTGCTGCCTAGTGTCAGAAAGCTTGGTCTCAGTCGCAGGTCATGGGTCTTCCAACAGGACAACCATCCAAAACACACAGCCAAAAACACCCAAGAATGGCTGAGAGAAAAGCGTTGGACTATTCTAAAGTGGCCTTCTATGAGCCCAGATCTGAATCCCATTGAACATATGTGGAAGGAGCTGAAACATGCCATTTGGAGAAGACACCCATCAAACCTGAGACAACTGGAGCTGTTTGCTCATGAGGAGTGGGCCAAAATACCTGTTGACAGCTGCAGAACGCTCATTGACAAATACAGAAATCGTTTAATTGCAGTGATTGCCTCAAAAGGTTGTGCAACAAAATATTAAGTTATGGGTACCATCATTTTTGTCCAGCCCTATTTCATTAGTTTGTTTTTTTAAATAATTATGTTAATCAACAATTCAAAAGTGATGGCTGATTTTGATTATTTAATTTTCAATAAATTTTTATTTATTGTTACTTTTGTGAGTTTCAAGTGATTTCAGTGAGAATTGTGGGTTTTTCCTTCTTTAACTGAGGGGTACCAACAATTTTGTCCACGTGTGTATGTATAGCTAACAGCTTGCTCTACATTTAGCTAACAATTTCAACTTTTATCTGTACATTTAGCTAGCAAAGATTTAGCCATACTTTTAGCTAACACTTTTAATCGTCATCTATGCATTTAGTTAGTTAGCTGAATTTATAGTTAGCAGTTAGCTCTACATTTAGCTGACAATATCAACTTTAATCTACATGTTAAGCTTACAATTGTTTCTACGTAGTTTTAGCTCACACTTTTAACCATTATCAATGCATTTAGTTTGCTGAATGTTGAGACATTTTGTTAGCTACCTTAATGTATAGCTTACAGCTAGCTCTACATTTAGCTTGCAATTTCATCTGTACTTTTGGAAAACAATGTCAGCAGTTAGCTATACATTTAGCAAACATTTGTTATTGTAACCATTAGTTATATATTTCTCTAACAACGTCAGTGGGTAGCTATGCTTTTAGCCAAATATGTTAACCGTTAGCTCTACATTTAGGTAACAATTTCAATTATTCATCTGCACTTCCAGTGAACTATGTCAACAGCAAGCTACACATTTAGGAAATGATTTCAACTGTTTATTCACACTTTTAGCTAACACTTTGAATCATCTACTAAATGTCTAGTTTTATGCCAATTCTTTATTCATTTAGCAAACAATTTCAATGGTTTATCCATACTTTTAGACAACAATTTCAGTCTTTAGCTATACATTTAACTTGCAATTCCAATCATTGGTTATAGATTTTGCTCACAATTTCAGTTTGTAGCAACACTTTTAGCTAAGTATTTTAACTATTAGCTCTGTATTTAGCTAACAGTTTCACTGTTCACCCCTACTTTTAGCTAATAATTTCGAGATTTGTCTATTTTAAATAATAATTTTAACTTTTAGCTATATGTCTAGCTATTATTTTTATTTTCTCTATGATACAAACTTGACAATGAGGTGCAGCAGACGATGCTACACTACAGAATGAGATGGTTAAGTGAGACTACACTTGAAACTATTTTGAACAGGTTTTGTTATTTTGACTTTGGAACAAACTGCCCCCTGACATGCGCACCATCATTGACTACGGCCTTTACAAAACTCGGCTCAAAACATATTTTTTCAGACTGGCTTTAAATACTCAATAATGTGGTGACATTTTATCTTATTTCATTTGATTTTATTTGACTTTATTTTTATTACCTCCGCCAAGGAGGTTATGTGACACCCGGCGTTTGTGTGTCTGTCTGTCTGTTAGCAAGATAACTCAAAAACGCCTGGGCAGATTTACATGGAATTTTGAGGGGATGCAGACTATGGTAAGAGGAAGAGCTCATTTAATTTTGGTGGCAATCCGGAAAGCATCCTGGATTCAGGATCACTTTGAATTTTTTCGTCTGTTTTAGTATGTTGTCCAAAATATGACAAAAACATCATAGGTTAGTATGTCGTCCAGCGAATTGGAGCAAGGTGTCCAGATAGCTCAACTGGTTAAGAAGGTGATTCATAAACAGAACTGTGTCAGAGATGCAGGTTTGATTCCAGCTCATGATCCTTTACTGCATGGGTTCCCTGTTTTCCTCTCTATCCTTGGAGGAGGTCTGCACTCTCTGAGTGCTTTTCTAGTCTTGACATGTGTTCCATTGCTGCTTTATTTTAAATCGCTTTTATTCTAATTTTGCTGTTTGATTTTAACTGGAAAGCACTTTGGTGACCTTTAGTGTTGTAAAGTGCTCTATAAATAAATTTTGATTGATTGATTGAACAGTTTTTGTATCAATCTGAACAGTTTAAACTTATTTTGAACATGTTTTTACGCTCCATAGTAGAATGACAGTGAGGTGCACCAGACCATTCTACATCACAGAATCAGCAGGCTAAGAGTGACTATATTTCAAGCAACTTTGATAAGGTAAGACAACTTCCAAATAATTATGCTTGGTCGAGGCTTTGTTGAAGCTTCAACACTTTATTCAAAACATGGTTCATCACTCAAGGCTCCAATCACATACAGTGCTGGAGTAGGACATCTAGTGGTCAGTAAAATGAAGAGCAATTCAGATGTGTTAATTGGTTCATGGGGTGTTTTGGATTTGAATCGTCGTGCACATTCCTGGTCCTGCTACATTCATGAGATGCTCTACAAATGCAGACTGATGTCATTTTCTCATGGGGTTGGCGCAAACACAGATTATATCATGGATTTTAGCAAAGTGTGTTTTGAAGTTCAGTTTTTTTTTGTTCTTTGGGTTGGAAGTCTTGACTACCTCATGAAGGTCATCCAGAGAAGACCAGGAGTGGAAAAAGCAGTAATCAAAGCAAATAATCCAAAATATAAAACATGTTTTGACTTATTTCTCACTTTTTTTTATTTACTACATAATTCCGTATGTGTTAATTCATGGTTTTGATGCCTTCAGTGAGAATCTACCAAGTAAATAGTCATGAAAATAAAGATTAAATGAGATGGTGTGTCCAAACATTTGACTGGTAGTGGAGGTCAAATCATGTTGACGAGTTGTTCCTCAAGAGTTGTGGACCAACGTTCCTCAGGGAATAAACCACGGGAAAAGGAAACGTATTTCAGATGGAGAAATACTGGGCCGGGTTCTGTTTACGCTTTTGTTTTTCAGTTTACACTTGCACCTGTTTCGTGGTTCATCACAATACAACATAACGTTACTCAGTGCCGAAGACAACTCATGGATGAAGCAAAACAAAGTCATGTAGAAGTTCTAGTGCCAAGCTGGGATGTCAGGGGAATAAGGAAGCCAAATAAAGACATGGGGTCCTCGCTTTACGTGGGGGTTCTGTTCCAACAAATCAGCGTAAGTCGATTCTCTTCGTAAGTTGGAACTCCGGCGAAAATGTAAACAAAGCCGTTACCAGTGGCGGATTTTCTGTGGGGGCACGGGGGGGCAGTGGTCCCTCCTGTGGTCTGATTGGCCACCCTGTGTGCTTTTGACTGATATCTTTCAGTCAATGTTGTGTTTCTTTCAATTTGAAATATCTGTAATTAGTACAGCTCAGTCAGTTCCATTTTGTATTATTCAGAATTCTTACTCAGTTTAACACTAGATGACGCATCAGTTCACTGAGTATTTCAGAGCCAGTTTTTTTCTTTTCAATTATCTGTATTTAAAGTGATATTGTTAAAATATAATTGTGCTGAAACAGCAGCAACATAAAAAAAGACCAAATATACAAAAAAAATAATCTATCAGTTAGAACATGGTGAAAGTGCAGCTAAAGTTATGTTAGCAAAACTACTAATAAGCAACATTTCCTTTTACTTCCAGAAAAATAAAGGCCTCATATTTGCTGTTCATTAAAAAATCACTAAAAGCAACACTTCCAGTTTATTTTAGTTTGTTGGTATTTATCGGTGGAGCAGCAGCTCATTTTCCACAGACAGTTTTACTGTCCGTTGTCTTGTTTTTATCAGTTTTCAGTTCAGTAATTCAGTCCTTCGGCTGATTGGACCAACAGACACCGAAGGACTAATAAAATAATAAATGATAATTTACTGATCTGTGCCGATTTTAATGACCTTTATGTTCAAATTTAGAATCGGATAATGTGAACAGTGAACCCCAGGAGTTGGTGGAGTTTATTTGTATGTGTTGACCAGAGAAGAGAGTTAGCATCCAGTGAATATTAGCTTTAATGTGAATTAGCCATGCTAACTGAGATACCTGAGCAGTCCTGATTAGCAACTAAATGTAGCGTCAAGCTAACGATGTTTGTGTTGTTCCTGTCAGCAGCTGTATTCCTGTAATGTGGTTCATTAAGGTCATAAAACTGTGGCTGGTTAAACGTTAATGTAATGTTCAGGAAACTTAAATGTGATTAAAACAGTAACGTTAATGTTCTAGTTGTCAGTAATCATCTTTAATTTGACAAAACAGACTGATAGTTTTAAGTAGGGTTTCCAACCGTCCCGTAAAATATGGAATCGTCCTTTATTTGACAACCTATATGTAACTGAAGACTCTCTTATCTCTTATCATTCCAGACAAGACTGTCAATCAAGTATAGCCACGCCCCCTGGCTCCGCCAACTTTAACGATTTATTTAAAATTCAGTATTGATTTATTTTAAGATCGGCCACCTGATCTCTCATTTTGACCATGAAAACTAACGGGAAAAAAATCCTGAGCTGTAGAACATCAGTCTATCAGATTTTATTTTTTCCAGTGATGAATTGGGGTCTATGGAGAAAAAGCTTTTTGGAGCCAACCCTAGCGGACGGCGGGATATTGTAAGTTTTTGACACTTCCGGGTTGGCTTCAATTCTGGAGCCAGATGCTCCGTCCATCTTTATACACAGTCTATGGAAAGTAGCAGTTCCTCCTTAAGGTCAGAGATTGCAGCATCTGAGGGCCTCTTCAAAAGAAGACGTAATTGATGAAGGCGTTCTGGAGCAGAAAGACCACGACCAAGCAGCCAAATCGATGCTGCAGCTGATGAAATGATGAAATGAAAAGGCCATACACAGCTTTCCTATTGGGTTAAAGAGCCAAAAAAAAAAATGTGAAAAATATTTTGTAAAAGCGAGAGGTCGGTAGCAGCTTTCATTTGATCTTACAACTTTTCAGTAGCCCAACAAATTATCTGTTGTACCCCCCTGTGCCCCCCCCCCCCCCCCCCCACTACCACCACCACTAAAATTAATCTGGATCCGCCCCTGGAGCAGTTACATGCACCACAATATCGATCAGTTCTTTGGAAAAGTCTTGAATACAAATCACCGGCTGATGTTTGGCGGTTTTCGCCCTATTCAGAGCGTTTTATTCTGTCTAATTTCACTTACATGGAGACGGCTTTCCTTTTCTTTGAAGCATCAGAAGAGCAGATAGATAGATAGATAGAAATACTCCTACTGCAGCACAATCCAAGGTGGCGTACAACTAGAGAATGGAAACAAAGACGTCTTCTAGCGCCATGTGATGACGTATTCATCCACTCCGCTCGCCAACTAGTTTCACATAACCAGTTCTGATGCAACGACAAAACACTGTAGATCGTAAACCAAGGACTTCCTCTACAACATTTGACCAAGACGTGGCCGAGTCAGGTGCATCATGTTTCATTTAGAACTGATGTTAGGGGAGGTTCTAATTCTCATACACAAAACCTATCCAAGATCTGTTTGGGAGGTTTTTCATTGTATCTGGGGACATTTTTATCACACACAATGAATCTTATAAATGTGTACAGCCCCAATAAGGACAATCCTTTCTTTTTAGAAAGATTATTTCTGACTGCATCTGTATGAAAGACCTGAAACTCATTGAAATCTGGACGACACAAACCCTAAAGACAGGGAATCTACTTGCTATTTATGCATTGGTTAGTTTTTAATTTTATCTGAATTATGGTTAAAGTTATAAGATGTTGGTCCAGTAGGATCGTAATCAGTGATCAGATCTCTGTCTGGACTTACAGCTGCTCTACTTTCTCTCTGCTGCTTCTTAAATGCTGTACAAATGAAATAATACAAACACAACACGTCCCATGGCGGAGTTTCATCCTTGTGTTTTCACAAGCTGAAAGTCAGTGATGAATGAAGAGTTTGTTCATCTGTAGTTTCACCAAACGCTCACTGGGTGGCAGCAAAGAGCCACATATGAACCTGAACCACAGGAAATGATCCAGGAATCCATGAATTTAACCCAAAACGGACACAGAAGTGGTTTTTATAAGAATAACTCGAGGATTTGGTGGATTTCTAAGCAGGAAACGCATAAATTAACTGTCAAAGATGACATCTTGCTGCATTTTTCTAGTTTCTACATGTTTCAGTGTTTAATTAAAGTACGTTTTGCATCTATTTGTGTTCATTTTCTGTGTCTTTGTGGTCATTTTGTCTTTTGATGTAGTTGTTTGTGTCTCTGTTGTCATAATTCATATATTAGTGGTGATTTTAGTCTCTTTTTGGTCGTTTTGTGTATCTTTGTGGCCATTTTGTGTTTTTTTGTTTTGTGTCTGTTCATTGTCATTGTGTCCCGTTTAGTGTATTGGTTGTAGTTTTTGTCTCTTTGTGGCAGCCTTGTCTCTTTTTACGAGAATTTTGCGTGCCTTTGTGGTCATTTTATATCTACAGGGTCAATTCTTCGCTTTCTGTGATCAATTTGTGACATTTTTCTGTCTATTTGTTGTCATTTTGTTCCTTTTTGGGGTCAGTTTGTGTCTCTTCATCTTCATTCTGTGCGTCTTTCTACTTGTTTGTGTGTTTGTGGTCATAATGCATCTCTTTGTGGCACTTTTGTGTATCTTTGCAGTTGTTTTGTGTCTGGTCGTTGTCGTCTTGTCCCTTTTAGTCTGTTGGTTATAATTTTGTGTCTCTTTGTGGTCATTTTAAGTCTATGTGGTCAATTTGTGGCAGTATTGTGTGTATTTGCTGTAATTTTGTCTCATTTTATATCTCTTTGTGGTCGCCTTGTGGTCATTTTTAATTTTTGTGGACTTTTTGTCCTCATTTTGTCTTTTTTGTAGTTGTGTCTGTGTGGTTATTTTGTGTCTCTTTGTAGTTGTTTGTGTCTTTGTGGTCATTTTGTGGCTTTTTGTTGCTGTGCATGTCTCTAATTGTTATCATTTTGTCCCTTTTAGTCTATTGGTTGTAATTTTGTCTTTTTTGGGGCCTATCTGTGTCTTTTTGTGGTCATTTTGTGTGCGTTTGTGGTCCATCTTATGTCTAAAACTAAGAAACAAAGACCTCCTGGGATGTTTTATTAACAAAGTTTATTTACAAAAACACTTTAATGTCAGGTTTTATACATTCTCAGTAAAAAAAAGAAGAAAAGAAGCTGCGATAGAAAAATATCAGACATATTTACATGTTTTAAGAGAATTCTATTTACACGATCCGTCCTGTTTCTGTTCCTCCTCCTCCTCAGTACACTCTGGACCTGCAGAGACAAACACAGCGTTAGTTGTGGAGATGCAGGAGGAGAACCGGACCTGGAGGACGGCGTCACCTGGAGAAGGCCGATATGGAGAGCAGGCCGAGCAGGAACTCCAGGCTGTAGAAGGCGAGCAGGACGGAGCTGAGGATGAACTCCAGACGCAGGACGAAGGTCTGCAGCAGCAGGTAGTAAACGGCCAGAGCAGCGCACGGAAACAGGATGAAGACGGAAACGCAGGAGGCCAGAGAACGTTCACAGAGGTTCCCCTTCCAGCCTGAAACAGCAGAGACCCAGTTTATCTGAAGGAGCAGAGTTCTACCTTCAGACTGGGAATGAAGTTCAAAGAGGAGGGTCCAGATTTGTCACTTTTTAATGGACTTTTTCCATCATTTGTGAGCCTCAGAACTTCATCAGTCCAGCAGATAGAACCATGACATTTAGGAGGAGAAACATCTGATACTGATAGGAGAGGTGGACCTTTTTACAGATTTGGTTGATCTTTTGTGGAAAGCAGTCAGAAATAAACGGTCACTTCGTGTTCTGTGTCTCCATCTCTCACCGTAAAAGATCCGGAGGCTCTCCAGAGCGAGGAACAGCAGCAGCAGAACCAGGTCCAGAACCAGATTATCTGACGGATACGGCAGCATGACGCCTGAACAGACACCAGAACCACAACCAGGAAGTAAGAAACGCACTTCTCATTTCTGCTCACTGGTTCCATTATCAGACAGAAATGCTTGAAAAATATGTTTATTCTCAATTCTTATTGTTTTTGTGGTTGTTTTGTCTCTCTTTGTGGTACTTTTGTGTCTCTTTGTGGTTGTTTTGTGTCTATTTTTAGTTACTTTGTGTCTTTTTGTGGTGTTTTGTGTCTATTTTTAGTTATTTTGTGTCTCTTTGTGGTGTATTGTGTCTATTTTTAGTTATTTTGTGTCTCTTTGTGGTTGTTTTGTGTCTATTTTTAGTTATTTTGTGTCTCTTTGTGGTTGTTTTGTGTCTATTTTTAGTTACTTTGTGTCTTTTTGTGGTGTTTTGTGTCTATTTTTAGTTATTTTGTGTCTCTGTGGTTGTTTTGTGTCTATTTTTAGTTATTTTGTGTCTCTTTGTGGTGTTTTGTGTCTATTTTTAGTTATTTTGTGTCTCTTTGTGGTTGTTTTGTGTCTATTTTTAGTTATTTTGTGTCTGTTTGTGGTGTTTTGTGTCTATTTTTAGTTATTTTGTGTCTCTTTGTGGTTGTTTTGTGTCTATTTTTAGATATTTTGTCTCTTTGTGGTGTTTTATGTCTATTTTTAGTTATTTTGTGTCTCTTCGTGGTTGTTTTGTGTCTATTTTTAGTTATTTTGTGTCTCTTTGTGGTTGTTTTGTGTCTATTTTTAGTTATTTTGTGTCTTTTTATGGTTGTTTTGTGTATCTGTGGTCATTTTGTGTGAACAAAAATATCAAAAATGTTGCATCAATGAAACCTAAAATGAGAAAACTGCTCATAAAATGCTTTTCATTCTCAGTTCTTATTATTTGGATGAAACCTTTTGAGGTCCCAAAAACTGTTTTACGAGTAAAAACTATATTTGAAACAGATATAAAACATTTAAACGTTCTTTTGAATGAATGACGTCAAGGAATTTAAAGGTTTTCAGTTTGACAGATTATTTTAAATGAGAAAATGTTTTTGCTGAGCTGAAGGTGAGAAATTCAGACGGTTTTGTTTAATTTAATTTCTAAAATTCTCTCTAAAATGTTCAGTTTTTCGCTGAAAGCTAACAGTACAGTGAGATTTCTCAGTGACTGGATGCACAACTTTAACTGGCGATCACAATCAGACGTTTGAATGTTTTTATTCTTATCAGAAATGTTAGTTTGTGCTTCTTTGTTGTCCCTGTAAAGACACCGCTGGTTGTAAACGCTGAGTGTTTGTGGAGTTTGTGTTTGTGCAGCAGGTTAGAGGACCTTTGTAGACGAACATGAGGATCTCTGCCAGGTAGAAGGCGGCGAAGTACCAGCTGTTGAGGTAGAAGAGGATCTGCAGAGGAGTGGACGAGAGCTGAGGACGAGTCAAGGACATTTTCGAGAACGTGACGAGTCCTCGCGTCTTATCTGAAGCTCCCGAATGAGGAATCCTCTGAACTGCTGCTTTATCGGCCGTTAGATCAAAACCACAAATATCACCTCATCTTTGTGGTGTTAAGATTTATTTATAATTACTCAAAAGGTGCAACTGTGCCGGCATAAAGTTGCTGAAACGTATGGATGGATCCACATTTCTACTAAAATACAGTCTTTGGTCGACATTTCACCAACTTTTGAGTCCTTTTTGGACATTTTTTGGTAATTCTGGGCAGATTTAAAGTCTTTTTAGGGTACTTTTGAGTAGTTTGGGACATTTTGGACAAATCTTAGGCTGTTTTTAACTGTTCTTGATTCATTTTAGAAAAAGATATTGAACTCTTTTCCATTATTAAGGTCAAATATTTGAAAACGTGTCATCTGTTGGATCCATCTAAACATTCTTCTCACCACATTTCAAGGCTGTTGGAGTTCAATTTCTGGAGATACTGAAGGTTTATTTTTGAGGCCACAAACACAAACATTCCTGTAAACATCAAATTCTCACAATTCAGCGACAGTATTTTTAGTTTTGGATCATAAATAACAACTAAATAAGCTGTGAACAGACTCTGAGACGCTCGTTAGAAGCAGCAGATCGTTGTGAAGGATACGATAGTTTGATTTCCTGCAGAAAAAGAAGACAAAAACAAAATAGAACAGTGAGAGAAAGACTAAATGTGCACATTTTACAGCCGATAATAAACTTTAGAACTCTGGAGCGACATCAAATCCTCTCAGTAGATTTGATAACCGTCAGTTTTATTACTCTGATGAGAAAAAATGTCTTCAAATGTTTGATTTTATTCAACCAACAGTCCAGAATTATTTTTATTAATGACAAAAGAAAATCACAAATCCTGTCAGCTTTAGCCCCATAATAACAATAATAATAATAATAATAATAATAATAATGATGACAATATTCATAATGATGATAATACTAATAATAATGTGTTCAACCTTTTATGTACATTTTTTGCTTCAATAATTAAAATGATCAAATTTTCACTAAACTAACTGACAAATCAACTCATTGTTTCTGCTCTACTTTAGATATTATTGTTTTAAAAAGAAGAAATTCCAGCTGCTAAACTAATCATTGCTATTACTGTGAATTGATGTGTAGGTTTGGATGTAAAAGACGTCGTTCTAAATAAAATCAGGGTTCAGAGCGTCTCTTTTTCCACCATCTGCTGCCTGAACATCCTTTCAGCTGCTGTCGCTTCGCTCTCAGCAGACAGAAAACACCAGAAGGTCTGGTTTATTCTCAGGATGCTTCCGTCGTTTTCTGTGACGTTTGAAGGACTAAAAGCTGCTCTCAATGATTCCAGGTTCTCCAGGAAGATCTGAAGGTTTAATTCCTGACATCCGGTGAATCTTTTTGTGGATTTCTCCTGAATCAAACCTTGAATCTCCGCCTGTGTTTATTCAGATCACAGTCAGGCTTACATATCAGCTTTTTCTGGGTTTGAAAGTATCATTAGAGCCAAACTTAGACCAAGTTATTTCAGTTAACTTTCTCTTTCTGTAAATAAATTAATGAGGAAGTAATATGAAATATGGAACAAATATTGAACACGATCTGTAAAAATTAAATTTAGACAAAAAATAGCAAAATAATATAAATATATTTTGATCAAATAAAAACTAGTAATTACAAAAATTTAAATATTACACATATATTATACATATATAGAATATAATAATAATTTGTATTCATTTATTTACATTTATAATATAAATTTATATCAAAAATAACAATACCATATATATTTATGTAGATACAAATAATAATAAAAAATAAAACTATTTTTGCAACAGTGGATTATACAGGGTTAAAATACTAAAATATATTCATTTATTACATGTATTTATATATTTATTCTTTAATGTATTTGTTTATTTAAGGGTAACGCCTGTTTCTTTGCAATATTTCTATATTTCATGGGAATGTTCATGAAAAAAATGTATGAATTCTGGAATATTTTTTGCACAAAGATGCATTTAATGTTAAATTAAACTGGATTCCATACACATCTGTTTACTGACATATATATTTATTTACTATGAGTGTCGATTTTATTGTATTTATTATATTAAGTAAAAAGACTAAAAATATAAATATAAACAAGATTATATTAATATTTTATTCAACAAAAAACTTCCTGACAAACTGCTATTATTGTTAAATAAATCCCTGAAATGATTACTGATGAACTACAGGTTTGTTTTCTTCCTTCTGTTTGACAGTTTGACGGCAGTTTGTGCTTTTATATGAAGATTTGTACAACATCAAAAGTAGTAGTTGTAGTATTTTAGCAGTAATATTAGCAGTAGTACCTGGACTAAAGTGTACGCTGAGGTTCGTTAACAGGACCGACTTCAGTCTGAGGCTTTAATAACCGGACAGACGCTGAACACCGACATGTTTTCTGTATCTTTGTTAAGCATAAAACACAACATGAACTGAAGCTTTAGCCCTGTTAGCCTGCTGCTAGCTAACTGCTGGTTTCATGGTTTATTCTCAGCCGCTGTTTCCCGATAACCGTCTTTAAAAACTATATTTAAACGTTATAATCCTGCCGAGCACCCAGTTTCTACTGACGCAGTTTATTCGTCTGTTTGTTTGGAACAAAGAACTACAGAAACTCACCGGGCGCCATGTTTGAATCCGTATGGTTGCCGTGGAAACAGCTTGGGTGGGAGTGCTCTTTTTCTTCTTCTGTTGGTTAAAGCGGAGGGATTTAATTTAGCGACTTGCTGCTCCCTGCAGGCGGAGGACGGTTACTGCCAGTCGGTCACAGAGGCTTCCTGCTAATGAGTGATTTTAATTATTTTTTCTTTAATTTAAATAGACAATTGGATTTTTTTAAACCACAAAATGTTCATAGATAGAATATCTATTTTTTTATCAATCAAAATGTAGTATTACATATTATTAAATAATGTTTTCAGGTCTTGGTCTTAACATTAGAATTATAGTACTCTTTGTTTTTAGTATTTTAATTAGTCAATTACATTTCCGTTCTAAATAATGCTGTAAGGCTTTAAACTTTTAAATTATTTAGGAAAAATTTATATAATAGGCAAAATTTTAGAGTAACCCTAATTTAGAAGTTATTAAAGTAAATTTATATGCTAAATGATAATGTAAGTCCTTACCTTCATATGTAATTTGTTAGGTAAATAATATGTAATATTTATAATATTATAGGGCCTTGGCATAAATATTTAAATTAGCTGACGAAATTTAAATATAAACAAGACTGTGGGGTGTTGACCTTAATTAATATTTATATTTGGTAGGTAAATTTATGTCATTCATATCATTGTATTGTCTTATTTTTAGCTACTTATATCTAATATATGATATTGTATGGTCCTGACCTTAATATTCAAATAAATTTGCTTTTGTTTCTTTACTGTAAACTCTTTTGAAAAGTAAATAAGTCAATTTGAATTAGTTAATTTACATATTACCTGCAATTCGTGCATGTTAACTTTGGTTTAAATTGGGTTTTTATTTTAATACAGCTGGAAATAAGAGATTAAAGCAAATTATTTTAGTTTGATCATGCCTCTTGATTTTTCTTCATACTTTAACAATAAAACAATTGTTTAAAATCATATGTAAATATTTATACTCATAGAAACTGTGTGAGGAGATGTAATGCACTTTGCAGGCATATAACCTTAAGAACTACAACTCCCATTATCCTACGGAGGGAACGCTGATTGGCCGGAACCGTGCGAGAGTTTACGTGGCACTGCCGTGTCCGCGCATGCCAGGTGTGAGCTGAGTCCCAACAGGAAGATGGTGTCAGTCCCGATCAGGATGCGGTCGTGTGTGTTTTCAGTTTTGTTGCTGAACTTCTTGTGCAGCTCCGTGTCTTCTCTGTATTTTCACATCGGGGAGACCGAGAAGAAATGTTTTATCGAAGAGATTCCGGACGAGACGATGATCATCGGTGAGTGGCGGCGGCTAGCAGCTAATGCTAACAACTTTAGCTAGTTAGCTAATCGGCTAGCGGAGCTAAAGTTATGTGTCGTGTCCTCAGAAAGTCTGCAAACACCGAAATACAGCTCTATTTATTTAATATTCTCGCACAGATTTATACTTCATCATCATTTTAATAGGTAACCTCTAGAAATGCTCGTTTAGCTACAGTAGAAAGGCTGGTTAATGGCTAGAATCTGGGTTTTAGGGAGTGTATGTGGTGAAAATTAAATATATTGAAAGCTAGCATTAATCTTTAAGTGCATGTTTCTGCTCGTATTTTTCCGTTTAAACAGGATGTTGAATGAATTACTTCTCCTGCTAATAACTCAAAACTACATTGGAGTTGAGGGTTAAAATCAGATCTTCAGGATTGTTGAATCATTCTTTACAGTAAAGTTAATTAAAGTCCATTCTATTAGTTTTTGTGTAAATATAAAAGCAGCTTAATGAATTAGAAACCAACACGTTACAGCCCTGAGTCCTGTCAGGAAGTGGGTTAGGTGTCAGAACAGTTCTTTCTGCTGAATGTAGAGGAACAACTGCAAACATCCGGGGCTGCAGATAACAATTACTGTCATTGTTCATTAATTTTTGGTTGTTTGGTCTCAAAAATGTTTAATGAAAATGTCAATAAAGATAAAGATGGTGTTCTCAACTGTTTTATTCTGTTCAGAGACCAAACATATTCAGATTACTGTCCAAGAGATGGGATTTAACTGGAAAATGTTCACATATGGGAGCACGCAAGCTTTAAAAACACTTGAAAAGTTAGTAAATTACCTAAATAGTTGATAAATAACTTAATTATTTAGTTGTAATCTTTTTGCTTCTCCAATTTTATCATTTTCACACTTTCCTTGTTGGTAATTTGGGACTTTTGAGGTCAGTTCATCCTGAAAACAACAAGTAAATTCAGTCAGTAAATCCTTAAATAAGCCTGTTAGTTGCAGCTTTTTGCTTCAGATAATTAGTGACTATTTTTTCCACGTTAAATTGTGTTTTTGTGTTCTTCTGCAGGAAACTATCGCACTCAGCTGTACGACAAGCAGAGAGAAGAATATCTGCCAGCAACCCAGGGTCTGGGGATGTACGTGGAAGTCAAAGATCCTGACGACAAGGTGATGGAAACTTAAAAATCCACTTCAATGACGCATCTTTAACGTCTGTATTCTGTGTTGTCGTCGTTTCAGCAGCTTCAACGCACAAAGTAACCATAAGGAGACGCAAAATGACCACAAAAGACACAAAATGACCTAAAAGACACACAAAGAGACACAAAACGACCACAAAAGACACTAAATGACCTAAAAGACGCACAACCACACAAAACGATCACAGAGAGACACAAAACGACCACAAAGAGACACAGAATGGCCTAAAAGACACAAAACGACACAAAACAACCACAAAGAGAGACAAAATGACCACAAAGAGAGACAAAATGACCTAAAAGACACAAAGAGACACAAAATGACCACAAAGAGACAGAGACACAAAATGACCACGAAGAGACACAAAATGACCACACAGAGACACAAAACGACCACAAAGAGACACAAAATAACCTAAAAGACACACAAAAAGACCACAAAGAGACAAAAACAACCACGAAATGACCACAAAGAGACACAAAACGACACAAAACCACAAAGAGACACAAAATGACCTAAAAGACACTCAAAGAGACACAAAACGACCACAAAGAGATGCACAGTGACCACAAAGAGACGCACAAATTGACCACAAAGAGACGCACAAATTGACCACAAAGACGCACAAATTGACCACAAAGACCCACAAAACGGCCACACTCACAGATCTTGTATTCAGAACCATTTTTAGGTCGTCTCCACGTCTTTGAATAGAAACTAGAAGCAGTCACACCCCTGCAGATGTTGCTAATATCTTCTGGTGTCTCCTTTAGTTCTTACTCGTGTGTTTTTGTTCTCCAGATGAAACGGACTCGTCTTCATCAGGTTCTGACGTCTGTTGATTTTTCTCCTGCAGGTGATTCTGTCTCGGCAGTACGGCTCTGAAGGTCGCTTCACCTTCACGTCTCACACTCCTGGAGAGCATCAGATCTGTCTGCACTCCAACTCCTCCAAGTTCTCGCTGTTCGCCGGAGGCATGTTGGTGAGGAGACGCCGTCCTGTCGCTGAATCACAGAAACATTTAGGGCTGCACGCCGTAAAAGCAGATCAGAAAACACTGGCAAAAACAAACTGTCATATTCAAAACTGTTAAAAAAAAAGGCAAAAATAGTGATAAATATCTGTACAATTATGATGTTTTTAGTTAATTTTTAAATCTGTAAACAACAGTTATTTATAAAGCAACAGTCATTTAAATAAAGCACAATAAATAAATATATTTTAAAAATAAAAAAATATATACATATAATTAAAATCAGTGAAGCAAGAGTTATCTTTAAAAACGACAACAAATAAATAAAATATGTAAATAAAATCTACGAAACAAAGCAGCAATTATTTCAAAGAATATGTAAAAAAAATACATTTTAAAACATATTTGTGCAATTAACATCAATAAAAGAACAATTATTTAAAAAGTATCTACAAAAATGAATAAATAAAAAAATCTATACAATTAAGATCAATCAAACTGAAATCAATAAAACAATTTTTCAATATCTAAAATAAATAGATATTAAAAAATCTCTATATGTAATTAAAATCCAAACAAATTATTTAAAAAATCTACAAAAAATAAATCAATGAGTGTGTATATATGTATATATAACTAAAATCAATAGAACAACAATTTTCAAAAAAATACAAAAAATCGATGTGTGTAATAAATTGATGTGTAATTAAAATCAATAAAATAGCAGTAATTTAGAAAAATGTGCACAGCTTAAAGAAATGTACAATTAAAATCAATTAATAATTAGTTAAAAAATCTACATAAATAAATATAAAAATCTCTATATAATTAAACAATAGTTATTTAAAAATAGCTACAAAATAAATAAATATAAAAATCTAGATATAGAATTAAAATTAATAAAACAGTTTATTTTTAGATTTTTTTTAAATAAATGTTGTTTTGCTGATTTTTTTTTTCCTGTTGTTAAATTAAAGATAACTACTAAAACTTCTACACCTTTCTGATCATTCAGAGCCTCTAGTTATTAATAATGCTTTAACTTCCACTTTAACTGTTACTTTAAGTGCAGCTGGAGGTCAGTGATGATGATAACCGTGTTACTTCCTGCTGCAGAGGGTTCACCTGGACATCCAGGTAGGAGAACACGCCAACAACTACGCTGAGATCGCCGCCAAAGACAAGCTGACGGAGCTGCAGCTGAGAGTCCGACAGCTGGTGGAGCAGGTGGACCAGATCCAGAAGGAGCAGAACTACCAGAGGGTCAGTCAGGGGTCTCGGGATTTATTTAAGCTATTTAATTCTGTCCTGAAGCCTTTAACCTCTAACAGAGAACCTGAACTAAACACTTAAACTGACTGAAAAGTGCATCTGACCCTGAGTGATCCAAACACTGAAGGTCCAGATTCTAAACGACAAAGTTCTGATAGAAGTTTAACTGGAAGAACAAAGATCCTAAAACGGTCAGTTAGTGAAGATGTATCACTCTGACAGAGTTATTGGAAACTAAAATGACCAAAATATCTACAAAGACTCTCAAAACGCCTCTGTGCTGCACTGTCAGGACGATGCATTCACTGTGGTAGTCCTGGTGTGTTTGTGGTAATTTTGTGTCTCATTGTTGTCATTTTGTGTTTTTGTGGGTTGTTTTGTATGTCTTTGTTGTCATTTTGTGTTTCTTTGTGGTCATTTTGTGTGTCTTTGTGGTCACTTTGTGTGTCCTTGACATTATTTTGTGTGTCTTTGTGGTAATCTTGTGTCTCATTGTTGTCATTTTGTGTTTTTGTGGGTTGTTTTGTATGTCTTTGTTGACATTTTGTGTGTCTTTGTGGTAATTTTGTCCGTCTTTGTGGTCACTTTGTGTGTCCTTGTCATTATTTGTGTGTCTTTGTGGTAATTTTGTGTCTCATTGTTGTCATTTTGTGTTTTATGGGTTGTTTTGTATTTCTTTGTTGTCATTTTGTGTCTTTGTTGTCATTTTGTGTGTTTTTGTGGTCACTTTGTGTGTCCTTGACATTATTTTGTGTGTCTTTGTGGTAATTTTGTGTCTCATTGTTGTCATTTTGTGTTTTATGGGTCGTTTTGTATTTCTTTGTTGTCATTTTGTGTCTTTGTTGTCATTTTGTGTGTTTTTGTGGTCTTTTCATGTGTCCTTGTGATCGTTTTGTACATCTTTGTGGTCGTTTTGTGCATCTTTGTGGCTTTTTTGTGTGTTTTTGTGGTTATTTTGTGTCTTTGTGGTCATTTTGTGTGTAGTTAGACTGATCCTGTATTTTCTTTCTAATCTTTCTGAAGTGTATATTTCTGATCTTAAAAACACTGCAGTTCATCAGAGTTTAGACTCTCTTGTTTTACTTGTTATTTGCTGCGCCTCAGAGCTGTGATTGTCCACTGAGCGCCCCCTGCTGTCTGTCCCCCCTCAGTACCGGGAGGAGCGTTTCCGTCAGACCAGTGAGTCCACCAACCAGAGGGTCCTGTGGTGGTCCATCGTCCAGACCCTCATCCTGGTGGCCATCGGCATCTGGCAGATGAGGCACCTCAAGAGCTTCTTCGAGGCCAAGAAACTGGTGTGAGAGTGTGTGTGTTTATGTGTGTGTGTGAGAGTGTGTGTTTGGTCTCTACTGTCGGATGCAGTACTGAGCGGCTGTGGGGAGATGAACTGCAGGAGAGTACAACTGCAAAGACACACAATGACCGCAAAGACACACAATGACCACAAAGACACACAAAACAACCGCAAAGACACACAAAACAACCGTGAAGACACAAAACAATCACAAAGACAGACAAAATGACCACAAAAACACAAAAACAACCACAAAGAGACACAAAATGACCACAAAAACACAAAATGACAACAACGATACACAAAGTGACGAGACACAAAACGACCACAAAGACCACCAAAATAATGACAAAGACATACAAAGTGACGTCAAAGACACAAAAAGTGACGGAAAACAACTACAAAGATGCAAAAGTGACATCAAAGACACACAAAAAGTGACACAAAACGACTACAAAGACACAAAAAGTGACACAAAACGACTACAAAGACACAAAAAGTGACATCAAAGACACAAAAAGTGACACAAATCGACTACAAAGACACACAAAGTGACGGAAAACAACTACAAAGACACAAAATGACAACAGAGACGCATAAAATAATGACAAGGACACACAAAGTGACCACAGACACACAAAATGACCACAAAGACACACAAAACGCTGCCGTGCTTCACTGTCAGGACTATGCATTTACTGCGGTAGTCCTGGTGTGTCACTTTGTGTGTCTTTCTGTGGTCATTTTGTGTCTCTGTGGTCACTTTGTGTGTCTTTGCGTGCATTTTGTGTGTCTTTGCGTGCATTTTGTGTGTCTTTGTGGTCTCTACTGATGGATGCAGTACTGAGCGGCTGTCAGAAAGGATCCAGCCGCAGCGTTTGTTTGAAAACAACACGTTTGTTGTTGTTGTTGTTTTGTCAGCAGCCCCTCCCCTGGATCATGTGTATTTATTACCGGCTCTGTTTTTGTCGTTTCCGGCCGCTGGAGATGCTGTCGGAGGAAACTAAAGTCGGGTTTTCGGGCTGTCCAAGAATTCTGCCGCTCGTTTTTTCTGCTGCACTTGAACTGAATAAAAGTGGTGAAATGCAGTCGCTGATTCTTGAGGTTTCAGTTCGTTTGCGTGACATTTCAGCACAAAAACTTTGAATTGGAGGCAAAAAAAGAGCTGAAACTATCTAAAGAATCTGCAAATGTTCAAGTTATCCGTTTGTAATTCGGTTGTTTTTCAAGCAAACTGTGAAAAGCCGACGTTTCTTCGTCTAAAAAGAGAAAATTTGCTGGTTTTCTTTGTACCTTCAATTCAATATTTCAGGTAATAATTTGTTTAACGACACCCAAAATTAAAACAAGATTTCCGCAGATTTTTTCTTGATGCTTTTTGTTAGACGAAACAATCAACAATCTGCAGTTCTTCTAAATAAATTTATAGTTTCTGCCATTTCTAAAGTTACTGCAAATTATTGCACCCCCTGTCAAAAGTTTTAGGACGCTTTCTCATTCAAATGAATGAGAAAGCGTCCTAAAACTTTTGACAGGGGGTGTATTTAGTTTTTTTTTCCAGGCAAAAAATAGCAAGAAAAGGTTAAATTCATGCAGATTTCTGTCTAGAAGAGACATTTTTGCTTTTTTATATGGTCAGATTACCCCTTTTTTTTTCAAAACACACAATTCAAAGAAGATTGCTGCAGATTTTTGATGTTTTGTCCAAATCTGCAATTATTGGAAACTATTGCATTGGTTTTGTTATTTTTCAAGCAAGAAAAAGTGAAAAAAAGGTAAAATTTGTGTAGATTTCTGTCTGAAAAGAGCATTTTTTTTCTTCAATATCCAGTCGTATTAACTTTTTTTAAACAAAACGGAAAGTTTAAAGAAGATTTCAGCAAAAACAATCAAATGGTCAAAATAATCAACAATTCTTACAAATTATTGCATCGGGTTAGTAATTTTTCAAGGAAAAAAATAGCGAAAAGATCAGATTTCTGTGTAAAAAGAGGCATTTTCTGTGTTATACCGTCAGAATAAATGGAATATTTCAGGTTCTCAGGGTTTTGTTTAAACAAAATACTAAATTTAAAGAAGGAAAAACCGTAAAAAAGGTTAAATTCCTGCAAATCTCTGTCTAAAAAGAGACGTTTTTCTTCATTACACCATCAGATTAACTTTTTTTTCCAACAAAACACAAAATTTACAGAAGATTTCAGCAGATTTTTAGAACAAACAGTCAAAATAATCTGCGATTACTACAAATTGTTGCATCGGTTTCGTCTTTTTCAAGCAAAAAATAGTAAAAAAGGTTAAATTTGTGCAGATTTTTTTTGTTATTTTACAGTCAGATGAACTTTTTTTGTCACAAAACACAAAATTTTCAGCAGATTTTTGATGTTTTTTTCAACAAAACAATCAACCGTAACCAATAATCTGCAAATATTTTAAATAAATTTACAGTTTCTGCCATTTCTGAAGTAAAATAGTGACAAAAAAAACCCAAGAAGAGAAAATGTTCTTTTTCTTTCTCGTTGTAAATCATTTCTAAATGTTTTCTAATCCTTTTTATTAACTCACAAACTCAGAAACGTCTTTGTTTTTTCTCAGATGCGGTTCGACTCAAACCTTTTCTTCACTTCAGGGAAATCTGAGATTTTCTATTTGTCGCTACGTTCGAGCGAATGTGAATGTACTTCCTGTTCGCCTGAAGAGGAAAAACAAACTTTTAATGAACCTGAAAATCCATTTTGAACTCCTCTGAGATGCTGCAGAAATGTGAGAAACAAACACCTGAAGGCAGATTTAAAGACGCTGTGCACATCGTCTCCTCGGTTATTGAGGTTTACTTTCTTTTTTTAAATAATCTCCTGTTTTGTTGCTGGTAGCTTTCAGTTTAAATCAGTCTGAAGTTGCACTGGGAGTAGAGTTTGTTCTGGTTTGTGGGTGACGGACAGTTTCCTTTGTTCTTGTGATGTTTCTCAGCTTATAAAGAGTTTTTATACGCTGTAACTGTGTTGTATTTTCAGAGGGAAAGCAAAGTTTATTTGAAACATTAATTTGAGAGAAATGTAACGACAAAATGTAATAAAATCCAAACAAACACCAAACTCATTTTGTCAGTTTTTGTCAAATTTTTCATTTTGTGATGGTTTTGTTGTTTTGTGATTCGTTTTTGTTGTTTTGTCTTATATTTGTGCCTTGTTTTGTCATTTTGTGTCTTATTTTTGTTGTTTTGTCTTGTTTTTGTCGTTTTTCTTGTTTTATGTCTTGTTTTTGTCATCTTGTGTGCCATTTTTGTTGTTTTCTGTCTTGTTTATGTTGTTTTCTGCCTTTTGATGTTTTCCTTTTTTGTCATTTTGTGTCGTTTTTCTTGTTTTGTGATTCGTTTTGGTCATTTTGTCTGATATTTGTGTCGTTTTTCTTGTTTTATGTCTTGTTTTTGTCATTTTGTGTCTTATTTTTGTCGTTTTATGTCTTGTTTTTGTTGTTTTCTGTCTCGTTTCTGTTGTTTTGTCTTGTTTCTGTCTTTTCTATGCTGTGACTGTGTTGTATTTTCAGAGGGAAAGAAAAGTGTTTGAAACATAAATTTGAGAGAAATGTCACGAAAAAATGTATTAAAGTCCAAACAGTCGTTTTTATCAAATTTTGATGATTTTGTGTGATGTTTTTGTCGTTTTTGCTGTTTTGTGTCTCGTTTTTGTTGTTTTCTGCCTTTTGTTGTTTTCCCTTTTTTGTCGTTTTTCTTGTTTTGTGACTTGTTTTGTCATTTTTGTGTCGTATTTTTGTCATTTTGTGTCTTATTTTTGTTTTCTGCCTAATTTTGTCATTTTGTATCTTGTTTTTGTCACTTTGTGTCTTGTTTTTGTCGTTTTCTGCCTAATGTTTGTCATTTTGTGTCGTTTTGTCATTTTGTGTCTTGTCGTTTTCTGCCTAATTTTTGTCATTTTATGTCTTATTTTTGTCATTTTCTGCCTAATTTTTGTCATTTTATGTCTTATTTTTGTCATTTTCTGCCTAATTTTTGTCATTTTATGTCTTATTTTTGTCATTTTCTGCCTAATTTTTGTCTTTTGTCATTTTGTGTCTTGTTTTTGTCATTTTCTGCCTAATTTTTGTCATTTTGTGTCTTGTTTTTGTCATTTTCTGCCTGTTTTTTGTCTTTTGTCATTTTGTGTCTTGTTTTTGTCATTTTGTGTCTTGTTTTTGTCGTTTTCTGCCTAATTTTTGTCATTTTGTCTTATTTTTGTCATTTTCTGCCCGGTTTTTGTCACTTTGTGTCTAGTTTTTGTCATTTTGTGTCTTGTTTTTGTCGTTTTCTGCCTAATGTTTGTCATTTTGTGTCGTTTTTGTCATTTTGTGTCTTGTCGTTTTCTGCCTAATTTTTGTCATTTTATGTCGTTTTTGTCATTTTGTGTCTTATTTTTGTCATTTTCTGCCTGGTTTTTGTCTTTTGTCATTTTGTGTCTTGTTTTTGTCATTTTCTGCCTAATTTTTGTCATTTTCTGCCTAATTTTTGTCATTTTGTGTCTTGTTTTTGTTGTTTTCTGCCTAATTTTTGTCATTTTGTGTCTTATTTTTGTCATTTTCTGCCCGGTTTTTGTCATTTTGTCTTTTGTCATTTTGTGTCTTGTTTTTGTCATTTAGTGCCTTGTTTTTGTCGTTTTCTGTCTCATTTCTGTTCTGTTTCTGTTGCTTTTCTATTCTGTAACTATGTTGTATTTTCAGGGGGGAAAGAAAAGTATTTCACTTAAATTTGAGAGAAGTGTGACGACAAAATGTAATAAAATCCAAACAAACTGTCGCCTGGTTACTGGAGTTAAACTTGTTGGAATTTTTCAGATTAAATCTCACCTCTATCCTCAGGAAATTCATTGTTGGGTAGTTTCATGTTTTTTTTAATGACATTTCATATAATTAGTAATAAAAAATCATAAATGCAGTGGAGCACATTTCCAAACTTTTGAATAGAACCTAAAGAGTATTTATATGGACAGGAGGATTGGTAATGAGGGCGATGTCCCGAACCGTTGTGGTGAAGAGGGAGCTGAACCTCAAGGCGAAGCTCTCAGTTTACCGTCCATCTACGTTCCAACCCTCGCCCATGATCATGAGCTCTGGGTAGTGACCCAAAGAACAAGATCGCAGATACAAGCGGCTGAAATGAGCTTCCTCCGTAGGATGGCTGGACTCAGCCTTGGAGATAGGGTGAGAAGTTCAGACATCTGGAGGGAGCTCGGAGCAGAGTTGCTGCTCCTTCACCTCTAAAGGAACCAGTGGAGGTGGTTTGGACATCTGATTCGGATGCATCCAGGGAGAATTCTTCTGGAGGTTTTCTGAACACGTCCACCTGGGAGGAGACCCCGGGGTAGACCGAGAACCTGCTGGAGGGATTATATATCTCTTCTGGCCTGGGAACGCCTCGGGATCCTCCAGGGAGAGCTGGAAAGCGTTGGTGGGAGGAGGAACGTCTGGAATGACCTGCTTCATCTGCTGCCTCCAAGACCCAACCCTGGATAAGAGGAAGACGATGGATGGATCGTGGATCGTTTAATATGTTGCCTTCTATTGCAACATGAATTCAGATTAAATTCAGCTGTATAAAAATATCTGAGCAGTCTCTGCTTTTATATAGATGACGGTGTTAAAAAAAAATCTGGTTCTTCACTGGTTTAATCTGTTAAATTTCACAAGATAAATACAGATTTTGTCTGTAAAACATGTAAAATAAAATAATAATCTCAAACATGTAGTGGAGTTAGTAAATGTAGAAGGACCTCTGAGTTTTATTGAGCCCAAACTGCTGGACTGTTCTTTTAAATTAAATAAATGGTGATGAGTACCTTTGCGTGTCACCGCCGTTTCCACTCGGACCCATATCGAGATCGTACCGCACTACAATCGGCTTCTGTTTGACGTTTCTCTCCGTGAATTGAACCTGAAACGTTTCTCTGGTCGGTGTTTGTGGTGTAAAATGTGACTTTCTGCCGCGGTGAGACTCTAACGGAGCCTCGGTGACAGTCGGTGCCGCTGAAGGAGGCCGAGAGGCTGCGATTCCGGAGCGGCGGTGAGTCCGTCCCGCTACATGCTACGTGTCCAGCGGCGGCGGCTGGCGAACGGAGCTAGCTAACGGAGCTAGCATGGATCCAGAGCTGTAACCGGGACTTTATCGGCTCACAGGCACCGAGCAGATGTTCAGCAGCTGGAAACCGCCACCGCGGAGCCAACATGGAGGACGGTCCGGTGTCCACCAGCTAACCGAAAGGAGATGGAGGCTAATTTAAGGAGTTCCGTCTGAGTTTTAGTTCAACTGGAGTCCAAAAATGATGTATTCATCGAGGAGGAAGCCTGTTCTCTACTTCAAAGAGGAGAGGAGGTAAAATCAAACTCATATTTTTCTCTTAATTCACAGTAAACACTCCAAAAAAGCAGCTTAGTGAGGCTCTGGAAAAGTCTTGTTTAATTTCAGTCACAACAAGTTGAAAATGTGTTTCCTTTGCTGTAGACCTTAATTAAAATATAAATTATATTATCAGAGACAGAAGTTATTCAGAGTGTTTTACAGAGACATATAAAGAAAAGAAAAGAAGAATCTGCAGAATAGCACTAAAATAATACCAAAAACAGCAAAGTAAAGTTCAACAAAGTGTGCAGGTTGTTTGGATTACTTTATCAGTAGTAATTACATTAAATAGTTTTTTTTTTTACAAAAAAGTACAGACGTTGTCGTTCTGTGTGACGTAATAAAGAATAAAATTCTGCAGAAATTCCGTTCATTATTGTTCTTTCTAACCTTTGAAGAAGTGACACCGCTAAAGTTCTCCACCAGGAAGAGAAGTGAGTAGGTTCTCTGTTTGGACCAGAGGTTCCCAAGCTGTGGTTCACTGACCCTCAGAGGTCCTCATTGTTCATTTTAATTTACCGGATTTGTAAAGATCTTAAGTCTGTCAGCTGGAAACTTTTTCATTTTATTAATAATGATGCATGCATGTCATGTTGAATGTTTTATTTTTGATCAAATAATTCAGCCGTTAAAGCAAAAATAAAAATGGAAATGCATGAAAAAATTATTTTATAGTTCAGGCTCAGAGTCACGATTCTAACTTTATGGTTCCTGTTGGGTTTTGTCAGCGCCGATGGGATGTTTTGAGGAATTTTTGACGATAAATGAAATTAATCTCGCGTTTAAGATGCTGCAACCATCAAGTTTAAAACTAAAATTTCTGCAGCTCTGTTTTTTTTATTCATGAGACACAGTTTGGGAACTTTTGTGGTCCAGTTTGTCGACTTTCTGACTAATTTCACTGCATGTAAGAAACAACGTTTTGCCTTTATTTACCGTTTATGTGCTGATATCTTAATTAGTTCATCAACTAATCATTTAAACTTTGGAAGAAATGTTCAGGAGAGCACCTGTAACATAAAATGTGTGAAAATGCAGCATGTAAGAGTTTATAAATAAGACAGAATGGAGTTCACCGTGCAGTTTGTTGGTTTGCTGTTTGGTTCTGATGATTGTTTGGATCAATACTAACGACTGAAACTCTAACTGGGATTTGTCTGTTGGAGCATCAAGATTTTACAACTTGATTCACAATTTAGTCAATAATCGTCACTTCTCACTGACGAGTTCCTTCATTATGTTTTTAAATCTGTTCACCCTCAAAAGGATGGTTTCAGGAAGGTTTCTGTTCCCTCTGTAGCGACTGATTATTGCCCTTACTGATCAATAATCAGACAAGTTTAAACCTGGAATCTGGTATTTTCAACCTTTTTGCTCCTGGCTTTTAATTTGTTGATTTTGATCCTGAACTTCCTGCTCTAGAACTTGATATTTTTGACCTGGAACTTGTTGATCTGGAACTTCCTGGTTTTGACGTGAAACTTGTCAGTGTTCACTTTGAACTTGCTGGTCTCAAGTGGAACTTTCTGGTCTTGACCTAGAATTTAGTATTCTTGACTTTGAACTCGTTTGGTTATTACCTGGAACTTTCTGGTTTTGACTTCCGACTTGGTAGTTTTTACCTGTGACTTGGTTCTGATCTGGAACTCACTGGTCTCAACTTTCCAATCTTGACCTCGAACTTGTTGATATTTTTGACCTGGAACTTTCTAATCTTAATTGGAACTTGCTGGTTTGGACGTAGACCCAGATATTTTCAACCTAGACCTTGTAGGTCTTGACTCGGACCTTGCTGATCTTGACCTGTAGCTTTGTGGTTTTGACCTAAAATATGATGTTTTTGACCTGATGCGTGATATTTCTGACTTAGAACTTCATATTTTTAGTCTGGAACTTGCAGGATTTCACTCAGAACCTTGTGTTACCTCATGTAATAAAGTAAATCCTGACGGTTTCAGTAGATTTTGAACCAGAACCCAGACAGAACTTTGATTTCCCCTTTCCTCTGTGTTCCAGGTTCCTGTCTGGTAAATGTACCATCTACAAGCTGTTCGGTCTCTGCATGGTTCTGGTTCTGGTCTCTCTGCTCTGGCTGCAGCTCAGCTGTTCAGGTGACATGTCCTCCATGACACAAGACGACCCCCTTGTCCACCAGCAGCAGCCGCCACCACCGCCCTGTCAGGGGTCTGTGGCGGACGACCCGTCCTGGGGTCCTCACAAACTGGCGCTGGTGGTTCCGTTCAGAGAGCGCTTCGAGGAGCTGCTGGTGTTCGTGCCCTTCATGCACACGTTCCTCAGCAAGAAGAAGATCCGCCACAAGATCCTCATCATCAACCAGGTGGATCACTACAGGTGAGGGCCACCACAGAAGAAGAAACTACCAAAGTTTAGTCTTCACAGGTGTTTGAGTCGGTTAAAATTAACTCTGGTTAGTCAGGTTTGTTTTCATGGTGAGAAAACTTTAAAATCGTCAGATCAAAACCATGTTTTCAGTGTCTAGACACACAAAAACAAGACAGAAAACAACATGAATGATGCATCAAACAACAAAAACAATACAGAAAATAGCTGGTGTCCAATGTGTTAAAATGCTCTGATAGTTCTGACCAACCACCTACCAACATGCACCTAAAGTTTACCCAGAGTTACCTTTTTGAAGTTTACTCTGATGAATTATCAGAAAACAGAAACACATCCAGGAAACCCTGGATTGTTTCTAGGACTCTAAACTGTTCACACTAGGATACATCCCATAATACTGAAGCTCAAAGGTGATTACAGAAGAAATGAACAGAAACCAGATTTAGTGTTTAGACTGGGACACCTGGATGGATGGAAAACTGATCTGGTGTCAGTTTTTAACAGATGTGTTTTTCATCCCTGAAACCTTCTTGTGTCTGAGTTTCTTCAATACTTTAGCAGGTTTGGAACTTCTTGGGTTTTACCTAGAACTTGTCATTCCTGATTTGGTGCTAGCTAGTTTTGACCTGGAACTTTTTAGTTTTGACTTGGAACTTCTTCATTCTGACCTGGAACTTTCTGTGCTTGACCTAGAACGGTACTAGCTTGGTTTGACCTGGAACTTCCTGGTCTTAACTTGGAACTTGCTGGTGTTGACCTGGAACCTGATGGTTTTTGACTTACAGTTCACCTGACTTGACCTGGAACTTTGGATACTTGACCTAGAACTGGATATTTTCGACTTAGAACCTTGATCTTGACCAAGAATATTTCAGTCTTCACCACAGAAAACCATGTTCCAGATATCTGGTACCATACAGGAATAAAATGAACCAGAAATCCCAGTCCGTAGTGGTAACTGAGACGTGTTGTTGTGGTTTCAGGTTCAACCGGGCATCCTTGATCAACGTGGGCTACCTGGAGAGTGGCAATGACACCGACTACCTGGCGATGCACGACGTGGATCTGCTGCCGCTGAATGACGCTCTGGACTACGGCTTCCCCGAAGACGGTCCGTTCCACGTGGCGTCACCGGAGCTCCACCCGCTGTACCACTACAAGACGTACGTGGGAGGAATCCTGCTGCTCACCAAGAAGCACTACCACATGGTACTGGTTACCGGGGCTCCGAGGGGTTCAGCTAACGCTAAGCTAATCAGTGAGCTCGGAATCATGTGCTCCTGCTCATTTACACTCTGTTTCTAAAGCTGTTTAGGTCATTAACCTGAGTTCCAGGTGAGGCTGAATCCAGGGTTTACTGGATGTCTGACGGTTGGAGGAGTGTAGAAAGATTGTGTTTTAGCTGTACAGGAGAAGACAGGGTTGATTAACTGTAGTTTTTTTAATTTAAAGACTTTAAAGAATTTAAAGATCTGACATGAAATTCTTACAACTTAGCTTAGTCTCATTTTTGCCATTTTGTGTCTCATTTTTGGCATTTTTGTGTGTCGTTTTCATTATTTGGTCTAATTTTTCTTGTTTTGTTGTCATTTTTAGCATTTGTGTCTCATTTTTGTCATTTTGTGTCTAATTTTTCTTATTTTGTGTCTCATTTTTATCACTTTGTGTCTCATTTTTGTCATTTTGTATCATTTTTATAATTTTTTGTCTCATTTTTGTGTGTCGTTTTCATTATTTGGTCTCATTTTTGTCATTTTGTATCTCATTTTTATCATTTTGTCTCATTTTTGTCATTTTTGTGTGTCATTTCATTATTTGGTCTAATTTTTCTCGTTTTGTTGTCATTTTTATCATTTTGTGTCTCATTTTTGTCATTTTGTATCTAATTTTATCATTTTGTGTCTCATTTTTGTCATTTTGTATCTCATTTATCATTTTGTGTCTCATTTTTGTGTGTCGTTTTCATTATTTGGTCTCATTTTTGTCATTTTGTGTCTCATGTTTATCATTTTGTCTCATTTTTATCATTTTGTATCTCATGTTTATCATTTCAAGTCTCATTTTAGCCATTCTGTCTTGTTTGTTTCATTTTATGTCTCATTGCGGTTGTTTTCTTTCTTTTCATACTGTAGATAATTTTCTATTTCGATGTTTCCTCTCCAGCCTGAACGTTTTAAATGTGTGTTTTTTTTTGCAGTGTAACGGGATGTCGAACCGGTTCTGGGGTTGGGGCAGAGAAGACGACGAGTTTCTACCGACGGCTGAGAAAAGCCGAGTTACAGGTGAGAAGCTCGTAGGTGAATATTTATTCAAGTTTTCCTCTTTTCTCTGAGTCCAGCGTCACTTTTGGGATCAGATAACGAGTCCTGAAGAATGTGAAGGCGTTTCTAGAGCAGCCAGCTTCCAGATCAGTGAACACGACCGACTGGTTTCTGCTTTATTTCAGCTGTTCAGACCTCACGGCATCGACACCGGGTATAAAACCTTCCTGCACATCCACGACCCGGCCTGGAGGAAACGGGACCAGAAGAGGGTCGCCGCTCAGAAGCAGGTACGAGGATCTAGAGAACACTAAGAACACTTATTTCAGAACACGACGAAAAAACAGAAAACCCGGCAATAAAACAAGGAAAAGCCATCGCCATAAAATCCATCTAATATTAAATAAATAGTGGATTTTCTGTACTGATAAGTGTTTTTTAGCTTTGTCTTCTTGTAGCTCCAGAATCTAAACACTTCCTGCTCTTTTTGTCGATGAGTTGACTTCACTTAGGTTTTCGTTTTAGGTAATAAATGGAGTAAATCTGCTGCATTAATCAGATGAATTTAGAATATTCTGCATAAAAAACAGCAGTTTTCTGTCTTGAAAATGAAGCCAAAGCTTAGTGTGATAAAAATGACAGTGACGAGTGCCAGCAGAAATCAATATTAGTTGATTTCTGTAACAGTTTTTAATAATGTCCACTCTACTTCTGCTTTGGTTTAAACCTGAGATCCAGCTGTTTCTGTGCGTCTCATTTCTGTCATTTTGTCTCATTTTTGTCATTTTGTGTCTCATTTTTATCCTTTTGTCTAATTTTTGTCATTTTTTAATCTCATTTTTGTCATTTTGTGTCTCATTTTTGTTAGTTTTTGTCTCATGTATAATTTTGTGTCTCTTATTTTATGTCTCATTTTTCATATTTTGTCACTTTTGTCTTGTTTTTGTCATGTTGTGTTTCATTTTTGTTACTGCTTGTCTCATTTTTGGTCCTTTGTGCCTCATGTTTATCATTTTATGTCTCATTTTTCTTCTCATTACTGTAATATTTTTGTCTCATTTCTTTCAGTTTTTGTCTCGTTTTTGTCATTTTTTTGTAATTTGTCTAATTTTCGTCATTTTTTTCTCATTTTTTTGTCTAATTTTTGAATTTTTTTAATCTTTATCCTTTTGTGTCTTGTTTGTGTCATTTTGTGTCTCATTTTGTTATTTTGTTTCTCATATTTGTCATTTTGTCTCTTTTTTCTTATTTTTTAACTGAATTTTTGCCATTTTGTGTCTCATTTTTGGTCCTTTGTGTCTCATGTTTATCATTTTATGTCTCATTTTTCTTCTCATTACTGTAATATTTTGTCTCATTTCTTTCACTTTTTGTCTCATTTGTCATTTTTTTTGGTGATTTGTCTATTTTTTTTCTCATTTTTCTTTTTTGTCTAATTTTTGAATTTTTTAAAATCTTAATCCTTTTGTGTCTTGTTTGTGTCATTTTGTGTCTCATTTTTATTATTTTGTTTCTCATATTTGTCATTTTGTGTCTTTTTTCTTTTTTTTTAACTGAATTTTAGGCATTTTGTGTCTCATCTATCGTTTTGTGTCTCATTCTTTCCATTTTTATGGCATTTTCTAGTATATAAACCTGCAAACTGTGAGTTGTCTAACCTCTCTCGTCGTACCCCCTCTGCAGGAGCAGTTTAAGGTGGACCCGGAGGGAGGCCTGACCAACCTGCGGTACCGGGTGGATTCCCGGCAGGAGCTGAGCATCAGCGGAGCTCCCTGCACCGTCATCAACACCAAGCTGGAGTGCGACCAGAGCCTGACTCCCTGGTGTCTGCTGGGATGACCTGTTCCACCGGTACGAGCCGGATCTAACCGGACTAACGAACAAACTACTAGAGGTACATCTGGACTGTAAGAACTGTGACCGACCGGAGCTGCTTCAGGACTTAAAACTAAGACTCGTCGTCGGTTGTTCCTTCGTGCAAACAGAGCGACGGACGCTTCATGAACAATCTGCCGCATCGTGCTGTAACTGTTTTTGTTTTTTAGCTTTCTATCCACGGTGAAGATAAAGATTTATCGGTCAAATATTGAGTTTTTTTTTTTATTTCTGTCTGACAGGAGAAGCAGTAAGTATTTTTTATTTAAGTTTTGCTACAATAGATCCCTCAGTGACGCATTACGTTCACCAAAGTATAAAAAATTACAGGATTTATTTAATCATGTTGACTTTTGTTCTGTTATTTAGTGTTTAGATTGTGGGCGGATTCAGAGAAAATCAGCCAGATTTCATCAAAATATCCCCAAATCCTCCTCAGAACATCTGGTTCTTCATCTCCAGTAACTTTATCAGTGATCAGAGTTCCACCTTCACATGTTTCCCGAGTTATAAACGGGAGTCCAAACTTTTTTTTTCTCTACTGAAGATCGCCCCCGAAAAGACTCAAAATCCCCACAGATGACACGAAATAACCTCAAAAAGACATAAAATCACCACAAAATCACTTCTAAATTACACCAAAAATGCTGCAAACATGCACAAAAAGACACAAAGTAACGACAAAATGTGCAAAATCAATTATAAAATACTCAAAATCCCCACAAATGATTAGAAATTACCTCAAAATGACACAAAATTGCCACGAAACACCACAAAATCACTTTTAAATTACACCAAAAATGCTGCAAACATGCACGAAAAGACACAAAATGACGACAAAAATGTGCAAAATCAATTATAAAAGACTCAAAATCACCACAAATGATTAGAAATTACCTCAAAAAGACGTAAAATCACCATGAAAAGGAGAGATGTTTGTGATCATTTGGGGTTATTTTGGACGTCTTTTGAGTCATTTTGCACAGGCTTATGGGGTAAAAGTGTCTTTTCTGACCATGACTACAACAATGAATCTGTAGTCCTGACAGTGAAGCACAGAGGTGGAAGTTTAATGATACGTAGCTGGAGAAAAACTGGAACAAAGCATGTTCTGGGTAAACTTTAAGGCTCGTATCGTCATGTGTTTAAGAAGAAACCAGGGTTACTTTTCCTATGAATGCTTCGTATTTCTTTTCTTTGGTGAACGCAGCGACTTTCTCCATCTGAGCCAAACCAGAAGAACTTTTTATTCTTGTTTAACGGATCACAGGAAGGTTTTCAGATTTCCAGATCCTTTCCTGCTGTTACAGAGAGGTCGGTTGTGTTTGCAGACGAATTAAAAACTCAGACGGGATCTATTTCTGTCCGTTTAAAGTGTTCTTGGTGAGTCTTTAAGTGTTTGTCGGCGACTTTTATTTATGACCATCCAACAGGTCTGGTTCAGATTATTTAAGCCGGGATTTCCAAAACGTTTGTCGTAGTTTTGTTTGTCCCTCATGCAGACCTCCAGACTCTTAAAGTTTAGATTTATATCATGAAAATAAAACTGAAAAATGAACTTTTAACTTGACTTTGCATCTTGATTTTTAAGAAAACAGGTGCCCACGGTTTAAGGTTTGTTCTTTTTTACGTCTCATTTCAGTGGAGTTGTTTCAGATTGCTTAGATTTACACACAAAAAAATGGATTTTCTTTGTAAATTTAAACCTGCAGACGCTACCCAGAGCTCAGAAATCCCATCGTCGAAGCTTAAATCAGAAGAAAAACTGGTTAAAAGTGGAGCGTTAGTTGGTCGAATGCCAGTTTTTCACACTAATAATAACAGAATTTGCAGAAACAAACAGAAAAATCCTTAAACCTGGACTCTAGAGTTTCAAATAAGTTAAAGTTTGTTTGTTTGTGCTTCATGTAGACCTCAGACTACATTCATATCATGAAAATGAAGCTTAAACATCAAATTTTAAGTTGTTTTTACACCTTGATTTGGAAAAAAGCAGGTTCCAAAGTTGAGATTTCTTCTTTTTACATCATTTCAGTGGAGTCACTTCATATTGTTTAGATTTACACACAAAATAATGGATTTTATGTTAATTTGTGCCTGCAGATGCTACTCAGGGCTCAGAAATCCCACAGTGGAAGCTTAACCCTCAAGCGACCGAGTGGGTTCATTTATGACCCCAGCCGTATAATTATATTTGCCGTTTTTATATCTTTTATCTGAAAAATGTTTCCTACTATGAATTTGTCATTCTACTTGTCCTACAGCTGCTCATAGTTTTTTGTAGAGATCGGCCAACTGGTGTGACAAGAATAATGGAAACTTGTCTGGGGTCACTTATGACCCCAGAAAGATGTATAGGTTTTTCACTATTGTAGGCCTTAGTTTTATTTATTTATTTCTACCTCTAATTGCTATATTTCAGTGTGTTGCAGTGCACTATTAGCCTAGCCACGCTAGACAACCCACGGTAACGAATTTAATTCTCTGCCAGGGTGGGTCTAGTTACCCTCCATAAGGCTCGAGGCTGGATTCTCCTAAAACTGGCCGGACCAATCACCATGAAGTGTAGAGTCAGAAGGCGGGCGTCACGAAGTGACGACAGAGGCGCGACGATTCTGACAGAAACAACCGTCGCACAATAAACAGTTATCTTTCGACTCGGCTTTGGCCACAGCCCTTAAAGATTTGAAGCTAAAATTCAACTTGAAAGATAAACAAAGGACGGCACTGAAGTGTTTCATCGAGAAGAAAGACGTATTTGGACTTATGCCGACGGGATATGGCAAATCCTTAATATACCAGTTAGCTCCGCGGCTCCGCTGGTTGGGAAGCTAATGGGACTTAGCCACAATCCGCCGGCGCTCTAGGAACTACGTCAGCCTATTCGTTGCGTTGATTGGTTGTATACCTACCTAATTGCTGCAGAGTGATTTGATAGACAACCTTTTAGCCCGCCTCCCTCCCTGTCGAGCTTCCCTAGACCCTTGTGCCGTCAGAAACATGGGTGTAGCGTGGCTAGGCTAGTGCACTATAGCTGGCAGACCTACATTTTTAGCCACAGCTGCCCTGGGGCAGACTGACTGGCTGCCAATCCACTCCTACAACCCCTCTGACCACCACCAACATTACACAACAAAACACATTCATACACCAGTGGAAGTGGCAGCACTGGAGCTAAGGTGGGTAAAGTGTCTGCATTGGACGAACGGCTCTGCCTCCTGAGCCACAGCCGCCCCTAATCTAAATACTTCTCTGCATGTTACATCGCACACACGCAGACAAGATGTTTGTGTAGATTTTGTTTTTATGTACTTTTGATTTACTATTTGAGGAAACAAAAGGAAAAGTTTAAAAAAAGTGGCAGACAAAAGCGTGTCTAAATAAATGTTATTGTGTTCTTTACAATGCATCATATTGTTCACATGGTTTTACTTTAGCTCTGAGTTCAAAAATGATTAAAATCCATGAATAATAAAGAAAGGTATTTTTAGAATATCCATCTTAAAATGCAGTGGAGTGGAATAGGTAAGAAAGCACAAAAAGAGGCACTAAAGTAGACGTATTTCCTGTGTAAAATATAGTGGGGTCGTAAATGAGCCCAGTCGGGTCATTTTAGTCGCTAAAATAGCTTGGTCGCTTGAGGGTAAATTTGCAGGAAAACTGGTTAAAAGTCGAGTTGTGGTCAAAACAATCCTCAGTAGCGTCAGTTGGTGGGATGGCAGAAGATTTTACGTCGAGTTTAGACTTCGATTTGAGAAAAAAAAAAGTTCTAAAGTTTAAGATTTTCTCCTTCGTGTGTTGTTTTGTCGTCTCTTTTGTGTTGTTGGATTTTCTGCTCACCCGTGAAAGCTGAACAGGAAACGTCGTCTGCGTTTGCTCACATGAAGGTGAGATCTCAGCCTTAAACTCGCTCGTACCCGTCACTGTTCCACCTGGAGTTGTGACTTTCAGTGCTGCAAGCTGGATGAGAGGCAGCCAGAGCTAGCGGCCGGACGCTAGCGGCCAGAGCTAGCGGCCGATTAGCCGTCCTCCTCCTGATGAAGCCTCTGACTGGATGTCCTCAGAGCTCAGACCTTCAGATATCATTACCAGCTTAATACAGTCGACCAAACAGGTTCAGAGAGAGGTTCTAACGACAAACATCCCATACGTCTCTGTGGTTGTTTCGTCTCCCTTGTGGTTGTTTTGTGTCTCTGTAGTTGTTTAGTGTCCTTTGTTTTGCATGCTTTCATAGTTGCTTTCTGTTGTTTGTGTCTGTGGTTGTTTTGTGGTCTTTGTGATAATTTTGTGTCTCTTTGTAGTTGTTTTTGTATTTGTGGTGTGTTGTGTATTTGTGGTTGTGTTGTGTATTTGGGTTGTTTTGTGTCTCTTTGTCATCGTCTTGCGTGTCTTTGCAGCTGTTTTCAGCCTTTCATGTCATTCTGTGTCTTACTTTGCGATGATACGTTTTATTGAACTTGCTGTCAGTATCTCTTTGCTTCCTACACTTCTAAACATGTTGTTTTTCTCGGGCCCTCTGGGGTCCTCAGCGCTCGGGCCCCCGGTCCAGCTGTGGACTGTGAGGTGACGAGCCAAAGCAGAGACAAAGAGGGGAGGATGAAGCTGCACCTCTTTCCCCTCCAAGCTCTTCCCTCCGGGTGCATTTCACCTTTGTTGGAGGTGAGTGAGGAGGAAAAACACCTCGACGGCGCCACAAATAGACGCCAGCAGCACTAATTCTTAATTCCCTCCCTCAGCGCTACAGAGCTTTATCTCAGCAGGAACACAAGACACACACGTATTTCTAGACGCCGAGGGCTCGGGAGCAGATGTGACGCCCACACTTAATTTTCAGCCCCGGTTAATGAACGTGGGGGATTATGCTTCTATTATGGAGCAATTAGGCAAAAATCTAAATCAAACTGGAGAAGCTGCAATCATATCCACTCCATGACTGATAAAACACTGAGGGAAAACGGCAAACATCTGGAGCTAACTTCATAGCTAACCAAGTTCCATCAGACAGAATCCAGAACAATCTGCAGACTGATCGCCGTCCAAACATCTGAAAACCTACAGCCCCTAACAGGCTAACAAGCTA
The DNA here is from genome assembly GCF_021347895.1 of Acanthochromis polyacanthus. Classification (NCBI taxonomy): domain Eukaryota; kingdom Metazoa; phylum Chordata; class Actinopteri; family Pomacentridae; genus Acanthochromis; species Acanthochromis polyacanthus. Next base: position 3,671,943 of record NC_067122.1, read on the forward strand.
GCAGGCTAACAATGTAGCACGCTAAGAATCTAACACGCTAAGAAGCTAACATGCTAAGAATCTAACAAGCTAACAGACTAACAGTCTAACACGCTAAGAAGCTAACACACTAACAATCTAATACGCTAAGAAGCTAACAGACTAACAATCTAACACGCTAAGAAGCTAACAGACTAACAATCTAACACGCTAAGAAGCTAACAGACTAACAATCTAACACAATAAGAAGCTAACAGACTAACAATCTAACACGCTAAGAAGCTAACAGACTAACAATCTAACACGATAAGAAGCTAACAGACTAACAATCTAACAAATTAACAGATTAACAAGATAATATGCTAACAAGCTAAAACTCAATAACAAGCTAACTGACTAGCAATCTAACAGGGCAACAAGCTAACTGACTAACAAGCTAATATGCTAGCAATCTAACAATCATTAATAAGCTAACTGACTAACAATCTAATAAGCTAAAGCTAATGGAATACCAAGCTAACAGGCTAGTGGAATAAAACGCTAACAGGCTAGTGGAATAACCCGCTAACAGGCTAGTGGAATAACCCGCTAACAGGCTAGTGGAATACCAAGCTAACAGGCTAGTGGAATACCAAGCTAACAGGCTCATGGAATACCAAGCTAACCGGCTAGTGGAATGCCAAGCTAACAGGCTAGTGGAATAACCCGCTAACAGGCTAGTGGAATAACCCACTAACAGGCTAGTGGAATACCAAGATAATAGGCTCATGGAATACCAAGCTAACCGGCTAGTGGAATACCAAGCTAACCGGCTAGTGGAATACCAAGATAACAGGCTAGTGGAATAACCCGTTTACAGGCTAATGGAATAACAAATCAGCAGAATAGAAAGCTAGCAGTGTGTGTGTGTGTGTTTGTGTGTGTCTGTGTGTGTGTCGGCATCAGTCCACCTACAGATGGTCGGACTCTCGCTCGTCTGTCACACTCTGATTGGCTGCTTCACTGCTGCTGGAAGCTTCTGCACTGAACCTGACAGACATTTCACAGGACGACACACACACTAACAACACACACTAATAACACACACACACACACTAAACACACACACACACTAATAAACATAGTAACGACACACATTAATAGCACATACTAAACTGACACACTAACAACACACATTAATGTTATTATTGTGTGTTTAGTGTGTGTGTGTTATTAGTGTTTGATATTAACTAAACACACACAAAACACACTAATAACACACACACACACTCTAGTAACACACACACTAAACACACACACTAACATTAAACACATACATGTATACACACACAGCATCACGGGCTACATACGTTTGTTTACATTTTAGCTCATTCAGACTTCCTGGTGACATCACACAGGTCATGACAGACGGCCAGCTGTGATTGGCTGAGCCACACCATGCAGTGAGTGTTGATACAGAGGCCCTCGAGGCCCCTGGGGACCCGACACCTCTGACCTGCACTTTACAAAGATCAGGAAGTTACGGATCAGAGCGACGAGGTGCAACCTGCTGAGAGTTTACCATCACTGTGAGGACACCAAGCAGCCGCTGAAGGAGAAAGGAAGGATCAGACATCAGGAGGGACACGGATCAGCCTTAAAATCACCCAAATCAGCCTTAAAATCACACAAATTCACCTTAAAATCACATAAATTCACCATAAAACCACATAAATTAGCATTGAAATCACACAAATCAGCCTTAAAATCACATAAATTAGCCTTAAAATCACGCAAACCAGTCTAAAGTCCCACAAATTAACCATAAAATCACACAAATTAACCATAATATCACAAATGAGCATTAAAATCACAAAAATTAACCATAAAATCACATAAATTAACCATAAAACCACATAAATTAGCTTTGAAATCACATAAATTAGCCTTGAAATCACACAAATCAGTCTAAAGTCCCACAAATTAACCATAAAATCACACAAATTGACCATAAAATCACATAAATTATAATTAGTCTCAGATTTTAACAAAATTGTGCCTGGGATTTTTTTAAAATCGATTTCTCTACCAATCAATGCACCCTGTTTTTTAAACCAAACTTCTTCACATTTCTTGTCAGTTTCTGACATTTTACTAAAATTTGTGTCAAAATTTTACCACACTGCCTCAGATTTCCCTCAGATTTTTACCAAAATGTGTCTCAGATTTTACTAAGATTTGACATCATATTTTTTTTATTGCCAAACTGCTTCACATTTCGTACCAGTTTCTCTCAGATTTAACAAGAATTTGCCAATCTGTGCATGAGATTTTTACCAGTTTGTCTCAGATTTAACAAAAATTCCCAATCTGTGCATGAGATTTTTACCGGTTTGTCTCACATCACATTTCATACGAGAAGTCCAGATTAAAAGTGGAATAAATGAACTTCCTGTTCGTATCTTCTGTTTTTCCCTTCAGATTTATACCAATTAGTCTCAGATTTTACAAAGATTTCTCTCAGATTTTTATCAATCTGTGCATCATACTGCTACTAAACTGCTTCCAATTTGTATTTATTTTTTTGCTAATTTCTCTCAGATTTTCCTAAAACGTGCCTGAGATTTTGCTTGACTTATCAGAAAACATCACCAGGCTGTCGGTTAACGCTGCGGTTTCTCGGCCGTACATGTTTGACCACGTTTTTTCTTTTTCTTTTTCTTTGCTGCTGGTTTCCGTCCGACCTCCTCCAGCTGCTCGTCTTCGTCCAATTAAAAGCTGCCGAAACACAAAAGCTCTGAAGTGACGTCGATCGGCCGAACTACTGTATCACCGCTGTGGCTGTTTGGCCTCGTCGCTCCGCATCCCCCCTTTCTTTACATTTTTAAGTGCCCCTTTCACATAAAGAGGCGAGATTAAAAGAGAAATTTGCAGTTATTTCCGGTTAATATCGTCCCGTTGTTGGGCTCTAATGAGAGGAGTCGCCCCCTTCACTTTCAAGAGGGCTTAGCAGCAGTTAGCTGGCTGCGGGCCGCCGGACGATAATCACACTTTAACTCAGCCTCACAATGACTCGCACCACTTAATTCCTCCTTTCAGAGCCGGCGATAAAGCGCCAGAGGCAAAATTAATAGATGCTAATGGCCGCCTTCAATCAAAGCCGAGCGGGATCCAGAGCTGCCAGGAAGGCCCATTAATTAACATGTGGAGGGGAGGCCGACATACTGAGGCAGGATGGAGCTCGGCGGTTCACACGGGCCTCTGCAGGGCGGCTCATTCAGGGCCGAGGCAGGGGGCCTTTGTGGGGCTTCCAGGGCCACAATTAGAGGCTCCTGAATGGGCTGGCATTTGTCCTCCAGGTCCCAAAGCTGCGGAGGAAGAGCCGAGTCCAGGCGGCGAGGGTTGACGTCCGGACGGAGGCTGACGAGGACACGAAGCCACTTCAAGCATTTCACTTCAAGAAGAACTTTTATTTGGTACGAGTCAGTGAGACAGAACCAGGACGGTTTGTTTAGAAGTGAAACTCTACAATTATTGGCAGCTTACCACAAAGGGACATAAAACTACGACACATAGGCACAAAAATGATCACAAAGACGATTAAAAAGACACTAAAAACAACCACAAAGACACGAAACGATCAACAGCTACTAAAAATAACCACAAAGACACTAAAAACAACCACAAAGACAAGAAACGATCAACAGCTACTAAAAATCACCACAAAGACACTAAAAACAATCACAAAGACACGAAAAACAACCACAAAAAGACACAAAATGACCACAACGAAGCACCAAATTACCATAAAAACAGTCAAAACAACCACAGAGAGACACAAACAATCATAATATACTAAAAATGATCACAAACAGACTCAAAATGAACAAAAACACACTAAAAACACTCGAAAGTGACACAAAATTAGGAAAAACAAAAAACAATCAGAGGACCAAAATGACCATTAAAACACTAAAAATAACCTAAAAAGAGACAAAAATACACTAAAAAACCACAAAAAGGCACTAAATGACCATAAAAAAATTAAAAACAACCATAAAGACCAAAAAATGACCACTAAAACACTAAAAATAACCCTAAAAAATGACCAAAAAATCAAAAATTCACTAAAAAAACCAACCACAAAAGGCACAAAATGACCACAAAGAAGCACCAAATTACCATAAAAACAGTCAAAAACCACAGACGACACGAAACAATCATAATATACTAAAAATAACACAAACAGACTCAAAATGAACAAAAACACACTAAAACACCCGAAAGTGACACAAAATTAGGGAAAAAATCACTAAAAAAGAGGCCCAAAATGACCATTAAAACACTAAAATAACCTTAAAAGAGACAAAAAAAAATCAGAAATACACTAAAAACAAAAACAGAAAGGCACTAAATGACCAAAAAAACATTAAAAACAACCATAAAGACCAAAAAAATGACCACTAAAACACTAAAAATAACCCTAAAAAGAGACAAAAAATCAATACACTAAAAACAACCACAGAAAGGCACTAAATGACCCCAAAAAAACATTAAAAAGACCCATAAAGACACAAAATGACCAAAAAAACACTAGAAACAACTACAAGGAGACACGAAATGAACCAAAAGTCGCTAAAACAACCACAGACAGTAAAAACAATTGCAATGAAACTCAAAAGCTACAAAAACAAACAAAAAACACAATAGAATGACCAAAAAGACAAAAAAAATGACCACAAAGTGACACGAAATGATCAGAAAGACTTCTGACCTTTTCCTTGTGTGACAGTTCCAACCTGTGTGGACGTCAGCAGCTACAGCGGATAATTAACAGAAATTAAAATCTGTTTCATACAAATTCCAGAGGAGAAATTGTTTTGTAGCTTCCATCTACAAATAACTGAAGTCACAAGTTTAGAAGAGCAGTAGTTTTTTATAACAAACAAAAGACACGAAAAACAACCACAAAGTCACTAAAAGGACGACAAGATACGACACAAAACAATGAAAATCTGATTCTAATTCACCACAAAATATAGAAAACAACCACAGAGACACAAAAGGAGTTAAAAAGCATGAAGTTTTCAAACCAGGACAGAAGTTTGAGACACGAATGATGACAGTTAGAGACTGAACAAGCAACTAGTGACTTCAAAATGAGTAAAGAGACAACAAAGAAGACACAACTAACGGACACAAAACAACCACAAAAACGACCACAAAGAGAGACAAAATAACCACAGAGACACAAAACGACCGCAGAGACACAAAACGACCACAAAGACACACAAAACGACCGCAAAGACACACAAAACGACCGCAAAGACACACAAACACAAAGACAAAAAACGACACACAAAGAGACACCAAACGACCAAAGAGACACAAAACCTCCACAAAGAGAGCAACACAACCACAGAGACACAAAACCACCACAAAGAAATCTCCCAGAGACGTCCTGATCTTTGTTTGGAAGCTTTTTTAAATTATTATTTTTTAGCTTTTTAAAAGAACAAACCTGCGCTGTCTGATTCCGTGTTTGTTGTGTAATAACTGCTGATTATCATCTTATTAATGACCTCATCCTCGTCCTCTTCATCCCTGTCACTCATCATCATCCTCACCTCTCACCCTCCTCCCCCAGCCACAAAATGGCTGTGGGAGCGGCCCTCTGTGCGCATGCTCAGCGCACCTCTGGCAGGGAGGGCAGGGCAGGTATGTGCGGGCAGCGCGCGGACCGACACACACCGACGGTGCAGCATGAGGCGGCAGGACGCACGAGGAGACACCGACTGACAGCAGCCCGCAGCCCCGCCGCAGACCGGAGGACCGGAGGACCGGAGCCTCTCCGGGAGTTTTTACCCGCAGCAGCGGCGCCGCCCCGGACAGGTGAGAGGAGTCCAGCCGCTGCCAGGTGCACTGATTGGGATTGCGCGCGTCCGTTACGCACCGGCGGGAGACTATGGGAACACTGGGAGCCTGAGCCGCCCCAGTCCGACACCGCATCTCCACCGAGTTCCGTCCGCAGCTCCGACCATGTTCCAGCACGGCAGCGGCAAGAAGTGCTTCACCATCGAGTCTCTGGTCGGGAAGGAGGCGAGCGGCTCCGGGGACGAGCCCATCCGGCCCACGGCGCTGCGCTTCCCGGAGTCCCTGCACCCTTCAGCCGCCGTTGCAGCAGCAGCAGCAGCCGCCGGGGTGTTCGGCTTCCAGGGCGGCAGCGGCCGGACTCTGTTCTCCGCGGGGCCCGACATGGTGCTGCAGGAGCCCGGGACGCACACGCAGGGCCCCGGCGGGCTGCCGCTGCACCCGCTGCAGATCCCTCCGCAGAGCTTCTTCAGCCCGCAGCACCGGGACGCGCTGAGCTTCTACCCCTGGGTGCTGCGGAGCCGCTACCTGGGACACCGCTTCACAGGTGAGGGACGTCAGAGGATTTAGTTCCGTTTATTCACAGGGTTTTCAGGAGCTGTTTTCGTTTTTTACTGCTTTATTTTTCACACACGTCTAAGAAAAGAAAGAAGCATAAAATTAATTTCTCTAAAATCATCGAATTAATTCAGTTTTACCAGAGTTTTAATAGTTTTTAATTCTCCGTCCGCTTCACACACATTTAACGGAAAATCTGTTATTTCTCCCAATAAATCCGATTTTCTTCAGTTGTTTTTCTAAAAAAAATTCTTATTTTCTGACCTCTCAGCTGAAAAACAAAGAAGCAGGAAAACATTTACTCGTTTAAAAATCACACTTCTCTTTATCTTCCTCATATTTCTGCCTCCTGTTCTTTCGTGTTTCTGTGTTTTTTGTTTAGTTTTGTCCCATTTCGTGCAGACGGAGCCGCTTCAGCTGCTTCCACTGACTTTATTCCTGCAGAATCTGAACTTCACACACGTTTATAGAAGATTAAATGCGTCGCTGCAACATCAGAGCAGGAAAACACGATTTCTTACACAAAAAGCTCCATTTCCTCCGTTTATATGCAGTTTATTTGTAATAACTCGGCATGAAACGTTTTGTTTCTCTTTTCCTTCTGCTAATATTCTCATTTTTAACGCATTTACACGCGGATCTAACTGTTTGTTTTCAGCTTTATTTGATTTTTTGCAGAATTTTAGTCTCTGACATATTTTAAACAGTAATTTGATGTATTCAGCTGCAGTTATTTTAATTTTCAGATGTTTTTTTCTCCAGTTTGAGAGCTCGTTTCTTTTTCCTTCTTTTCTTTGCAATTGTTTTTAAACAGCTGAATCTGGGACATTTTAAACTAGAAATCATATTTTTCCACCTATTAAAATGCTCTTATTTCATATTTTCTCTCTGCTTTGAGACTTTTGCAGCTTTTTTTCCTCCCTGCTGTGAAAAAGCAGAAAACTTTGCTGCTGTTTTTTCCTTCAGTCTGATCGAGTTTCTCTGACATGTTCTTCTAATTAAATTAATTATTATCAATAATCCTGCAGCTACGACACTAAACTAAGATTATTGAAATGTTTCAGAGATTTCTGAGGTTTTCTTGCTAAAAACAAAAAAGTAAAGAAACGAAACATTCATTTAAACGTGTCAAACAAAACGAAATTATTATTATTATTGTTATTATTATTATTATTATTATCACTGTTTATGGTTCATTTAATTTTTAAGCTATTTTTAAATTTTCTGTCTGAAAACCTGCAGATTTTTTTCCTTCTTTGCTTCTTTTTCAAACTAAATCTGCGGTTTTTGTGTCGCAGCAGCAGAAAGTCGCTCTGAGCTGATTTCAGCGCCGATACCGATTATTGATTGATTGATTGATTGATTGCTGGTTTGATCAATGGTCAGAAAAAGAAAACATTCAGTTCATTTACAGAAAAATCAATTAAAGAATCTGTGACTTTAAAAAAAATCTCTTTTTTGGTCCAGATTAGAAACTTAAAAATGAGAAATTAAAATATTTAAAGATGTAGGACATTTAAAGAAATGTCACATGTAGCCTGGAATAATAATAATAATAATAATAAAACCATGAGGAACAGAATCCTTCACAAAATTGCTAATAATAATATTAAACACAAACAGAGCTCTAATCAGACCCAATCTAATAATTTTGGGGGAAAATAGAAAAAAGAAACAGCAGTAAACAATCTACAGATTAGATGGTATTTAGGAAACTATTGGCTTTTTTTTTTAAATGAACTAAATATAATTATTTAAATCAGTGTGTTGTTGGTAAAAAATAAAACAACATGAAATAGAGGCCAAACAGACAAAAAGCACATACTTATAAAGTTTATTAGCATAAACTAAAACAAGCTGAAAGGCTTTAAAAAATTAAAGTTGTGATAAATTTGATTTAGGGTTTTAAAATGAAAAAGAAAGAAGTGAGAATTATTTCCTGACAGACAAATAAATGAATAAATATAATAAAACCAACTACATTTATGGACTTTATTACATTAATATTACTGTGAGGAAAACGACACAATGTGACTGAACGTTTTGGGGAAAAAGGAAAAAATTAAACTCAATTAATAATTAATATATATAATGTAGTAATTAATATGATGTGTAATAATACAACTAACAAAATGCAAAAAAGAGAGAAGCAGTTTGGAAAATAAATTAATAAAATTATAAATTAATTCTTCATGTCGATAGAAATAATTAGAATAATAAAAGAAAAAAAACTAAAATTAATAAATTAATGCAAAGAAAAAATCTAAATAAAACTCTTCAGATATATATTTTTTTAATTTAAATCTCCACGCTTCAACATGAAGCTGCAAAACCTGCACAGATGTTCAGATCAGACAGATGTTTCCACAGCTGTAGCTCTGTCCAATCACAGCGTGTTTTTAATTCTGTCCAATCACAGCCTTTTTAATTCTGTCCAATCACAGCGATGTGTTTTTAATTCTGTCCAATCACAGCGATGTGTTTTTAATTCCGTCCAATCACAGCGATGTGTTTTTAATTCCGTCCAATCACAGCGATGTGTTTTTAATTCCGTCCAATCACAGCGATGTGTTTTTAATTCCGTCCAATCACAGCGTTTTTAATTCCGTCCAATCACAGCGATGTGTTTTTAATTCCGTCCAATCACAGCGTTTTTAATTCCGTCCAATCACAGCGATGTGTTTTTAATTCCGTCCAATCACAGCGATGTGTTTTTAATTCCGTCCAATCACAGCGATGTGTTTTTAATTCCGTCCAATCACAGCGTTTTTAATTCCGTCCAATCACAGCGATGTGTTTTTAATTCCGTCCAATCACAGCGTTTTTAATTCCGTCCAATCACAGCGATGTGTTTTTAATTCCGTCCAATCACAGCGTTTTTAATTCCGTCCAATCACAGCGATGTGTTTTTAATTCCGTCCAATCACAGCGATGTGTTTTTAATTCCGTCCAATCACAGCGATGTGTTTTTAATTCCGTCCAATCACAGCGATGTGTTTTTAATTCCGTCCAATCACAGCGATGTGTTTTTAATTCCGTCCAATCACAGCGTTTTTAATTCCATCCAGAGAAACTTTGCTGCTTCTCTTTGATAAACGTCTCTAAACTGGGGGTTTTGACACAAAAGCATTTGTGAAAACTGTAAAAAAAAAAGATTCCAGTGGTCTACAAATTTTTGGAACTTGTCTGCTTCTGAGATCAGACTGTCTAAATGTTATACTTTGATAAGATGAGCTAGAAAACAGACGATAAATTTGATGCCTGGCCGATGTTTCTAAGATATTTATTGACTTAGTTTTATTATATATTTACATGCATATATATGAATCATAAAGAATACTTCTGTCTGACGAGGATTAAACAAAACACGTCTCATGACTTCGTGGAACTAAATGTTTTAGAAAAATACAAACTGAAACGTCAGCAGTTCTTCAGGACCTGGAGCTCCTTGGTTTGTCTCTAAAGGCTTCAGGATCGTCTCTGAACATTTCAACAGTCAGCAGAGATGGGTTCTGTTTTCCCTCATTCATGTTCTCCTGTGTCCTGCTGAAATCTCTGCTGGTGCTCATGGCTTCCAGCTCCACAGTTCAGTGTATTTTCAGTGACGTTGTGGTCTGTGGTTGCAGTCTGGAGCCCAGCAGCTCAGATCCTTTAGTTCCTCCTGTGATCTGAGATGTGGTCCAGTAGAGGCTCTGGTGGTCTAAAGTCTGGTCTGATGCTGATGATCTGTATCCTGGTCCTCATCCTGCTCATCATCTGAGTCTAGAAGGATTCTGGAGGATCAGGACCAGGTGGTTCTTCTCCATGAGGTACAGAGCTGATAGAGTTCAGGAAGTCATCGACCTACGGCGTTACGTTGGAACTGATTACTTGGGGAGGGTCCTTGGTTTAACTTATGGCATTTTGTCATTACGTCAAAACTGGTTATGTGGAACTAGTTGACGAGTGGGGCGGATGAATGCGTCGTCGCACGCGGCTATTAGATGGTTTTGTTTCCATTCTCCAGCTGTACACCACTTTGGATTTTTGTCCTTCATTGTGTCTCACAGGAATCAGTCAGACTCTTCTTATGCTTGGAAGAAAAGGAAAGTCGTCTCCATGGAAGTGAAATTAGACAGAATAAAACACTTGGAACAGGGTGAAACACCGACGATCATCAGCCGGTCGTTGGTGTTCATGAAGAACTGTTCCATGTCGTGATGCACTGATGGCTTTGTTAACATTTTCGTTGCATTTCCGACTTCTGGCAAAAATCGTTGCAAATCGAACGTCCGGCGTCAGTCGAGGACCTCTGTAGTGTTATTAGTCTGAACTAATCTGAAGTAACTTTGGCAAAATGATCTTAATAATCACAGTAACAACATACAGGAGGTCCTCAGTCTATGACGACATCGACCTACGCCGTTTGGTCAGAACTGGTTACGTGGAACTAGTTGATGAGCAGAGCGGATGAATACCTCATTAGAAGACGGCTTTGTTTCCGTTCTCTGGTTGTACCCCATCCTGGATTGTGCTGCATTCACTGACTTTTTTCCCTTCATTGTAGCTCACAGGCGTCAATCAGACTCTTCTGATGCTTCGAGGAAAAGTAAAGCCGTCTCCATGGAATGGAAACGAGACATAAAGAGACGCTCTGAACCGGGTGAAACACCGATACTGTGATGCACCTAATGGCTTTGTTTACGTTTTTTTCTAACTTACGGCAAAAATCGACTTCCTGTAGGAACGGAACTGTAACATAAGTTGAGGACCTCCTGTATTTGGATACTGTACTGTCCATTTTTTCTTTTACAACTGGGGGAACCAAACTAAAAAGCGATCACTGCAGGGATCTGTTGGTTCTCTCTAAATCATTGGACCTGCAGAAGGTTTTCTTTTTCTGTGGAGCCGCTGAAGATCAGCTCCACGTCTTCCAATCATGTTTGCCCCAAGTCTTGGCCTGATCCCTGTTTTACGTCCAAAATAAAGACGCTAAAGATGCCTTTTTCACAAGGTTACCTCACCACGGATAGAACAGAGGTTTTCTGTTTATCTCTGGTTCCTTCAGGTAGAAAATATGAGACAGTTTGATGAAAGTATCTGACTAAAGCTGCTCCATACGACTCAGATCAGTGTAACGGAGTGTATAACATGTTTAAAGAGTTCTATCAGAAGATTAGCATAGATGTTCTACAGAAATGTTCAGAGATTAGATTTAGAGAATCACTCATTACTTCCTGTAGAATTTCAACATTTGCCTCCTCACTGTATCTGTCATTTTTCATGGTTTGGGGTCTTTTTTTGGGGTTGTTTTGAGTTCCTCTGAGGTGCTTGTTTTGGTAATTTGGGAATTTTTTTGTGGTTGTTTTACAACTTTTTTGTGTTGGTTTCTGGTGGTTTTGTGTCTGTTGTCATCCTGTCATGTCTCTTTGTGGTGTTTTTGTGTTTTTCTTGGTTTTGGGTCTGTTTTGGCAGTTTTTTTAGTTTCTTGTGGTGATTTTGTGTCTTTTTTTGTCACATGTCAGTTTTCAGTAAATTTGTCTGTCTTTAGTAGTTTTTTTAGTGTTTTTTTTGCATCTTTTTATGTTTTTCTCTGGTGGTTTTGTGTCTGTTGTTGTTTTGTTTTGTCTCTTCGTGGTATTTTTGCGTCGTTTTCCGTGGTTCAGGGTCTTTTTGCAGTTGCTTGTGAGTTTCTTTGTCATGTTGTATCTCTTTGCAGTGATTTTATGTCTCTTTCAGTCCTTTAATAGTCACTTCTTGGTATCTTCATCGGGTGATCTTGCAGTGTTATATTTCAGTTGTGTCTCTCTTTAGCCGTGTTGTCTCGTTGCGGTGCTTTTGCGTTGCTTTGCAGTTGTTGAACTAAAAGGACCAGACAGATTGTCATCTCACACACACAGTCCACAAATTTCTGATGTATTAACATAAAAAAAAACGAAAAAGAAAAAAATCTTAAGTTTTCTGCAGCTGCTGCAGAATCGGTAAAAACATCAAAATCTTTTCAAAATTAGTTCTGTTGCTCCCGTTTGTTTGTTGCTGCTGTTGTGGTTTTTGTTGCTACTGTTGTATTTTTTTTGCTACTTTTGTAGTTTTTGTTGCTTCTGTTGTAGTTTTTGTTGCTGCTGATGTTGTTTTTGATGGGTTTTTTTTGCTGTTTTTGTTGCTACTGTTGTAGTTTTTGTTGCTACTCTTGTTGTTTTAGATGTTTTTGTTGCTGCTGTTGTAGTTTTTGTTGCTACTCTTGTTGTTTTAGATGTTTTTGTTGCTGCTGTTGTAGTTTTTGATGTTTTTGTTGCTGCTGTTGTAGTTTTTGTTGCTGCTGTTGTAGTTTTTGTTGCTGCTGTTGTAATTGTTGTTGCTGCTATTATAGTTTTTGTTGCTGCTGTTGTAGTTTTTGTTGCTACTCTTGTTGTTTTAGATGTTTTTGTTGCTGCTGTTGTAGTTTTTGTTGCTACTCTTGTTGTTTTAGATGTTTTTGTTGCTGCTGTTGTAGTTTTTGATGTTTTTGTTGCTGCTGTTGTAGTTTTTGTTGCTGCTGTTGTAGTTTTTGTTGCTGCTGTTGTAGTTTTTGTTGCTGCTGTTGTAATTGTTGTTGCTGCTATTATAGTTTTTGTTGCTGCTGTTGTAGTTTTTGTTGCTGCTGTTGTAGTTTTTGTTGCTGCTGTTGTAGTTTTTGTTGATGCTGTTGTAGTTTTTGTTGATGCTGTTGTAGTTTTTGTTGCTGTGGTTGTTGCTGCCAGGAGTGTGAGGGTTTATTTGAAGCCTTCCAGCTGCAGACTTGTTGCCATCAGCTGCTTCCAGCTTCAGCAGGTCTTTGCAGGAGAAACAGGAGAGCAGCTCTGATCTGGTTGCAGCTTTCAGACTTTCTGTTCCTTTATTACTGAATGTTTTTTGTACGAGCTCTGAGGCTCCATAATCGACTGTTTACGCTGTTTCCTGATCCGTTTATAAACCAAACTGATGTAGTTTCTTGGCTCTGCTCTCTGGACGGATCTAAACTTTAACCACATTTGACACAGCATCCTCTGATATGACAGAAAGTCTGCTGATCCAGTTCAGGCTGCAGAAAATGACCAAAATGTTGCTAAAATCAACCAGAACGAGAAGAAAAAAAGACCAAGCACATACTTTAAATGACTGAAACGAAATGGAAAATGACACAAATTTATATTAAAACTACCACAAGGCAATGAAAATGAGAAAAAAATACACTTTAAATGATGGAAGCAACGTGAAAAATGATTAAATTAATGTTAAAATCAACCACAAGGAAGTAAAAATGACTAGAAATATGTTTGAAATATGCAAAACAAGACAGGAAATAACCAAACGACGCTAAAATCAACCAGAAGGAGAAGAAACAGACCAAACACACACTTTAAATGACTTAAAAAAAACTTTGATCAACATCTTGAATAAACAGAAATCTGATTTTGTGTCGTCTGAAGAAAACAACCTAAATTTTTTCACAGTTTCAACAGAAGGACGAAGCGACTGAAGATGTTTTATGAAACTTTACTCATGAAATCAGTTAAATTCTGCAGACAAACAAGCATTTTGTCACATTTACACTCGTTTTCCTCGAGTTCCGAGTCTTTTCTTCGCCTCCAGAACTCGCCGTTGTTCCCTTAAAGCATCATTTGACACTCAACAGAGATATTTGCAAGCCGAGACGGCCTTGGGTTTGCATATGAATGTCGCTGTAGAGAAGCTAACGCTGGCTAAAAGCGTGAGAACGTGTCGACATTTAACTGCCGCCATTGTCCTGCTCGCCCGATCGGAAACCGCGATTTTGCGTAGCGCGTGTCGGCAGCGGCGTTTCCTTTCAGCGCGTTAAAAAGAACTCAAGCTCGCATTTGTTTTTATGTAAAATATACATTTAAAAAATTCTTTTAATAAACGGTCAGAAAGCCAAAGCTGCGAGTCGGTTTGGAGGGACCAGAAACGACGTCGGGTTTCTTAACCGCTCGCCGTCTGACAAACAAATGAGCTTTTTGGTGAAAAGTCGATATGGAAATGTTGGGCTTCAGACACGGATCGGATTTAACCTCAGGTGAAGTTCAGAAGTTGGAGGTTTAAACCCCTAAATATTCATGCACAACAAGGAAAGCATCCAATATTCATCATTTAGAAGATTAAACCTGCAAATATTTGCCATTTTCACGACTAATAGCTACAGTTTTACTGAAGTTTGTGACGCTGAAGTCGGACGTTTAGTCGTTTAAACTGTTGAACTGGATTCAGTTTTACCTCGATGGTTAAAAGTAAAAAGTCAGGAAAATGTGAAAAAGGAGTCAGACACAGTGCTCATGACCAAAAGAAGACACAAAGTAAACGAAATGCTATTGAAAAAGCCACCAATGACCAAAATGACACGAAAAACAACCGCAAGGAGTTAAAAATGACCAAAAAGATGCAAAAAAACATCCAAAGGAAGACACAAAATGACCCACAAAGCCCTCAAAATGAGCAAAACAAGATGCAAAATGACAAAAAAAAGTTGCACAAAATGTCCAAAGACACAAAATGACCAAAGCAATTTTTTTTTTTAAAAATTGAGAAGTCAAAGAATGTAATCCTTACAGCATGTAAATGAGGGTATCATCGACACTGATGTTGGGCTGATATGCAAACTGTAAGGGCTCCGTCTGAGTGGACACACTAGTCCTGATGTAGGAGAGGACAAGTCTCTAAATGTCTTCCTGATGTGAGGTGATCGTTGGTGCTGGTCTGTAGTCGTTGTCGTTTGGGTGCTTTTCCACCAGCACCTACTCTGCTCGACTCCACTCAGTTTGTGAGGTTTTCCATCAGGATGTGGTATCAGGTACTATTTTAGTTCCTACTTGGCCAGTTTTCCAAGCTAGCTGAGTGAAGCCGATAATGTGACGTCTACAGAGGGCAGGCCACGATTGGACAGGAACGTGACGACGCACGACAGCGACTTCCTTAACGAAAACCAAACCTGCCATTTTTAAAAAAGAACTGACACAGCGACGGTGCGGATTGCTCTTCACGGAACTTGAACTCCACAATGCGGTGGTACTCAACTGTCATGGAAAACGACCTAAACCGAGTTGAGTCGAGCCGAGTAGGTGCTAGTGAATATGCGCCTTTTGGGAGAAGGACCAGGCAAGATGTTTCCAAAGCCCTGGGACAAGTTCTGTAGACACAAGCTCAGATTGAAAAGGTGTGTTCAGGCCACTACACTTTTGGCCGTCCCAGACCAAGATAATGGTGACAGAATCATGGGTGATATCTTTGGTTTGGCTCCAAATCTGTGGTCCTACGTCGTGCTGTGAGACAGGTTCAAGGACGGCCGTTGTCATGGTCTTGCGACCAAAGACAAGCTGCCATAAATTTCAGACAGTGACCTACATCCACTAACTAAACCAATAGAAATGCAGTATAAAGTGACCTACTGATCTGACACTAAACAGATGATTTGAGGCGACAAAATGCATCAAAACAAGTATGTGGGTTTAACAAAGAAGAAAGCCTAGTAGAGTTGTGGGTGGCAGAAGCCTTTTTTGACGTGTCCTTCAGCTCATACCGCCAACCAGACCAAAAGGAAGAAGCATTTCTTTCCGAGCCGACCACGAGCATATTTCTCCTCCCTGTCCCTTTTTTGGGGGGATTTCTCTCTTGTCTCTCTCAGTTTATGCTTCGGTTGTTAGTTTTCATGGATGGACGTCTCTCGCTTATGACGTTTCATTCTTGTGCGTTCATGTCGACTCGCGTACATCGTAGGCTGACATTCAGGCTGCGTCTTCATCGTGTCCGAGATTCTTAGATTCATGTCGGAACGGCGTAGCAAGCTGTAAAGTTTAAAGGATTGGCTTTGAGGAACACAAACAAGTCATCAATTCTCGTGGAAATACGAGCCAGATTGTGTGACTTTTGTGCGTCTGTGTAAGAATGTGTGTATTTGCATGTAGAGTCTGTGAATCACAGAGA
Source organism: Acanthochromis polyacanthus (assembly GCF_021347895.1). Classification (NCBI taxonomy): domain Eukaryota; kingdom Metazoa; phylum Chordata; class Actinopteri; family Pomacentridae; genus Acanthochromis; species Acanthochromis polyacanthus. The sequence goes on from NC_067122.1 coordinate 3,688,263, forward strand.
ATCAGTTGGTCTGTTAACAGTCGGTGTGCGAGTCTGCGGTCGCACAACAGCAGCATGCAAATGACAAAAGGAAAGTGTATTTGTTCGATTAACCAGAACACACACAGACAGACACACACACACACAGACACACTAAACAAACATACATTTAGATTTTCCTTTTTCCACAAGTCCTCATTTTGTTGGGTAATGATAATATACATGTCCTGATATGTCAAGAAACCGAGTGCACTAAACACTTTTTCATCAAATTTTGTGTATCTTACTGTCTGTTTCATTCATTTTGTGTATACTTTTTGTCTGTTTTCATAATTTTGTGTATCTTTTTGTCTGTTTTCATTAGTAATTGTGTGTCTTTTTGTTTATTTTCATTAAGTTTGTGTATCTTTTTATTTATTTTCATTCATTTTGTGTATCTTTTAATTGTTTACATTAATTTTGTGTATCTTTTTGTCTGTTTTCATAAATTTTGTGTATCTTTTTGTCCCGTTTTCGTTAGTATTGTGTATCTTTTATTTGTTTTCATTAATCTTGTGTTACTTTTTGTCTGATTTTACTCGTTTTCTGTCCATTTGTGTTCATTTTGTGTCTCTTTCTGCAGTTTTAATGTTTTATTAGTGATTTAGTGTCTGTGCTGATTTTGTGTCTCTTTTTTCTTGTTTTAATCTTTCTTGTTTATGTTTATTCTGTCTGTCTTTGTCACCATTTTGTGTCTCCTGCTGTTTGTTTTGAGCAATTTCGTGTCTCTTTGTTGATGTTTTCTAAAAATTTTCTATCAGTCTTGTGTCTTTTTTTCTTGTTTTGTGTCTGTCTCTGGTCTTTTTGTGCATCTTTGTCGCCATTTTGTGTCTCTTGCAGTGTGTTTTCAGTAATATTGTGTCTCTGTTGTGTTTTCATTTGCTCTGTGTGTTTGTTTGTGCGTCTTTGTTGTTGTTTTGTGTCTCTTGGTGTTTTTTTCATTAGTTTTGCAGCTTTTTTGTTCATTTTGTGTCTCTTTCCATCTGTTTTTAATGTTTGTCTGGTCTTTTGTGGATCTTTGGCAGTGTTTTTTTGTGTTTGTTTTCAGTCATATTTGTTTTTTTTGTTGTTGTTTATTCTTGATTTTCATTAGTTTTGTTCTTTTTTCCTGTTTGGTGTCTGTTTCTGGTCTGCTCTATATTTTGCTGGTGTTACGTCTGTTTGTGTTCATTTTGTGCAGTTTTGTGTGTCTTTTTTTGTACGTCTTTCTGTCAGTTCTGATGTCTTTCTGTGCGTCTTTGTCATCATTTCGTGTCTGTGTTTTTTTTTAAATAATTTTGTGTCTATTTACAGTTGCTTTATCTGTTTTCATTATTTTTTGTTTGTTTTCATCCATTTGTAACTTTTTTTCGGTCATTTTGTGAGTCTTTGTGGTCATTTTACACTTCTTCTCTTCATTTTGTGTCTGTTTTTCATGTACTCGTGTCTCTTTCTGGTCTGTGTCGGTGTTTTGTGCCTCTGCTGTTGTCTTTTCTTGGTTTCATTAGTTTTGTGCTTCTCTTTCCTGTTTTGTGTCTGTTTCTGGTCTGCTTTGTCTTTCACTGGCATTCCATCTATTTGTGTTCATTTTGTGTCTTTTTTTTCTTAGTGTGGTTTGGTTTTTGTGTCTCTTTCAATCAGTTCTAATGTGTTTTGCAGTTTTTGGGTTCATATTTTTGTTGGTTTCTGTCTGGTTTGTGTGTCTGTCTGGTCTTTGTCACTGTTTTTGTGTTAATTCTGTGTAATTTTAATGCATCTTTGTGGGTCTTATTTGCTTCTTCTTTATGTTTTTGTGTCTTCGTGGTCACTCTGCATCTATTTTTTTTTCTTGATTTACATTTCTTTATAGTTGCTCTGATTCTCTTTGTGGGTTTTTTTTGTGTCTCTCTTTGCAGCTATTGTGCATTCCGTTGGTCCTTTTGTGTGTCTAAGTAATGATTTAACATTTTTTTTTTGTGTTTGCTTTGGAACAGCACCTGTAGTCTGAGTGTTCCAGACTGGTTTCCTTGGATTTAGCCTGTCAGGCGTCAGTCATTCTGGTTCTGAGCCTGCAGGCAGCGCCGAGGGCAAAAAGCTGCATTTATATCAACAAAAAGATTTTATTTTTTCTCCCAGTCTGTTAAAATATCGACGTTGGACAATTTCATACCAGAAAGACAGAGTTTGAACACCACAAATGCAATAAATAACCAATCAGTTCTAAACTATTAAATCAATTCATGAGTTTGAGTAACTTTTCATTTAATGCCATTGGAGACAATCTTTTAATTATTCTAGACAAGTTTAGGTTGTAGACACAACAAGGTGTTTGTTAGCTGGACTTTCAGAAAACACCGATCCACATTTATCACAATTTTCTGTCATTTTGGGCTCATTTTAAGTTATCTTGAAAACATTTTGGTTCTTTCTTTGTCAAAGGTAGAACTATTTTAGTCTAGTTTTAGTCATTGTAGACAATCTTTTAGTTGTTCTGGACAAGTTTTGGTTTGTGGACAAAAGACGTGAGCTATCTTGGACTGTGCATATGAGCAACGTGATTTTAAACAGCTTTTTGAGTCATTTTGAACTAATTTTAAGTCATTTTTGACAAAGGTATTATTACTCTGCCAAGTGACGATCAGCATATGTTTATCTGTGAACGTGTGAATCCTTCTGTCTGCCTGAAACAATACTCAAAAATAGACTAACGGATTTGGATAACATTTTCAGGGAAGGTCAGAAATGGCACAATGACCAAGTGATGAGATTTTGGCATTGATGCAGCTTACAGTCTGGATCCAAGACTTTGTTAAGGATTTCCCATTGCGAGATATAGCTGCTGGCATGGCGTCACTGTAACCACGACGTGAACATTGTGTCAGTTACCTGCTGACGATCACATGATTGTGATGCCACGGCAAATTCGGCGAATGATGAAACTGTGGAGGTGTTGCTGACTGCCATCAATTACGCATTTTTTTGTTAAATATTTGATCTGTCGGAAGGTTACGTCAACTGACCAGCCTTGGCAGAGTTACTGCACTCTGAGTGGTTTCGAGTAGTTTAGTATCTTATCCAATATGTGGAAAAAAATGTCATAGTTTAGTATGTTGTCCAAAATATGACAAAAACATCATAGTTTAGTATGTTGTCCATAAAACGGAAAAAAAAAACGTGTCAAAGTTTCGTATGTCGTCCAAAATGTGACAAAAACGTCATTTTTTAGAAAGTCGTCCAAAATTTTGACAAAAATGTCAGTTTAGTAAGTCGTACAAAATGTGACAAAATGTGATAGTTTAGGGCGCCTGTATAGCTCAATGGGTTAAACGGGTGAACTACATATAGTAGCTGGTCTCTATCACAGCGGCCCAGGTTCGATTCCCACTTGTGGCCCTTCGCTGTATGTCTTTTGCCACTCTTCACCCCTGTTTCCTGTCACTTTCTCACTTAGCCTGTCAAATAAAGCTGGAAACGGCCCACAAATAAATTTAAAAAAGTCATCGTTTAGTATGTCGTCCAAAATGTGACACAAATGTTACAGTTTAGGGCGCCTGTATAGCTCAATGAGTCAAACGGGTGAACTACAAATAGTAGCTGCTCTCCGTCACAGCAGCCAGGGTTCGATTCCCGCTCACGGCTCTTTGCTTCACGTCTTTCACTCTCTCACTTAGCATGTCAATTAAAGCTGGCAAAGGCCCAAAAATAAATTTTAAAAAAACGTCACAGTTTAGTATGTCGTCCAAAATGTGATAGAAACATTGTAGTTTAGTAAGTCGTCCATAATACGGAAAAAAAATGTCATAGTTTAGTATGTCGTCCAAAATGTGGAAGAAAATGTGATCGTTTAGTACGTCGTCCAAAGTACGACAAAAATGTCACAGTTTAGTATTTTGACAAAAATGTCATAGTTTAGTATGTCGTCTAAATTGTCACAAAAACATCATAGTTTAGCATGTCGTCCAAAATGTGGAAAAAATGTCTTAGTTTAGTATGTCATCTTAAATATGGAAAAAAAAGGTACGCAAGTAGAATAGAATCAAATAGAATAACTTTATTGTTTGTTCCAAGTCAAACAGAAACTCATGTTTTATCACAGACATGAGACAAAAATTCAAAATCTCACTGAAACATTTAAAACACTTGCACAATAAACACACAGTACGATCAATAACGACAAATTAAACACGCAAAATGGCTCAACTGCTTGAGAGGGTGATTCATCAACAAGATTGCGCCACACACGTCGGCTCGATTCCAGCTTGTGGGCCTTCACTGCAGGTTGTCTTCTTACTTACCTTTTGAATCAAACCAACAACAAGGCCTAAAAAACATCTTGGAAAAAAACGTCAGAGTTTAGTATGTCGTCCAAAATATGGCGAAAAAAACATCAGACTTTAGTATGTCGTCCAAACTATGGAAAAAAAAATGTCATAGTTTAGTATGTCGTCCAAAATATGGAGAAAAATGCCATAGTTTAGTGTGTCGTCCAAAATGTGATAAAAACGTTGTAGTTTAGTATGTCGTCCAAAATATGGAAAATATGTCATAGTTTAGTAAGTCGTCCAAAATGTGACAAAAATGTCATAGTTTAGTATGTCGTCCAAAATGTGACAAAAATGTCATAGTTTGTATGTCGTCCAAAATGTGAAAAAACATCATAGTTTAGTATGTCGTCCAAAATGTGACAAAAACATCATAGTTTAGTATGTCGTCCAAAATGTGACAAAAACATCATAGTTTAGTATGTCGTCCAAAATGTGACAAAAACATCATAGTTTAGTATGTCGTCCAAAATGTGACAAAAACGTCATAGTTTAGTATGTCGTCCAAAATGTGATAAAAACGTTGTAGTTTAGTATGTCGTCCAAAATATGGAAAATATGTCATAGTTTAGTAAGTCGTCCAAAATGTGACAAAAATGTCATAGTTTAGTATGTCGTCCAAAATGTGACAAAAACATCATAGTTTAGTATGTCGTCCAAAATGTGACAAAAACGTCATAGTTTTGTATGTCGTCCAAAATGTGACAAAAATGTCATAGTTTAGTAAGTCGTCCAAAATGTGACAAAAACATCATAGTTTAGTATGTCGTCCAAAATGTGACAAAAACGTCATAGTTTTGTATGTCGTCCAAAATGTGATAAAAACGTTGTAGTTTAGTATGTCGTCCAAAATATGGAAAATATGTCATAGTTTAGTAAGTCGTCCAAAATGTGACAAAAATGTCATAGTTTAGTATGTCGTCCAAAATGTGACATAAACGTCATAGTTTAGTATGTCATCCAAAATTTGACAAAAACGTCATAAGTATGTCGTCCAAAATGTGAAAAAAACGTCATAGTTTAGTATGTCGTCCAAAATGTGACATAAACGTCATAGTTTAGTATCTCGTCCAAAATGTGACAAAAACATCATAGTTTAGTATGTCGTCCAAAATGTGACAAAAACATCATAGTTTAGTATGTCGTCCAAAATGTGACAAAAACGTCATAGTTTAGTATGTCATCCAAAATGTGAAAAAATGTCATAGTTTAGTATGTCGTCCAAAATGTGACAAAAACGTCATAGTTTTGTATGTCGTCCAAAATGTGATAAAAACGTCATAGTTTAGTATGTCGTCCAAAATGTGACAAAAACATCATAGTTTAGTATGTCGTCCAAAATATGGAAAATATGTCATAGTTTAGTAAGTCGTCCAAAATGTGACAAAAATGTCATAGTTTAGTATGTCGTCCAAAATGTGAAAAAAACGTCATAGTTTAGTATGTCGTCCAAAATGTGACAAAAACGTCATAGTTTTGTATGTCGTCCAAAATGTGACAAAAACGTCATAGTTTTGTATGTCGTCCAAAATGTGATAAAAACGTTGTAGTTTAGTATGTCGTCCAAAATATGGAAAATATGTCATAGTTTAGTAAGTCGTCCAAAATGTGACAAAAATGTCATAGTTTAGTATGTCGTCCAAAATGTGACAAAAATGTCATAGTTTTGTATGTCGTCCAAAATGTGAAAAAAACGTCATAGTTTAGTATGTCGTCCAAAATGTGACAAAAACATCATAGTTTAGTATGTCGTCCAAAATGTGACAAAACGTCATAGTTTAGTATGTCATCCAAAATGTGACAAAAATGTCATAGTTTAGTATGTCGTCCAAAATGTGACAAAAACGTCATAGTTTTGTATGTCGTCCAAAATGTGATAAAAACGTTGTAGTTTAGTATGTCGTCCAAAATATGGAAAATATGTCATAGTTTAGTAAGTCGTCCAAAATATGACAAAAATGTCATAGTTTAGTATGTCGTCCAAAATGTGACATAAACGTCATAGTTTAGTATGTCATCCAAAATTTGACAAAAACGTCATAGTTTAGTATGTCGTCCAAATGTGACAAAAACGTCATAGTTTTGTATGTCATCCAAAATGTGACAAAAACGTCATAGTTTAGTAAGTCGTCCAAAATGTGATAAAAACGTCATCGTTTAGTATGTCGTCCAAAATGTGACATAAACGTCATAGTTTTGTATGTCGTCCAAAATGTGATAAAAACGTTGCAGTTTAGTATGTCGTCCAAAATATGGAAAATATGTCATAGTTTAGTAAGTCGTCCAAAATGTGACAAAAATGTCATAGTTTTGTATGTCGTCCAAAATGTGATGAAAACGTTGTAGTTTTGTATGTCGTCCAAAATATGGAAAATATGTCATAGTTTAGTAAGTCGTCCAAAATGTGACAAAAATGTCATAGTTTAGAATGTCGTCCAAAATATGACAAAAATGTTTGGTTGAGGGCACCTGTATAGCTCAATGGGTTAAACGGGTGAACTATGTATAGGAGCTGATCTCTGTCACAGCAGCCCAGGTTCGATTCCCACTCGTGGCCCGTTGCTGCATGTCTTTCACCACTCTTAACCCATGTTTCCTTCCACTTTCTCACTTAGCCTGTCAAATACAGCTGGAAAAGGCCCACAAATAAATTTTAAAAAATGTCGTAGTTTAGTATGTCTTCCAAAATGTGAGACAAACATCATAGTTTAGTATGTCGTCCAAAATGTGAGAAAAATGCCATAGATTAGCATGTCGTCCAAAATGTGACAAAAACGTCATAGTTTAGTAAGTCGTCCAAAATGTGAGAAAAATGTCATAGTTTAGTATGTCGTCCAAAATGTGAGAAAAATGTCATAGATTAGCATGTCGTCCAAAATGTGACAAAAACGTCATAGTTTAGTATGTCGTCCAAAATGTGACAAAAACGTCATAGTTTAGTAAGTCGTCCAAAATGTGAGAAAAATGTCATAGTTTAGTATGTCGTCCAAAATGTGATAAAAACGTTGTAGTTTAGTATGTTGTCCATAACACGGAAAAAATGTCATAGTTTAGTATGTCGTCCAAAATGTGATAAAAACGTTGTAGTTTAGTATGTTGTCCATAACACGGAAAAAATGTCATAGTTTAGTATTTTGTCCAAAAAATGTGACAAAAACGTCATAGTTTAGTATGTCGTCCAAAATGTGGAAGAAAATGTCATAGTTTAGTATGTCGTCCAAAATGTTACAAAAACGTCATAGTTTTGTATGTCGTCTATAATATGGAAAAAAAGGTCATAGTTTCGTATGTCGTCCAAAATGTGACAAAAACGTCATAGTTTAGTATGTCGTCCAAAATATGACAAAAATGTTTGGTTTAGGACACCTGTATAGCTCAATGGGTTAAACGGGTGAACTGTGTATAGGAGCTGATCTCTGTCACAGCAGTCCAGGTTCGATTCCCACTCGTGGCCTGTTGCTGCATGTCTTTAACCACTCTTCACCCACGTTTCCTATCACTTTCTCACTGAGCCTGTCAAATACAGCTGGGAAAGGCCCACAAATAAATTTTAAAAAATGTCATAGTTTAGTATGTTGTCCAAAATGTGGAAGAAAATGTCATAGTTTAGTATGTCCTCCAAAATGTGACAAAAACGTCATAGGTGAGTATGGCGTCCAAAATGTGACACAAATGTTATAATTTAGGGCGCCTGTATAGCTCAATGGGTTAAGCAGGTGAATTACGAATAGTAGCTGGTCTCTGTCTGAGCAGCCAGGGTTCGATTCTCGCTCACGGCTCTCTGCTGCATGTCTCCTGCCACTCCTCTCCCCTGTTTCCTTTCACTCTCTCACTAAGCAATATGGACAACAATGTCATAGTTTGGTATGTCGTCCAAAATGTGATAAAAATTTCATAGTTGAGCATGTCGTCCAAAATGTGGAAGAAAATGTGATCGTTGAGTACTTCATCCAAAGTACAACAAAAACGTCATAGTATAGTATTTTGTCCAAAATGTGAGAAAAATGGTCATAGTTTAGTATGTCGTCCATAATATGGACAAAAACGTCAAAATTTAGTAAGTCGTCCAAAATGTGAAAAAAACGTCATAGTTTAGTATGTCGTCCAAAATGTGACATAAACGTCATAGTTTAGTATGTCGTCCAAAATGTGACAAAAACATCATAGTTTAGTATGTCATCCAAAATGTGACAAAAACGTCATAGTTTAGTATGTCATCCAAAATGTGACAAAAATGTCATAGTTTAGTATGTCGTCCAAAATGTGATAAAAACGTTGTAGTTTAGTATGTCGTCCAAAATATGGAAAATATGTCATAGTTTAGTAAGTCGTCCAAAATGTGACAAAAATGTCATAGTTTAGTATGTCGTCCAAAATGTGACATAAACGTCATAGTTTAGTATGTCGTCCAAAATGTGACAAAAACGTCATAGTTTTGTATGTCATCCAAAATGTGACAAAAACATCATAGTTTAGTAAGTCGTCCAAAATGTGACAAAAACGTCATAGTTTAGTAAGTCGTCCAAAATGTGAGAAAAATGTCATAGTTTAGTATGTCGTCCAAAATGTGATAAAAACGTTGTAGTTTAGTATGTTGTCCATAACACGGAAAAAATGTCATAGTTTAGTATTTTGTCCAAAAAATGTGACAAAAACGTCATAGTTTAGTATGTCGTCCAAAATGTGGAAGAAAATGTCATAGTTTAGTATGTCATCCAAAATGTTACAAAAACGTCATAGTTTTGTGTGTCGTCCAAAATGTGGAAGAAAATGTCATAGTTTAGTATGTCGTCCAAAATGTGACAAAAACGTCATTGTTTAGTATGTCGTCCAAAATGTCGCAAAAAAGCCATAGTTTAGTATGTCGTCCAAAATGTGACATAAACGTCATAGTTTAGTATGTCGTCCAAAATGTGACAAAAACGTCATAGTTTAGTATGTCGTCCAAAATGTGACAAAAACGTCATAGTTTAGTATGTCGTCCAAAATGTGACAAAAACGTCATAGTTTAGTATGTCGTCCAAAATGTGACAAAAACGTCATAGTTTAGTATGTCGTCCAAAATGTGACAAAAACGTCATAGTTTAGTATGTGGTCCAAAATGTGACAAAAACGTCATAGTTTAGTATGTCGTCCAAAATGTGACAAAAACGTCATAGTTTAGTATGTCGTCCAAAATGTGACAAAAACGTCATAGTTTAGTATGTCGTCCAAAATGTGACAAAAACGTCATAGTTTAGTATGTCGTCCAAAATGTGACAAAAACGTCATAGTTTTGTGTGTCGTCCAAAATGTGGAAGAAAATGTCATAGTTTAGTATGTCGTCCAAAATGTGACAAAAACGTCATAGTTTAGTATGTCGTCCAAAATGTGGAAGAAAATGTCATAGTTTAATATGTCGTCCAAAATGTGACAAAAATGTCATAGTTGAGTATGGCGTCCAAAATGTGACACAAATGTTATAATTTAGGGCGCCTGTTTTCGCTCAATGGGTTAAGCAGGTGAACTACGAATAGTCGCTGGTCTCTGTCTGAGCAGCCAGGGTTCGATTCCTGCTCACGGCTCTCTGCTGTACGTCTCTTGCCACTCCTCACCCCTGTTTCCTTTCACTCTCTCACTTAGCAATATGGACAAAAACATCATAGTTTAGTATGTCGTCCAAAATGTGACAAAAATGTCATAGTTTAGTATGTCGTCTATAATACGGAAAAAAATGTCATAGTTTTGTATATCATCCAAAATGTGACAAAAACGTCATAGTTGAGTATGTCGTCCAAAATGTGATAAAAACGTCATAGTTTAGTGTGTCGTCCAAAATGTGATAAAAACATCACAGTTTAGTATGTCGTCCAAAATGTGATAAAAATGTCAGTTTAGCATGTCGTCCAAAATGTGGAAGAAAATGTGATCGTTTAGTACGTCGTCCAAAGTACGACAAAAATGTCATAGTATAGTATTGTGACAAAAATGTCATAGGTTAGTATGTCGTCCAAAATGTGATAAAAATGTCATAGTTTAGTATGTCGTCTAAATTGTCACAAAAACATCATAGTTTAGCATGTCGTCCAAAATGTGGAAAAAATGTCTTAGTTTAGTATGTCGTCTTAAATATGGAAAAAAAAGGTACACAAGTAGAATAGAATCAAATAGAATAACTTTATTGTTTGTTCCAAGTGAAAACAGAAACTCATGTTTTATTGCAGACATGAGACAAAAATTCAAAATCTCACTGAAACATTTAAAACACTCGCACAATAAACACACAGTACGATCAATAACGACAAATTAAACACGCAAAATGGCTCAACTGCTTGAGAGGGTGATTCATCAACAAGATTGCGCCACACACGTCGGCTCGATTCCAGCTTGTGGGCCTTCACTGCAGGTTGTCTTCTTTACTTACCTTTTGAATCAAACCAACAACAAGGCCTAAAAAACATCTTGGAAAAAAACGTCAGAGTTTAGTATGTCGTCCAAAATATGGCGAAAAAAACATCAGACTTTAGTATGTCGTCCAAACTATGGAAAAAAAAATGTCATAGTTTAGTATGTCGTCCAAAATATGGAGAAAAATGCCATAGTTTAGTGTGTCGTCCAAAATGAGACAAAAATTTCATTTTTTAGAATGTCGTCCAAAATGTGAAAAAAACGTTATAGTTTTGTATGTCGTCCAAAATGTGAAAAAAATGTTTGGTTTAGGGCACCTGAATAGCTCAATGGGTTAAACAGGTGAACTGTGTATGGGAGCTGATCTCTGTCACAGCAGTCCAGGTTCGAGTCCCACTCGCGGCCTGTTGCTGCATGTCTTTAACCACTCTTAACCCACGTTTCCTATCACTTTCTCACTTAACCTGTCAAATACAGCTGGGAAAGGCCCACAAATAAATTTTAAAAAATGTCATAGTTTAGTATGTCGTCCAAAATGTGGAAGAAAATGTCATAGTTTAGTATGTCGTCCAAAATGTGATAAAAACATTGTAGTTTAGTGTGTCGTCCATAATACGGAAAAAATGTCATAGTTTAGTGTGTCGTCGAAAATGTGGAAGAAAATGTGATCGTTTAGTACGTCGTCCAAAGTATGACATAAACGTCATAGTTTAGTATTTTGTCCAAAATGTGAGAAAAATGGTCATAGTTTAGTATGTCGTCCATAATATGGACAAAAACGTCAAAATTTAGTATGTCGTCCAAAATGTGACAAAAATGTTAGAGTTTAGTATGTCGTCCAAAATGTGATAAAAACGTTGTAGTTTAGTATGTTGTCCATAATACGGAAAAAAATGTCATCGTTTTATATGTCGTCCAAAATGTGAGAAAAATGTCATAGTTTAGTATGTCGTCCAAAATGTGAGAAAAATGTCATAGTTTAGTATGTCGTCCAAAATGTGAGAAAAATGTCATAGTTTTGTATGTCGACCAAAATGTGAGAAAAATGCCATAGTTTAGTATGTCGTCCAAAATGTGGTAGAAAATGTCATAGTTTAGTATGTCCTCCAAAATGTGACAAAAACGTCATAGTTGAGTATGGCGTCCAAAATGTGACACAAATGTTATAATTTAGGGCGCCTGTATAGCTCAATGGGTTAAGCAGGTGAATTATGAATAGTAGCTGGTCTCTATCTTAACAGTCAGACTTCGATTCCCGCTCACGGCTCTCTGCTGCACGTCTCTTGCCACTCCTCTCCCCTGTTTCCTTTCACTCTCTCACTTAGCAATATGGACAAAAATGTCATAGTTTAGTATGTCGTCCAAAATATGATAAAAATGTCATAGTTTAGTATGTCGTCCAAAATGTGATAAAAACATTGTAGTTTAGTGTGTCGTCCATAATACGGAAAAAATGTGATCGTTTAGTAAGTCGTCCAAAGTACGACATAAACGTCATAGTTTAGTATTTTGTCCAAAATGTGATAAAAACGTTGTAGTTTAGTATGTTGTCCATAATACGGAAAAAAATGTCATCGTTTTATATGTCGTCCAAAATGTGAGAAAAATGTCATAGTTTAGTATGTCGTCCAAAATGTGAGAAAAATGTCATAGTTTTGTATGTCGTCCAAAATGTGAGAAAAATGCCATAGTTTAGTATGTCGTCCAAAATATGATAAAAATGTCATAGTTTAGTATGTCGTCCAAAATGTGAGAAAAACGTTGGAGTTTAGTGTGTCGTCCATAATGCGGAAAAAAATGTCATAGTTTAGTATGTCGTCCAAAATGTGGAAGAAAATATGATCGTTTAGTCCGTCGTCCAAAGTACGACAAAAACGTCATAGTTTAGTATTTTGTCCAAAATGTGAGGAAAATGGTCATAGTTTAGTATGTCGTCCAAAATGTGACAAAAATGTCATAGTTTAGTAAGTCGTCCAAAATGTGACAAAAATGTCATAGTTTAGTATGTCGTCCAAAATGTGAGAAAAATGTCATAGTTTTGTATGTCGACCAAAATGTGAGAAAAATGCCATAGTTTAGTATGTCGTCCAAAATGTGGTAGAAAATGTCATAGTTTAGTATGTCCTCCAAAATGTGACAAAAACATCATAGTTGAGTATGGCGTCCAAAATGTGACACAAATGTTATAATTTAGGGCGCCTGTATAGCTCAATGGGTTAAGCAGATGAATTACGAATAGTAGCTGGTCTCTATCTTAACAGCCAGACTTCGATTCCCGCTCACGGCTCTCTGCTGCACGTCTCTTGCCACTCCTCTCCCCTGTTTCCTTTCACTCTCTCACTTAGCAATATGGACAAAAATGTCATAGTTTAGTATGTCGTCCAAAATATGATAAAAATGTCATAGTTTAGTATGTCGTCCAAAATGTGATAAAAACATTGTAGTTTAGTGTGTCGTCCATAATACGGAAAAAATGTCATAGTTTAGTGTGTCGTCCAAAATGTGGAAGAAAATGTGATCGTTTAGTAAGTCGTCCAAAGTACGACATAAACGTCATAGTTTAGTATTTTGTCCAAAATGTGATAAAAACGTTGTAGTTTAGTATGTTGTCCATAATACGGAAAAAAATGTCATCGTTTTATATGTCGTCCAAAATGTGAGAAAAATGTCATAGTTTAGTATGTCGTCCAAAATGTGAGAAAAATGTCATAGTTTTGTATGTCGTCCAAAATGTGAGAAAAATGCCATAGTTTAGTATGTCGTCCAAAATATGATAAAAATGTCATAGTTTAGTATGTCGTCCAAAATGTGAGAAAAACGTTGGAGTTTAGTGTGTCGTCCATAATGCGGAAAAAAATGTCATAGTTTAGTATGTCGTCCAAAATGTGGAAGAAAATATGATCGTTTAGTCCGTCGTCCAAAGTACGACAAAAACGTCATAGTTTAGTATTTTGTCCAAAATGTGAGGAAAATGGTCATAGTTTAGTATGTCGTCCAAAATGTGACAAAAATGTCATAGTTTAGTAAGTCGTCCAAAATGTGACAAAAATGTCATAGTTTAGTATGTCGTCCAAAATGTGAGAAAAATGTCATAGTTTTGTATGTCGACCAAAATGTGAGAAAAATGCCATAGTTTAGTATGTCGTCCAAAATGTGGTAGAAAATGTCATAGTTTAGTATGTCCTCCAAAATGTGACAAAAACATCATAGTTGAGTATGGCGTCCAAAATGTGACACAAATGTTATAATTTAGGGCGCCTGTATAGCTCAATGGGTTAAGCAGATGAATTACGAATAGTAGCTGGTCTCTATCTTAACAGCCAGACTTCGATTCCCGCTCACGGCTCTCTGCTGCACGTCTCTTGCCACTCCTCTCCCCTGTTTCCTTTCACTCTCTCACTTAGCAATATGGACAAAAATGTCATAGTTTAGTATGTCGTCCAAAATATGATAAAAATGTCATAGTTTAGTATGTCGTCCAAAATGTGATAAAAACATTGTAGTTTAGTGTGTCGTCCATAATACGGAAAAAATGTCATAGTTTAGTGTGTCGTCCAAAATGTGGAAGAAAATGTGATCGTTTAGTAAGTCGTCCAAAGTACGACATAAACGTCATAGTTTAGTATTTTGTCCAAAATGTGATAAAAACGTTGTAGTTTAGTATGTTGTCCATAATACGGAAAAAAATGTCATCGTTTTATATGTCGTCCAAAATGTGAGAAAAATGTCATAGTTTAGTATGTCGTCCAAAATGTGAGAAAAATGTCATAGTTTAGTATGTCGTCCAAAATGTGAGAAAAATGTCATAGTTTTGTATGTCGTCCAAAATGTGAGAAAAATGCCATAGTTTAGTATGTCGTCCAAAATATGATAAAAATGTCATAGTTTAGTATGTCGTCCAAAATGTGAGAAAAACGTTGGAGTTTAGTGTGTCGTCCATAATGCGGAAAAAAATGTCATAGTTTAGTATGTCGTCCAAAATGTGGAAGAAAATATGATCGTTTAGTCCGTCGTCCAAAGTACGACAAAAACGTCATAGTTTAGTATTTTGTCCAAAATGTGAGGAAAATGGTCATAGTTTAGTATGTCGTCCAAAATGTGACAAAAATGTCATAGTTTAGTAAGTCGTCCAAAATGTGACAAAAATGTCATAGTTTAGTAAGTCGTCCAAAATGTGACAAAAATGTCATAGTTTAGTAAGTCGTCCAAAATGTGACAAAAATGTCATAGTTTAGTATGTCGTCCAAAATGTGAGAAAAATGGCATAGTTTAGTATGTCGTCCAAAATGTGAGAAAAATGCCATAGTTTAGTATGTCGTCCAAAATGTGAGAAAAATGCCATAGTTTAGTATGTCGTCCAAAATGTGACAAAAATGTCATAGTTTAGTAAGTCGTCCAAAATGTGACAAAAATGTCATAGTTTAGTAAGTCGTCCAAAATGTGACAAAAATGTCATAGTTTAGTATGTCGTCCAAAATGTGAGAAAAATGGCATAGTTTAGTATGTCGTCCAAAATGTGAGAAAAATGCCATAGTTTAGTATGTCGTCCAAAATGTGAGAAAAATGCCATAGTTTAGTATGTCGTCCAAAATGTGAGAAAAATGTCATAGTTTAGTATGTCGTCCAAAATGTGAGAAAAATGGCATAGTTTAGTATGTCGTCCAAAATGTGAGAAAAATGTCATAGTTTAGTATGTCGTCCAAAATGTGAGAAAAATGGCATAGTTTAGCATGTCGTCCAAAATGTGACAAAAACGTCATAGTTTAGTATGTCGTCCAAAATGTGACAAAAACGTCATAGGTTACTGTGTCGTCCAAAATGTGACAAAAACGTCATAGTTTAGTATGTCGTCCAAAATGTGACAAAAACATCATAGTTTAGTAAGTCGTCCAAAATGTGAGAAAAATGTCATAGTTTAGTATGTCGTCCAAAATGTGATAAAAACGTTGTAGTTTAGTATGTTGTCCATAACACGGAAAAAATGTCATAGTTTAGTATTTTGTCCAAAAAAATTGACAAAAACGTCATAGTTTTGTATGTCGTCCAAAATGTGACAAAAACGTCATAGTTTAGTATGTCGTCCAAAATGTTACAAAAATGTCATAGTTTTGTATGTCGTCCAAAATGTGACAAAAACGTCATAGTTTTGTGTGTCGTCCAAAATGTGACAAAAACGTAATAGTTTTGTATGTCGTCCAAAATGTGACAAAAACGTCATAGTTTAGTATGTCGTCCAAAATGTGACAAAAACGTCATAGTTTTGTATGTCGTCCAAAATGTGACAAAAACGTCATAGTTTAGTATGTCGTCCAAAATGTTACAAAAATGTCATAGTTTTGTGTGTCGTCCAAAATGTGACAAAAACGTCATAGTTTTGTATGTCGTCCAAAATGTGACAAAAACGTCATAGTTTAGTATGTCGTCCAAAATGTGACAAAAACGTCATAGTTTTGTATGTCGTCCAAAATGTGACAAAAACGTAATAGTTTTGTGTGTCGTCCAAAATGTGACAAAAACGTCATAGTTTTGTGTGTCGTCCAAAATGTGACAAAAACGTAATAGTTTTGTGTGTCGTCCAAAATGTGACAAAAACGTAATAGTTTTGTATGTCGTCCAAAATGTGACAAAAACGTCATAGTTTAGTATGTTGTCCAAAATGTGACAAAAACGTCATAGTTTAGTATGTTGTCCAAAATGTGACAAAAACGTCATAGTTTAGTATGTTGTCCAAAATGTGACAAAAACGTCATAGTTTTGTGTGTCGTCCAAAATGTGACAAAAACGTAATAGTTTTGTATGTGGTCCAAAATGTGACAAAAACGTCATAGTTCAGTATGTGGTCCAAAATGTGACAAAAACGTCATAGTTTAGTATGTTGTCCAAAATGTGACAAAAACGTCATAGTTTAGTATGTCGTCCAAAATGTGACAAAAACGTCATAGTTTAGTATGTCCTCCAAAATGTGGAAGAAAATGTCATAGTTTAGTATGTCCTCCAAAATGTGACAAAAACGTCATAGTTGAGTATGGCGTCCAAAATGTGACACAAATGTTATAATTTAGGGCGCCTGTTTTAGCTCAATGGGTTAAGCAGGTGAACTACGAATCGTCGCTTGTCTCTGTCTGAGCAGCCAGGGTTCGATTCCTGCTCACGGCTCTCTGCTGTACGTCTCTTGCCACTCCTCTCCCCTGTTTCCTTTCACTCTCTCACTAAGCAATATGGACAAAAACATCATAGTTTAGTATGTCGTCCAAAATGTGGAAGAAAATGTGATCGTTTAGTACGTCGTCCAAAGTACGACAAAAACGTCATAGTATAGTATTTTGTCCAAAATGTGAGAAAAATGGTCATAGTTTAGTATGTCGTCCATAATATGGACAAAAACGTCAAAATTTAGTATGTCCTCCAAAATGTGACAAAAATGTCAGTTTAGTATGTCGTCCAAAATATGACAAAAACGTCATAGTTTAGTATGTCGTCCAAAATGTGACAAAAACGTCATAGTTTAGCATGTCGTCCAAAATGTGACAAAAACGTCATAGTTTAGTATGTCGTCCAAAATGTGACAAAAACGTCATAGGTTACTGTGTCGTCCAAAATGTGACAAAAACGTCATAGTTTAGTATGTCGTCCAAAATGTGACAAAAACGTCATAGTTTAGCATGTCGTCCAAAATGTGACAAAAACGTCGTAGTTCAGTATGTGGTCCAAAATGTGACAAAAACGTCATAGTTTAGTATGTCGTCCAAAATGTTACAAAAATGTCATAGTTTTGTATGTCGTCCAAAATGTGACAAAAACGTCATAGTTTTGTGTGTCGTCCAAAATGTGACAAAAACGTAATAGTTTTGTATGTCGTCCAAAATGTGACAAAAACGTCATAGTTTAGTATGTCGTCCAAAATGTTACAAAAATGTCATAGTTTTGTATGTCGTCCAAAATGTGACAAAAACGTCATAGTTTAGTATGTTGTCCAAAATGTTACAAAAATGTCATAGTTTTGTATGTCGTCCAAAATGTTACAAAAATGTCATAGTTTTGTATGTCGTCCAAAATGTGACAAAAACGTCATAGTTTAGTATGTTGTCCAAAATGTGACAAAAACGTAATAGTTTTGTATGTCGTCCAAAATGTGACAAAAACGTCATAGTTCAGTATGTGGTCCAAAATGTGACAAAAACGTCATAGTTTAGTATGTTGTCCAAAATGTGACAAAAACGTCATAGTTTAGTATGTCGTCCAAAATGTGACAAAAACGTCATAGTTTAGTATGTCCTCCAAAATGTGGAAGAAAATGTCATAGTTTAGTATGTCCTCCAAAATGTGACAAAAACGTCATAGTTGAGTATGGCGTCCAAAATGTGACACAAATGTTATAATTTAGGGCGCCTGTTTTAGCTCAATGGGTTAAGCAGGTGAACTACGAATCGTCGCTTGTCTCTGTCTAAGCAGCCAGGGTTCGATTCCTGCTCACGGCTCTCTGCTGTACGTCTCTTGCCACTCCTCTCCCCTGTTTCCTTTCACTCTCTCACTAAGCAATATGGACAAAAACATCATAGTTTAGTATGTCGTCCAAAATGTGGAAGAAAATGTGATCGTTTAGTACGTCGTCCAAAGTACGACAAAAACGTCATAGTATAGTATTTTGTCCAAAATGTGAGAAAAATGGTCATAGTTTAGTATGTCGTCCATAATATGGACAAAAACGTCAAAATTTAGTATGTCCTCCAAAATGTGACAAAAATGTCAGTTTAGTATGTCGTCCAAAATATGACAAAAACATCATAGTTTAGTATGTCGTCTATAATATGGACAAAAACGTCAAAATTTAGTATGTCGTCCAAAATATGAGACAAACATCATAGTTTAGTGTGTCGTCCAAAATATGGAGAAAAATCTCATAGTTTAGTATGTCGTCCAAAATGTGACAAAAACATCATAGTTTAGTATGTCGTCCAAAATGTGACAAAAACGTCATAGTTTAGTATGTCGTCCAAAACGTCACTAAAACATCATAGGTTAGTATGTCGTCAAAAATGTGACAAAAATGTCCTTCTGTTTTTCTGTCTGTGTCAAACATTACTCAAAAATGGACTCACGGCTTTGGATGACATTTTCAGGGAAGAGTCTTCATCATGTCAGAAAACCCCTTCTTCGATAAACACTTCCTGTGACGCTGGAATGATGACAAAATGAAAGCCCGTAACATTAAAAATATGCTTTCAAAATAAAAGCATGGAGGGAACGATTATTTTAACACTAGCAAAACAAAGGCTTGCCCAAAGTGATGAACTGATCAACAGACCTTTATAAGAGAAATTTACACGCAGTTCGTCCATACATAAAGTGCACATGCATAACACATGCCTGTGCTCAGCACAAAGTCCTTTTTTAGTAAAGATTTCATCCGTCGGAAATGATACATCAACTGAGCAGCCTTGGCGGAGTACTGCGCTCATCTAGTGCTTTTGTAGTTACTATTTTGGTCTACTTTGGACAACCTTTTAAACATGCTGGACAAGTTTGGGTTGTTGACAAGACATTGGTCATCTTGGACTTTCAGGAAACGGTAATCCAGGTTTTTCCACTATTTTCTGTAATTTTGGATTCTAACTCATTTTGGACAAACTGAGTCATTTTTGTCGAAGGTATCATTGTTTTGGTCTAATTTATTCATTTTTGACAATCTTTTAGTTGTTCTGGAAAACTCTGGGTTATGGACACATGGACTTTCACTATTTTCTGTCATTTTTGATTCATTTTAAGTTTAAGTTAATTTTTGGTCAAATTTTGAGTAATTTTTGTCGAAGGTATCATTATATTGGTGTAGTTTCAGTCATTTTAGACAATCTTTTAATTGTTTTGGAAAAATTTGGGTTGTGGAAGAAGCAACTGACTGATTGATGATGGAAATAACTGCCGGCTGCTGCCCTGTTCAACGGATGTTGATGACTGTGTTGATTGTTTGTTTGTTTGTTTGTTTGCAGGGGACGACAGCAGTCCAGAGAACCTGCTGCTTCACGGTCCGTTCTCCAGGAAACCCAAACGGATCCGGACGGCGTTCTCGCCCTCCCAGCTGCTGCGACTGGAGCGAGCCTTCGAGAAGAACCACTATGTGGTTGGAGCTGAGAGGAAGCAGCTGGCCAGCGGGCTGTGTCTGACCGAGACGCAGGTAGGCATCATGGGAAACGTAGGAGCAGGGCATGATGGGAGGACGAGGCTGGAACGCAACTTCTTATAATTAAATATTAAAATAATCTGATCTCTGAACAGAAACACGACGATTTATTCACGAATGAACGAACCATTAACTGTTTGGATGATTAATATCGCACTAAAATAAATGGATGGATAAACATGGATGGTTTGGTGTCTTTGTGTGAATATCTAGTGTTCTGTTCGTGTTTAAAGTATTTTTTCGTGTTCCTTTGTGTGAACTCTCTTCATGGTGTTGAAGATGTTTTCTCGTGTTTCTTCTCTGAACGGTGGTTCACGTTTCCTTGTATAAACAGTGTTTGTGTATTGGTTTTCACTTCGCAAACAGCATCGCGTTGCGTTTCTTCATGTTTTTGGTGTTGCTTAATGTTAAAGGTCTTTGTTTGTTTTGTATGAAAGTGTTTCTTCGTGTTTTAGATCTTTCCTTGTATAAACAGCATCTTCGTGTTTTTTCATGTAAACGGTGTTTTGTGCTTCCTGGTATTGCAGATGTTACGATGTGTGAACGATGTTTATTCGTTGACATACTGTTCCGTGTTCCTTCGAGTGAAATTTTTCACATTTCTTCGGGTAAACATGTTCTTTTGGTGTTCCTTCGTGTGATTGTTTCTTCATGGGAAGTGATTTTCTTCACAATTCTTCGCCTCAACGGTGTTTCTTCATGTTTCTTTGTGTAAAAGTTTTTTCTTCTTGTGATCTTTGCTTCTGTCTGTAAACCGTTTATAGCGTTTCTTTGTGTGAACAATGTTTTTTCCCGATTCTTTGCATAAACGGTGTATCTGTGCAGTTTCGACGTTATTTTCTAAGTGTCAAAGGCGTTTCTGTGCAGTTTCGACGTTATTTTTTGGGCGTTAAAGGTGTTTCTGTGCAGTTTGGACGTTATTTTTTCAGTGTTCAAGGTGTTTCTGTGAAATTTGGACGTTATTTTTTGGGTGTTAAAGGTGTTTGTGTGGTTTGGACATTTTGGGCGATGTTAAAGGTGTTTTGATGTTAAAGACGTTATTTTTTCAGTGTTAAGGTGTTTCTTTATGTAGACGGTGTTCCTTCACATTTCGTATTGTTTCTTGGTGTAGACGGTGTTTCTTGGTGTAGACGGTGTTTCTTGGTGTAGACGGTGTTTCTTCATGTAGACGGTGTTCCTTCACATTTCGTATTGTTTCTTCGTGTAGACGGTGTTTCTTCATGTAGACGGTGTTCCTTCACATTTCGTATTGTTTCTTCGTGTAATGGTGTTTCTTCATGTAGACGGTGTTCCTTCACATTTTGTATTGTTTCTTCGTGTAGACGGTGTTTCTTCATGTAGACGGTGTTCCTTCACATTTTGTATTGTTTCTTGGTGTAGACGGTGGTTCTTGGTGTAGACGGTGGTTCTTGGTGTAGATGGTGTTTCTTCATGTAGATGGTGTTTCTTTATGATTCGTATCTTTTCTTGGGGTGAACGGTGTTTCTGTTTCTCCTCTCCGGGATAAAACCAGGTCTGTCTGACGTCAGTCTGTATTTCAGGCAGCTGGTTCAGATCCAGATCAGGGGAACGATGGCGGGAGGGATGAGTCGACGGTTAGTCAGCTCCCTGCCGCCTTTTCTCAGGAGTGATGGACGGTGTTTGTCATCAGGTCGCCGCGGTGATACGAGTCCTGACGCCAGTGAAACGGCGTGAATCATCCACGATTATTTATGAGCCGATTTCACAACCAAAGACAGGAAGAGAGAGAGAGAGAGTAATCCATCAGTCAGCCGTCAGCGGTTATTAATCACACATAATTCACAGCTTTCTGCAATCAGCGCACTTTTATAGGCAATAATGATGCAGCGATGTGCGTTCCTGAAGGAGATCCAAGTCGGTGTTAACAAGCTGCTGCTGCTTCAGAGCCACGATAACCTCCCGAGGCAGCTGAGTCACCGCTTTAACCCGTTTCTAGTTCCACATTTATCTGTTTACCGTTTAATAAATGTTCATTTCATCACCTGAACTAAAGAAAGCACTGATCTCACTGCATTTACAGCTCAAATTAATGCTGTCATTCCTGTCCATTAAAAATAAATCACATTTATTTGATTTCTTTAACCTTTTCTGGCAAAAAAAACAAACAAATAAAAACTTCTAAAGTTACTTAATCATTGCTGATTAATTTGCATTTGCATGTGGACACTGCAGGGCGGCTAAAATTATCTCTAAAATCTGAATATTGGACAGTTTTCCGACAAAGATAGGCATTTACAGTATTTGTTCTGGGGCAAGTTTTGTAAGATAAAATAATTAAAATGTAAAACAGGAACTTACAAATGAGGCAAATATTCATAAAATAAAGTAATTAAACTATAGCAATTAGAAGGTTCTGACGTCTTCCTTCATTTTCTGGTATATTAGACACTGAACAACTGATTGATAAAATGAACTCTCAGATCTGATGATACTGAAAGTTATTATTAGACAGTAATACTGACTTGTCTAAGGTTTTCTGTGTTTACAGTTTTTTTCTTTCAGTAGTTTTATCACAAATTACCAAACTAAATGAGTCACATTTGTGTAATATCTAAATTAGCGACACAAATTTAAATAATGGTAAACTTGTTTGGTAAATTTGCAAAAACAACAGAATGGTTGCTATTTAAAACGTACTGTGGTGTTTTTTTCTCTCTCTTTTCTCAAACTGTTATTGAAAACATACTCAGAAGCATTTTAAATAAGATTAGTGGCATTTATGTTTTTGTTTCTGCAAAGTTCACAATATACCATCTGGAGAAAGCCCAATGGAAACAAATGCAAAGTTAATATTAACCTTTTTAGTTGTGAGAACGGTTCAAGGAAAGACAATTTGTAAAGCTGCTGAGCACGGCGGTGGGATCATCATGCTTGAGGCCGGTGGCACTATAAAAGTTAAATTAGTCAGCTCAGCTTCTGTCATTTATAATACTGTAGGGTTGTAGCTGTATTATTACTTTAGGTAGGCTATTGTCCATATGTAGTAACACATAAATTCACACCATGCATACGTGTTTTGGGGTCTTAACCCGTTTTCAGACTAGGGCTGCAACGAACGACGCGTTGACTAATCGTCTGAGCACGATACGTCATCAAAAGCGAGCGCGCAATGCAACAGAAATCACCATCCGACCGGAGCGCGGAACACGGACGGACATCGGTGCTGCATCGTTCATATAGTATGTATTCCACGCTCTGGTCGGACGCTGATTTCTGTTGCATTGCGCGCTCACTTCCGCTTTTGATGACGTATCGTGCTCAGACGATTAGTTGACGCGTCATTAGTTGCAGCCCTATTTCAGACTTGACAAGTTGACATGACAAACGTTTACATTTGTCAGATTCGGGTCCGTGATAGAATTTATAATACTGCAGGGTTTGCAAATGTGCATCTAAACCAACTTTGTGGAAACAAATCCACAGTCAAAATTACACTTCTTGGTTGAAAGAAAAGGTTCACGAAAAGAAAATTTCTCTGGCTGCTGAGCACGGCGGTGGAATCATCATGCTTGGTAGAGTGAAGAAGGCATTCGGTTAAATAGCAGGTAACTGAGCAAGGAAATATGACGGCATCTTTGAAACCAGCTAAAGGATTCTACAGCGCAAGCAAGATCCTACAAACGTCTCCAAATCAATAAATGAAGAAAACCACCCAAAAATAAGAACGGAAAGATTCTGAGCTGCAACTAAAAAGCCTTTAAAGCTGTGATGCTGCCTGAGGAGGCTTTGCAATTCAGGAACTATGACTGGAAACCTTCAGGCAGCTACTATTACTACTACTACTACCACTACTACTATTATTACTGCTACTCCTAATTGGATTATGTTCACTTTGTCATTTCTTTTTATAGGATAGTGTTACTTTTACATCTTACATCAAGGTAAAATCATACTTTCTAACTGAAATATTGGTTTAAAAGTAACGCTATCCTACTACTACTTCTACTGTGACTACTGCTCCTGCTACTACTGTGCTGCTGTCAGCGATAAGAATCGAGCCTCGCCATGATTTAAAGCCTCCTCACTGGTAAAACACGACTGTGACACGCAGAGCTGTCGGGACTCGTCCTGCTGGTTCAGAGCTCACGTTGCACAATCAGTCGGGCCCTAAATCTGCATGACGGGATCCAGATCGACACGATAAATACTCCCAGAGGCCCGAGGTGACGCTTTAATATCAGATCCTGTCCGTGGGACGGGAAGTAGTTGTGTAATTGAGATACAGATGTCACTCTGACGACGTTATCGCCAAAGAAAAGAAGAAAAGTGCTGCTGTGCTGCCTCATAAAGTGGAAATAAAGCTTCACTTGTCGCTACAAATGATCGGTTTCTGTCAGATTCCTGCTTATTAGGGTGGATTTAGAGAAGTTTTTGGTTACAGAAGCCTAAAGACATGATGATTCCACCACCATGCTCAGCAGCTGGACAAATGTTCTTTTCATTAACCTTTTCTTTGCACCGAAAAGTTTTATATGAACTCTGGATTTGTTTCCAGAATACTCGTTTAGATGCACACTTGCAGACTTTAAACCCCAAAGAAGTATTTCTGGTGTTAATTTACCTGTGTAAATTATATATATATTGATTTAAACCTGACAAAATCAATATAAAATACTACTTTACCCGACTATAATGCATCTACAGTGTTAATAATTATGGACAATAACCCACCTAATGTAATAATACAGCTACAACCCTACAGTATTATAAATCACTGAACTTAAGCTGACTAATTCAAACATTTATCGTGCCGCTGACAAAAATAAAACACAGCCTGCAGTTCAGCCGAGACATCTGAGACTTTCAGCCAGGTGACTGTTGGTTACTTTTAGTTTGCTTTTGGTGAAGTTTTCAGATTTTTCCTGTTTAGACAAAAGCAAATTTGACTCAGTTAGACAATCAGGGACGTCAGACAGTCATAAATCTGTTCTGTTTTCCATGAACATCCATTTACTGACGCTCACCTGTGTGTCTTTGTGCAGGTGAAGGTTTGGTTCCAGAACCGCCGGACGAAGCACAAGCGCCAGAAGCTGGAGGAGGAGTCGCCCGAAGCTCAGCAGAAGAGGAAGGGAAGCCAACACGTTAGCCGCTGGAGAGCAGCGACGCAGCAGCAAGCTGGTGGTGAGGACGTGGACGTCATCAGCGAGGACTAAACGAGGACGCCGCCCAGCCGCCGCACAACACTGCACTGTCACAAACACACACGACGACCGCCATGAAGTCAAAGTCTGAGCTGCATTCAGGCGCCTTTTACGCGTTCAAAACAAGCAGAAGATGCGCCGCAGCAGCTTCGCAAATGTTAGCATCAGACCCGACTCTGTCATCAAATCTGATTTATTTTTCCTATTTACCAAAAAAGTAAAGTTTACTTTTAATGCAGTGTTTTACTGAAAGTAGAACTGCAGACTTTCTTTTAAACAAAGTCAAACTGAAAGATCTAGACTCTAAAAGGGACAATAATTTCGAGTAATATAATGAAGCTATCATTAAACACAACCTGGAGCAGAGGAGATGCACGAAAAGGTTAGCAAATAAAAATAACCAATAGAGTTAACATCCTGCTCAAGTCACACATAAAAATACCAAATTCGAGGTTTTAATACATTTTAAAGGATGTTTGCTGGAGGAAACTGACATCAGAACCTACAGAAAACCCTGAAAACACAAACAGAACGCTCAAAAATACCAACAAGACGCTAACAAACACCAACACGATGCTAACAAACATCTACACGATGCTCAAAAACACCAAGACGCTAAAACATCAACACGATGCTTAAAAACACCAATAAGACGCCAAGAAACACTAACATAACGTTAACAAACACCAACCCAACGCTAACAAAGACCACCACAGCGCTAATAAACCCCAACACGATGCTCAAAAACACCAACAAGACGCTAACAAACACCAACCCAACGCTAACAAAGACCACCACAGCGCTAACAAACCCCAACATGATGCTTAAAAACACCAACAAAACGCTAACAAACACCGACACAACGCTAACAAAGACCACCACAGCGCAAACAAATCCCAACATGATGCTAAAAAAACAATAAGATGCTAACAAACCCCAACATGATGCTTAAAAACACCAACAAAACGCTAACAAACACCGACACAATGCTAACAAAGACCACCACAGCGCTAACAAATCCCAACATGATGCTAAAAAAAACAATAAGACGCTAACAAACCCCAACATGATGCTCAAAAACACCAACAAGATGCCAAGAAACACTAACATAACGTTAACAAACACCGACACAACGCTCACAAACTCCCAGAAGTCAACAACTCGCCTTTCCAAGGACTGATGGACATCTTGAACTGTCCTCAGACAGACGATGAAAAACTAATCAAGGGAGGATTGTTTCAAAAAAGAACCGATGAGGATTTATTGCTTCTGGGAGGAAAACGTGTTGGCGGCTGCTGACTGAACGCTGGACGGCTGATTCTGGTGCCAAACGAAGCTGAAACTGAGACGATTAAAGTCGAGGAGCTGCAGGGACGAAGGTTTCCGAGCGAAAAGAAACCGACCGGATGGAAACGTAAAAACCAGGTTGGTCCAGCAGGGAAGAACTGGAGGAACGTTTCACTGCGAAATTAAAGAAAAATTCCAGCTAAAATCTGTCAAACAGCTTCTGTGTGAGGTTCTTTCCATCTCAGCCGAACTCTAGAATAAACTCTGCAGACCTGAAGTGTTTCTAAGAGGTAAAATTAAAAGAATTTCAAAAGAACCATCTGCTGCATGAAATAAAAGATTTTTAATGAGTTTCCAAGGTGGTGAAACCTCTAATTTTATGTTTTGTCAAACAAAACAAGAACCTCGTTAAAAATCCCTTTTCATGCTCCGGACATGGTAGCTGTTGTCTGCATCTTTCTTTTCCATCTTTAGGGATTCTGGAAACACCTTCAGGGAGTTTGAGATTCCAGCTAAAATCTGTCAAACAGCTTCTGTCTGAGGTTCTTTCCATCTCAGCTGAACTCTAGAATAAACTCTGCAGACCTGAAGTGTTTCTAACAGCCGAGAAAACACTTCTGATCCGTTTCTAAGCAGTCAAACTTTCTCTGTGGCCAAAAACAATCCAAAAAACTGGTTTAGAATCTCTCTTCATACACCAGACATGGTTACTGTTTTTATTCCAGATGTTTCAGGGAAACACCTTCAGAGATTTTAACATTTACCAGCTGACTCTTTAGAATCATAATTAAAGGTACTAATAGTCTAGAAAGTGATTCTGACTCACCTAAACCACAGCCTAAGATAAAAACTGTACTTATAATGCAGTCTTGAGACAGTTTAACTCCATTTATAGTTCACGATCCTGAGTATAAATTAGAGAAGAAGAAGCCCAATATTTCAACCAATCAGACGTTTGGGTTCTCTGCTTCAGTTCAGTAACAAATCCAGATATTCCAGATGTCTTCATGACTAATCTGGGATCCACTTTACTTTCACTTATTTCTTGTTTGGGACCCAAAACGAAGTTCTGTAAAACATTTTGGCTGAACTTGGAGAATTTCAGATGCTTCTGTTTTCACCTTCAAAATCCCCCATTTTACCCGTGAAGCCTTTTTAAAGCTTCACCATCTCCAGAAATAAAACTCCTGCAGCTGTGAAACTTGGTGAGGACGCAGACAGAATGGTCTCCAGCAGATCTAAGTTACCAGTTAGCTCAAGCAGAGGCCAGAATTTTAATTAGTGGCTGTTGAAAATGGGGAAAAAAGAGGAAAAACTTCCAACCGGACTGGTACTGTCTCCATAAGGTTCCTGTAAGCGTAGATACACTCCTGATCAAAACATTAAGACCAGATGAGAAATTGCAAGAAACTGCATTTTGCATTTTTGGATCTTAAGAAGGTGCGAGAGAAGCACTGAGAGAAGAAAAACTGAGCAGGTAGTTTATTGAAAACAACATTTAAACCGTAGTAGAGTGTTCACCAGCTGAATACAAGTCTGAAAATTCTGAAAATTCAGCCGTAAAGTTTAACAGAACTCAGTGTTTGAGTCAAATGTCGATGATTCTGAAGCCTGAACCGACACAAACTGAACCGATTCTTGAATTAGAATTAATCCGAATTAAACTGCAGATGTGTGAAGATTCAAATATTCTCAGTTTCCGTTGTGGCCGAGGGACGTCGTTTGTCCTCAAATGTTCGAAACAAATACAGTCTGGCTGGTAAATGCTGAAAATGCTGCAGAAAAATTCACCTTTAGGCTTTCTGTAGCTCAAACCTGCATCTCTGAAGAGTTGTTTGATTTCTATTATCTATAGATTGTTAATTGACAGAGCATTATCGCTGACAGAGCTGGTAAATGTTAGCGGTTGGCTGGATCTGCTGATTATTTAAACGTCTTTGCTCCCTGCTGGACAAACCTGTGACTCTTTGTGAAGGAAAAACAACCTGAAAATGCGTCTGGAAATATTCAATATTTCTCCCAACAAATCTCATAAACCGGCTGAGGGTCACTAATTTTTAAAAAAAGCATTTTCAGTGGCGAATTAATCTGAATTTTGATGTTTTGAACAGTTAAAACCAGCACATAAAGAACATTTATGGACCTAATATGTCAAAACTTCATCACTTTTATTTAGAAATTCTAAAAAAATGAAAGTTTCCTCTGATTTTAACTGAATAATCTAAATTTATTAAGAAGAAATGTCCGTTTCTAAGTCATTTTTAAACTTCAAAATGGCAACAAAGCGTACTTAAAGGGAATAAAAAGGGAAAAATACAAAACTAAAATTGGTTCCACTGGTTTATAAACTCTTAAAATCTGGTTTTATTTCTAAAAAAAGGAGCTAATTAATCACCTAAATCTCGCAGGAGTGATGCTTTTGTTGGGGACTATTTTCAGCGGCGGATGTATCCACATTTTGATGTTTTGAACAGTTAAATCCTGCACATAAAGAACATTTATGGACCTAACATGTCAAAACTTCATCACTTTTATTTACACATTCTAAATAAATGAAAGTTTCCTCTCAGCATTTTGTGGTGGAAACTGATTTTAACTGAATAATCTAAATTTATTAAGAAGAAATGTCCATTTTTAAGTCATTTTTATAATTCAAAATGACAACAAAACGGACTTAAAAAGCCGTAAAAACTGAATAACACAGAACTAAAACACATCCCAGTGGTTTATAAACTCTGCAGCTGTGGAAAGCAACAATTAAGCTTAAAAATCTGGGTTTATTTCTAAAAACTAGGCTAATTAATCTCCTAAATTCTGCAGGAATGAGGCTTTTATTGGGGACTATTTTCAGCAGCGGATGAATCCACATTTGTTTCTGTCATGCATTTGGTTTTGTTGTTTGTTTACAGTAAAAACTATCACACATAAAGGACATTTTTGAATCCTGTATGGTGACATTTATCACTATTATTTACAAATTAAAGATAAATGAAGGTTTCAGCGTTTTTAAGTCGTCTTTAAACTTTTAAACAGAAACAAAACAGACTTAAATAGCCATATAAAAGGAACAATACAGAAGTAAAACACATCACAGTGGTTTATAAACTATGCAGCTGTGGAAAGCAACAATTGGGCTTAAAAATCTGGTTTTATTTCTTTAAAAAGGAGCTAATTAATCACCTATATTCTGCATTTATTGGGGACTATTTTCAGCAGCGGATGAATCCACATTTGGTGATGCAGTGCCTCTGATTTTTCTGTTTGTTTAAAGTAAAAACTGACACCTAAATGACATTTCTGAAGCTTAAATGATGATTTTTGTTTCTAAAAAGGAGTTAATTAATCACTTAATTGTTGGGACTACTTTCAGCGGCGGATGAATCAGGGTTTTGTGCATCAGCTGGACTCAGAAAGTTAATTTTTCCGCTGATAATCAGATCTAAAGTTCTGATTTTGAGGAGATTTGTTGGAATATTGAATATTCCACTGACTGAAGGTTGTTTTTCTCTGAAACCTGCAGCGGTTTTCACTCTGCCGGTGGTTTTTCTTTGTGTTTTTTGGGGGAAAATGTAGGTATTTATGTAAAAAAAGGAAAGTATTCTATGCATCTGCTGTGTAAATAGTGATGATAATAATAATAAGGTGTGCTGTTTGTTTGTTTCTCTCACTGCATCAGTTCATCTGTTTGTTTTCTTCTTCCTGGACAGATTTACCTCATCATCTCCTTATGTAGCACTTCTTCTTCTTCTTCTTCCTCCTCTTCCTCTTCTTCTCCTTCTTAGATCTATTTTTTCATCGTTTTAGGATCGATGCACTAAAAAATGTTCGACTCTGAGAAAAGGGAAGAAAAAACGACAGACTTTGTACTTTCTGTGTTGAGATTTGGAAAAAATTATCAATAAAAAGAAATGAATTGGAGAGAAAAAAGCGTTTTCTTTTTGGGTGCGTTGAAGAAAAATCTGCTGAAGTTTCACTTTTTAAAAAAAATTGTATTTGAATAAATAAGAGAAAAAAATTAACAAAAGAAGAAAAGATAAAAAAGAAACTGAGCATTATTATTATTATTATAATTATTAGTGATAGTAGGGAGGTTTATTATTAAATCTGGTATTATACAGATAAAAAAATAGAATTCTATTTATTTAAATCTTGTTTTTATTAATCACAATTAAAATTATTACATTAATAATAATATCATTGCTTTTGCTTTATCTTCTTATTATTACTATAATATTATATTTTAAATACAAATCATTTTTAAGTAGACAAATGTGAGTTTTGTTAATTTCTACAATTATTATTAATATTATTAATGTTATTATTTTATTGTTATTTTTAGTATTAAGAAAAAATAATTTATTATATTATTGACAGAGTTTTTTTCTTCTCATTATTATTATCATTAGTAGTAATAGTAAAGAGATGGATAGAAGAGATTATTATTATTATTAATGGTAGAAATGAACAAAATTCATGTTTGTCTATTCAAAAAATGTAAAATTTAATTTAAAATCTGATAATAATAATACCACCTGGATACTACGACTAATGATAACAATAAAATAAAAATAATGTCAATAATGATTGTAGAAATGAACAAAAATCACATTTATCTCTTTAAAACTATAATTTCAATAATATTTAATACAACCTGTACACTACTACTACTAATAATAATAAAAATAATGATAAGAATAAACAATAGCTATAATGTTGTTGTTAATATAATTATTATTCGTATTAATAATAAAACATTGACAGAGTCTCCTCATTCTTTTATAGATGGAAATCATTAGAATTATAGTTTTATAAATTATTATTACTATTATTATTGTTGAACAGTATATATTTCCGTTTTTTAAGATGAGCTGAAATAACGCGAGAATTTAACGCATTTAAAGTTTAAAGAATCCAAATCAAACAAAGTAAACAGGCCGCAGCGTTTAACGAACATGTACTATAAATACGATCTACATTTATTTATTTTATTAAAATAAATCAAGCTTTAAACAGCTGCTGGAGCTCCACTGTTAAATCAGCGGCTCTCAGACCTGAAGCTCCCCGCAGACCGACGCTCATCCTCGGCTGCTCTCCCCGCGGCGCTCCGCTCCTCCTCCTCCTCCGGGCCGCCTCTCCGCGGCCTCCGCCTGCTGCTGGAGCTACGGGAAGCTCCGGTGTTCCGTCGGCGGCCTCCTCAAGCATCTGTGTGCGGAAATAACTGAAACAAATAATCGGATTTAACGTCGTTTCACCGGATTAACGGAAAAATAATAAATAAATAATATCAACAGAATAAACGGAACGAGGAGCGGAGATAAATCCCGCATCTCTAATCAGCTGTTTGCAGCTTTCTGGTTGATAAAATGTGAATAATTCCAGAGGTGAGACCCTCAGGGCCACACCGGACCCTCCAGGGACCAGAACCTGCTGCTGGGGGCCTCCAGGGGCCCCGCAGATAGAAACCGCTTCATTAGAAAAGTCTCATCATCAGCAGATCCACTTTAAGAAGCGGAAAAATATAAAGAAGAAGCAAAAACAGACCAGAAAAACGGCAGCAGCTTTCAGAATCAGTAAATATTATTTTAAAAACAACGGAAATTAATTAATTAATGGAACCAGTTAACTCTCATTTCACCTCTGACTGGAAATAATTAAGGAACAACACAAAATAAAGGTTAGAAATGAGATTTAATTTGTTTGAAAAAAAGGAGGAAATGATTGTCTTCCTTCAGACACAAACACTGCATGTATTAGGGACTATTTTCAGCGGCGGATTATTCCACATTTGGTGATTCTTTTGGTGCATTTATGGCTGACAAACCTGCTAAATTGCAACAAAAACAGCCAAAAATAAATTTTAAAAAATACGCTGTGGCTGTATAAACTAATCTACAGCACTAATTTGGACAATTACGCTCAGAAATATGGTTTCATTTAAGGAAAAAGTTGTTAATTAATCACCTAAATAGTGCAGGAATTTGTTGGGGACTATTTTCAGCGGCGGATTAATCCACACTTGTTGATGTTTGATTCTTTTGGCGCATTTAGAGCTAAAAACCTGCTAAAATGCAATAAAAACAGCAAAAATACATTCCAAAAAATAGACTATGGATTTACAAACTGATCTGCAGCACAGATCTGGACAGTTTTTAGAAATATGGTTTGATTTTCAAAAAAAAAAGCGGGTAATTAATCACCTAAATCATGCAGGAACAGTAAATTTGTTTTGTTGGGGACTATTTTCAGCAGCGAATTAATTCACATTTGGTAGTGTTTGATTCTTTTGGTGTAATTAGAGCTAAAAAAAAAAAAAAAAAGCTAAAATACAATAAAAGCAGTAAAAATACTTTTTAAAAAGATGCACTATGATTTTATAAACTGATCTACAGCAACATATGGTTACATTTTTAAAAAAATAGTTGTTAATTAATCACCTAAATCATGCAGGAATTTGTTGGGGACTATTTTCAGCGGCGGATGAATACACATTTGATGATTCTTTTGGTGCATTTAGAGCTAAAAACCTGCACATAAAGGACATTTATGAAGCTAATATGTCAGTAAATGAAGGGTTCAACTTTCTTCCTGACCCTGCAGACATAAAATGCGACAAAATAATATGAAAACACAATGAAAACAGCAAAAATACGTTTTAAAAAATGCACTGTGGATTTACAAACTGATCTACAGTACAGATCTGGACAATTATGCTCAGAAATATGGTGTAATATAAAGAAAAAGGAGGTAATTAATCACCTAAATTGTTGTTGGGGACTATTTTCATCGGCGAATGAATCTATGTTACATGTACCAAAAAAAAGTTGAGAAAAAAATGGCATAATTTTTATGTTAAAAGCACAAAAACATGCAAAACTCTTCCAATCATGTTTCCATCACATTGATTTTAATGTTAGATGAGGACAAAGTGTTGATTTTATGTGAAAAATGAAAAATGTTTTTGATGTTTTAAAACCTGACATATTTTTGTAAAAATAATTTTGGACGAACCTAATTTTTTGGGGGCTGTTTTTTGTCTTTATGGACTTTATTTCAGTTATTCTGAACACATTTAGAGTAATTTTCCACCCAGTTCAATTATATTTATGTCCTTTTTGGAGAATTTTCTACTCATTGGGGACTAAAGTTAAAGTCAGATTGATCAAATATTTGTTGTTTTAGATGAGTTTCTCTCCTTCTGGACAATTTCTGAGTCATTTTGGACACTTTTACATTCACTTTGGACATGTTTCAAAAACTTTTTATCTTTTTAAGAAAGTTTTCAGATCATTTGACACGAATATCTGAGTCAGTTTGGAGACATTTTGTTATTTGGACATCGAGACAACCGGTTGTTGAGTTTGGACTCTATTTGGAACAGATTGGGGAGCAATTTTGTACATATTTACTCGGTTAAACCAACATTTTAGGTGCATGTCCAGGGATTTAAGGTGGAATGTTCCTTTAAGGTGGATGTGTGAAGGTGGAATACTTCCTGAAACCAACATTTAGGTCAACATTCAAAGATTTAAGGTGTAATATTCCTTTAAACCAACCTAAGTTTCATGTTTTGATCATTATCAAATGAGAAACTTTAATCCAGACTCCTCATAAAGACATTTGAGATTTATGCTGCTGTTATTTGTTTAGTCCAGATTAAATGACAGAAATCCACAACTGTAATTTTATTTCAGGACTCGGTTATTAAATGTCAAAACAATCCATGTGACTCTAAAAACTCAACAGTTTTACAAACTCCAAGATTAAACTCTCCACAAGGATCCAAAAGAATTTGGACTTCTACCTGAGAGCTTTAGTTATTCTTCATCTACTTCCTGAAAAGTTTCAATAAAAAAGACAAAAACTAATATTTTCTGCTGAACTAAAGACAGACTTTGTGATTTTTCTGCTCACATGTTGTGTTGTTGTAAACTTACTCTTTCACCCCCTGAAAACCAGCGTTTGTCCTGTGTTTGTGTTGTGACCCTAGACAGCCGGTCGTAATGTTTTTTGAGCAACACACATACTATGACGTTTTTACAGTGAAGGTTCTACTATGGAACCAGTCTGACATGTTCAGGTGTTCTATGTGTGAAAACTCAGAGATTTCAGGTATCAGAAGGTGGTTTTCAACTTTCTCTGTTAACTTTCTGCTTCAACTTTAAACTAAATTCACTTCACTAAGCCAGCCCTCTGGACTTCCAGTAAGCTGTGTTCCTATTGGCTGTCCAGGTGGCTGCTTGGTGTAATCAGGAACACCTGAGCAGCTCAGTGTCTTCCTGCTTTATGTCTGCAGTCAAACATTTCCTCTGCTTCTTTTCACTGAACTGGGTTTGGCTCTGTTGCTTTAGGCCCCATCCACACGAAGACAAAACGCTTAACAGTTTCAAAAACGATCGCCATAAAGACGAAAGCGTCTCAGAAAAAGTGTGCGTCTACAAGAATGCACTCGATACGGATGGAAACGCTGTAAAACACATGCCAGACCTCTAGGGGTGCTGTAGCGAGATGACGGAAACGCGCAAACAGAAGAAAAAACAGTGGGCATGCGCACTTGCGGCAAAAGTTGTAAACAGAGACCAAGCCGGGGTGTATCCATAAAGTGCCGTAAAGTGTTCTCGATAATTGTTTGTTCAACTCAGTGGTGATTGAGAAGGAGATTTTGCTGCAACAGGGATAGCAGGGTCACTCGCTTCGTTGCCGCGTGTGGCGCATGCGTGTCAACGAAGTTATGAAACTGCGCATGCGTGTCAATGAAGATACGAAACTATGACGCAAGCGTATCTGAAAAGTAGCGGAGAGCCAGTAAACACGGAGCTGTGTATACGGCGTTTCAAAATCTTTCCACTCTGGAACCTGGTTTCAAAAATGATCGTTTACAGACCCCCAAAACGCCGTCTTCGTTTGGATGATACGCAGGTTCGGCAAGAAACTTATGCGTTTAGACCTCGGTTTGTCTTCGTGTGGACGGGGCCTCTGTTTGTTCTTTAGGCGTTGGCTTGCAGCTTCCAGCAGTAAAATCCTCTTTATTGTGTTTCTTGGTGTGTTTTAGGGCTTTGTACGGGATAGTTGTCTTGGTAAATGTGGTTCTTTAGCCATAGTTAGCACATGGTGCTAATGTGTGCAGTGATTAGTGGGTTTGGTGCAGCTGAGTTGTGTCTTTATCTTGGCTGTAGTGAGTCTTTAGAGGTTTTTGGTCAGACACATTCTGTATTCTTGTTTGTGAACCAATGTTGGTTGTCCAGAAGGTAAGAGTTCCTGTCCTGATTCTCTGTTTAAAGAGCTTCTCTGGAAGGCTGCAAGAGACTTTAGCGTTTGGGTTGTGCTAGTTTGGTTTTTGTACGGTTTCATTTGGACGACTATCTTGAGGCCCCTCCATGTGGTTTAGTGAGGTTTTCTGGAACAGTTCTACAAAGCAACCTGCAGCAGAAGAGACTTTGAGAGTTCTTAGGAAGTTCTGGAGACCAGACTTTAGAGCAGCACAAACATTTGTCAGCAGTTTGAGTAGGAGAAGGTGAGCTTCAGAGTAGAAATGAGAAGGAAACCTTCTTGATGTGTGGTGAGGTCCTGTACCAAGAGTTTGAGCAGGTTGTGAAGAGTCTGTAGTTCTTTGGTCTGAAAGCACCAGAAGAGTCGACTCATTAAAGGAGAAAACAGGAGATATTGTTGGTTCTTCTGTCACTCTGCAGTTTCCAGTTTCCTTAGACTGAATATCAAGTTTCTGTTTTAAATGATTTACTGTGTGAGTCCAAGAAGACTTCAATCAACTCCCTCCATCCTCTGAACACAACACATTTTATTTCCATGTTAAATCTTTATTTTTTAAATATGTTTTTGAGTTTTAGTCATAGTTTTTTTCTTTGCTTGTTTAATTTTGTCATCTGTGTGAAAGGTGCTAAACAAATAAAGTTGAATTGATAAACTGAATAACTGACTAACTCATGATTGTGATAACAGAAATATCTTGATTGTGATTTAAGGGTTTGTTTCATTTTTAAGGTTGGGGTTAAAATCTTGATAAAAGCAAAAGATTAAAGAAATAAACTACATTTAAAAAAGCAATTAAATGAAAGGAAAAAACATTTAATACAATAAAACTTTTACAAGGAAAATCAAACATTAAATACAAATAAATTACATTAAACAGACCAAATATTTAATTAATTAAACAGAAGATACAAAACATGTAATTATGAAATTAAAATTTTTAAACAAAATATTAAACACTAAAGATGAAATATTTTAGATATTTAAACATTTTAAAATACAATTAAACAAGAAGAATAAACATTAAAAATAAAACATTTACTTAGATTATTAAGCCTTTAAAAAGACAAAACATTTAATTAAAAAATTAAATGTTTAATTAGAAAATTAAATATTAAAGACAATAAAACTTTAAATAGGAATTAAACAGAAAATACAATGAAGCATTTAAAAAGAAAATTAAAAGGTGGTAAAACATTTAAAAAGAAAAACCTTAAAGATTTAATTTAAAAATTAAACATTAGGAAAGAAAAGGAAATTTTTCAAACGAGCCAATAAAACATTTGAAAAAACAATTAAACATTAAAAAGACAAAACATTTCAAAATCAAATCAGACATTAGAAAAGAATAAAAGGTGAGAAAAGAGCAAAACTAAACATTTAAGAAGAATCAAACTAAAGACAAAACATTCGAAAAGACACCAGTTAGACTTTAGAAGATCAAATTAAACAGAAGAGACGATAAAACGATCAACAAGAGCAAAAACAGATAAAGGTCTTAAAGCATTTTCTAGTCTGAAATGAAAACATCAAGCTGTTTCTTCAAACAACTTGTGGACAGATTTACTAAGAACTCATTTCAGAAAACTATTTTCCAGATAAAGTCTACTAGTAGTTGAAGGCATCGATCAAACTAATGTTACCTTCTGATCTCCACAAACTTTACTGTTCAGTGAACAGAATCAAAGTTTGTTCAGGATTTCTAAAGAACCCACAGGTGAAGGTCTGAGAAGAACTCAGATGGATGGTCTAAATGTGAAATCAAGACTTATGGTCACAAGTTTTAAGGCTTCTGTTAACCACAAAGTTCAAACTAACACAGAAGTACTGAGAAACTTTTAAAACTTCAGTCCTCAGACTGCCTAAAGGTTCAAACTAACAGAGATCTACTCAAGAACTTGGAAGATATCAGTCCTTGGACCGTCTGAAAGTTAAATCTAAGAGAGATCGACAGTGAGACTTAGAAAATTTCAGTCCTTAAGATTGTGTGAAAGCGCAGATCCTGAGGACTCGGGAGGTGTGGAGGCTTTGGAAAGTCTTGGAACTGAGGGTTCAACCCTCCAGCACAAAGGCTGAAGTCCAACCTCCTGAGAAAAACGGTCGAGGCGAGACTCGAGTTAAAAAACAACCCTTAAAAACGACAAAAAATCGATGATAAATGCGCAAAAAAAAAATAAGAATTAGTATCTGAGTGAGTAGCTCAGGGGGTAAGAAGAGAGACTACCAAGTGGAAGGCAGTAGGATTGAGTCCTACCACTGGCAGTTTTCTTTCTGTCTTTGTTCCAGTTTTTCAGAAAATTTAAGAAGGGTCTGGTCTTGAACCGGCAACCTGCAGCTCCATAGACAAACCCTTAACTCACTGAGCTACAGATCAGATAAAAAGAAACTCATCATCCCTTTGACGTCGTAGTTTCTGTTCCTAATAAAGTGACCGCCTGAGTGGAGTCTGGGCGGAGAGTAGGAGGGGAGGTGATGGTGGCCTCCCCCCTCTGCCCCCCCCACCTCCCCCCACTGCCCACCACACCTTCCCCCGCCCGACGAGTTTTTTTTAAAATCCGAGTCTCGACAGGTTTCCCGAGTTTCTGGAGTTTCCACCAGGTTGGAGGCAGAACAAGTTGTCATGAAGAGGTGTTGAAGTCGGTGAGGA
Organism: Acanthochromis polyacanthus; assembly: GCF_021347895.1. Classification (NCBI taxonomy): domain Eukaryota; kingdom Metazoa; phylum Chordata; class Actinopteri; family Pomacentridae; genus Acanthochromis; species Acanthochromis polyacanthus. Next base: position 3,726,486 of record NC_067122.1, read on the forward strand.
TGGAGTGAGTTTTTACAGCGACTAGAAGAGCAGGGGCCTCATTTATAAAACATTGCGTAGGATCCATACTAATTGCTGTTGGACAATGTTTGAGTCATTTTGGACATTTCTTGAGTCATTTTTGGTGTGACTTTTTGATTTTTGACTCGTATTGGGTAATTTTGTCAGTTTGGATGACTTTTATGTGCAATTAGACAGGTTTTCAGTAAGTTTGGACAGATGTTTGTCATTCCTGACACTTTCTGAGGAAACAACAAATCTTTGTCATTCAAGATAATATTTCTGTCCTTGTGGTCAAGTTTCCAGACATTTTGAACCAATTTTTAAGTCATTTTGAGCAAGTGTTTGATATTTTGAATCAATTTTTGGGTCATTTTGACCAATTTTACACGTTTTAGACACTTTTTGAGTCATTCTGGGCAAGTTTTGAATCAATTTAAACTATTTTGAACATTTTTTTTTCATTTTAGACAGATTTTTCCAGTTTGTTTAGACAATTTCGAGAGTCATTTTGGAAATTTTGCAATTTTTGGACACGTTTTGAATGATTCTGTAAACATTTTGATTAAATTAAAACAATTTAAGTGGACTTCAACATTTTTTGAGTCATTTTCTGCATGGCTTTTGCCATTTTGGACTACTGTTGGTTTATTTTGCAGAATTCATTGTCAGTTTGGATAAGTTTGGACAGGTTTTGAGTAAGTTGGGACAAATTTTGGTCATTTTGGCCACTTTTCAGTCATTTCGGATCATTATTTTTGCACAATGTTTGGGATATTTTGGGCAAATGTTGAATCAGTTTAAACCATTCTGAGTCATTTTGAACAAGTTTTTGACATTTTAGAGAGATTTTTTTTAGTGGTTTTGGAAACTTTATGAACATTTTTAGTCACTCTAGAAAGAGTTTGATTAAATGACAGCAATTTTGATTAATTTTTTGGCCATTTTTGAATCAGTTTGAATATTTTGAGTAATTTTAGGCATATTTTTGTGATTTTTGACTTGTATTGGTTTGTTCTGGAGAAATCTTTGTCAGTTTGGACAACTTTTAGTCGCATTGGACAGGTTTTCAGTAAGTTTGGACAAGTGTTTCTGACAATGTCAGAGTAAATATGGACAAATCTTTGTCTTTTGTACAAGTTTCAGGGTATCTTTAGGTTTCCTTTCAGTCAGACTGATACACAATTCCAATATTGATGTTAAAATTTGTCTTCTTTGAAAGCTGTCGTGAACTTTTCCCTCTGATGTAAACGGTTTAGTAGAGTAGGACCGCTCGGCAGGAAAAACCAGGCGTCACTGCAGCAGCAACGAAGAAAGAAACTGTTGTTGTGTTTCTGCTGACATTTCCTGGAAACACTCTCAAATCATCACGTATGCAAATGGATTATGAAAATGTTCAGTTTCCTCCACAGCTCACAAAAATGTTGCTGGTCTTTTGTTTCTGGATGCAGCTGCTCTCTTTCACGTGCGTTTGATAATTGAATTTAATAACCGTCAGTAACGGTTCAGCTGGACCCACCCGGCAGCGTTTTAAAGCAGATAAAGAGAAGCGATAATTTGTTTCTGCCGGTCGTGCACCTACATGCATCCCACCATCTGTTATTTCATTTCAGCTTCCCGATGTGAATATTGAAACATTTCCATGGCAACACCACCAACATACAGGCAGGTAGCGGCGATGGAGGGGGAGGGTTTCATCTCCATCACGACTCGCTTTGCACTTCACTCACCGGCTTTTCTTCACATTTTCTACCAGCTCAGACCAGCTCGGTTTACCTGGAGTTTAACTCAATACGCTGCCATTTATTCCTTCATCCAGAAAACCGCCAACTGTGCCAACAAAACAAACCTTCAACAGTTGGTTTAGCTGTAAGAGCAGGTCTGGATTAACCTAGATTAGCATTTCTTCTTTGCCAACAAATCACTGAGGGTGAGTTTTTTTACTTTGCTACAAAGACTTCTCCAGAATAAACCAATAGTCCAAAATCATAAAAGCCACGCCTAAAATTGCTCAAAAAAAATGTCCAAAATGACTCAAATATTGTCCAAAGGTAATGGCAGTTGGATCAAACTGACTGAAAAATGTCCAAAATGACTCAGAATTGTTTTAATTTAATCAAAATCTCTCAAGAATGACTCAAAATGTGTCCAAAATGTCGAAAAGTTTCCAAAATGACTCAAACATTGTGCTAAAGTAATGGTAATGATCCGAAATGACTGAAAACATGACCAAAGTGGCAAACACCTGTCCAAACTTCAACACCTGTCCAACATGACATAAAAGTTTACAAAGACTTCTACAGAATAAACCAATACTAGTCCAAAATCATATAAGTTGTGTCTAGAATTACAAAAAGTTTCCAAAATTCAATTCTATTTATATAGCGCCAATTACAGTCAAATTGTCTCAAGACGCTTTACAGAACCCAGATGCCTGAACTTGCTCAAAATCACTGTCTAAAATGTCAGAATTCTGTTCAAAATGGTTTAGATTGATTTATAGTTTGCCCAGAATGACTCAAAATGTTTCCAAAATGACTCAGAAATTGGTCAAAATGACCCAAACTTAAAAATGGTTCTGAATGTCTTGAAACTTGTCCACATTTGGACACATTTATTATGACGAAATTGGCTTATTTAAGACACTTTTGGCAATTATAGACAACTTTTGAGTCATTTTGGAGACATTTTTGTGATTTTGGACAAATCTTTAGTCAGTTGGATCATTGTGAGTCATTTTGGACCATATCTTGTCAAATCTCAAGTTATTTTAGACAGATTTTTGGTGTTCTGGAGAAATTTTGAGTGATTTGGAACATGCTTTGAGTTACTGTAAACCAACTGGCAATCATAGGGGGGTCATTTTGGATGATAATTGACTTATTTAAGACAACTTTTTAAAATTATGGACAACTTGAACAGGACAGGCTTCTGTGATTTTGGACAAATCTAAATCGCTTTGTGCTTCATACCTTTGGACAGCATTTGAGTCGCTCTGGACAGGTTTGTGTCTGACAAATTTCTGAAAGTATGGACAAACTTTTTAGTCACATTGGACAGGTTTTGAATGTTTGGACAAAGGTTTGTCATTTTGGACAATATTTTGTCTCATCTCAAGTTGTTTTAGACAGGTTGTTTGACATTTTGGACACGTGGTGTCATTCTCAGTATTGTTTGGGGGATTTTAGACATTTTTTGCTTTTAGACCAAAGCCAAGTCAAGTTTTGACAATTTCTTGTCATCTTGGTGAAGTTGTGCATCAATTTTGCACAAAGACGCTCTTGTTTGACACTCAGGATGAAAACAGTTGAACTTTGAACTTTTATTCGGCTCTTCTACCTGCAGAAGTCGAGTGTTTTCTTTCTGTTTCTGAACCTTCTGCTGTTTCCTGAAGTTTCTTCCACTTGTTGAGCGTTTCACCTCCAATCAGTCGAGTGTTGCAATTAGCGTCAGTCATCCGTCGCCCGGATCAGAGGGTCTGCGATGGTAATCAAAGTATTTATCCAAACAAGACAAATTGACCCGACCTCTCATTATCAAACCCCTCATCAAGCAAATCAACTTAACTGCTGCAAATGAAGGTAATTAACACGAGAGGCTCGTTATCCACTCAGCTGCTCAGCTGCAGACTCGCTGCCGTTAGATCAAATGTAGGAAAAGAAATACACAGAATCTGCATCTTTGTGGACACGGGAAGTCCAGTGTGTGTCTTTAACTCCTGACTGAAGCTTCACAGAAGGAACGTTTTGGTGGTAAAAGCTGACGGTGTCGAGGCTTGACGGAGGGGATTTCCACTCTTTGCTGATCTGCACACACACCTGGTCAGGTTAGACTTGGTTTTGTATGGGTTTAGAGTTGGTTTTATACTGATTTAGGCTTTGTTTTGGACTGGATAGACATGGTTTTATTCTGGTTCAGACTTTTGAACTGGTTAAGAGTTGATTTTGTTCTAGTTTAGACTTGGTTTTGGACCAGTTTAAGACTTAGTTTTATACTGGTTTAGACTTGGTTTTGTACTGGTTAGACTTGGTTTTGTACTGGTTTAGGCTTGGTTCCCGACTTGTTTTTCAGGCTGTTATTCTAAATAAATTCAGAGCAGTATAAAAACTCGTCCACATACTTGAGGCAACTTGCAGCTACTTTTCTTTTATGCTGGTTTTAATTTTAGCTGAGACGCTTGTTCTTATGGGTTCCAGACTGGGCTTAGACTGGTTTTAGTCTTTGTTTTAATCTTTGTTTTGGAATTAGTTCAGACGTAGTTTTTTTTTTACTAGTGTGAGTCTTGGTTTAACACTCATTTTGCTTTTATGTAAAGCTCTGGCTGGATGCTTGGGCTCATCGTTCTGCTGATCAGACCATGAAAAGATGTTTGTTTAGAACTAAGACCTGCAGCACATGCAGCAGCGCCTGCCAGAGTGTGAACAGGAACATCTATAAACGTCAGTGATTGATGTCCATCGATTATCTGGCTGCGTTTATTGGCGTCTCCACCTCGCTAACTGCTGCGTTTATGAGCAGCCGGATGATGGATGTCTGATGTTTGACTTCACGTGAGGCGCCGAGAAAAAAAAACGCTCCGCACGCCAAATTACGTCAACGCAGGACAACGGAGTGAATCGGTCCTCATCTGACTTCCAACTTTCTCTGAAAACTCCCCCGACGTGCCAGAGGCCTATCAACTCAGACGTCCTGACGATTTGTAGCTCCTGTTGCCACGGCGACATCTGATTTATGGGTACCTCGACGGGCTAATGACGGGTTTCTGCGCCGAGCTGCATTTATAGAGCAGAAGAGCAGGTCGGGCCGGAGCAACGCTGCTCCCAGATCAGCTTCAGGCCTCCTCGGAGGACGCATGGCGGCAGGAAGTGGATCCCGGATCAGTGCCTAAAGGCCACTGCTCCTCCCCCCTCCGCTTCCTGCGCCGCCACCTGGACGGCCCGCTGTGATTGGCTGAGAGCAGCTCTGAATGATCACAGAGGGAGCTCTAATTTAGAGTATAGACGGCTGCTGGGAGTCTGCAGAACAATGATTGGGATAATTACACTTAATCATGGAGAAAATAACGTTTTAGTTTAATGCTGCTGCTCTCTGCTATTTAGATTATTGCTTAATTCCTGCTCTGGGAGCTGATGGACGGGAATAATCGCAAGGTTTCACACTGACTTTTACCAAGGAGGAGAAGAAGAAATAAATCAGGAGTAAAGTCTGAGAAAAGTTTAACCTACTTTCTCCTCTTTAGGAGGAACTATTAAAGGCTCCAAGTGGAAATAAATCTCTCAAAATACACGGCGGAAAGGTTGGTTTGAACTGAGGTTGTGGTTTCAAGGTTTGCTGCAGATCAGGTCACCCGTAGAGAGTAAAGTGTCTGAAATCATCCAGCTCAGTTTGAACAGGAGGTGCAGCCAACGGAGGAAATTTTTAACTGATTCTTGATCAGAATCAGAATCAGAATCAGAATCACTTTATTCATCCCCAAAGGGAAATTCAGTTGTCAGGGTTCTTATCCGTTTAATTTTGAATTGAATAGCCTGACTGCTGATGGCAAGAAAGATTTCCTAAATCTTTCGGTCTTGCAGCATTTGTACACATTTTGGACAATCTCTGGACAATCTTTCAGTCATTTTCTACATGTTTGTGGTCATTTTTTATCCATTTTGGACAAATTTGAAATTACTTTCAACATGTTTTAGGTCATTTTTTGGGACAATTGTTGTGTCATTTTGAGTTAACTTTAGAATACATTTGGAAATTAGTTTACTCTTGGTTTTGTATTTGGTTTTAGACTTGTTTAAAACTGGTCTCAGACTGGTTAGGAACTTGGATTTGTGCAGGTTTAAGACTAGATTAAACCTTTGTTTTGGACTTAGTGTTGAACTGGTCTCAAACTGCTTTTGAACTTAGATTTGACTCAGGATTGTATTGGTCTAGACTTGGCTTTAAACTTGGTTTTGGGCTAGTTCAAGCATGGCTTCGGACTCAGCTTGGCCCTGGTTTCGGACTCGGTTTAAACGTTTTGGATTTGGTTTTAGACTTGTTTAGAACCGGTCTGAGACTGGTTTGGAATTTGGTTTTGTGCAGGTTTCAAACTGGATTCAAATTTTGTTATGGAATTAGTTCTGACTTGTTTTTTTGTTTTGTTTTTTTTTTTTGACGGGTGTCTGACTTGGTTTTGGACTGGTTCAGACTTGGACTAATGACGTTTCCAGGCTGTTATTACAGAGGAACTCAGTAAGATGAGCTTGTCTACACACGTTAGGAAACTTAATGGTTAATTAGGCTTTAATTTAACATTTCAATTTTATTAGTTTGTTGATTTATTATCAATTATTAGTCCTGTGAGGAGCTGTGGAAGGTGTAAATATCTCCATGACTTAATGAACCACATCTAACCAGACCACATTAAAATTATTTCTATGACCTCCAGAGAAGCATCATTTCCTGGAGATCATGACTTCAGCAGAAAGTTTGTTCTGGTAATCAGGAGGAGACGTTTGGGGTGAAGAGATTAATTACATAGAAGGAAATATGTCAAAACGAGATCTGAGACTAATTGTTCTGTGATCACAAAAAGCTGAAACCTCACTGCTGTCAGTCTGTACATCAACCTCTCAGGACAATGTGACCCAACCCGTCTTACTGGTGAGCCGTCGCCACCAAAACACTAATTATGAACGCCGGTGTTTAGGATACAAACTGTCAGAAGCTCCGCCTCCATCTGTCAGCAGCCGCCACCTGCTCACCAAACGGCTGAGTCGAGACTTTCAGGAAAGCTGGAAATAAAAACTATGAACAGAACGAGACGTCAGGTCTGAACCCGATGAACTGCAGACAGGATGAGGTTTAATGATCATCAGCAGCAGATTCAAGAAACGGAAACACAAGAAGTAACTACAACGTCCATCTTTTACTAAAACGGATGAAAAACTTCTCTGAGTTTGGTTCAGTGGACTCCTCCAACCAGGACTCACACTAAGGATTGTTAGCACTGACGACTGTTTTCTTAATTAATCTATTTATTATTTTGTCCATAAACTGTCAAAAAACAGTGAAGAATGCTAATCAGTGTTTCTCAAAGCCAACAATAAAGTCCTCAAATATTTAGTTTTAGTCCACAATCCAAACGTGTTAAAAAAAGACTGAAAAAAATGTCAGAAATGAATCCAAAGTTCCAAAAATGTGTTCCAAATGACTCAAAATTGACAATAAATTGTTAGCAATTGCTCAAAAACATGTACAGAATGACATAGAAGTTTCCTAAATAACTCAAAATGTTTCAAAATGACCAGAAATGATCCTCAAAATTGGTCCAAATAGACAGGAACTGGTCCAAAGCATTTTGTCCTACATTACAAACCCACTGTCAGCATTTGTCCAAAATGACAAAAAATTATCATAAACGACACGTCAGAAAAGTCCCAAACTATTTAAACTTGGAAAACATCGGGGACCTGATTCTGGAGAGTACTACCATCAAATCCTGTCCAACAGTGTCGGTATAAACTGTCACTCTAACGAGTCTTAAACACATTTCCAGCCTTTCTGCTGCTGTAGGCGGCTGCTGAAGGCGTTTCCTCTTTTTTCCAGCCCTGACACTTGTTTCACAACACGCTCTAATTGCAGCGTTATCGGAGGTTCAGCCAAGCGCTTCTTCTTCTTCTTCTCCAAACAAACAGCGCCTCATTACAATGCCAGCGGGTGAAAACGAGGCCTAAACGTCGTTTGTAAAGGTCTCGTTACGCCTCCGGTTTGACGAGGACGGGAGGAAAAGACGAAGGTTAGCAGAGACGGATTCTACGTTTATGACTGGTTTCTTCGGTTATGTGTTCACTTGGTCAGAAATGATTCACTAACTGGCCTCCGGAGCCCTGCAGTCAGATTAATGTCACAAAAGCTGGCTTCACATCACCATATTAGAAGTTTAATTACAAAATTATGGAACTGTTCATTATAATCCAGTTCAAAAACTGAAATTATCTTAGCTAACACCTGCTATAAAGTTGTGTTTTATCCGTTTGCTTCCACTTCTTCTGGTGTGTTGACTGATTAACAGTCAGAAAACCTGTGAAATGTTGCGTCATTAAGTCACAAAACTGCAAAATCGCAACCTGAAACAATCTTCTTTAGCACTCAAATGGTATAAAATGTCAGAAAATACTAATAGAAATCAACAAAACCGTTTCTAAATGAAAAGAAAAAGAACTTATGCATTTTTGTCCCATTTTGACTCTTTTGTGTCTTATTTTGATCGTGTTAGTTCTATTTTAGCTCTTTTGTGTGTCATTCTTCCCCTTATCATTTATTTAAATTTGATCCATTTGTGCCTCATTTCATTCATTTCTGTCTTATTTTATTCATTCTTGTCCTATTTTGACTCTTTTGTGTCACATTTTGGTAGATTCAGTTCTGTTTCAGCTCTTTTGTGCATCTTATTTTGGTAACTGTTGTCCCATTTTAGTCCTTTTTTCTATTTTTTGTCTCAATTTCCACATTTTTGTCCAATTTTAGTCCATTTCTGTCTCATTTTAGCCTTTCTTGTCGAGCCATTTTAACTCTTTTGTGGCTTATTATGGTCCCTTTTATTCTATTTTAGTCCTTTTGTGTGTCATTTTGGTCATATTTTGTCCATATTGTGTCTCACTTTGGTAATTTTTGTCCCTTTTTCACACTCTTCTGGCTATTTATGGTCATTTTTTTTATATTTTAGCCTTTTTGTGTGTCATTTTGCTTCATTTTATTTATTTAAATCAGATTTTGGTCCATTTGTGTCTTAATTTCCACATTTTTGTCCCATTTTTGTCCTTTTTCTGTCTCATTTTGGTCATTCTTGTCCTATTTTGACTCTTTTGTGTCTTGTTGTGGTCATTTAAGTTCTATTTTAGCCTTTTTGTGTGTCTCACTTTGTCATTTGTTGTCCTATTTTAGTTCTTTTGTCTGTCCAGTGGTGATTTTCTGTCTCAATTTATGCATTTTGTCCTTTTGTCCCATTTTGTGTCTAATTTTGACCATTTTTTGTCCTAATTTGGGACTTTTGTAGCTGAATATGCTCATTTCTGGGGGGTTTTAGACCCTTTGTCTATCATTGTGATAATTTTATTTCTCAATTTATTCATTTTTGCCCCATTTTACTCAATTTTCTGTCTCATTTTGGTCATTTTTGTCCTATTTTGCTCATTTTTTGTCCCATTTTAGTCCTTTTGTCTATCATAGTGGTGATTTTTTGTCTCAGTTTCCACATTTTTTCCCATTTTAGTCCATTTTCAGTCTCACTTTGGTCACTTTTGCCCTATTTTGACTCCTCTGTGTCTTATTTGATCATGTCAGTGCATGAAGCCGTCTTCCATCAAGTGCTCCTCTTCTTCACTGCTTTAGTTTCCGGCTGCGTTTGCCATCTCCGACACCTCCTTTGGTGCCTATTTGCAATTCCTCAGACGCTGTTTTAGTGGTTTATTATAGTTAAATATAAGCACCGTGGTAAAGCTCGTGTGACTGTCTCCATCAGACCTGCTAATTGTTGTAATATTCAATGTTCCTTTGTCTTGAATGTTATTAGCACCCAGCTGGCATCAATGAAATCGAACATTATTTACACGTTCATTTTGAGCGCATAAACCTGAATATTCACTCCAGAACCTGCAGGACCCTTTTTTCCCCTTTTCTCCCCACTTCTAACACTTAGTTTCAGAATAGATTGTAAACTCTAACGAGTTATGGAGGCTCCCTGCTGCTCTGAATACCAACGAAGAAGAAGAAGAAATAGAAGAAGAGCCCCGTCTGAGTGCCAGAACTGCTCGAGGGCCTGCAGCAGCTCACTGCCGGATGGAGGTCGTCTTGTTTTTCTCTTTTTTCCTGCACATGTTTATGTAAATGAGACGCTGCCACCCTCCCCACCCCGCCCAGCTAACGCTAATTAGCACAGCGCTACCTTGCTCAATATTTGCTAACAGAGCCACCGACGGCGGATGCAGAAATTTGCAGGATTTGGCTTTTAATTAAGTGCAGGAGAGCACAGGTGCGCTAACGAGCAAAGACGAGTTAATTTGTATGAAAATCATTGGAACGACGGAACATTTTATTCCAGTTTGTGAAACGGCTACGGCTGTATTTAAAGCGTCAGACAAACAAGAATGTTTCTGAGAGTTTTGGCATTTTTATTAAACGTGTATTAATATTTATAGAGCACGCCGGTTGTCACATCTGAAGATCGAGCTGCAGGAATTATGCAAATCAAGACCGCAGCTGGACACCGTTTGGGTGAATTTGGGTGTAGTTTGGACAATTTCCCTGGCTTGTTCGCTACAGAGAGGAATTATGGGCTAGAACCAGAAAGAGAGAGACATAAAATAGCAAGAAAAATACAAAATGTCCACAAAGATGCCAAAATAATGTCTGAAAAACCTTCCATGCTGAGAGAAAACTGACAATAAAAAGACAGAAAACAACCACAAAGACACAAAAATGACATGTCAGCAAAGATGTAAAAAAAAAATCTGAAAAACATTAAAAGCTGCTTTAGAGAGAAAATGACGACAAAAAGGCAGAAAACAACCAACAAGAGACATTAAAATACGTTTTTAAGCTAACATTTCCCAAGTTAGCAGCTTCTGAAATGTCAGGATTTGCTGTTTTTTGTGGTTTTCTGACAGTAAATATCAACAAGACCATTATAACAAGACAAAAATGCATAAGTCATAAAATTATCACTATGATAGACAGAAGGACTTAAATGGGACAGAAAGGACTAAAATAAGGCACAAAATGGAACAAAAATGCATAAATTGAGACTTAAATTACCAATGTGTGGGTCAAATGGACTAAAATGGGACAAAAATGAAGAAAATTAGACCTAAAAATGAGACTAAATGACTAAACTGAGACACAAAATAACCAAACTGAGACACAAACGGCCCATTTATGGTCACAAATGACACTGAATCAGACGAACATGAGTGGTTCAGGCATTATGATGTCAAACTAAGATTCCAGGAAGCTTCACACTGTTAAAAAAAACAACAACAAAGTTTCAGGGCGGCACACATCTTCAAGTTTCACGGTTTAGTTTGTTAGGTCTCAGAGCTCCTTTAGTTCGGAGGCTTTAATTGGCTCGATACGGAGGCGAAGAACTGTCAGATAAAAAACACAACAGCAGCGAGAGCACATCTGTGCAACATCATCTTAATGTCAAATGATTCTGAACTGTGTCAATAACTGCATTATTTCTAAGTTTAACAGCAGAGTTTTAACAATCGAAAACAAGTTAGACGTTAGAAAGAAGATTTTGAAAATTAAGGCCTTGGAAACAGTAGAAACTCAAAGCAACAAAAGTGAAACTAAACTGAGTCCAGCTGTCATTTCCAACCATGAACATGGTTCTAAAATGAGCTGTAAACAGCAGAACTTCCTCAGTTTTGGACCAATGGACTGGGTCTATCTATGTCTGCATCATGGCTCCACATGGACAAGAACTAAACAGAAGAACTACAAGACTCCACAAAGATGAAAAAAAGATCCAAGAAGATCAGTGAGCAACTAAAAACCAGTGAAGCACAGAGTCTGCAGTAATTCGGAGGTATACCAGGAGTCATAGTACCACTAATCAGGAGGTCTAGAAGGAGTCATAGTACCACTAATCAGGAGGTCTAGAAGGAGTCATAGTACCACTAATCAGGTAATATAGAAGGAGTCATAGTACCACTAATCAGGAGGTCTAAAAGGAGTCATAGTTCCACTAATCAGGTAATATAGAAGGAGTCGTAGTACCACTAATCAGGAGGTCTAGAAGGAGTCATAGTACCACTAATCAGGTAGTATAGAAGGAGTCATAGTTCCACTAATCAGGAGGTATAGAAGGAGTCATAGTACCACTAATCAGGTAATATAGAAGGAGTCGTAGTACCACTAATCAGGAGGTCCAGAAGGAGTCATAGTACCACTAATCAGGTAGTATAGAAGGAGTCATAGTTCCACTAATCAGGAGGTATAGAAGGAGTCATAGTACCACTAATCAGGAGGTCTAGAAGGAGTCATAGTACCACTAATCAGGTAGTATAGAAGGAGTCATAGCTCCACTAATCAGGAGGTCTAAAAGGAGTCATAGTTCCACTAATCAGGTAATCTAGAAGGAGTCATAGTACCACTAATCAGGAGGTATAGAAGGAGTCATAGTACCACTAATCAGGTAATATAGAAGGAGTCGTAGTACCACTAATCAGGGCTGCAGGTCTAGGAGGAGTCATAGTACCACTAATCAGGTAGAATAGGAGTCATAGTATCACTAATCAGGAGGTCTAGAAGGAGTCATAGTACCACTAATCAGGAGGTAGAGAAGGAGTCATAGTACCACTAATCAGGAGGTCTAGAAGGAGTCATAGCACCACTAATCAGGTAATATAGAAGGAGTCATAGCTCCACTAATCAGGAGGTCTAGGAGGAGTCATAGTACCACTAATCAGGTAATATAGAAGGAGTCGTAGTACCACTAATCAGGTAATATAGAAGGAGTCGTAGTACCACTAATCAGGGCTGCAGGTCTAGGAGGAGTCATAGTACCACTAACCAAGTAGTATAGGAGTCATAGTATCACTAATCAGGAGGTCTAGAAGGAGTCATAGTACCACTAATCAGGAGGTAAAGAAGGAGTCATAGCACCACTAATCAAGTAGTATAGAAGGAGTCATAGTACCACTAATCAGGAAGTATAGAAGGAGTCATAGCACCACTAATCAAGTAGTATAGAAGGAGTCATAGTACCACTAATCAGGAAGTATAGAAGGAGTCATAGCACCACTAATCAAGTAGTATAGAAGGAGTCATAGTACCACTAATCAGGGCTGCAGGTATAGAAGGAGTTCCTATTGTGGAGACACAGTAACTCTAAACTGTTAGTCTGTACTCCAATACTCTACTGTTCTGCTCAGAAGTAATCTGATTACTGTGGGGTACAGTTAAACAGTATTCCATAGCTACGTTCTGTATTTCTACCTGCTGCTTTCCTTTTTTAAATCTAATCTTTTCCTTCATGGACGCTATGAAGAAAACTCTCAAGCCGTAGATGCTTTCGATGGCTTCAAATACAACCTAATTACAAATGAGTTCGCTGACGGACAAATGAGCTGCAGAAAAAGAACAACAACCTCGACGTCGGCAGTCCTGCTGGTGCTGCAGCTAAACAGACCGTGGCGTCCACATTTGGGTAATCCCTGCCTGTAACAACACCGGCCGGCGCTTTGAATCCAAGGCGGCCATCTTCGCTCAGCCGCCGTGACTCCGGCCTCGGTGATCAGGGCCTGGCTTCGAGCCGCGGGATTCCCTGTCCAAACCCCGCGAGGGAAATCAGCCGGCTAATTTGCAGGCCGCTCCGTCCTCCTCCTCACTTTAAGCATGCATGGCTGCAGCTAAACAAGCAGAGTGGAGGAGGGGGCTCGCAGAAAAGAGCTCGCTTTCACTGTTTGAAAAGACGGAGCCGGATAACGAGGCCTCCTCTTAACCTGCCCGCACCTTTTAAACAAATTAGCCCCGATAATGTCTTCAGTGAGGCTGGGAACGCCGAGGGTGGAGGAGAAGCAGCACTCCAGGAAGAAAAGGTTCAATGACATGTTTGTTCATGGATTTAACAGGAAACTGATCCAAAGGCTTTAATGCCTTTAATTATCTGTCATTTCCAGAGAGGCTACACCTAAAAAAAAAAAAACTGGACTCCAGTAAAGTAAAACGATTCTTCAGAATAAACGTCCATGCTGAAGTAAAGAATTTCTTTTTGTTTCTTTTATTTAATACAAATCCAATATCAGGTGAAGAAGGGAACCAGAATTTCTAGTTTTTTACTGCAGTTTAGGTTGTAGAAAGAATTCAGAACTTTGATTATTTATTTGACAAAAACAGAATAAAACTGGAATCAGCGCGTCCACAGATAACACTGGAAAACATCAATCAATCTTCAAAGTTTATTTCTATAGCCCTTTACAGCTGCCCAAAGGTGACCACGGTGGAAAAAACATGTCTCCACATACTGTAAACATTAGGGTCATTCCAGAACTGGAGGACATTTTACATCCCAAATAATCCATGTACAAAATACTAAAACATGCAACATAAATATATCAAATAAGTCTGGAGTTTCCCCTAAAATGCCATTTTTTTTCAGTGTGTCCCACCCCACTGACGACCAAACTGAATGTCAATAAAGCAGTCAAAATTAAATTTAAACCTCCTTTTTTTGGTTTTATTTTTTTTCCATTGATGTCTCTTGTAATTGTGGGAACATTTTTTAATCAACATAATGCTTATTATTCATGGACGTGTGTCCCACAACATGTTAGCAGAACCTGTTGATGTTTTTGTCATTTTGTGTCTTGTGTTTGTCATTTACATCATCAAACAGTGTTCCCAAAGAATGTTTAGAGCAAAGCTATGTCCTCTTTTCTATTTTTCATGTTTTTATCACATTGTCAGCCTTGATTGGATGCCTCACTCTACCTCATATCATCAGGATCAGACTCATTCTTTGGACTGTTTTCCATCAGTCAGTTTGTCTTCTTGGTCAGCAGTAACAGCTAGCTAAATATCTAGCTTCTACTGCTGAGAAAAAGCTAACATTAGCATGGATTAGCAACCCTGTTACTGTAATTAGAGCAGGGTTCGCAAACAAGACAGAAAACATGGAATAAAAATGGTACCATTGATGTGTAAGCTGAGCCAATCAAACCTTTCATAGTTAATCACCTATTATTGATGAATACGGAGCAGAAAACTGTAAAAGAGAAGGTTTATTTTTCTAACGTTTTAAAGCCCAAATGTCCTCCAAATCTGGGATGAGTAATTTAACTATCTCCATGTTTTCTCTCCAGACATTTTCTCTACTCCGAGAAAGAGCTGTAGAAAGATGTTTCACCATGCTGAATGTATCGTCAACATAACAACAGACAGGCCACAAGGAAACACAAAATGTTTTGGACACGGTTTGGGCTGATGTTGGACAGATTTTAGACGTGGTTAGTCTTTGATTTACAGCTGGCTTTAGATTGATTTTGGACTGGTTTGGGACTGGTGTGGAACGGGTTTTGGACACAGTTTGGTCAGGCTTTGGACTGGTTTTGGGCTAGTTTGGGAAAAAGATCTAGACTGGTTTTTAGAATGGGTTTTGGACAGGGTTTGTATGGTTTTGGACTAGTTTGGGAAAGGGTTTCAACTGGTTTTGGACAAGGTTGGGACTCCATTTGGACTGGTTCTGAGCTGATTCTAGATTTGTTTTGCCTTTAGTTTTGGACTTGGTCTTGGGCTAGGTTTTACTGAGCTTTGGACTGGTTTTAGACTGTTTTTAGACAGGGTTTTGGAATGTTTAGGACAAGTTTGGGACTGTTTTAGACTGGTACTAGGCAAGGTTTTGGACCATTTTGATAGGGTTAATGTAATTTAATAGGCATATCATTACTATATTTCCACAGCCCATAAAACCCTCCTGTCCACCTTTAGGACTAACTGGATTCACCGTCATGCTGCAGGATTCACCGCTAACAGGAGCATTTAGCCGGTGTAGCGTCAGAGGTTTTCTGGCTGAGAAGGGGAAGCATCACTCCCTCCCCTTCGCCTCCCCCTGCCTCCCCCTCCATGTAAATGTGAGGATCTGACTGGAACGCAGAGGGTAATAATGGCATACGTGTTTTACATGAGTGCAATGAGGCGGTAAACTGCTTTGGGTTTGTCTTTCAGTCTGTGTGCGGGGACAAACAACATCTCTAATCACAACTTCACCCTCTGCCAGAACAAATGCTTCACACTGATTATCAGACGCACAAATGTGGCGAAGCCGAAGCAGATATTCAGTCATTTAATAACACCATCTTCCTTCTGACTTTCAAGCTGCTGCTCTGCTACTGAAAGAATCCTTCTGTTTATTACAACTTCGGTATTATCTCCTCAGTTTGACAGTCGGTGGAAACAACACCTCCGTCTTTTACTGCTGGTTTGCTT
The DNA here is from genome assembly GCF_021347895.1 of Acanthochromis polyacanthus. NCBI lineage: Eukaryota > Metazoa > Chordata > Actinopteri > Pomacentridae > Acanthochromis > Acanthochromis polyacanthus. The sequence continues at coordinate 3,742,452 of NC_067122.1, forward strand.
GATTGCCTCATGTCAACAATGTTTGTATTACTGTATGTAATGCCTGGACAAACCCATCAAAACCGTCTGATTTCCATTCAAATTTCACACTAACCTGATAAAATGCAGCCAACAGGACAAAAACTCTGCCAACATGAGGTCATTAGAGCTGGAATAATTAGTGGGAAGGAGGTGAAACTTTACTTACATAGAAACCAGAGCTTTAGTTCCAGGAACTAAAGACGAGGAACATTCCAAGAGACTGCATTTGAGTCCTCGTTGATCTAAAATTATTTTTTAGACTGGTTTAAAGCTTAGTTTGGGCCTTGTGTTGGTGATGTGTTTGGGTTGGATTTGGTCGTAATGATGGACTAGTTTTGGATACATTTTAGGCTGATTTTAGCTTTAACTTTGAACTGATGCTGCTTTTCATTTTATGCTGGTATTGGACTTTGTCTTGGTTTAGACTGTGAGGTGGCTTTGGACTTGTTTGTAGACTACTTTGGGTCTTCATTTGGACCTGGTTTAGGTCTTAATTATGGACTAGTTCTGAGCAGGTTTTGGACCTGGTACGGAACTTTGAACATGGTTTTTGAATAGTTTTAGTCGTGATTTTGAGTTGGCTTTGGACTGTTTTGGCCATAATTCTGGATTAGCTTTTGCACTTGGTTTTAGACTGGTTGTGGACTATTTTTGGACTGCTTTTGTACTGGATATGGTCTTGATTTTTAGCTGGTACTGGACTTGGTTTGGCCTATTTTTTCAGATTGCTTCAAAGCGGTTTTTGATTGATTTTTAGGTGATTTTGGACTTTTTTGGCTCTAATTTTAGACTAGTTCTTGGACTTGATTAGGACAGGTTTTGGACTGTTTTGGCCTTAATTATGGACTTGTTTTGGATTGATTTATAGGTGACATTGGACTTGTTTTGATTCTAGTTTTGGAATTGTTCGTGGATTTAGTTTTAGATAGATTATGGACTAGATTTATACAGGTTGTGGACTGTTTTGGCCTTAATTATGGACTTGTTTTGGCTTAGGTTTTGGATAGGTTGTTGGACTTGTTTTAGACTGGTGTTTGGACTAGTTTCAGACAGGTTTTAGACTGATTTGGCCTTAATTATGGACTTGTTTTTGATTGATTTTTAGGTGATTTTGGACTTTTGACTCTAGTTTTGGATTTGTTGGTGGATTTGGTTTTAGATAGATTATGGACTAGATTTATACAGGTTGTGGACTGTTTTGGCCTTAATTACGGACTAGTTTTGCATTGATTTTGGACGTGTTTTGGCTTTAATTTTGGATGAATTCTTGGACTTGGATTTAGACAGGTAGTGGACTAGTTTTGTACCAGTTTAACGAGCTCACTGTTTGCTTTGACTCTTTAGTATAACACACAGCTTTAACCTGCATTTTCCAAACACTCGCTCTTGGAGTCATTTTGCGGCAGTTGAGCTCGCAGGCAGTCAAAGCTGAGAACAACAACCAGCTTTCTGCTCACACAGTATAATAATAGTTCACATTTGGTGAGAATTGCACAGAGAGCCTCTGAAGGAAACACAAAACTGACTGGGCTGTTAGTACAGAAACCTCTTGCCAGCACAAGACAGTCGGTGTGAGTTTAAAGCGTTGGTTTAAAAGTTGTAATCGTAAGCATATGCACCACAATCTGTTCTGTTATTTATTGGTGCGCTAATCACCGAGCACAGCAACATTTCCCTCCTCTCCCTCCTCGCCGCCTGCACGCACGAGTCTGGAAGGATTTCACAAGTAATAATTCATAGGCTAATCTCACTCCATGACTCTAATTAACGCATCATTAAAAGCATAATTCAGATAATTATAATTTCTCACTTTTTAAATGAGAGATGGGGAAGAAGGGGAAGGGTGTCTGAGGAGCCAATTTAGTGAGTGAAACAGATTCTGAGCCGAGTGGAGGCTGGAAGGAGGAAAAAAAACACACAGCACGACGGAAAATAAAGAAACAGAACACCAGCGACAGTAAAGTCAGAGAGGAGGAAGAATAAAACTCAGCGTCAGGCTACAGTTCATCCCCATGGTTCTGAAAGGGTTTGGTCACCTGCAGTTGGGTCTTCATTCTGGTTTAGTCTTTGTTTTGGGCTTTTTGTTCCGGTTTGAGATGGTTTTGGATTGGTTTAAGGCTTATTGTGGACTGGTTTTGTTGTGATTTCAGACTTTTTTGTGTTTGGTTCTGGACTTGGCTGTAGACTTATTTTTGACTGGTTTTAGACTTTTGTCTTGTTAAAGCTTTGTTCTTGTACTAGTTTTGACACTTGTTGGATTTGATTTCAGGACAGTATCTGCCCACATTTCGGGTTTATCTTGGACTGGTTTTGTTCAGGTTTTAGACTTAAGTTGGACTTAATCTGGACTCTGACTTCATTTTTGAGTGGTTTTAAGTTTTTGTTTCTCAAATCGGTTTTCATTTTAGTTGTGGTCCCATCTGGGACTGGCTTTAGCCCTGGTTGGGGCTTTTATAAACACTTGTTTAGACCTAGTTTTGGGGCAGGTTTTGCAACAGGTTTGGGGTTTGCTTTGGTTTCATTTTGGACTGGTTGATGCTGGTTGTAAACTTCATTTTGGGACTGGTTTTGTCTTTGGTTTGAGCCTTATTTTGGACCAGTTTAGGACCATTTTTTGGCTGATGTATGGCTGTGTTTTGTCTTGTTTTTAAACTTTTTTGTACTTGGTTCTGGACTTCTCTTTGGGCTTATCTGGTCCTGGTTTTATGCTTTATTTTGGATCTAGTTTTATCCTTGGTTTAAGGCTTATTTTTTCTTATTAAAGCTTTGTTCTTGTACTATTTTGAGGTATTTGAAACTTGGTTTTGGGGCTGGGTTTGGACTTGATTTTAGGACTTTATTATTCATAGTTTGGGGTGTATTTTGGACTGGGCTCTGGACTCTGAATTCATTTTAGGTTTATTTTCTAATGGTGTTAGGCTTTCATTAATTTTTTTTGATGGTTTTAGTCTCATTTTGACCTGGCTTTGGCCTTTTTTTGGATTTGACTTCCTTTGAGACACCTGAAACAAATCCTTTATGATCTCATCCAGTAAAATTCAAAAGATTATTTGTTACTGTCACCTTTTTTCTGGGCTTTAAAGATACAAAACTGGAGATCTTTTACATCTCCATACCCAGGTCCAGCTGTCTGACTGGGTCCTAATGAGGTCGTCTATGAGGAGTTTCAGGTGGGCAGTGTGATGTCATCGGAAGGCGGGGCTTTAATTTCCTTCCTGTCGACCCTGCAGATGCTGCTGCTTCCTGGCGACTGTCCAAATTAATTATCCCACCTTCAAACACACCTCAGCTCTCCTATCAGAGGTGTGAACGAGGTAAGCATCGCTCTGTTCCATGTTTCCAGTCGAAGACCCAGCACCTTTAAAAAAACCTGTCTGTTAAAATATGCAGCTGCAGCCATTCGGGGTTTTACACCGTAAAAAAGAAGAAGAAAAAAACAGACTGAGAAATGTTCAAATCTTAAAAACACTTTCTTAAATTCATTTTCTTTCTCACAGTAACCAGGAATGTCTGATGATTTATTTATTAGGAAGTGAGATGCAGTTTTATGGCCCATCCTTCAGTCATAGTTTTAAAGACGACTTCACACCAAACATTATCAATAAATCAGGTTTAAGTCCACGAGGAAACAACTTAGAGCATTCAGATAATTACTTCACAAAAGGAAAAGAGACACTAGGAACAGAGACGTAATCATCATTATCACTCCCTCATCACTGCTAGGAGCTTCCTGGATGTGCTGCAGAGTTCAGGCCAAAAATAAGACTCCTGACATTCTGCAGGAGCCCAAATCTGTTTAGAGGATGATGAAAGATTTAGCTGATGATCATCCAGCAGCATCTCAATGTTTTCACAATAAGTCATGACTCACAGGTCCACCTCAGGCTGACGAACATCCCAACACTAGTCACTAGCATGTCTAGGCTAGAGAGTAGCATTTCTTGGCTAGTCATGAGCATCCCTTTCAAAGTCAAAATTGACTTTTTCAAAGTTAAAATCCTAAGGTTAGCAACGAGGATCCCTAACAAACACAATACCACTCCTGAGCTAGCAAGTAAATAGCAAATAGCCTTCCTTACTAGCATCCCAAGGTCAACAAATAGCTTTTCTTTGGTAGTCACTAACATCTCCATCAAGGCTAACAATTAGCATCTCTTGGCTAGCAGATAGCATTCGTAGAGTGGTAGTTAGCATAGCCGATAGAACCCAATCTTGAGAATTTCATTCCTTGGCCAGTCAATAGCATCCCAAGGCTAAAAAACAGTCCTCCTAAGGTTGTAACTAGCTAAACTAATAATAGTTTAGTAATACTAACTGTATCTGTCCACATTTTGGGGTCTATTTTGGTCTGGTTTAGTGTAGGGTTTAGACTTCATTTGGACTTGGCTCTGGACTCTGGCTTCATTTTGGAGTGGCTTTAGGCTTTTTCTTCTCAAATTAGGGTTTCATTTTAGTTTTGGTCCTAGTTTGGACTGGTTTAACAGTGGTTTGAATGTAATTTTGGGGCCCTGGGGACTGGCTTGGACCTGTTTTGGATTCAGCAGAGGGTCTTGGGTTGAGGTTTGCTTTGGGATTATCTTGAACTGGCTGTTGCTGGTTTGAAAACCTATTTTGGGACTGTCTTTGTCTTCAGTTTAAGGCCTATTGTGGTCGGGTTTTGTTGCAATTTCATATACTTTTTTGTGCTTGCTTACAGATCTCCTTGGGTCCTACCAAGCTTCCCCGGGGAAGTCAGTAGCTATTCAAGGCTAGCACCTAGCATCTCTGGGCAACAAACAGCATTCCTAGCTAGCTTTGTCCGCAAAAGGTGGATTTTGGAGAAGAACAAACCAAAGAGAGAAACTTATTTCTTAGTCTGCAGTCCCACACTTCATAGTAAAAGTGATAAAATATGCACTCCAAAACCCCAACCTGAACCAAACGGCAGCACTCTGAGACCAGCAGTCATCCTCATTACGTGCTCTGGATTGTTTGTTCCTTCTCACCTGTCGGAGAGCTGGAGGTGTGAGCTCCGCCGCCTCAGGTGTAGAGATGATATCACCTCCTGAACAACAGAGTCGCTGTGATTCACACACCTGAACGTCGCTCTACCTGGAGCCTGCGAGGGAAAAGAAGACGACGGAGGAACTTCACACTCAGGCTGAGAAAAGTGTTTTTTTTTGTCGCTCATTGTTTAGTTTACCAGGAATAACTGGAGGAGCGGTTATCGGAAAACGTTAAAAAAAGAGATGGACGTTTGCTGTGGCTGACTGAATAAACAGAAGCTGTAGCACGAGACACCTGGAGATAAAACTCATGTGAGTGATGTTACTACGGAGACGTTAAGTCCTGCTGGTTCTAAGAAACATAAACAATAATCAACAGAGGAAGACAAATTATCCTATTATCATCGTTTAACTGTGCTAAAAAAAATACATCTATAATTGTCAGTTTTAAGTTATCCTCCCTGGGCATTTTTTGCAGAAATTTGACCCATTCTGTTCGAACTTTGCGTCATTTTGTACCATTTGTCTGGCATTCAGACAGATGTAGGACACTTTGGAAGATTTTTGAGTCAATTTTTTGGTCAGTTTCAGTCATTGTCCACATGATTTAATTACTTCTGTTTGAGAAATTTGAGCCATTTTTGACCAATTTTGAAGCCATTTTAGTCAATTTACTCAATTATTTTGAACAAGTTTCCAGGTTTCAGTCGTTTTTGAGCCATTTTGGACAAACATGGAATTATTTGGACCATTTTTAGAGCATTCAGACAATTTTAAGTCATTTCAACATTTTTTAAAATAATTTTGGAGAAATTTGAGCCATTTTTGGACAAATTTTATCAATTATTTTCAACATGTTTCCAGGTTTCAGTCATTTCGAGTAAGGTTGAGCTGATTGGGACAAACTTTGAATTGTTTTGGACATTTTTCCCCCCAAGCTTTCAGAAAAGTTTAAGTCATTTGAGACATTTTCCAATTATTTTGGAGAAATGTTTAACCATTTTGGGCAATTTCAACTAATTTCAGGCAATATTTTAGTCATTTTGGACAAATTTTGAAGCAATTTTAGAAAACTTTCTCAATTATTTTGGACAAGTTTCTGTTATTCTGCCAAACTTTTTGTCATTCTGGACAACTTTTTCAATTATGTAGATAAGTTGGAGTCACTTTGGACACATTTTGAACATTTTTTAAAATAATTTTGGAGAACTTTTAACAATTTCAAACAATTTTGTTGATCATTTTGAATAAATTTCCATGTTTCAGTCATGTTTGGCCAATTTTGAGCTATTTTTGAACAAATGTTGATTTATTTTAGTCAATTCTTTGGCATTCAGGCACATTTATGACATTTTGGATGATTTTTGCATTCAGACAGAAAGCTCATTTAAATTTTGGAAAACTGTAATTTCATCCTCACACGTAAAATAGTAAATTAATATTTGTAAAATATAAAGATGATGTGGACATCTGCTTATTTTTTAAATTTATTTTTATTTACAGTGAATGTGTGAATTCTAAGGGTAAATTTGAAAAGTAACAGTTAATAAAAAAATATCCCATTGCCACGGTTTGCAACTGGCTAACCAGTCCAGTTACGAGCATTTCTAACAAAGACACAAAAAAATTGCATTCCAAGGTTAGCCACTAGCGTCCATTGGCTAACAAATAGTATCCCAGACCTGGCAGTTACCACTCCTGAGCTAGCAAGCTAGCAAATAGACTTCCAAAGGTGGCCACCTGCATCCTCACTAGCATCCCTTAGAAAGACTGTAACCTCCCACGGTGAACAAACAGCATCTCCATCAAGGCTAGCAACTAGCATCCCTAGGCTTGCTGATAGCATTCATGGAGTGGTAACTGGCATCCTCTGGAAAGCCAATAGAACGTAAGCTTGAGAATATCATTCCTAGGCTGGTCAGTAACATTTGTACACAAGCCATTAGCATCCCAAAGCTAAAAAAAAAGTCCTCCTAGGGTAGAAACTATCAACTCATAGCATTTCTAGAACAGTAACTGGCATTCAAAGGACAATATAAGTTCAAATACAAGAAAATTTTAAATGCGGTTTGGTCCTGTTTGTTATGGTTAAAATCTAAATTCACATATATTTCTGTGACTTTACTTATTATTATCTATAATTCAACAAAGGAAGGGAAAAATCTGATGAGAACAGATAAAAACTACATTTTTTAAAGTTTTTTTTTACAGTGCACATTGTTATTCATAAAATTATCTCATGTAATGTTGATCACTTCGTATGGGCATGGAATCATTATTGTAATGTAGAAGGAATCAAAGCTGATAAACTCCCCTTTATTGTGAAAAATCTTCACCTTATTTTTGCTGTTTGCAGCTTTAAGCAACTGGAAAGCATAAAATGGAACAAGGTGCAACTCTTTCAGGTACGTTTCTGTGTTTTGAACTCATAATTGAGTTAAACAATGGTAGAGAACAACATAAACGGTTTAAAATCAAATGTTCTGATCAGGTTTGGGTGCATCTCTGAGTTTCTGCATTTAGGAGATTCTAAAAATGAGGCTTTCTTCATTTTAACATGTGTTCAGTCTCAAAACGCCACAAAGACTTCTTGATTTTTCCAAATGAAGCTCCAAAAGACGACCAAACTAAACTCAGAGTCGACTTACCGGCTGCAGACGTCAGTTTCTCGGGTGTCTTTATCCTCCGTAGAGATGTATAGAAGAGTAGATACGCCACGTGCCTACATGGCGGCCATCTTGGAGGGGGCAAAGCTCCCATTCAAAGCAATGCATGTACGCTGAAAATAAGTCATAATTTGCTCATTCCTCAACCGATTTTCATGTGGTTTACTTTATTGTCAAAGTCAAAACATGTACTATTAATAGAGAATATTTGATCTGAAAAAAACAAACAGAAAAAGGCTTCCTACAAATGTAGCCTGCAATTTTAGTTATCTTATTATTTAGGTCCAGAGGCCAGGGAATCTTTTCAGTTCAGCCATTACATATATAAATGTAAATACTTAGATATGTAGAAAATGTTTTTAGATCAAAAGATTTAATTGCAAATGTAATCTATTTATTTCTTACTAATATTAATTTATTATTATTTATTTATATCTCTCTCTCTAGGCTGTTTTATACATATAACCAGGAGCTAGACTAGAACAGGATAGAGTTATTTGCATTTACAATAAAAAAACACAATTATTATTAATATAAATTACTTATTTTTTCTCTCTCTCTTTAGGATGATGTATACGTATAAGAAGGAGATAGACTAGAACAGTTTGTTTAGTTTTACAATAAACAACTGAAGTATTCTTATAAATCAGTTATTATTTATTATTCTTTAATCCATTATTTAATTATTTCGTTCTCTTTCTCTAGGTTAGGGTTACAGGTAGTATTGGTGGTAGTAATAATAACGTGACTACTACTAGCAGTAGTGGTAATAAACTGGCTACTGCTGCTGATACTGTCACTGCTACTACAACTTGTAATACTAGTACAAATGCTGACACTACTTCCACGACTCTAGCGGCTACTTATACTACTACTGCTGCTTGAACTTTTGGTATTACTATTACTGCTTCTACAGCTACAGCTACTATTAATAGTCTGGTATTTGGTTGTCCAGCTGTTAGCCCGTGTTAGTGTTTTGCTAGCGGCTAACTAGTTAGCTCTCATAGACTGGAAGCTCTCAACAAGATTTAATAATGAAAAAAGAGCCAAAAACTATTGTTACCTGTGGAAAGTTATTCCAAGTTTCCTTGTCTTGATCGTCCGACGTAGTGTGCAATTTTATTTAGCACAGTGAGCCGGCATTCTTCTTGTTTTTGTTTTCGTGCCATTGACATCAATGGAAAACACTGAAACTTTGCCCCCACTAGCTTAGCGTCTCCGTCGGCACGCCGCTCAGAGGGGCGTGTCGTATCTACTGATTCATATCTATTTTTTTTGTTTTGTTTTTAATATTTATTTCACAAAGTCACAGGTAACATCCAAGAATCATATCTATGTTGTCCTCCAGGTACACTTCCTGGTTGTGATGCACCTTCCTGCTCAAACAGGAAATGACGGCTTTTAAAAGTTTCTGGGGAGTTTTATTGGAATCTTTTTGCTTCAAAATGCACAAATCAGTTGGTCATTTTTCATGTTTCTTTTCCAACCAGGTGCTGATTTATTGATTCTGCCGTACAGACAGCACAAAATAAAAAGATATAAACAAAAAGCACATGGAAATAAAATTAAAATACAACATTTAGAACCTCTAATGAAGGGAGACAGACATTAATAAGGAAAACGTTTATGAAAAATATTAACATACCAAACAAATAATTCAACAGATGCTTGTCTTTTTACAAGGATTTCAGTTCTGTCCTTTTAACATAAACAAATGATGTTGCTACACAATAATCCAAACGTAGACTCATTTTTAGCATCTTATTTTCTTTAAACGTCTTTCGTCCACAACCCAAACTCGTCCACAATGACTGAAGATAAAAAGCAGTCAAAGATTAGTTTAAATTTGTCTGAAATGGTTTGAAATTTGTCCAAAATGACGAAAAATAATCCTGAAAACAACTCGAGATTTGTCCAATAATAACAAAAACTTGTCAATTAAAATATAACATTTGTCCAAAATTACTCTTACTTTAAATGACAAAAAATGTCAGGAAATACAGCATGCAAATGAACTGAATCAATCCTGACATTATTTTTGATGAACGACCACAAAACTACAACCGTTACAAGTGTTTAATTTTGTTCTTTATATATTACAACTCGCTTTTCTGCTTTCTTATCTACACAATATCAAATTAAATCGTATTTCTTGACATGCTTTGGCTCATTAGCTGCTTTTAAACTCTCATAAACTGTCAGAGTACGACTTGTTTTATCATCAGTGTTATAAAATCTCAACTTTTCTCCTCCAAATAATCAAACATTGTTTGATTTTTCTGCAATCTGTGGCCGTTAAAGCGTTGAAATGAAGAAGAGAAAAGGTGGAATTTGTCCTCACGAAGCTGGAACAAAACAATAAAAAATTAGACACAAAACAGCAAAAACGAGACACAAAATAAAACAAAAAACACACAGAAGGAGATGAAATGCCAAATACCAAAAAACAAGACACAAAACAAATATAATGTGATGGAAATTTAGACAAAAAATAAACAAAATGACAAAACGAGACACAGAATGGCAAAAGCAAGACACAAAATGACACAAATGAGACACAAAACGAACAAAAGACACACAAAATGAGGCAAAACGCCAAAACTGAGACAGAAAGCTATAAAAATGAGACACAAGGTGAGACAAAAAGCCAAAACTGAGACACAAAACTATAAAAATGTGACACAAACCGAGACAAAATACCAAAATGAGACACAAAACAGTAAAAACGAGACACAAAATGAGACAAAAAGCCAAAAATGACACACAAAACAATAAAAGCAAGAGATATAATGACCAAAAACACACAAAATGAGATAAAATACTAAAAATAAGACACAAAACTATTAAAACATGATGGAAACTGAGACAAAACACCAAAAATGAGATGCAATGTGACAAAGAATTAGACACAAAACAATTAAAACAAGACAGAAATTGAGTAAATACCAAATATTAGACAGCTATAATGTGTAATTGACTTGTTTTATCATCAATGTTGCAAAATCTCAACTTTTCTCCTCTAAACATTCAACCATTGTTTCATTTTTCTGTCATTAAAGACTTGAATTGAAGAAGAGAGAAGGTGGTTGAAGCTGGAAGGCTCTGAAGTCTCGGTATTTAAATGTAATTTCTCTTCAACCATGACTAGTCAGAGCGTTTGCTTCCAAATGAAATGTAACAGGGACGCTGCAGCCGCTGATTTCCATCGCCGCTTTCTTCCTGGCTGCTGGCTGCTGAAGGCCTGGCGCTGCAGATGGCCGCCTCGTGCCCAGTCCGAAATTTTCCAACACAAGATGTCTGGACCGGCTCCCGCTCGCCAACGGCCGGCTGCAAACACAATGACGAACGTCCAGTCACGAATAAAAACCCGATCGATTCGACATCTAACCCCCCACCTGCTGCAGAGACGCTTTTATTCATCCCAACGTCTAAAATAGACGCAGGGAACAACTGCTGCTGTTTGAGGTGGACTAACGTGATGAATCAGGACATTTTCCTGTCGTCATTCCGGCGGCTAAACGTCACAAAAAGCAGCAAGTTTCTCTTCAAACTTTCTCTCTCTGCAGAACGTCTGAGATGATGTTCTGCCACCGATTGTGGCGTAAGTGTAGGAGTCCTTTTTGTTTTCCAGTCATCTCTCGTTTCTTGGATCGGCCCGGCCTCATTGTTCCTCTGCGTTTGGAGATAATTTGTGCGTCCCCTCCTCTCATGGTGGGAGTCTGAGTTCTGACCCGAACAGACGACGCCGCTCGGAGCCCAGCTTCCTCCCAGATGATGTGGTCGGACGTGGGAAGCGGCCGCGGCCTCCAGGACGCCGGCGCCGGTGGGAGTTTGGCCCGCTTCGGCCTGACGTTGCCGTCGTGGGCGTCGGCCTGGATTTGGGCTTCCGTCGGGACGTTCAGATGATCTGGGACGGTTCAATGTAATATATAATATAGATATAAATGAGACACAATTAATTAAAAGAAGAAAATCCACACACAAGTCGACACCAGGTTAAAAATATGAAACGCCAAAACTGAGATGCAAATGACAACAAAATGAGCAACAAAATGAGAAAAATGAGACACAAAATGACAAAAATAGAACAAAAAATTATGAAAACGAAACAAAATGAGAAAAGCGACACAAAAAATGATAAAAATGAGACACAAAATGAGAAAAACTAGATAAAAAATGATAAAAATGAGACAAAATGACAAAAATGAGACACAAAATGGCAAAAACACGACACAAAATGGAAAAAAAGATGAAACAGCAAAATGAGACAAAAACGAGACACAAAATGATAAAAATGAGACTGAAAATTTAAAAAATTTGACACAAAAAGGCAAAAATGAGACATTATATAACAAAAATGTTACACACGATAAAGATCGGACACAACATCACAAAAATGAGACCGAAAATGACAGAAATTTGACACAAAATGAAAAAAAAATGAGACACAAAAGGCAAACATAGGACACAAAATGACAAAAACCAGACACAAAACTATGAAAACCAGACACAAAACTACAACAAATAAATCATTTTGGTGAAATTCATTTCACTGCAGTGGAATCAGACCCAGTAAAAGAACCAATCAATGTTGTGCCACGTCGAACTTGCAACAAGTTCCTGGCAACCCGGTCTCACGGGGATTCGTGAAACTGTGACCTAAGTTTTTGTTTCGGTTTCGTGCGCACCAACACGATGTCGTCATGTTTTTCGTGCAGCTCACCACGAACGAAACCGGCTGTGGTAATCACATCTGAAAGTGGTTTATACCGGCGGATTCATGACGATCTAAGCTGTCCATCGGTGTTTGCGGCCGCGGCCGCCGCCGCCGGACATTCTTTAAATTCCTATGCGAATTCGTCGGATTCATGACGATCTAAGCTGTCCATCGGTGTTTGCGGCCGCCGCCGCCGCCGCCGCCGCCGCCGCCGCCGCCGCGGCCACCGCCGCGGCCGCCGGACATTCTTTAAATTCCTATGCGAATTCGTCGGATTCATGACGATCTAAGCCGTCCATCGGCGTTTGCGGCCGCCGCCGCGGCCACCGGACATCCGGCCGCAGCGGCGGCCGCAAACGCCGATGGACAGCTTAGATCGTCATGAATCCGCCGGTATAAACCACTTTCAGATGTGATTACCACAGCCGGTTTTGTTCGTGGTGAGCTGCACGAAAAACATGACGACATCGTGTTGGTGCGCACGAAACCGAAACAAAAACTTACGTCACAGTTTCACGAATCCCCGTGAGACCGGGTTGTTCCTGGAGGAGTTCACCAAAGACTTCAGTTGGAGAAAAGTTCCAGTTCTGTTCTGGATCTGAGGAAACAAAGTGACACCGCCGATCTGTAGCGAATAACTCAGTTGTACAAAATCAAGAAAGAAGACTTCTACGATCTTTTTGCTAACGTTTACTCCAGTCCAACAGAATGTTCTGGTCCAACATCATCACCTGGAGGTGGTCACCAAGGACTTCAGTTAGAGACCTGCAACTAGAAAAGTTTCAGTTCTGCCACAATTTGCATCAAATACACTGAAAATGTCCTCAAATGTAACCGGCTTTATCGTCCCTCTTCCTGTAAATGGGACCATCATTTACTAAAAACACTACTTCCTGTACTGAAAAAACCTTAAAACCCTCCATCGAGATCCTCGAACTGCAGTTATGTCCAGTAATTAGGACTCACATTTCACTGTGGTATAATAATGTCATTTGACCACAAAATTACAACATTTATCTGCAATGAAATAAAAAACATCTAATAACAACAATAATTTTGTCTCTCCTTTTTTTATTTTCCAAAGTTTCTGTCCAATTTATGTCATTTAGTGTATCTCTGTAACTGTATTGTCCCTAAGTTTGCTTTTTGTGGTTATTTCGCGTCTCATTTAGTTGTTTCATCTAGTTTTTGGTCATTTTGGGTCTCATTTTTTCTCATTTTTGTCATTTTGTGTCTTGTGTTTCTCGTATAGTGTCTCATTTTTGTCATTTTGTGTCTTATATTTGTCATTTTGTGTCTCATTTTTATCATTTTGTGTCTCATTTTTATCATTTTGTGTCTTATATTTGTCATTTTGTGTCTCATTTTTATCATTCTGTGCCTCATTTTTGTAATTTTGTGTCTTGTGTTTCTCGTATTGTGTCTCATTTTTGTAATTTTGTGCCCTATTTTTATCATTTTGTGCCTCATTTTTGTCATTTTGTGTCTTGTGTTTCTCGTATTGTGTCTCATTTTTGTAATTTTGCGCCTCATTTTTATAATTTTGTTTCTCATTTTTGTCACTGTGTCTCATTTTTGTCATGTTGTGTCTCAGTTTTATCATTTTGTCTAGTTTCTGTCAAATTATTTCCATTTTGTGTCTCATTGTTGTCATTGTCTCATTTTTTTCCTCATTCTGTGTCTTATTTGTCTCATTTTGTCTTGTTCTTTTCGTTTGGTGTCTCATTTGTGTCTTTTTGTGTGAAATCTTTCTCAATTTGTTTCTCATTTTTGTCATTTTGTGTCTCATTTTTGCCATTTAGTGTCTCATTTTTGTTAATTTTGTCTCATTTTTGTTTAATTTTGGCATTTTGTTGCTTGTTTTTCTCATTTTGTGTCTCATATTAGTCATTATGTGCCTTATTTTTGTCATTTTCTCTTGTTTTTGTCATTTTGTGTCTCATTTATGTGACATTTCTGCCATTATTTACAAGATATTAATGATTATTTTGTGCTTTTTTTGAAGGTTTTATGACTTTTTAAAGGGTTTTTTGCATCCATGCTGACAGGTTTTTACATTTTTTTTTCCCCTCAGGATTTTGGATTTGGATTTTGTTTTACTGGTTAAATCCCAGTAAACCCACAGCGACGACTGCATCTTCCACATCTCAGCAGCTTTGTGAATAAATTATCGGAGCTGCTGAGGAACACATGACTAACGCCTCCCTGCCGAACCTTCTCCTGCTCTTTTGTTGTGTTTCTGCTCGACCGGTTGCCACGGCGCTGAACACCGGCGGTAAACAAAGACTTCAGACGAGAGCCGACGTCTGTCCGAACGTCGCCATCGTCGAAGAAGCCGAGACGAAGGCCTCAGATGTGGTCAGGTGACTCACGGTGAGGAGCCGCAAGGCCATGAGACGCTTCCTCCTCGACAGACAGACAGCAGGAAATGCTGGAGTTTAAAATAGAAAAAGCTGCAGTGGAAGCTCGCTTTGCAGGCAGGGAGTAGGCTGCGGTAAACAACATGTGGTTTTTGGCAGGCGTTAATTTTCACCCATGAGGGGAAACCTGGAAGGATGACACATATTCTGTCAAATTCCTAATTATGGATCGTAATTATGAGACTCGTCTGAGTGTTGCAAACTGATACTTCCTCCAAATGACTGAACGGCATTAGTGTAAATTAATGAAACTACACAAACCCAAAAACGGTTCAACAGAAAGACGAAACATTTACACTTCTCGGGTTCTACTAAGCAGTGGTTCATTCAACCAAATAACGCCCAAAAACAAGATGAGGATTGAAAGAAAATGTCAAAAATGAGACACAAAATGACAAAAACGAGACAAAATGAAACAAATGAGACACAAAGTGATAAAAAAAGAGACCCAAAATGACAAAAATGAGACACAAAACAAAACAGGAAAACACAAAATGACAAAAAATGAGATGAAACAACAAAATGAGAGGCGAGATGACAAAAAAAAGCTTAGTTAGAGACAGTCACAAAGGGACACTAAATGACATAAAATAGACAGAAAATGAGGAAAATCAAGACACAAAGCAATGGAAGGGAGACAGAAAACGCCCAAACACGAGATGAAATGACACAGTTGAGACGCAGTATGACTAAAAAAAAGCCACAAAAGGACACAGAAGACCAAAAACTAGACGAAATACCAAAACTGAAAAGCAATATGACACAAAATGAGACAGAAAACAATTCAAACATGATGGAAACTGAGACAAAACAAAAAAAAAAATTAGACACAAAACAAGAAAAACAAGACATAAAATGAGACAAAAAGGTAAAAATGAGACATAAAATGATAACAAACGGTCACAAAAGGACACAGAAGGCCAAAAACTGGATGAAACGCCAAAATTGAGACACAATATAACACAAAAAAAACTGTCACAAAAGAAAAGGAGACACAATTGCAAAAACAAAACACGAAGACACAAGACACAAAACAATTCAAACTTGATGCAAACTGAGACAAAACACCAAAAACTAGACACAAAACTATCAGGTAACTGTCTTTGTCGTCCATCTTCCTCTAAATGGGACCATAATTTAGTAAATGAACCACTTCCTGGATTGAAGGAAACTTAAAAGCCTCCATCCAGACCATAAACTCTTTATCAAAGTGTTGCGTCTTTATTGTGAGTTCTTAGAACTGCAGTTATGTCCAGTAATTAGGACTTCTGGTCGTTGCGGTGAAGTTCATCTCACTGCAGTGGAATGAGAAAGACTACAAGAACCTGCAACAAGTTCCTTTGAAGAAACGACACCTGGAGGGGGTCACCAAGGACTTCAGTTAGAGAAAAGTTCCAGTTCTGTTCTGGATCTGAAGAAACAAAGTGACACCAGCAATCAGTAGTGATGAACTCGGTTGGAAAAAAACAAACAAGAAAGACGACTTCTACGATCTTTTTACAAATGTTTACTCCAGTCCAACAGAATGTTCAGTCCAACATCGCAATTTAAAACAGAAAGACTGGACGTGCCAATTGGAGGCCCATTCCTGACGCCGTCTAGAACCAAAACCAGCTCCAACCCGGATTCTGTTGACCTTTGAAGGTTCATGTGGAACTTTTAAGTCCTGGACATTGACAGTTCAAGTCAGTACATCTCCAAACACTTGACTGGATTTAATACAAAAGAAAGAAAGCACAACAATTCTGCTTCTGTTTTAACTCTAACGGCACCAGTTGGCGTCTTCGGTGAACCTGTTTGGTCCGAAATCTTCTCAAAATGCCAAATTTCAGTTCTTTATGACTTGAGCTCCTCATTTTATCGTTGTTTTTTACCTTGTCCAGCCTGGAGGTCCCTCTAACTACAGGACTAGTTAATCAAACACAACAGTCTTCTCAAAATGGCAACTAGTTGTGTTTTATTGACTAGTCCTGTAGTTAGAGGGACTTCCAAGGTGGAAAAGGTTAAAAACTATGATAAAATAAGGAGCTCAGGTCACAAAGAACTGGAATCAAACGGCAAAAATGAGTGAAACCTTCAGTAGACTTTAGCTGAACGTCATCTCTTCTTGGACTCCCGCTCTGACTCCTTTGTTTTGCCGTTTTTTGGACTCGGGCCTCCAGAACTCGGTCCAGACGAGAGCATCGAGAGACTCAGGCGGAGAGGGGAGGCAGAGGGAAGCAAAATGAGCGTTTAGCGGCGGTGTGAATTGCCTTTCGCACCAGACAGATTTCCTGATCCCGTAATGGCTCGAGCTTCCCGGTGTCGGCTGCACATGCTCCGGAGGCCTAATGAGGCGGCATTAGCCGGGGGAGCGGCGGTAATTAGAGCCAACGTCAGCGCCGAGGACAGATGGCACGCTAAGACAAGCCTCCCGACTTCACCTCCGACAGAAGAGAGGGAAGAAGAAATGTGTCAAAGAGGGAAAAGAAAGACGCCAAACGTGTCCGAGAAAAGAGAGCTGAGAGGATCGAACACGGAGGTTTATTTATAACGGAGCGAAAACAGAAGGAAAACACTCGCCGGTGCAGACGCACACGATTAGAAATAAAACCACACTGCAGACATTTAAACCCTGGGAGTCCTTTTAAAAAGATGCACAGAGGTCCTTAAAGACAAACACATCTAAAATATTCACACATTAACAGATGATTTTATGCAGTGTTAGATTTAAATAAAAATCAGGACCTTAAAGACAAAAACCTCTGCAATGAATTCAGTTAATTATGACGTGCTAAGTGGGATTTAGGGGTCGATTATTACAGTCTGGGATGTGTGAATGATGATCATACATTGGTTCTGATGTGTAAAAAACTCTACTATGAATATTATATATCTACACATGTAAAGGTCCATGTCAAGAACATATCTTTAATGCAGTGTTTTACAATAAAGACAAAACAAAAACTAATTCAAATTTGGGACCTTAAAGACAAAAATGTCCACAAAACAAACTTAAAATGTTATATATTTGTATATTTTTATGAAGTGTCAGATTTTTTTTAAATGAATAAAGTATAAGAACAAACATATTTATTGTATTTCACTTTAATTTATTTTATCGTATTTTATTTTTACTTTATCTTTTAAAATTTTTTAAATTACCTTTTTTATTTTTCCTATTCTACTTTATTTTTTATCTTTTTAAATTTCATTTCACTTCATTTTATTTGATCATATCTTATTTTACCTTATTTTTTTATCCTTTTTAACTTTATGCTATCTTTTTATATTTTATTTTAATTTGTTTTTTATGTTATTTTATTTCACTTCATCTTATTTTATTTTACCTCATTTTGGTTCATTTAATTTTATTTCACTTTATTTTTATCTTATTTTATTTTACCTAATTTTGCTTTATTTCATTTTATTTCAATTTATTTTATCTTATTTTATTTTATTTTGCTTTATTTTATTTTATTTCACTTTATTTTATCTGATTGTATTTTATTTTATCTTATTTAATTTTTTTATCTTTTTTATTTTACTTTATGTTATTACATTTTTTCTGTTATATAATTTTATTTCTATTTTTTTACTTATTTTATTTTACTTTATTTTATTCTGTTTTACCTTCACTTTATACCCTAATTTTCTGTGTCGTCTTGTTGTTTACACCTTTATTTAATATCCATAATTAATAAAGTCTAAATGACAGAAAGGAGGACAAATAAAAGGGAAAACGGCTGCTGATCGGGAGAAAAAAAAACAGGAAATGTGTGGAAAAGGAAAGACGAAGCGTCGCAGAGACGAAGGGTGAGAATGTGGAGGAAGATCGACAAAAATAGACGAGAGGTGAGGAAGGAGAGGAGGAGGAGGAAGAAATACGAGCAGAAGAAACAAAATAAAAGGACGACGAGACGAAGAGGACAGAAGAAATAAATCCAGGAAGAAACATCCAGATTAAATCTGAAGAAGAAGAAATTTTAACATTCTGTTTATCAGCTGAGAAAAAAGCAGGAAATGAAAAATAAAATACAACTCTGCAAGAGAAAAATATTGTCTTTTAATCAAATATTCAGCAGAAAAATGTCAGCATGTTTCAATATTTCATTATTTAGTTGTAATTTAGATTTTTATTACATATTTTTTGACTCATTTTAAAATTACATTTTGTTTTATTTAATATTTTTCACTTTTAATATCATAATTTTTTCTTTTTTCTTGTAATTCTGACCTTTTTTCTTGTAATTTTGGCCTTTTTTCTTGTAATTTGTCTTCTCATTTTTAATTATCATTTTAAATCAATTTTTAATTTTACTCTTTTTCTGTTTTGTGTCCCATTATTTTTTTGAATTATCATAATTTTGACTTTTTAAAGCTGTACTTTGGATGTTTGTTTTTTTATCCTGTTTCTGTGTTTATTTTTAGTTTCAGTAGTAATATTTGCATATGTAGATTTTTTAGAAAATAATTTGTACTTTCATCATAATTTATCAAATATGAAAAATAATCTGGACTTTTAAATTTTGTGATCATAATTTTAACATGTTTCATGATTTGAATTTTTAATCATTTTTTAAAAAATGTTTTATTCCAATTTAATGTTTTTACTTTAATATTTAGACTTTTATTTTGTACTTAGGACTTTTGAAACGTGTAATTTATTATTTTAAAATAATTTCAACTCTTGAATTTTGCTGTTTTTTTGTCATATTCATAAATTGTTTCATAATTTGGATTTTTAAATCTAATTTATTAATTTTTTAAATCATTTTTTATTTTGTAATTTTATGTTTTCAAATTCATCATTTCCATGTTTTTAAATAAATAAATTTATATGTATATATCTTTCTTTGGGATAGATAGATAGATAGATAGATAGATAGATAGATAGATAGATAGATAGATAGATAGATAGATAGATAGATAGATAGATAGATAGATAGATAGATAGATAGATAGATAGATAGATAGATAGATAGATCTGTTTAATTTGGAGTTTCTCCAAAGTAAAACCTGGAGAATGAAAACATTTCTGAGCTGTTTGACTTCTTACCTGCAAACGTGACGATGGAGGAGATGTTTTGACCTCTTCAGGTGTTTCACTTCCTCTGTGTGTGTGTGTGTGTGTGTGTGTGTGTGTGTGTGTGTGTGTGTGTGTGTGTGTGTGTGTGTGTGTGTGTGTGTGTGTGTGTGTGTGTGTGTGTGTGTGTGTGTGTGCTTTCAGTTGTCGTGGCGACAGATTGGCCTTCGGGCACTGCAGGTGTTTGAGGAAAAAGAAGGAGGGAGTTAAAGAAATGAAAGAGAAGACAGACGGACAGAAAAACAGACGATGAGCTCGTTTATTTACCTCTTGGTGTAAGCCCCACTCCCTTATTGCTAGCAACAAGTTTCTTTTTAAAAAAAAAAAATCTGGTTGGAACAATTTCAGCTCAATTCCCTCCAGTTTAGTTTCTTTTTTAAAAAATCGTAAACTCTGGGCATTTGAAAAGTTATCGGTGAAATTTTATCTTCATTCATCAAACATTTATCAAGATTCCTTATTAATGGTCCTTTTAACCTTATGAATCCTTAAAATGGCAGAAACGAGACACAAAATGAGAAAAATGAGACAAAATGGCAAGAATGAGACACAAAATGAGAAAAATGAGAAACAAAATACGAAAAAATTTGAAAAATGAGGCAAAATGAGGAAAATAAGACAAAATGAAAAAAATTATACCAAAAATGAGACACGAAATTACAGAATTGAGAAACAAAATGAGAAAAATAAGGCAAAATGAGGAAAATGAGACACACAATGAGTAAAAATGAGACACAAAATGACAAAAATGAGAAAAATTATAAAAACAAAAACTCAGAAAAATTAGACATTAAATGACAGAAATGAGACACAAAATGAGAAAAAAGAGAAAAAAGAGAAGACACAAATGAGAAAAAATGAGACAAAATGAGAAAAACAAGACACAATGACAGAAATTGATAAAAATGAAAAAAAATAGAAAAAATGAGACACAAAGTGACAAAAGTTAGACAAAATTAAAAAAAACTGGACAAAATGAGAAAAATGAGAAACAAAATGAGAAAACTGAGACAAAATGAGAAAAATGAGAAACGAAATGAGAAAAATGAGACACAAAATGAGAAAACTGAGACATGAAATGAGAAAAATGAGAAACAAAATGAGAAAATGAGGCATTAAATGAGAAAAATAAGACATAAATGAGAAAAAGTAGGCACAAAATGACAGAAATGAGACACAAAATGAGAACAAGAACAGAAATAGGACAAACTGTTTCACTGTGTTTGTAAAAATGATTAAAAAAAAATTAATACCTGCCATTTGTGGTGTCTCCATCTTGTTTCTGGTCTTGGTAACATCTGTGGAAAATGCTGGATGTTGCTTCCAGGATGGTTTTATTGTGGAAGCTTCTGTGTCTGGAGTTTGGTGCTACATAAAATTCTGTGTTCCGTGAAAGAAAAACAGTTGATAAACAGAAACTTCCAGATTCATTCAAGATAGAACCAAATCAAAGCTTCTGTTTACGACACATTTCATGGATTCTGTTTCCACGGAAACCAGATTTATTTCAGCTGCTAACTAGACGTCTCCTGACTTTCTTCTTTCCTCAGATCTCTGGAGGCCTTGACTTGAGCCTCGGCGGAGCTTCTTGGTCGCTTCTCCTTTCTTTAGAGACTCTTGTGTGGAGGGGAGGCCGACCGGCTGCCAAGAGTCAGACAGATGGCCGTTTAAAACCATCCTCCAGGACCGCCAGGCGATCCGACATATGCTTCTCCATCAAATGGCCCCAAGTCTGGTGGAGCTGGAGGTCACCGGTTTCATCCCCAAGGCTGACCGGATCCTGGATGATGGACCACCTATAGGATGAATCCAGACCCCACAGATCCACCTCACAGTTGTCTGCTGCAGCTTTTAGCCACCTCTCCTGGACTTCATCAGCAACCTGATCAGACAGAAGTCAGGAGGTCACTCAGCTTTCTGAAGCACTTCTAGGTCCTTTAACATCTTTCTGAGGTTCTCATTTTGTCTAATTTTTGTCAATTTGTGTCTAGTTTTTGCCATTTTTGTTGTTTCGTGTCTAGTTTGTGTTTCATTTGTGTCATTTTGTCTCTCATTTTTTATTTTGTTTTTCTCATTTTGTCTTATTTTTCTCATTTTGTGTCTTATTTGTGTTGTGTAGTGTCTGATTTATCTCATTTTGTGTCGTGTTGTCATTTTGTCTCATTTTTGTCATTTTGTGTCTCATTTGTGTCGATTAGTCTCATTAATCTAATTTTGTGTCTTGTTTTTATGTTATTTTGCGTCTCGTTTTGTCATTTTGTTTCATTTTTCTCATTTTGTATCTTATTTGTGTTGTGTAGTGTCTCATTTATCTCATTTTGTGTCTTGTGTTGTCATTTTTTCTCTGTTTTGTCATTTTGTGTCTCATTTTTCTCATTTTGTGTCTTGTGTTGTGTAGTGTCTCATTTATCTCATTTTGAGTCTTGTGTTGTCATTTTTTCTCAGTTTTGTCATTTTGTGTCTCATTTTTCTCATGTTGTGTCTTATTTGTGTTGTGTAGTGTCTCATTTATCTCATTTTGTGTCTTGTGTTGTCATTTTTTCTCAGTTTTATCATTTTGTGTTTCATTTTTGTTATTTTGTGTCACATTTTTGTCATTTTGTGTCTCATTTTTTGTCATTTGTGTTGTGTAGTGTCTAATTTTTTGGCATTTTGTGTCTCAATTTTCTCATTCATCTCATTTATCTAATTTTGTGGTTTTCTCATTTTGTTTCATTTATCTCATTTTGTGTCTCATTTTTTTTCTCATTTTGCCCAATTTTTTCACATTTTGTCTGTTTAATATTTTTTAGTAGTCAGTTTGTCAGTGTGGGTATTTTTTTCTACTTTTTGGGATTGTTTTGTGTCAGCTGTGTTCAGCAAAGTGAAAACACATTGTAAGTTTGAGCAAACATTTGGTCATTGTGCACCTTTTTGAAGTTGTTTTCTATCACATGTTGCTTGTTTTGTATCTTTTTGAGATCATTTTACATTCTTTGAAGCCATTTTACATCTTTTATAGCATTTTGTTGTGTCATATTTTGGTCCTTTTGCATCTCATTATAGTTGTTTTCTTTCACATGATGTTTTGCATCTTTTTGTAGTTGTTTTGTATCAAATTATGCTTATTTTGCATCTTTTTGACATAATTTAGCATCTTTTGGAGATTATTTTACATCTTTTGGAGATAATTTTACACCTTTTATAATATTTTGTGTCATATTTTGGTCATTTTACATTTTTTTATAGTGGTGTTCTATCACATTCTACTTGTTTTGCAACTTTCTGAGGTCATTTTGCATATTTTATAGTACTTCTGTTTCACATTTATGTTGTTTTACTACTTTTTGAGGTCATTTTACATCTTTCTACGGTTGTCGAGTGTGACATTTTGGTCATTTTACAACTTTTAGTGGTTTTCTGCGTCTCATTTTGGTAGCTCTGCACTGATTTATTGGAGCGTAGAGGAACATTTTGCAGCTGTGGATTAGTTAAGAACTACTGCATGTCTCAGATCTCCTCCTCCGACACCCCAGAGGACGGGGGTTGAAGGCTTTTGGCAGAGAGTCCAGCGGAAATGGGAGGACGGGTTGATCAAAGCCGGCGTCCGTCCCCCTCCATAACGAGGTGAAGGAGGTGGGCGGAGCTCCGGAGGGCGGCAGACGTGACGTGAAAGTCTGTGTTTCCGGCTGCGATAACCTCTGCAGGGGAAGTGACCAGCAGCGGCCTTTCTGCTAATTGAGGGGCAGATAAATCAGAGCGCTGCCGGGAGGCCGAGGCCCGACAGCGAGGCCTTTGTGTGGCAGCAGATCAGCCTCCGGAGGGGCAGCAGGAGGGGCGTCTTCACTAATCCTGCAGGAACAAAGTGGGATTATGGGTTCCCAGCGGCATGGGGCTGCTCCTCCCATCACGTCATTAGGCGGCTTTACAGCGCTCGGCCTTTCTGGAACCCCGACCGGCCCGAGATCAGCCCACCACAAGGTCTAATTGAGGAACCAGGACGCCGGTTGTCAATGAAGCCATGTTTCCCCGCCGGCGCTTTGAGAGGCTCGACAAAGAGGATTAGTAACGCTGATAGCTGGAGGAAGCCCAGGAGTTTAACTTTCTCCTCTGGAGCTTTCTTTATGTCAAATTAAGATATTTAGGAGCAAATGCTGCAGTTTTCTCTTTATTCCACGGATCAGCTCTCTGATTATGAAGTCTGTCTCATGAAAAAGCTGCAAAACGACCAAAATATGTCACAAATCAACCACAAAAAAGATGCAAATCAACCAAGAAAACATGCACAAAGACCACAGAAAGTTTCAAACTGACCATAGAAAGTTGCAAAACGACCACAAATGCTTAAAAAAACAGCAAAAAATATGAAAAAATTGACCACAAAAAGTTGCAAAACGGCCAAGATATGACACAAATTAATGACAAAAAGATGAAAATTAACACTAAAACGGTGCATAAAGACCACAGAAAGTTGCAAATCAACCACAAAAGTAAAAAAAATGAGCACGAAAAGTAGCAAAATAGAGTCCAGCTTTCTCCCCTGGAGCTTTCTTCACATCAAATTAAGATATTTAGGAGCAAATGCTGCAGATTTCTCTTTATTCCTAGGATCAATTCTCTGATTATGAAGTCTTTCTGATCAAAAAGTAGTAAGACAATCAAAATATGACACAAATCAACCACAAAAAGATGCAAATTATCCAGAGAAAGCTGCAAAACAACCACAAAAGCTTTTAAAACAGCAAAAATATGACACAAATTAACCACAAAAAGATGCAAATCAATCATAAAAACATGCATTAAGACCACAGAAAGTTAAACAGTAAAGTAAATTATTTCATGTCATATAAAACAACCCAAAAAGGTTAGAGTTAACTGATAAAATTGCCCAAATATTACAGAAATGACTACAAAAAGATGCAAATAAACCCTAAAGAGATGCATAAAGATCACAGAAAGTTGCAAAATGATGAAAATATGACACAAATGAACGAAAAAAACATGAAAATCAACCATTAAAACGTGGATAAAAACTGTAAAAGGTGCAAAATAGAGTTTAACTGTCCCATTTGGAACTTTCTCTGCGTCAAATTAAGATATCTAGGAGCAAGTACTGCAGTTTTCTCTTTATTCAGAAAATGAGGACAGGAAGACACACAAAAAAAGTTAAAAATCAACCAAAATGAGACTGAAAATGACAAAAAAAATACACGTAAAATAAGCAAAACGACAACAGAAAGACAAAAAAAGAGCAAAATGTGATGGAAAATGACTGGAAGACACAAAATGAGTACAGAAAGTTAAAAATCAAACAAAATGAGACAGAAACTGTCAAAAAAAAATACATGAAAATAACTTAAAATGACCAAAACAGCAACAGAAAGTTGAAAAATGACCAAAACGTGACATATAATTTTCAAAAAAAGGTAAGAAATCACGACAAAAACATGTGAAACCAACAAACTGTGATGGAAAATGACAACAAGGAGACACAAAATGAGCATAGAAAGTTAAAAATCAACCAAAATGACAGGCGAAATGACAAAAAATACACGTGAAATGACCAAAATGTTGACAGAAAGATGTAAAATGACCAAAATGTGATGCATAAAGGACACAAAATGCCAACAAAATGATGGAAAGCAATATAAATTATTATGTAAAAACATATAAAATGACCAAAATGTGACGGAAAATGACAAAAATACACATAAAATGACCGTAACAATGACAGAAAGTTGAAAAACAACGAAAATTTGATGAAAATGATTACAAAAAGGCACAAAATGAGCATAGAAAATTAAAGATCAACCAAAATGAGAAGCAAAATGACAAAAAAATTCCCACGTAAGCTGACCAAAACGATGACAGAAAGATGAAAAATGACCAAAATGTGATGAAACACCGACACAAAAAGCAGCAAAATTACAACAAAGGGATGTAAAATGACCGAAATGTGACGGAAAATGACGACAGACACAAAATGAGCATAGAAATCAACTGAAATGAGCCGCAAAATGACAAAAAAAGTGAGAAATGACGACAAAAAGATGTAAAATGACCAAAATGTGATGCATTAAAGAGAGAAAAAGCAGCAAAATGACTACAAAAAGATGCAGAACAACATAAAATGTGATGCAAAAACATGCAAAACGACCAAAATGTGACGGAAAGTGACGACAGAAAGAAAACCCTCCGAGTGGAGCTCAGATTTCGTCGCCAAACTCGGACGTGAAGTTGGCGTCACGTCGGACGCTAATGAGTCCCCGCATCACCTAATTGTCCGACAAACTGTTCCTCTAATGTCCGCCAGTGTGTTTGTAAAGTGTGCTAATTTATGCAGGACGCTGAGACGCCTTCTGCCGAGCTGCTTCTTCCTCCACAATAACACACCTCCTCCTCCTCGCCTCAACCTTCTGTTCTCCTCCCTCCTTCTCACTTTCCTCCCCCCTTTCCTCCCGTCTCTCCCAGACAACTGTGACAGTTTTAATTCTGACCGCTGATTAGCCCAAATCAATTAAGTCCTCCACGCTGCGTCCGACAGCAGAGCAGCGAGGGGTATTTAGAGTATTTAGGCTCCATTCAGCGGCTCCAGCCTCCTAATCACCCTTTAATTACAGCCGGAGACTACGGGGGCCTGAGAGGGACACGGGGAGGGTCCAGGGTGGAGTGGACCAATCAGGACCAAGCTCCTGATGCCTGATTGCACAGCAGGAGAATCAATTATCGGAGTTCCTGAGGACGCAGAGCTGCTCAGGTTGATGGAAAACCAACAAACTCTAGAGTGAAAGTTGGAATTAGAGAATGACCTAATCATCAGTGAGTCACGGCTGCTGTTTCGGAAGTTATTCACGGTCGACTTACACTGGAAAGAACTGTTTCTACTTTGTATTTCAGGTCTTTCTCTGACAATATCCCCACAGAATGATGCAAAATCACCACAAAATGATGCAAAATCATCACAAAAAGATGCGAAAACACCACAAAATCATTCAAAATCATGACAAAATGATGCAAAATCACGACAAAATGATACAAAATCACCACAAAAGGATGCAAAATCACCACAAAAACACACCAAGTTACCACAACGAGGCTAAATCACCACAAAATAGTGCAAAATCATCACAAAAAGATGCAAAATCACCACAAAACACACAAAGTTACCATAAAGATGCCAAATCATTACAAAAAGACCCAAAATCATGACAAACAGATGCGAAAACACCACAAAATGATTCAAAATCATCACAAAAAGATGCAAAATCACCACAAAACACACAAAGTTACCATAAAGATGCTAAATCATCGCAAAGTGATGCACAATCACCGCAAAATGATGCAATATCATCCCAACAAGACGAAAAAATCACCACAAAAATATACAACGTTATCACAAAAATGCTAGATCATCACAAAAAGATGATGGTGGCACTATGAAGAATGGCGGTGGCAGCATCGTGACATGAAGTCATTCACGGTCGACTTACACTGGAAAGAATTGTTTCTACTTTTTATTTCATCTAGAGAGGGAGGCCACCAAGACGCTTATGACTGTTCTTCATCAGTCAAAGCTTTATGGAGACAAAGAGAAAGACTCTGTTGGAAAAAGGTCAAATTAAATCTGGACTAGAGTTCACCAGAAGACATGTGGAGACTCTAGAAACACTTAGAAGAAGGTTCTTTGGTCTGAGGAGACCAGGATGGAGCTTTATGTCCGTCAGACTGTTTGACACCAAATACTGAACATCATCACAAACATCCCCACTGTGAAGCACGGTGGTGGCAGCATCATGATGTGAAGCAGGCAGTAAATGTTGTGTTTTATCTCTTGTTGTGTTGTGTAGTTGTTGTGTAGTTTTTAGAGTCTCTTCCTGTGTGACTTGTTGTGTTCAACTGTTTTCACTGTCGGAGTGAAAACAACAAATTCTGTCAAGCTTTTTGTGTATTTCTGTGAAACTCCGAAGGTTCTAAACAGAAATAAACTCTGAACGTGATCAACCTCCACAACTCTCCGGGAAGCAGCTGATCCAGAACCGTCTGATTTCCCTCCTGGCGGCGTCCAGCAGCTCCACGTCTCAAACACAAACAGCATATGTCGAGTCGTCGCCGCCGAAACGCTAAAAACGAGCCGTGTGAAGGAGCGGCGTCCTGCTAACAACTTCGCCAAACAACAACAGCGCTGCTGCGAAAGCGGCGCCGAGAACAATGGCCGCCTTGTTCGGTCGGCGTGTGGTTGGCACGGCGACGGCGGCCAAATATGTCACCGCAACATGTTTGGGACCCGAGTGGAAGAGAAGCCGACGATTCTCACCGAGAGACGGAGCTGCAGAGGAATCACAGAGGAGGAAAGAAGTGTCTGAGGCAACACAACAACAACACAATAACAACAACAACACTACAACAACAACACAACAACATAGAGACGGAGCTGCAGAGGAATCACAGAGGAGGAAAGAAGTGTCTGAGGCAACACAACAACAACAACAACAACACAACACTACAACATAGAGACAGAGCTGTAGAGGAATCACAGAGGAGGAAAGAAGTGTCTGAGGCAACACAACAACAACAACAACAACACAACACTACAACATAGAGACAGAGCTGTAGAGGAATCACAGAGGAGGAAAGAAGTGTCTGAGGCAACACAACAACAACACAATAACAACAACAACACTACAACAACAACACAACAACATAGAGACGGAGCTGTAGAGGAATCACAGAGGAGGAAAGAAGTGTCTGAGGCAACACAACAACAACACAATAACAATAACAACAACAACAACAACACAACACTACAACATAGAGACAGAGCTGTAGAGGAATCACAGAGGAGGAAAGAAGTGTCTGAGGCAACACAACAACAACACAATAACAACAACAACACTACAACAACAACACAACAACATAGAGATGGAGCTGTAGAGGAATCACAGAGGAGGAAAGAAGTGTCTGAGGCAACACAACAACAACAACAACATAGAGACGGAGCTGTAGAGGAATCACAGAGGAGGAGGGAAAAGTGTCAGAGGCAACACTACGACAACACAACCCTACAATAACAACACAACAACAATAACTCTATAACAACAGCAACGACATAACAACATATAGACAGAGCTGTAGAGGAATCATAGACACAACACACCAACAACAACAAAAACGGCACAACACAGAGACACAACAACACAGCAACAACATAGAGACACACACAACAACAACAACAACAACGGCACAACAACGCAGAGACACAACAACCACCACCAACAGTAACACTAGAACAACAACATAACAAAACAACACAAACCAACAGTACAACAACAACAACACCACAGAGACTCCACAACCAATAACAAAACAACAACAACAGCAACACTACAACAATAACAACACAAACCAACAGCACTACATCAACATAACACAGACACAACAACACAGAGACACAACACAGCAACAATACAGCAACACAGAGAGAAACACAACAATAACACTACAACAACAACACAACAACGGCAACACCTAATTTTGGAGACATTTCTGATCATTTTGAGTGAGTTTTTGGGGATATTGTGGACGTCTTTTGAGTCATTTTGCACAATTTCTGAGTCATTCTTCACAGGTTCAGGGGAAAAAAGTGCATTCTGGGTAAAGTTTAAGGCTCATCATGTGTGGAAGAAGAAACCAGGATCATCGACTGAGAATTTACTGTCAACTCATTCTGCTGCTGGTCGGTTAGAAGTATCACATGACTTAATTATGACATGGAAAAGTTTGAGTGTGTGTGTTACAGCAGCTGTTCACCTCCCTGTGGTTTTGGTTAATGATGGAAGACAAGCTGCAGATACAGATGGTGGACAGGTGGACGTTTACTGCTGAACAACACTAACCTTAATGTAACGTTATTGCAACCTTAACTTCAACCAAACAATAACGTGCTTTCAGGATAATCCTAATATGTAAATTACCTGAACTTAAGGAAAACATAATCTCATTATATTACTTACGTAAACCTGATGTTAGCATAAACCTGATGTTAGCGTTAAACCTGAGTTTAAAGTTAATCTGATGTTAACGCTAACCAGATCTTAATGTAAACCTGAACTTAATGTAATCCTGATGTTAGCTTAAACCTGATCTTAACATAAAATTGTTAGCAGAAACCTGATGTTAGCGTAAATCTGATGTTAGCATAATTGTGATCTTAGCATCAACTTGATCTTAATGTAAACCTGATGCTAGCACCTGATCTTACCGTAAATCTGATCTTAGCATAAACCTGATGTTAGTATAAACCTCATGTTAGCATAAATCTGATCTGAACATAAACCTAATGTTAGCATAAGCCTGATTTTAGCGTAAACCTGATGTTAGCGTAAATCTTACCTTACCGTAAACCTGATGTTAGCATAAACTTTATCTTAGCATAAATGTGATGTTTGCATAATTCTGATCTTCGCATAAACTTGATCTTAACATAAAGCTGATGTTAGCTTAAGCCTGATCTTATTGTAAACCTGATGTTAGCACCTCATCTTAGCATAAACCTGATGTTAATGTAAACCTGATGTCAGTGTAAATCTGATCTTACTGTAAACCTGATGTTACCATAAATCTGATGCTAGCATAAACTTGACTTTAGCATAAACATGGTCTTAATGTAAACCTGATCTTAACAAAAACATGATGTTAGCATAACCCTGATCTTAGCATAAACTTGATATTACCATAAACCTGATCTTAACGTAAACCTGATCCTAACGTAAACCTGATCTTAACGTTAAGCTGATCTTCGCTTAAACCTGATCTTAATGTTAACATGATGTTCAATTAAATTTTATGTATATAGCGCCAATTACAGTCGCCTTTTTTCTTAGCATAAACCCAGTGTTGACAACTCCTCAGTAAGGAAAGTAGCTATATGCTGTCCTAAAAGTCATTAGAAGTCGCTAAATGACGTCATCTCCTAATTTGCATATTTCCCAGTTTGCATGTAATTGTAATCAACGTTGTCGGAGAGAGGAATAACGTTGTGGAAGAGATGAAAAAGTGAGTATAAAACACCCAAAATATGTTTTTTTCACTAGAGGCTAAATGCTGTGGTTTATTTTAGTATGACAGTGAAAAAACATTTTCATTTATATTCCGTTCCCTAAGTCTGGATGGGACCTGTAGTGACTTTGCGCATGCGCGATTCATCTGCCGTCTGGCCGCGGAGTGATCAGACACTGGGACTGCTGCGGAGTTACTGGACTGACAGCCTGTGCTTTGGGAGGGGGAGAAGCTCACAGCAGCACCTGCTGCTTGTTGAGGACAGTAACTACAGAATGATCCGAGTTTTCCTGTCAGAGTCTCCAAAACGGCAGAAAAAGTCACTAGATTTGTAGCTAGTCGCTTTTGACAAAACAAGTCACTAGGACGCTTTGGAAAGTCGCTAGATTTAGCGAGAAAGTCGCTAAGTTGGCAACACTGCATGAACCTAATGTTGGCGTAAACCTGATGTCCAATCTATCAATGAAATCACAATGACAAGTTGTAGTATTGGAATAATTCAGGAATATATGTTCAAAATCCTTATTAAACAGATTTGTGCTCCTGTAATGCAAATACACCAGCAAATACATGATACTGCAGTGAGCAGTAACCTGACACATGTATGTTCAGGTCCACACATGCAGACGCTTCAGTGGGTCCCTGTAGGCAAGCATTAGCTGTGTTTAAGGTGTGCAGGGAGCTAGTTAGCATCATCCCGAGGGTCGTCATTAGCGACTCTAAACTCCCCATTTACTGTCTGACGAAGCCGACAAACACCAAACAAACAGCAGAGGAGGGAAAAACGAACTTCCACTGTAAAACTCTCACCTAATACCAAACATTGACGATCAAAATGATGGAAATGTTACTCAGAAAAGCCACAAAAACCAGGAGGACCAATATGGATCCCTGTGGAACTCCTTTACCAGATACCCGGAGCTCTAAAAATTCAAACAATCCACCTAAACAATCCTATCTGACCACAAAATAAATATCTGGAAAAAAATGAAACGTTTCCAATGTGAAATTTAAATTAATGTTGGTTTAATAAATTGTCCATAACTGCAAAGAATCGTCAGAAATAAATCAATTATTATCCAAAATGTGTCCTAAACTGCTTAAAATTTTTCCAAAATTTCTCAAAAGTTGTCCATACTCTTAAAGAAGTCCAAAATGTGAAAAAGTGTCCAAAATGACACAAAATTGGTTCAGAATTGTAGAAAATTGTCTGAAAGAATCCAAATATTGTCCAAAATCTGTCCAAAATTGCATAAAATCTGTCCAAAATGACACAAAATTTGTCCATAAGTGCAAAAAAAGTCAATTATTATTCAAATGTGTCCAAAACTGCTTAGAATTTGTCCAGAATTACTCAAAAGTTGTCCAGAAATAGAAAAATGTGTCTTAGATAAGCCAATTATTTCCCAAAATGTGTCCTAAACTGCTTTAAATTTGTCCAAAATGACTCAAAATTTGTCCATAATTGCAAAACATTTGTCCATAATTGCAAAAAATTGCCCCATTTAATCAAATTTTATTAATCCAATTGTTATCCAAAATTTGTCCAAAACTGCACAAAATTTGTCGACAATGACTCAAAAGTTGTCCATAATCACAAAAAATAGTCCAAAATGTGAAAAAATGTCCAAAAATGACACATTTGTCCTTAATTGCAAAAAATCATCTTAAATAAGCCGATTATTATCCAAAATGTATCCAAAACTGCATAAAATTTGTCCAAAATGACTCAGAAGTTGTCCGTAGTTTTTGTAAATATGATCATTCACTTCTTGTTAAATTAGGATTAATAACTCAGTTTTACAGGTGTTGGCCCTGCTAAGCTAAGTTAGCCGCCTCCTGGATAATTGCTAAGCTAAGTTAGCCGCCACATGGCTAATTGCTAAGCTAAGTTAGCTGCCACCTGGCTAATTGCTAAGCTAAGTTAGCTGCCACCTGGCTAATTTCTATGCTAAATTGATTGCCTCCTGACTAATAGCTCAGCTAAGTTAGCTGCCTCCTGGCTAATTGCTAAGCTAAATTAGCCACTTCCTGGCTAATAGCTCAGGTAAGTTAGCTGCCTCCTGGCTGATTGCTAAGCTAAGTTAGCTACCTCCTGGCTAATTTCTATCCTAAATTAGCTGCCTCCTGGCTAATAGCTCAGGTTGGTTAGCTGCCTCCTGGCTAATTGCTAAGCTAAGTTATCTGCCTTCTGGCTAACGTATGAAACTCCAACAATCATCTTTCAACAGAATGCTAACATGTGACTCGTGTTCAGATTTTTCGTTTATTCTTCCGACACTAAGTCTTTCTCTCTGGGGAGGCTTTTGTCTTTCAGCGGGGTTTAAACGAGGAGGAACATTTCATTCCTGTGTGGTGTTAATCCTTCCTGAATGGAGCTTTAATGTTCTCTCCTGGTTAACGAACAAAAGCAGCCTGTAATCCTCACTGTGAAGGATTCTACACACAGTATCAGAATATGTGGATCTGCACGTCTGTTTTAGAATAGCTTCTGAGTTACTGTAAACCAACTGCCAATCATAATGGACATTTGTTGTCATTCTGGACAAATTTTGGATAATAATTGACTTATTTAAGATGTTTTTTTTGCAATTATGGACAGAGTTTGTGTCTTTTTAGACACATTTTGGATACTAGTTGGCTTGTTTAAGACACATTTGTGCATTTCTGGACAACTTTTGAATAATTCTGAACAAATTTTTTAGCAGTTTTGGACATATTTTGGAGAATAGGGGAGTTATTTCAGATATTTTTTGCAATTTTGGACAAATTTTGTGTCATTTTGGGCAAATTTCAAGCAGGTTGGAAACATTTTGGATATTAATTGGCTTATTTAAGATGATTTTTTGTAATTATGGGTAACTTTTGAATCACTTTGGACAAATTTTAGGCAGTCTTGCACTCATTTTTGGGTAATAATTTGCTTATTTAAGACATTTTTGCAATTATGGACCAATTTTGTGTCAATTTGGAAAAATTTTGAACAGTTTTGGACAAATTATAGATAATAATTGCCTTATTTAAGATGCTTTTTTCCACTTATGGACAAATTCTTCTATGTTGGACAAATCTGAAGCAGTTTTGGACACATTTTGGAAATTAATCAGTTTATTTAAGATTATTTCTTGCAATTATGGACAAATTTGTGTCATTTTGGACACTTTTTCACATTTTGGACTATTTTTCGTGGTTTGGACAAATTTTAGGCAGTCTTGGGCACATTTTGGATAACAATTGGCTTATTTAAGACTATTTTTTTTACTAATTTTACTCCATTGTTATGGAATTCACTTTTTTGCTGAGGTTTTCTCTAACTAGCAGAGGTTGTGCCACATCTGTTTCTATGTAATATATAAATTTAAGGAGTCTGAGCCTCTCCCAGTCTGCACCACAGATGGACGAGCGACTTGATACCCTCCTCAGCTCAACAAAAACACTTCAAGCCTTCGCCTCCTGCAGCAGCACCTTCGGGTGGAGGGGGAGAGTCGGAGCAACGCCTCCGGCCATTGGAGGTGAGAAGATCTAATCCCGATTTAAATGATCTGGCACTTTACAAAATACACCACAATTAGCCAGATAATTACACCAAGCCTTCACAGCTGCAGCTCAGACCTGCTGCTGAGTGTGTGGATGTTCGTTACACAACGCCAACGCTAACATGGTTGTGTTGCTGTAAACTGGGCTCAAACATCGACTAACTTCCGTTGGTTTGGTTGGAAAAGTCTGCAGCTTCAGGCTTTGTTTTCTTATTGTGTGACTCGCTGCACCTCAGGGCTGCAACTCACTGATTTTATATTGCTGTGCTCTCATTTATTATTCAAATCCAAAATCTGTCCAAAGTGACCTGAAATTTGCTCAAATATTGTCCAAAAATTGTTCTAAAATCCCCAAAAACTCATCAAGACTTCCAAACCTGTCCAAAGTAACTCAAAGGCTGCTTTGAATGACAAAAATCAGGAGAAAATGACTCAAAAAATCCACTCAAAATGATTCAACAAATGTCAGAAATCACTCAGATGTCAGCTCAAAATGGCTTAAATATGGTTTAAAATGACAAAATCTGTTCAAAATATACAAAATCTGTCCCAAATGTCTCAAAAAGTGAGTACAACCACTCGAGTATTGTCCAAAAATGACTAATAATAAAGTAGTTTTTAATTGTTCATTTTTTGAACAAATGTTTTGTCCAGAAAAAGTTGCTTCAACAAAAACTCCTCCAAACCTGTCCAAAGTAATTCAAAAGCTTAAATGACAAAAATCTGTAGAAAATGACTCAAATATGATCAAAAATAGCAAAAATCATCTCACAGTGATTTAAAAATATCCGAAATCACTCAGATGTCAGATTAAAAATGACTCAGATATGGTCTAAAAAGACAAAATCTGTTCAAAATGTTCAAAATCTGTCCAAAATTACTCAAATACTCTCTAAAAAAACATAAAAATCTTCCAAAATGCCACAAAATGTGACTAAAATCCCTCACATATAGTCGAAAAACTAATAAAATCTGTCGAAAGAGAGTTAAAGTGTTTACAAAACGACTAATGATTTGTCAAAATTAGTAAAATCTGTCTAAAAAAATCCTCTTAAATAAATCCATTTCTCTGCAAAATTTGTCTAAAACCGCTTAAATTTTATCCAGAATGACGTAAGTTGTCCATAATTGCAAAAAATCGTCTTGAATAAATCAATTATTATTCAAAATGTCTCTTAAACTGCTTGAAATTTGTCCAAAATCACTCATAAGTTGTTCAGAAATGCAAAATTCATCTTAAATCAGCCAATTATCATTGAAAATGTGTCGAAAACTGCTTAGAATTTGTCCAGAATGACTTAAAAGTTGTAATAAATGGAAAAATGTGTCTTAAATAAACCAATTTTTGTCCAAAACATGTCCAAAACTGCTAAAAATGTGTCCAGAATGACTCAAGATTTGTCCAAAACCACAAAAAATAGCCTTAAATAAGTCAATTACTATCCAAAATGTGTCCAAAACTGCTTAAAATGTATCAAGAACAACTCAAGATTTGTCCAAAACCACAAAAAATAGTCTTAATTGGTATTCAAAATGTGCCCAAAACTGCTTCAAATTAGTCCAAAATGACAAGAAAAAATTGTCCATTATGATTAGCAGTTGGTTTACAGTAACTCAAAACCTGCTTGAAATCACTCAAAATATGTCCAGAATTTTGAACTTCTGCGGACAGATGTGGCACAACTTCTGCTAATTGGACAAAACCTCAGTAAAAAGTGAATTCCGTATCAGTGGAGCACATTTAAGATTTAAATTGTTTGTGTGATTTGGCGTCGGTTTGGTCTAAAATGCTGCGATAGATTTCAATCAAAGGGTAAAAAGGTTTTTAAATGCCTACATCTCACTTCCTGTTTCCTGTGTTTTGGTTTTTATTTAAACCGTCACAAAAAAACACGTCTCAAACTGGCGGCGCCTAAAGGGAAAGTGTCTTCAGTAATGTCTTCCTTTTCTTGTCCGATCGCTGGAACGTTTCCCTCCGTGGACTCGGCGGTGTGATTTCCACGCCGCCGGCTCTTTGGTTTAGTTAAGTCAACACGGCTGGAAAGTGGCCGATCAAACAGACTATCGGGTTACGCTGCTGTCAGCTCTGAGTGTTACATCACAAACACACCTGACACACCTGAGTGCTTCAGGAAGGACTTTAGAGGATTAACAGCTCCCGAGTGAGGAAAGAAAGAAAGAAGCTCCGTCACCTTCCACCGGTTCACCACCAATCAGCGTCACATTTACTTCAAACGGCTCAGAACACGTATGACTGCATGTAATGATTAACGTGTTGGAGGTATGTCATAGCAGAAACCAACTGGACGTCTGTGGGAGCTTCTTGAAGACGTTTCACCTCTAAGAGGTTGTCCAATACGCCCAAAACAACGGAAAATTTATACAAAATGACTCAAAAGTTGTCCATAATTGCAAAAATCATCTTACATAACCAAAATATTAG
The DNA here is from genome assembly GCF_021347895.1 of Acanthochromis polyacanthus. NCBI lineage: Eukaryota > Metazoa > Chordata > Actinopteri > Pomacentridae > Acanthochromis > Acanthochromis polyacanthus. Next base: position 3,779,339 of record NC_067122.1, read on the forward strand.
CCAAAATGTGTCCAAAACTGCTTTGAAATGGTCCAAAATGACAAAAAATGTCCAATATGATTGGCAGTTGGTTTACAGTGACTCAACAGTTTTCAAAATGACTGAAAATTTGTCCATCATCGCTAACACAAATTTGCTTGAAAAAGTGTGTTCCTCTGCAGATATTTTAAAACACGACTGCGTTTGTTTCTGAATCCAAACACTTTCCTGCAGATGTCCAATCAGATTTTAAGCATTTTCTTTGGCTTTTATAACAGTTTGAGGCGACTTTAACGAACAACTAAACAAACATTAATGACTCTGACGTTCTGTCGTCAATCATCCTGTACGTTTAGGTCTAACCTGGACCGATGCCACAATGAAAGAATAAAAAGAAGCTGTAACTGTGAGCATTTCATTGGTAGCTAAACCCGTCATTTAAATCCTGCCACGCCCTGCTTCATTGCAATCTGGTTTCATTCTGCTGGGTCGAGTCCAGAACCAACAAGGCGTGTGCTGTCCCTGTTTACATACCACAGACGTGTGATTGGCAGTTGGCGTGTAGCTTCCTCTGCTGATTAGTTGACACACGGTGGAAGCGCTAACAGGAAGGAGGTGTATTAAATCCATCCACTTATAAGTCGACTGGTCAAACGGTGATTAGCTCCTCTGACTGGATGCTAACGTGAATAAATTGCCAGCTAAGCTACCATGCTGCTAGTCATTTCTGGACAAATGTATGTTCCTTTTGAGTCATTGTTGGCATTTTTAAGTTTATTTTGGAAAATTTTTGAGTCAATTTTGGTACTTTGAATTATTTTTTGACAATTTTTGGATGATTTTTTTTTGTCATTTTGAACACATTTTTTGCTAGTTTGGACTCATTTTGGGTGATTTCAGACTTTCTAGTTACTGGTTTAAATAACGTTTACAGTCATTTTGGAAAATTCATCAATCACTATGGACAAATTTGGAATCATTTTTGACAAATGTATGTTCATTGCAGACAAATTGGAGTCAATTTTGGTACAATTTTTAGTGGTTTGGGGCAATTTATCAATCACTATTGACAAATTTAGAGTCACTTTCAGAGAAGAGAAATTTTGAGTCATTTTTGGATTTATTTTGGACAATTTTGGTACTTTGAATTATTTTGGACAAAATTTTGTGGTTTTGGGTGACTTATTTTTGTCATTTTGGGAACTTTTTATTATTATTTTGAACTCATTTTGGGTCATTTCTTACTTTCTAGTTACTGGTTTAAACCGCTTTTACATTAATTTGGACCAATTTTGCTGTCACCGATCCATCAAATTTATGGGCTGTATCTCTGGCAGGGTTCCAGCTCAGGTGTGTGGAGCGGTTTTCTAATCGGCATGTCATTTACAACGTTTACTCAATCACATCGTCCAAAATAACGTCACGTTCACTACGCCGTTGCTGTCGCCCTGGTACGATGATGGACAGCATCAGTTTGTGTCAGATGAGTTTTAATGGATGTTCTGGAGAGTAATTTATGGCTGCTTGTCACGACCAGTTTACAAATCCAAATGCCAGAGCTTCCCTCCTCCCTGAGAAACGCAGAATGCCTCTTGCTACAATCACACACTCATCTGGCTGCTAGAATACCTGTTATTATCCCCGACAGGTATGAAGACCTACAGCTTCACACATGTCAGGTAATTTCCACACGTCCGTCTTTCAGAAGAGAAAAAAGCAAACACGCCACCGTGCTGCGCTCGCTGGAGGTGTGTCGTCTCTGGATTTACTACCAGACTTCTTCTGTCTGCTTAAATATATCATTATTTTCACATTTCCTTCCTGCGGGGGTCTGATGTGGACCTACATGCAGGTTCACCACAAGTTTCGAAAAAAAAAAGCAAAGGTTGTCGTGGGGAAACGCAGTTTAAAAAACCAGAAGCCAGACCTCTCAAACTTACTAATTAATCCTCATTTGAATCTAGAAGAAAATAAAAAAAGCATATTTCCTTTAATGGTACATAATCCTGGGATTCAGCTCGTCTTGTTGCTTCTGAAATGTCCCTTTAAAATCAGCAGCGTTGACTGTTTCTGTAAAACTAGTTTTTAATGGAGGAGTTCCTCAGGGAGCGTGTTTCGGTCCTCTGACTTTGTTGTTTTAACATTGTCAAAATTTAAACATATACAAAAAAAAATCAATGTCTGCACTATCAATACAATTTAAAATAAATCTGAACTCAGATTTACAAAACTGAAATAATTCTGCACAATTTTTTAGTAATTTCAAACAAATTATGAGTAATTTTGAACCACTTGTATGTCAACTGGGACAAATTTTGACAAAATGTGAGTCTTTTCTGGAAAATGTTGGAGCCATTTTAAATAAACTTTCAGGTTTATTTTAACTAAGTTTTAAAATTCAGTTTGGAAATAATTTTGAAACCGTTTTACATCACTTTGGACTATTTTTGTATTTTGGGCAAACATAAATTTGGAAACATTTTAAACCACTTTTATATTAATTTGCACCAGTTTTGTGTCATTTTATGGAAATACTTTGCTTCCTTTATTTCTGAGTCGTTTTGGGCAATGTATTAATCACTATAGACAAGTTTGGAGTCATTTTTGGGCAAATTTTGAGTCAATTTTGGACAATTTTTTCATTAGTTTAGACTCATTTTGGGTAATTTCGGACTTTGTAGTTGTTGGTTTAAACCACTTTTACGTTAATTTGTACCAATTTTGAGTGATTCTTTGGAAAACATTTGCTTCCTTTTTGACAATATCTGAGTCATTTTGGGCAATTTATTAATCACTTTGGACAAGTTTGAAGTCATTCTGGACAAATTTTGAGTTCATGTTGGCATTTTTTTAAAATTCATTTTGGAGGATTCTTGAGTCAATTTCGGTAGTTTGAGTCATTTTTGACAAAACTTGGTGATATTGGCTGATTTTTTTTGTCATTTTGGACACATTTTCAATTATTGTGGAGTAATTTTGGTTAATTTTTGGACAAAGAGTTTGGGTTGTGGCCAGAACAAGACATTGGAGAGTGTCGTCTTGGGTTTCCGTGTCGTCTATTAATCTTAATTATCTCAAACTATTCCACCGTTTCCTGCCACTTTCAACGTTTCTCCATAATCTAATCAGAGGCTCCATAAAGAACAAACCACCTTTAACTCCTTTGCAGGAGCTCAACGGAGGAAGTCTTATCTGATCCAGACCACTTTAGGACGACACCTGAGGTTTCCAGGGCGATGATTTAACGAGGAGGAGCTCCAGCCAGGTTCAGACAGGAAGTAAAACAAGCGCTCAGGTTGGCTAAATTCAGTTAAGCTTCCAGCCGTCATCAGTCACTTTATCTGTGAAGGAAATCTTGTCCGTCGTTCGTTTCTGTCAAACCGTTGCATTCGCACATTATTTACTTCTCAGGTCACAAAAACTGCAGCCAACAAGTGTTTTAATGTGAGAAGTGAACAAATACCTGAGGATAGTTCAGCTTAATTCAAGTTCAATTTTATCACAAACATCTGAAAAAACAGAATACACTCTTTAAAGTTTAGTGAAGAATTCAATTTCAGTCAAACATTTTACCATTTTATGACATTTATAGTATCTCTGGATAATTTTTGAGTCATTTTGGAACAGATTTTTGCCGTTTTTAACTAATTTTAGTCATTCTGACCCTTTTTTTGGGACAATTTTGAGTCATTTAGGCCATTATTATATCATTCTGGACTGATTTTTGAGATATTAACCAAATTATAGTCATTTAACCTCTTTTTTTGTGGATAATTTTGAGTCATTTGGGCTATTATTGCATCATTCTGGACTGATTTTTGGCATTTTTGTCCTTTTTTTAAACCAAATATTAGTCATTTGGACCCTTTTTCTTGGAACAATTTTGAGTCACGAACTTGCTTTAGCCATCTTGGAAAGATTTGTTTTTTGTTTTTTTTTGCCATTTTTGACCAAATTCGAGCCATTTTTTGACAATTTCCTTTCATATTGAAAAATCTTTAAGTCATTTTGTACAACAATTTGGACTCTTTTTTTGGTATCATTTTGGACACATTTCTAAATTATTGTGAACTGTGGATAAATCAGACTTCTGCTTTAGGACCGCAGACATCTTTTTAAAATAATTTTTCTGCAGTTTTGAGTCATTCAGGACAACTTTTGAGTCATTTTAGACTATTTTTACGCCACTTTGGATGTATTTTTGCCAAAAATAAAGACTTCTAGTCTTTATCGACGAGGGGAGAAAAGTACTAACCTTGTACTGAGAGTGATTCTCCATTATATAGAGGGTTTTCATTTTAGTCTGTGCCTGATTCATAAAGACTTCCAGTCTTTATTTTTTCATTTTTGGACATTTTTGAGTCACTTTAGCCTTTTTTTTGTCTTCTTGTAAAACCTTTTGGTCATTTTAAACACATTTTGACCCAATTTGAGTCGATGTTTTAACTATTTACTGTCATTTTGAACAACTTTTTAGTCACTTTGGACTAATGTTTTTGACTTTTTTGGACAATTTGGCTTAATTTTGGACTAAGTTCAATTACCTTGGGGGAAGTTTTTGTCATTTCAGGTAGATTTTAGTCTTTTGGACAATGTTTGAATAACTTTTAGACAGATCTTTGCCATTTTGAACAACTTTTGAGTCACTTTGGACCAGTGTTTTTCTTTTTTTTGACAATTTGATGTCATCTCATGGAAGTTTTTGTCATTTCAGATTGACTTTAGCCTAATTTTTAGAGAAATACTTGCCATTTTTAACACCTTTTGAGTCACTTTGGACCATTTTTTCTCAATTTGTGGACATTTTTGTGTTATTTAGAAGAGCTTTACTCGCCTTTTTTGTCACTTCAGTTCATTTTGAGTCGTTCTGTACAGATTTTAGTCTTCTGGGCAATACCTGAATGATCTTTTAAACAGATTTTTGTCTTTTTAAACAACCTTTGAGTCACTTTGGACCTGTGTGGATTATGCAGAACAACGTGTTTTCATGTCTGATTGATTTCTCCATCACGGATCAACCTGTGTCCAGTGTTGTGGATGAAAAATGCTAACCAGGTAAACACACCTGTCGGCGTAAGCAGGGCTGCAGGTAAAAGCCTGACGTCTGTTTACGGTATCAGAGTCTTTGTCTCTTTACATCGGTGAACCTGTTTTTCTCTCCGGACGTACCTGTGCAGGTAAACAAACAGGGAGGCGTTCAGCGGCTAATTGTGTTCAAGTGGAGGAGGCCAGGAGGGGAGAGGAGGAGAGGGGGGAGGAAACAGCTACAGGAAGAGCCTGAGGGGGACGACCCACCTGGACACACACACCTGACTCACAACACACACACACAGAAAGAGAGAGAAGAAATGCATGAGTGTCCCTCACACACACCTGAAGACAAAGGGAGTGTCTATCAGCACACCTGAGCAGCCCCGCCCCCTCCTCACCTGTCAACACCTGAGCTCAGGAATCAACTTCCTGCTATCAGCTTCAAAGAGTCGCAGCGACAGATCAATGATCCCACCGATCGATCAACAGATCAGCAGAAGCTAAGCCATGTTTGAAGTGGCCGTCCTGTGATTGGTCGAACCGGAGGCAGGTGTGTAGGGAAACCTCCCAGCATGCACTGCAACACAAAAACATCTCACAATAATACTGCAACTTTACACGACTAAAATACATTTCCAGGGTTTGATTTAATGAGATTATGTGTTCTTTCTCTTTATAATGTTGAATAAAAGATGTTTAAATGTTGAAAACAATTAAATGACATAAAATAAAATCTATATTTATGGGACATTTATTAATAGATTAGATGACAAACTGTAACTTTGGAGTCAGTTCGACGTAGTTTTTGTCATTTGTGTGATAATTTCTGAGTCGTTTGGAGAATATTTGATTCATTTTGGACAAATTTTGCAGAAACGCTGCACCAAAATATTCTCAATTTCCATTTAAAAGCTTTTAAGAAAAGGAGGCAATAATGTCCAAATATTACTTTACACAGCATTAAAATCAGCAATAATTACTGTTTTAAACAGACATTCACTGTTTTTGAAAGAAAATGTGTATATTTTAGGGACTGTAAAACAGTTTGTGTCTGTTTGTGGTTGTTTTGTGTCTCTTTGTGGTTGTTTTGTGTCTCTTTGTGGTTGTTTTGTGTCTCTCTGTGCCTGTTTTTTGTCTCTCTGTTCTTGTTTTGTGTCTCTTTGTGGTTCTTTTGTGTCTTTTTGTGGTTGTTTGTGTCTTTGTGGTTGTTTTGTGTCTTTTTGTGGTTCTTTTGTGTCTTTTTGTGGTTGTTTGTGTCTTTGTGGTTGTTTTTTGTCTCTCTGTTCTTGTTTTGTGTCTCTTTGTGGTTGTTTTGTGTCTTTTTGTGGTTGTTTGTGTCTTTGTGGTTGTTTTGTGTCTCTTTGTGGTTCTTTTGTGTCTTTTTGTGGTTGTTTGTGTCTTTGTGGTTGTTTTGTGTCTCTTTGTGGCCGTTTTGTGTCTCTGTTTAGTCATTTTGATGCTGGTTTTCCAGATATATTGTGTCCTTTCTTGGATCTTTGTGTATTTGTTTTCTGTCTTATCTTACATTCAGACCGATGCGATGGATCCGGGACAGAAATAGAGAATCTGAACGTTGAAGGAAGCAGAAACTCTGAAATGCTGCTGGACTCTCAGACGTCCTCGGACATGTCGCTTAGATTGAAGTGCAGCTTTTTATCACCAGGACTCGGGGGCCATTTTCACGGCGGACCGAGGTCGTGTCGAGACGCATCGGCGACCCGTGGACTCCCGCTGAACCGAACACTGGAGGCGTCACTTTATAATCGAGTCGCACCTTCAAGCCCGCGGTTCAAAGACGAACGACTTTGCTATGTGGACACAGAAAACAGGAAGTTCAGTTTGGAGAAATGAGATCCGAACAGGATGAGGCAGGAAGGAGAACACTCTGCAGCAGCACGACTGTTTCCTCACATGAAGGAATGAAAGAATGAATGAAAGAAGGATGAATGAATGAATTAATAATGAATGAAAGGATGAATAAATGATGATGAATGAATGAATTATGAATAAATAAATTAATAAATGAATAATAAATGAATAATTGAATTAATAATGAATGAATGAATGAATGAATGAATGAATGAAAGGACGAATGAATGAATGAATTAATTAATTAATTAATTAATTACGAACGAACGAACGAACGAACGAACGAACGAACGAACGAACGAACGAACTAATTAATTAATTAATTAATTAATTAATTAATTAATAATGAATGAATGAATGAATGAATGAATGAATGAATGAATGAATGAATTAATAATGAATGAATGATCGAATGAATGAATGAATATTTGAATGAATGAATGAATGAAAGAATGAACAAATGAACCAATAAATGAATGAATGAACAAATGAACGAATGAATGAATGAATGAAGGAATGAACAATCAAATAAATGATTTAACAAATGAATGAATGAATGATTTCTGGGGGCTTTTTTATTTTTCGTAGATATTTTATTTTTTGTGGATATTTTAGAATTTTGTATTTTTTATACATTGTTGTGCTTATTTTGTATTCTTGTTTATTTTATATTTTTGTGGATATTTTAATTTTGTGGATATTTCATATTTTCTAGACATTTCATGTTTTCGTAAATATTTCATGTGTCTGTGTTTATTTTATATTTTTGTTTATTTTATATTTTGTAGATATTTTATATTTTTGTGGCTATTTTATGTTTTTGTAGATTTTGCGTTTAATTTTTGTATATTCATACACGTTTGGTTTTCGTCTTCTGTTCTGAACATTCTTTTGTCCTGATTTATTGCAAACAATTTTATCTTCTACAAATTAAAAGTTTGTGTTTTCCATGCCTTTCCCTCCAAACCTCCACAGAACGTCCAGAGAACGTTGCTGTGAGTCGGCGCTCTTCCTCCTCCACAGCTCGTGCTTTGTGAGTGCTGACATTTTTGGAATAGCTGGGCTGCAGGTGAAAACACGTCGCTGTGAAATGCAGTTTAGCTAATGGTGCACCTCCTGCAGCAATTTGTCCTCCACAACAACACATAAATTACCGTTTAGGAGACGACTGGAGGCCCGCGGCGCTGCAAGACGCTGACTGACAGCCGGGCGAGGACGGCGGCGCTGCTCAAACCGAGGCCCGGAGACCCCTGGGGGTCCGCCAGGGGGGCTCCAGGGAGTCCCCGCTCACATCTCAGCTTTGATTTACAAGAATTTCCCCCCAATTACAGACTGAAAGAGTCTTTAGATTAAAGTCACTGATCTACAGGTAGCTGTCTGATCACGTCGGCTAGCTCAAGCTGTCTTTTATTTCACTCTCTCTGTGGTTGTTTTGTGTCTCTTTGTGATTGTTTGTGTCTCTTTGTGGTTGTTTAGTGGTTATTTGCAGTTGTTTTGTTTCTTTGTGGTTGTTTTGTGTCTCTTTGTGGTTGTTTAGTGTTTATTTGTGGCTGTTTTCTGTTTCTTTGTGGTTGTTTTGTGTCTCTTTGTGGTTCTTTTCTGTTTCTTTGTGGTTGTTTTGTGTCTCTTTTTGGTTGTTTTGATGATCGTTTTCCAAATATATTCTGTTTTTAATGGATCTGGACAACTGCAACTAAAATGACTAAAAAAGGAAAAAAATTACCACAAAAAGACAAAAAACTACCTTGAAAGGTTCAAATATGCCAAGAAAAACATGCAAAATCACCACAACAGGCACAGACATCACCACAAAAAGTACCAATATTACCACAAAAAGTACCAAAATTACCATTACCAAAACTACCACAAAAATGTGGCACAAAAAACAAGCAAAATAACCACAAAAGCGGCCGAAATTACGATAAAAAGAGCCACAACTACCTTGAAAGGTTCAAATATGCCAAGAAAAACATGCAACATTACCACAAAAAGTAGTAACATTACCACAAAAAGGACCAAAATCACCACAAAGAGACATCAAACAACCAACAAAAAGTGCAAAAAGAAACACAAAAACACAGAAAACCACAAAATATGCAAAAAAAAAAACCCCACAAAAGGACAGAAAACAAAAAGATGTGTAAACACTAAAAGACAAGAATGCAAAAAATAGAAACACGAAAGACATAAAACCACAAAAAATGTAAAAAGAAGTACAAAATAATGGCAAAGACACACAAAACGACCAAAGACAGACGCCAAGTGAACACAAAAAACACTAAATGACGACAAATTGATCTAAAACCACCACAAAGAGACAAAACAACCACTGGTCATGTTCGGTTAAATCTCATTTCCATTCCTTCTTCTGCCGTTTGTCGTTTTTATTCCAGTTTGTCAGAAATGTGAAGTTCATGACAAACTTGTTGTCATTTTCAAACTGAGACTTTTAGTCCTCTGAGCCGTTTTGAGCTGAAATGTGTAAAAACTCTAAGACAGAGTTCAGCAGAAGGAGCTTTAAAAGACTTAAACTCATTGGAGAGCAGCTGCAGGAAAACATTGAACTCATTAAAGAACCGTCTGATGATTGGTTTTCATGTCTGCAGCTGATAAATGAACTTTTAAATCGCTTTCCAGTCGTTGAACATCAGACAGGAAGCTGAAGCAGCTCATTCCAAACAGCACAGCGCCCTCCAGTGGCCGCTCTGAGGATCACACCATGCAACAGTTACTCATTCAAATGGCTTTCATTCATCCGAGAGCTGCTTTTATTATCAGATTATTAAACATGTCTGCTTTAATTACAACTTTATGCCACGTTCAGTGGTTTAAATGACACAAACTATTCAAGATTTTCACTTCAGCTGCTCATCAAAGCAGGTCTTCTCTCAGTGTGTGTGTGTGGTAATATTGTTGTAATTTTGCATAACTTTGTGCTATCTTTTGGTTTTGTTATATTGTTTTGAGGCTATTTAGTATTTTTTGTTTATTTTTGTTTTCATTTTGTGTAGTTTTGCTGTCATTCTGCATCTCTTTATGGTCAATTTGTGTGATTTTGTGTCATTTGATGTAATTTGTATTATTTTGTGTCACTTTATGCTCGCTTTGGGCATTTTGTCCTTTTTCTTTGTTTTCTTTTTTATAATCAGTGAACATTTCTGTTCCATTAAGATTATTTTGTGTTGTTTTGCAGAAATTTGGTGTAGTTCGTGGTTATTATGTGTCGTTTTGTGGTAATTCTGCGTTGTGTTTTAATATTTTGTGGTCATTTTGTGTTGTATTGTTGTAATTTCAGTCTGCGTCTCTTTCTTGTCATTTTCTCAGATTTTCTATCATTTGTTCTTATTTCTTGCCTCCTTGTGGTGACTTCGGAACTATTTTCTTCCCTCTTTGTTGTCTTTTTCTGACATCAGTTGTCATTTTTGTTCTTTTACGATAATTCTTGTGTTGTTTTGTGAAAAATTTTGTGGTCATTTCATTGTTATGTGGTTGTTTTGTGGTAATTTAGTAATTTTGCCTTATTTTGCGGTCATTTATGTAACCAGGTGGTAAACAGAGACGTTTAAATTAACTGAACTCCACTGAAATCCCTGTTTGTGGCTCTTCTGCTGATTTTCGGTTTGGACAGCAGGGGGCGTATTGTGACCGGAAGTTGTGGCAACAGAGACAGTCGTGGATCGGGACAGGAAGAAAATGTAAATAATACCGTGTTTTGAAAGACTGAAATGTGAAATATAGTGACAGAGTGGTAAATTGTTTGTTATTTGCATTGAAAATTTACTCCATGTCTGTTTACTGTGCGCAGGAGTACCGATGGGGAGAGAATGAAAACACTACACATGTGCTGCGGGTGCTAATGGTCCGTATGCTAGGGAGGAGACTTCCGGTGTATCATTTTATGTTCTTAGTTCCATGAAATATGACTGTATTTTTATATGCATTGTGTTTTTTGTGTCGGTTAATGATGAGATATTTGTAACTGCTTTTTTGTTACTGCAGCATGTGTTGAGCACAGGAGCTTATACAGGGCAATGTGGTAACTGTGTGTTTTATTTATCCGCGAGGTGCCACAGCTGTATGTTTCTTGTAGGTTTCTATTTTTGTATGGTTCTAGTACTGTTTCTGGTACCGGTTCTTATATTATTGTGCCACAGGTTTTGTGAACCACATTTCATTGGGTAATTTGTATTATATGTAAAATAAATTGGGAAACAAAGAACTCCCCACAAATTTAATTTGAAGTATTGGTGTCTGCTTTAACCTGGCTTCATTTAGTGTTACCTTGTAGTCATTTGTTTGGTATTGTTTTGTGATTGGGTCATTTTGTGATAATTTTCTATGTTTTTGTGTCACTTGGTGTCATTTCTGGGTCACTTTACAGTCAGTCTGAGTGCTTTTGTGATTATTCGTTGTCATGTTGCGGTCATTCTTTCTGCTTTATTTTTGTCTTTGCGAAACTTAACTGAATAATTTGACCAAAAATACTGTTTGCAGTTGAATCAGGCAGAACATGTAGATTAATTACAGGCAGGAATACAGTCCTGTTTCATATCATTTACTAGAATTTGTGCTATTTCGTGTCACTTTATCGTCGGTTTCTTGCCTTTTTTCTTCTCTCTCTGTTGTCCTTTTGCAGAGTTTAACCTCTGAATATGTTTGGTTTGTGTAAAATCATTATCCAGACTTTAAATAACATGATGGATTTTATATATTCAATTTTTACATTGATGGTTATGAGTTGTTTCATGTTGATCGAATTTGTAAGGCAGGAGGGGTTGCTTTGTTTATTCGAAGCGATTTGAAATGTAAAATAATTGAGTACATGACTACAGTAATTGAAGATTCAATGGAATGTTTAAGTATTGAGATTGAAATGAAGAAACAAAAAATATTGTTGTCTCCTGTATATATAGACGCTCTGGGTCAAGAAAACCCTGTTCATAGAAAAGTTGGATCAGTTACTAGATTGAATGAATGACAATAAAATCTCTGTAATATGTGGGGATTTTAATTTAGACCTCTTAAAGGTGTCAGGTACCAATAGTTCTGATTTTTTGGATGTAATGTACAGTAAAGGGCTTCGCCCAACTATTACTAAGCCTAGTCGAATAACCTCTTTTTCTGCTACATTAATTGATAATATTTTTGTAAATTTGCCTTTGAACATTGTTAAAAGTGGTCTTTTGATAAGTGATACAAGTGATCATTTACCTGTATTTCTTACTCTTGACTGTGAAGTACAAATAAACAAAGAAAAATATAAAAGAATGCTTAGAATGCGAAATGAGGAAAGGGTAAATAAATTTAAGGAAGATTTAATGAGGGAAGACTGGAACAGTGTTTATGATGCAAACAATGTAAACAAGGCCTATGAGGATTTTTTACAAACATTTCTGTGGTTATATAATAAAAACTGCCCAATAAAGACAGTGGAAGAAACAATTAGAAGTAATAATAAGCCATGGATAACAAAGGGGATATTGAAATCTTGTAAGAAAAAAATAAGCTTTATCAGCACTTTATAAAGTATCGAACAGTAAATTCAGAGAAACGTTATAAAGCATATAAAAATAAGCTGACTAGCATAATTAGACAAGCAAAAAAGATTATTATACAATTTTGCTATTGCAAAACAAAAATAACATTAAAGGTACATGGAATGTTTTGAGAGATGTTATAGGTAGCAAAATGACTATTTGTCAACCGTCTTATTTACTAAATGAACAAAATGTGGAAATTCGTGTAGAAAAAATGGCACATGAATTTAATTATTTTTTTGTGAATGTCGGCCCAAACCTTGCAAAATCAATTTCTCCAGATGATAATAAAATACACACGTGGACAAAATTGTTGGTACCCCTCAGTTAAAGAAGGAAAAACCCACAATTCTCACTGAAATCACTTGAAACTCACAAAAGTAACAATAAATAAAAATTTATTGAAAATTAAATAATCAAAATCAGCCATCACTTTTGAATTGTTGATTAACATAATTATTTAAAAAAACAAACCAATGAAACAGGCCTGGACAAAAATGATGGTACCCATAACTTAATATTTTGTTGCACAACCTTTTGAGGCAATCACTGCAATTAAACGATTTCTGTATTTGTCAATGAGCGTTCTGCAGCTGTCTACAGGTATTTTGGCCCACTCCTCATGAGCAAACAGCTCCAGTTGTCTCAGGTTTGATGGGTGTCTTCTCCAAATGGCATGTTTCAGCTCCTTCCACATATGTTCAATGGGATTCAGATCTGGGCTCATAGAAGACCACTTTAGAATAGTCCAACGCTTTTCTCTCAGCCATTCTTGGGTGTTTTTGGCTGTGTGTTTTGGATGGTTGTCCTGTTGGAAGACCCATGACCTGCGACTGAGACCAAGCTTTCTGACACTAGGCAGCACATTTCTCTCCAGAATGCCTTGATAGTCTTCAGATTTCATCGTACCTTGCACACTTTCAAGACACCCTGTGCCAGATGCAGCGAAGCAGCCCCAAAACATTACTGAGCCTCCTCCATGTTTCACCGTAGGGACAGTGTTCTTTTCTTCGTATGCTTGGTTTTTGAGTCTATGAACATAGAGTTGATGTGCCTTACCAAAAAGCTCCAGTTTGGTCTCATCTGTCCAAAGGACATTCTCCCAGAAGCTTTGTGGCTTGTCAACATGCATTTTTGCAAATTCCAGTCTGGCTTTTTTATGAGTTTTTTTCAGCAGTGGTGTCCTCCTTGGTCGTCTCCCATGAAGTCCACTTTGGCTCAAACAACGACGAATGGTGCGATCTGACACTGATGTACCTTGGCCTTGGAGTTCACCTTTAATTTCTTTGGAGGTTGCTCTGGGCTCTTTGGATACAATTCCAACGATCCGTCTCTTCAATTTGTCATCAATTTTCCTCTTGCGGCCACGTCCAGGGAGGTTGGCTACTGTCCCGTGGGTCTTGAACTTCTGAATAATATGAGCCACTGTTGTCACAGGAACTTCAAGCTGTTTAGAGATGGTCTTATAGCCTTTACCTTTAAGATGTTTGTCTATCATTTTTTTTCGGATGTCCTGGGACAATTCTCTCCTTCGCTTTCTGTTGTCCATGTTCAGTGTGGTACACACCTTTTCACCAAACAGCAGGGTGACTACTTGTCTCCCTTTGAATAGGCAGACTGACTGATTATGAGTTTGGAAACACCTGTGATGTCAATTAAATGACACACCTGAGTTAATCATGTCACTCTGGTCAAATAGTTTTCAATCTTTTATAGAGGTACCATCATTTTTGTCCAGGCCTGTTTCATTAGTTTGTTTTTTAAAATAATTATGTTAATCAACAATTCAAAAGTAATGGCTGTTTTTGATTATTTAATTTTCAATAAATTTTTATTTATTGTTACTTTTGTGAGTTTCAAGTGATTTCAGTGAGAATTGTGGGTTTTTCCTTCTTTAACTGAGGGGTACCAACAATTTTGTCCACGTGTGTAAGTTTGAACAGTGAGAGCAGAGTCTTGCAGTCTCTGTATCTAGGTGAAATTGATGAGAATGAAGTGATAGCAATGGTTTCAAAACTGAAAAGTAAAAAATCATGTGATAGTGATGGTCTAGATATGTTCATTATTAAAGAAAGTATACATTGTATATTAAGCCCATTAACCTACATATTTAATTTGTCATTCAGTACAGGGGTATTCCCAGATAAGATGAAGGTAGCCAAGGTTATTCCTCTTTTTAAATCAGGCGAAAGGAAATGTCTTACAAATTATAGGCCAATATCTTTACTGTCTCAATTTTCAAAAATATTGGAGAAGCTGTTTGTTAAAAAACTTGATTCTTTTATTGAAAAACATTTGTTGTTACATGAAAATCAGTTTGGCTTTCGAAGTCGCCACTCAACAGCCTTGGCATTACTGAAAATCACTGAGGACATTACCACACAATTAGATAATAGGAATCATACAATTGGAGTTTTTATTGATCTTAAAAAAGCCTTTGATACGCTTGACCATGGAATAATGATATCCAAACTACAGAAATATGGAATTAGAGGGATTGCATTAGATTGGGTCGCTAGTTATTTAAAAAATAGACAACAATATGTTGAGTTTGCAGGTTATCAATCCAAATTAGAAACAATTCAGTGTGGAGTTCCACAAGGCTCAGTATTAGGGCCCAAACTTTTTATTTTATATATTAATGACCTCTGTGAATTTTCAAAAGTGTTGCGCTTTGTCCTTTTTGCAGATGACACAAATTTTTTTGTGTCTGGAAATAATTTAAAAACATTAATAAAAACGATTGAGACAGAAATGGTCCTGCTTCGGAAATGGTTTAATAAAAATAAATTATCATTAAATTTAAGCAAAACAAAGTTTATGTTGTTTTCAAATCAAAAAAGTCCAGAAATTGTAAACTTGAATTTAAATGGACAGTGTATAGAAAGAGTGTCTGAATTTAAGTTTTTAGGAGTATTCATCGACGAAAAATTGAAATGGAAGTCGCATATTGGACATGTAAAGAAGAAAATATGTAGAAATATAGGTGTGATGAGTAAAGTTAAATATTTGTTAAATTATAATGCATTGAGAATATTATACTGTTCTTTAATTTTACCGTATTTGGTATACTGTTTGGAGGTTTGGGGTAATTCATATCCTACTCATCTGTTACCCTTAGTTATTTTACAAAAGAGGGCTCTTAGAATAATTAATAAAGTCGCTTCAAAAGAGCATACAACAAAACTGTTCCTGAAGTCAGGACTATTAAAATTGAAGGATTTAATTGTTTTACAAACATTAATAGTCATGCATAAAGCAAAAAAAGGCTTGTTACCTTGTGGTTTGCAAACACTTTTTACTTTGAATAGTGAAAAAAGTAGAAGAAATCTTGACTTTAAATATAAATCTGCAAGAACGACTCTTAAAGGAATGTGTGTATCTGTCGCGGGTGTGGAAAAATGGAATTCCTTGGAAAAAGAAGTGAAGCAATGTTCAAACATTTTGCACTTTAAATGCAAGTTTAAAGAAAAAATATTTAACATTTACGCAAAGGAGCAATAACAATGATGTAATTGATCTGTAGATTGATTGTGGCCATCTGATGTTTTTTGTTGTGGTTGTTTTCTGTTTGAGTTTGGAAAAAAGACTGGGGTAGGAGTTAAAAAGACTTATTCTTCATCCTACTCCTGTTCTTGTACATGGGATGTGTGTATTTTGTGCTTTATAAATTGTATCCATTTGTTGTTGTTTTTTTTTTTACGCATTACCATGGAAAAGAATAAATGAAATGAAATGAAATGAAATGAAATATATCAGATAAAGAAATGATCTCTTTTCCACTGATCTTTAAGATAAGACTGAAGTTATTTTGATGAATTAGTAACATTTCAGTCACAGCTACAGTCACTGATGAATAGAAAACTGCATTAAATGAGTCGGACTGTTTTTTTTAGTGCTGCTTAAACCAGGAAAAAGAACTGGTCTGGTAATGAGGTGGAGCATAGAGACATGAGGAGACTCACAGCAGCTTTTATCCAACATCAACCTTCACCTGGACTCACCTGCATCGTCTCCTGTCTCACCTGTGTGCAGCTTTTTCACTCACTCTGGGCATTTCCACATCAGGATTCATTCTGTGCACAAACTCAGCAGCTTGTTGAATCTTTGTTGAGTCAGACGTGGAGCAGCTGCAGAGATTCATCAACCTGCTGCCTGATGTGACAAACGGCTTCTTCACTGCTGTTTTCTGACACATCTGATGGTTCAGCTTCCACCTGCAGAGTAAAAACTAAACGGAGATGAACAGCAGCTCCGCTCTCATTTAGGAAAAACGTTCAAACTCCCACAACTGGACTCATCTGACATTTTCACATCTGTGCTCTACAGATGTTGATGTTGCAACAGCTGACTCACCTGAGATACACACTGTCCTCTGCTGCCTCCTGGTGGACACTCTGGTCAATCACAGCAGTCAACCACAGATCTGAAGGGATGATGGGATTTTTCTACAAGGAATGTTTTGGACTCTGGACACTGAGTGTGAACTTGGAGGAGCTTCAACTCTGCGTTTGTTTCACTGTCAATCTTTGTTTCTCTTCTTGTCTCTTTGTTAACCACGTGGGGTTACTGCATTTGGTGCGGTATCTAAGGTCCCCTGCTCAATTGTGGAGTTACAGGTCAGCAGATCAAGTAGGAAGGGATATACGTAGAATGATCAAAATTGATAAAGAGTATCATGCATAGGCGTGATTCTGCCATCTACTGAGGGCTCGTCTACTTTAGTATGTCGTCCAAAATGTGACGGAAACGTGGGTGCCTGTACAGCTCAAAGGGTTACGCAGGTGAACCATGTAGAGGGGCTGGTCTCAAACACAGCAGCCCGGGTTCAATTCCTGCTTGTGGCCCTCTGCTGCATGTTCTCCCCATTTTCTGTCTCCTCTATCTCTCCTATCAAATAAAGCTGAAAAGGCCAAAAAAATAATATAAAAAAAGTGACAGAAACGTCATAGTTTAGTATGTCGTCCAAAATGTGACAAAAACGTCATAATCAACCACGCCTGACGTGTATGTCAGCGGGGCTACTGCATTCGCTTCGGTATCTGGCTGGCTGGGTAAGTATGTATGTATGTGTGTATGTCCGTTCCGATATCTCTGCAAGTGCTGAAGTCAGGAAAATCAAACTTGGCACTGAAGATCAGTCTAAGATCCCCTGCTCAGTTGTGGAGTTAGAGGTCAGCAGATCACGTGGTTCAGACCTTTACTGAGGGCTCGTCCGGTTCCCCCTTCAAATGAAGCTCACTGATCTCTCTGATGGAAAATAAACTAAACGCTGGAACATACATGACATGTTGTGTGAAAGTCACATTTCAACTCCATCAAATTCCAGGAGAGTCGCTAGGAATCCTCTTCTAGATTTGTTGTCAACAGACTCAGTGTGGAAAAGAGAAAGAAGAAATAAAACACCAGATGGTCGCAGCTGAAATAAGATGACTGATTTATTGAAGGAAGTTGTTGAGTTAACACAAATCAAACAACACAGGTGACAGAAAAAGGAGCAACGGAGGGCGACGGATGCTACTGAAAAGAAATCAAGAGAAACTACAAGAAGATTTCTGACTACAAGTTAGAACCAAACTGAACTCTCCTACGTTGAGCAGATAAAAGTCCAAATGAAAACCCTGCTTGGACTCACCTACACTCACTGCCCACAACTAAAGCTACAAACAGGAGAAACACCTGCTGTGGAATTTTCAGGACATTTCATCTCAAGCAAAAACTAATATGTGCTGGAAAAGTCCTAATTAAACACCTGAAGGCCCTGAGTGTTATTTACAAGCTGAGTCAGGATGTGTTTCACGATCATGTGTTAATAAAGGTCAGATTGAATCATTACCAACCATGACGTCATGCTAATGTGAGGACAAAACTAAAAGATAACTCTGGAACATTCCCACAAACAGACCAAGGGCTGAAAACCTGGAATTGAGGCTCCAAGTGGGCAGATATCAGTCAGAGTGGAAACATCCTGAAACTTCCTGCACACTCTGCAACCTGACATCAACCTCCAACGGATCAAGTCAACATTAACTGAACTTCTCCATCATTCACTGTGTGGAGCTGCAACACTAAACTATACAGGAACAACACACTTCATACTGGTTCCCAGTCCACCTCCCAGTAACATGGTCCAGTCAGAGTCTCTACACACCAGCTGCTGCTGCTGCTTCAACCTCTGGATCATCAGGACACTTCATCCTCTCAGCACAAACACCGTCCTGATCAGCACCACTTCCATCTGCAGAGAGAAGAAGAAAGATCAGAGGAGATGAATGAGTTTGATCAGCATCAAATGTGTTTCTCTGCACATTTCACTGCAGTCCACAGTGGAAACAAACTGCTGACGGTCATCAAGCTTCATTACTGCACAAACTCTTCACTTACAGCTTCACTGAGAATCTGCAGGTTTACAGGAGACACTGGATCTTTGCTTTGATACTGACTGTGTTCAGTAGAAAACTGCTGGAAGCAGCAGAGACTGATGGAACCTTCTACTGACCTCAGAGTCTTCAGGCTGCAGTCTGGACTCTCCTTAAGATCTAACAGATGTTTCACTGATGAATCCTGCAGGTTGTTCTCACTCAGGTCCAGATGTTCCAGATGGGAGGGGTTGGACTTCAGAGCTGAGACCAGATAATCACAGCTGATCTCTGACAACCTGCAGCGAATCAATCTGAATAAAGAATGAAAGATGTGTATAAAATCATTGATGATCCATCAGATGTGTTCAGGTTCTGAATGTGCAGATCAACATTACTTTGTCCTCATCAATCATCCATCCATCCATCCTCTATACACTGCTTTATCCTCATAAGGGTCGTGGGGGGTGCTGGAGCCTATCCCAGCTGACTCGGGCAAAGGCAGGGGACACCCTGGACAGGTCATCAGTCTGTCACAGGGCTACATATACAGACAAACAATCACACTCACATTCACACCTACAGGCAATTTAGAGTAATCAATTAACCTCAGCATATTTTTGGACTGTGGGAGGAAGCCGGAGTACCCGGAGAAAACCCACACATGCACAGGGAGAACATGCAAACTCCATGCAGAAAGATCCCAGGCCCACCCCGGGATTCGAAGCAGGGATCTTATTGCTGCAAGGCAAAAGTGCTAACCACTACTCCACTGAGCAGTCCTCCTCATCAATCAGCTTTTCTCTAAAAGCAGCACAGTGACTTTGTCCTTCTCTTATTGTGGATCATCATCATGTCAGCCTTCTACACACATCATCCACATGTCAGCACAACATTCATCCACCTATTCATGTCCATACATCAGTAACATGCTGCATCATCAACAGGATCAGGATCAGTCAAATAAAACTCAACACAACCAAACAAATATTTAGACTTCACTCACTAAACTTTGTCTCTTCAGACTGATCTGAGTTCAGAGGATCTTCTGGATCCAGATGTGACTCTTCAGCTCAAATTACAAACATTCATTTGCTTTAACAACTAACACTCAACATTTTACACACTTTCTGCTACAAACACAACTTCTGACACAACAAACTGAATTGAGAACAAAAAACAGAAAATATGAAGCAGAGCAGATTTACAGCTTCATGGATGGAAGTTCTGTTGAACAGAAATGAGCTTCAGTTGTCATTAAACACTTTAGATCTACAACAGTAACAGACAGACAGTGAACTGACCTCAGAGTCTTCAGGATGCAGTCTGGACTCTTCAGAAAAACACTCAGATGTTTCACTCCTGAATCCTGTAGGTTGTTGAAGCTCAGGTCCAGATGTTCCAGATGGGAGGGGTTGGACTTCAGAGCTGAGACCAGAGAATCACAGCTGATCTCTGACAACCTGCAGCGCCTCAATCTGAAGAAAGAATAAAAGATGTGAGTTGAGGAGACAAAGTTCCTTCCTGAAATCATTCAGAGTTTCATCATGAGTTCAGAGCTGAAGAAGCTTCAGAAGGTCCAAGTTTACAAAATGGAAACTCCAAGCAGCTGAAGCCAACAGGATGCAGCTTCAAACAGTCCAACAGAAGCAGTGAAGAAGAAAACAGACGTTCCTATGAAGATCCTCAATGTGGATCAGTAGAACATCAGCCTGATGGCTGCAGTTTAGAGTCACCACAACTTTACATCACATTCATCTCAGCACACAAACAAAACATGATGTCTGACCTCAGAGTCTTCAGGATGCAGCCTGGACTCTCCACAAAACCACTCAGATGTTTCACTGATGAATCCTGCAGGTTGTTCTCACTCAGGTCCAGATGTTCCAGATGGGAGGGGTTGGACTTCAGAGCTGAGATCAGAGAATCACAGCTGATCTCTGACAACCAGCAGCTCTCCATTCTGAATAAAGAATAAAAGATGTGTATAAAATCATTGCTGATCCATCAGATGTGTTCAGGTTCTGAATGTGCAGATCAACATTACTTTGTCCTCATCAATCAGCTTTTCTCTAAAAGCAGCACAGTGACTTTGTCCTTCTCTTATTGTGGATCATCATCATGTCAGCCTTCTACACACATCATCCACATGTCAGCACAACATTCATCCACCTATTCATGTCCACACATCAGTAACATCTGCTGACCTCAGTCCACTCTCTCATCAAAGGATCAACATCAAATCTCTTCATTCTTTCATTTATTCCTTCTTCTTCTTCTTCTGTGGAAATCAGCTTGCTAGCTTTGTCTCCTTCACATCTTCCAGTGTGTCTCCAACAACAGTCACATGTCATCTGTACATTACAGAGGGATTCTGATTCCTGCTGTTCACACTGACTGTCCACTGCTCTCTTCCTAACACAACTCCACTGGAAGGAATCACTTCATCAGCTCAGCTCACACTAACATCAAGCTTCAGCTTCTGACTCACTCTAATCAACTTCCACACTGTTGACAACTAAACTCCTCTTTGACTTCCTGAGGCTCCACTGCAGCTCAGCACAAACACTGTGGAAACACAAACATACTGACTGGATGTGTGGAAGTCACACTGCTGAAGCCTCACATCACTTTCACATCAGCTTTACATTCAGACACACAGCAGGACTGTGGATTCTGTCCTCCATCTGGAACTCTGCAGTCAGCTGATCAGGGCAT
This sequence comes from Acanthochromis polyacanthus, assembly GCF_021347895.1. Classification (NCBI taxonomy): domain Eukaryota; kingdom Metazoa; phylum Chordata; class Actinopteri; family Pomacentridae; genus Acanthochromis; species Acanthochromis polyacanthus. The sequence continues at coordinate 3,800,832 of NC_067122.1, forward strand.
TTATTCACACTTCAACAATCTCAAACATCTTCAAAATGTTTTCAGGAAAATACTCAAAATTTATCAACAACAAACTCCAAACTTCAGTCAAGGATTTTATTTGAATATATTGAAAAACCATCAAGAGTGAACTGACCTGAGAGTCTCCAGTTTACAGTTTGGACTTTGCAGTCCATCACAAAGATGCTTCACTCCTGAATCCTGCAGGATGTTTCCACTCAGGTCCAGTTCTATCAGATGGGAGGGGTTGGCCTTCAGAGCTGAGGCCACGACTTCACAGTGACTCTCTGAGAGTTCACAGTCATAAAGTCTGTTATGACACATAAATGGCAAAACATGTTATTATGAAAAAGGACACTTTATATTTCCTTCATGCATTTGATAGAAGAACATCTGGACTGGTCCTGTTGGACATTTAGTTCTTCAGCTGATCTTCTCTGATGTTTGACATCAAACTGAATTCTCATCAGCCTCTCTCACACCTGCACACTTTCAATCTGGAATAATTATCTCTATAATCTCAGTGTTTAATCTGCAGATGGAGGACAGAAGATGGACTTCCATTCAGGCTTCCATAGTGTCCAGTCTGTCAGTGTGATCTGATCCCACGTCTGAATCCACAAAGTTATCAGGAGAACATCTGGATCAGAACAACATTTTCTGTCTGAATGTTCACACAACACTTACAGAAAGAATAAAAACAAAACAATTCAAGAAAAACATCACAAATTACTTGAAATAAATTAAAGAAAAACCAACTCAAAAATAATAACAGCAGTAATTCCATTAAATCAATTCTCACAGACATCAGGAATGATTCAGATCTCATATTTAACTCTAAAGAAGAGGAAAAAAATCCTTTAAAAGCTGTAAGTCTGGTTCTAGAAGATGCTTCCAGAAGCTCCTCATGTAAGAATAACTGATGCTGAGATAAAACCTGGACAAGAACCTCTACAGTTCTTCATGTGTTTCAGCAGATCTGCATGTTTGCTCCATCAGCCAAAGGAAGAAACTCACAAGAAAAAACTGTCAGATGGAACAATTATCAGAATGAAATAGAAAAACTGTCATCATTCATTTAACAGCTTTAAACAACCAACTGAAAAATCCACATTTTCACAGAGTTTCAACATCTGAGACTAAACACAGCTGACATGGAAAGTTAGAAATAAACTAGTGGAACACTGAGAAGAATGAGAATGTTCTAGTGAGAACATCTGAAGAACTCAACTACTGATCTACTCTGACTGATTATCTTCATCACATCTAGACTCACCGAAACTTTCTGCAGTTCCTCACAGCTGGAATCAGTCTCCGTTTTCCCTCCCATGATGTTCTGTACTTGTTCAGGTCCAATTCATCCAGAACCTTCTCTGACATCTGCAGCATGTAGGCCAGAGCTGAGCAGTGGATCTCAGAAAGTTTCTTCTCTGATCTGTCCTCTGACTGCAGGAACTCTTGGATCTCCTGATGGACTGAGAGATCCTTCATCTCCATCAGACAGTGGAAGATGTTGATGCTTCTGTCTGGAGACATTTCATAACTGTTCATCTCCTTCAGGTTGTTGATGACTCTCTGGATCATTTCTGGACGGTTCTTTGTCTGACCCAGCAGACCTCTTAACAGTCTCTGGTTGGACTCCAGACAGAGGCCATGAAGGAAGCGAACAAACAGGTCCAGGTGACCATTTTTACTTCTCAGGGATTTCTCCATCACTCTCTTCAGGAACACATCCAGAGTGTCTCTGTTCTCATCTTTCCAGTCTTTTCCCAGGAAGTCCTCCAGAACCTTCTCCTTCCTCTTGGTGTAGCAGTGGAACATGTAGACTGCAGCCAGAAACTCCTGAACGATCACATGGACAAAGCAGAACACCTTGTCCTGGTACAGTCCTCTCTCCTCTTTAAAGATCTGTGTGAACACTCCTGAGTACTTTGAGGCTGCTTCCACATCGATGCCACACTCTGTCAGGTCGGACTCATAGAAGATCAGGTTTCCTTTCTGCAGCTGTTCAAAAGCCAGTTTTCCCAGAGACTCAATCATCCTCCTGCTGTCTGGACTCCAGTGTGGATCTGTCTCAGCTCCTCCATCATACTTGACCTTCTTGATTTTGGCCTGAACCACCAGGTGGTGGATGAACATCTCAGTCAGGGTTCTGGGCAGATCTCCTCGATCTTTGCTTCTCAGCAGCTCCTCCAGAACTGTAGCAGTGATCCAGCAGAACACTGGGATATGACACATGATGTGGAGGCTTCGTGATGTCTTCACATGGGAGATGATGCTGCTGGCCTGCTTCCCATCACTGAATCTCTTCCTGAAGTACTCCTCCTTCTGTGGGTCGGTGAACCCTCTGATCTCTGTCACCATGTCCACACAGTCAGGAGGGATCTGATTGGCTGCTGCAGGTCGTGTGGTTATCCAGAGGCGAGCAGAGGGAAGCAGATTCCCCCTGATCAGGTTTGTCAGCAGCACATCCACTGAGGTGGACTCTGTAACATCAGTCAGGACCTCATTGTTGTGGAAGTCCAGAGGAAGGCGACACTCCTCCAGACCGTCAAGGATCAACACAACCTGGAAGTCTTCAAACCTGCAGATTCCTGCTGCTTTGGTTTCACTGAAGAAGTGATGAACAAGTTCCATCAAGCTCAACTTTCTCTCTTTCAGAACATTCAGCTCTCTGAAAGTCAATGGAAACATGAAGTGGATGTCCTGGTTGCTTTTGTCTTCAGCCCAGTCCAGAGTCAACTTCTGTGTTAACACTGTTTTCCCGATGCCATCCACTCCCATTGTCATCACTGTTCTGATTGGTCCATCTCTTCCAGGTGAGCCTCTAAAGATGTCTTCTGGTCTGATGCTTGTTTCTGCTCTGTCTGCTTTCCTGGATGCTGCTTCAATCTGTCTGATCTCATGTTCATCATTGACCTCTGCAGTCCCTCCCTCTGTGATGTACAGCTCTGTGTAGATCTCATTCAGGAGGGTCGGTCGTCCTGCTTTAGCGACGCCCTCAAACACTCTCTGGAACTTCTTCTTCAGACCACGTTTAAGTTTACGTCTACACACTGCAGCGGCAAGTTCTGAATGAAAAAACAACATGAGATCAATGAATAAATGACAGTAAATATTCCAACAGTTCATCTTCCTAAAGACTGATTGTGTGAAGATATTGTGAGACTTTAGTAAATGTTCTGTTGATCAGCAGCTTCAGTCTTTACACAAATCCTCTTACTGCTCTGCAGACAGTCAGCCAGCTTCTCCTGCTTCATCCTCCTCAGGAACAACACTGTGATCTGCTCAAACATCTCTCTGCTGCTCCTCTCATCTTCATCATCACCCTCCAACTCCTCCTCATCCTCCCTCTGACTCTCTGAGCATTCTGGGTAATCTGGACTCATAACCTTCTGCATCTTCTTCAGCTCCTTCTTCACATAAGTCACCATGTTGTCCTCCAGCAGCTGGAACAGAGAAATGTGTCAATGAGTCCATCAGAGTGAAATCATGGAGCCAAACATCAGATCCATGTTGGACACACTGACAGTCCACTGGTCTACAAAGAGCAGCATGGAGACGCCTGAACACAACACATGGAGAACAACTTGTTGTCCATGAACTCACCATGAATATGGAGTCCAGGTGATGCTGCTGGACAGACTGAGCTCTGGGAACCTCTGAGTTCTGCTGCTCCACTCTGTGGATCAACATCAACAGTTAGATCTCAGTCCGTCTGTCCACACAGACAAATGACATCAAATCAAATGTATTTATAAAGCCAGTTTAAAAACAACTTGAGTTGACCAAAGTGCTGCACATGCTCACTGATAGACAGCAAAGAATGCTGTACAGACAATTTAAGAACATAATTTACAATACACATGTATAGACAATATAGAACTAGTAAAATCAATGAGTAAAACTAAATTACAAATTATAAAATACTACAACAGACAAAAGGGGACAGCAATGAGGAAGATCAATTTCTTAAAGAAATACAGTGCCTATCATAAGTATTCACCCCCTTTGATGTTTTACCCTTTTATTGCTTTCATAAATCAATCATGGTCAATAAAATTTAGCTTTTTTAACAAAAGAAATTATTGGAAAAAACTCTTTAATGTCAAAGTGAAAACAGATATCTATAAAGTAATTTTAATGACAGGAAATTATATAAATGAAAATAATTGTTTGCATAATTATTCACCCCCTTCAAGTCAGTATTTATTAGATGCACCTTTGGCTGCAATCACAGCAGTGAGTCTGTGTGGATAGGTCTCAAGCAGTCTTGCACATCTGCCCACTGCAATTTTGCTTCATTCTTCTTTGCAAAACTGCTCAAGCTCTGTCAGGTTGCGCGGGTATCGGGTATGAACAGCCCTTTTCAAGTCCAGCCACAAATTCTCTATAGGATTGAGGTCTGGGCTTTGACTCGGCCACTCCAGAACATTTACCAGGTTCTTTTTTAACCATTCCTGTGTAGCTTTTGCAGTATGTTTTGAATCATTGTCTTGCTGGAAAATAAATCTTCTCCCAAGACGTAGTTCTCTTGCAGACTGAAAAAGATTGTCCCCCAGGATTTCAGTGTATTTTGCAGCATTCATTCTGCCCTCTATCTTTACAAGCCTTCCAGGTCCAGTTCCTGAGAAACATCCCCACAGCATGATGCTGCCACCACCATGCTTCACAGTGGGGATGGTGTGTTTTTGGTGAAGTGCAGTGTTTGGTTTCCGCGAAACATGACGTCTTGTCTGATGGCCAAAACGCTCAATTTTGGTCTCATTAGACCAAAGAATCTTCTTCCACTTGACCATGGAGTCTTCCACGTACTTTTTGGCAAACTCTAGTCCAGATCTAATCTGACTTTTCTTCAACAGTGGCTTTCTCATTGCCACTCTCCCATAAAGCTTTGACCGGTAAAGAACCCGGGCAGCAGTTGCTAACTGCACAGTCTCTCCCATCTCAGCAGCTGAAGCTTGTAACTCCTTCAGAGTAGTTGTAGGGGTCTTGGTGGCTTCTCTCACTAGTCTCCTACTTGTAGGTCACTCGGTTTACGAGGGCGGCCTGATCTAGGCAGATTCACACAAGTGCCATATTCCTTCCATTTCTTGATAATTGATTTCACTGAACTCCGGGGGATGTTCAGTGCCTTGGAAATGTTTTTGTAACCATCCCCTGAATTGTACTTCTCAATAACCCTTTCCCTGAGTTGCTTAGAGTGTTCTTCTGTCTTCATGGTGTAATGGTAGCCAGGAATACTGATCAACCACTCTCTGGACCCTTCAGACAGGTGTTTTACAACTCAATCACTTGAAACACACCCACACCACTCAGGTGATCTTCATTTCACTAATTGTGAGACTATTGGTAACAATTTGATGAATCTCTATTGAATTAGACCATTAAATTAAAAAGGGGGTGAATAATTATGCAAACAACTATTTTTATTTATATAATTTTCTTTCATTAAAATTACTTTATAGAAATCTGTTGTCACTTTGACATTAAAGACTTTTTTCCAATAAATTATTTTTTAAAAAAAGTTAAATTTTATTGACCATGATTGATTTATGAAAGCAATAAAAGGGTAAAACATCAAAGGGGGTGAATACTTATGATAGGCACTGTATCAAGTTTAAACACCACTGAGAGCAGCCAGAAGCCATTGAAAACTTGAACATCTTGAGGTTTTTCTTGAAAATATCAGATTAGAAGAGGAAGACTGTTCCAAAGCTTTGGACTCTAACCCGACTGCAAAAGTTCCACCTCCGAGCAGCCTCAGTCATGGACCAGTTATTAGCAGTTGGTCTGATAAAGCTCATTTGAGGCTTTGATGTGGAGAAGGAGCAAAGAAGTTCAGAAATGTCACCAGGTGCCAACCCTTGCATGGCTTCATACATAATAATCAGTGTTGCCATCAGAGGACAGGTTTAAAGCTTTCCATTGTTTTGGTGCCAGTTAAAAGTTTAGTAGCAGAATTCTGCAGCAGCTGCAGACCAGACAGTGAGGACTGACCAATAACCAGGAACAGTAAGTTACAGCAGTCTAACATCAGGAAACTAGCGCCGTCATTACAGTCTTCATGTCTTTCTGACAGAGAGAGAACCAATCAGAGTGAGCTCCACTCCAAACATGTTTCACTTTGACAAGAGAAAAGTTTGTAAGAGCAACAATTGCAGCTGAGCCATGAATCGATTTTACAATAAAATCATTTTGAAATAAAGCCGTTAGCAGATAATGAATGCTGCATTTTAGGATCCAAGTTACACAACACGTCTCAGAGTGTAAACTGTGTGTCAGTGGTTTTCCACATTCCTGCTGCCGTCCTCCTGCTGTGACAGTCACAGTTTGATGCTGTCTCATGTGGTGAAGCTTCATCATGTTTTTAATTTATTACACAATGAACATTACACTGAAGTTTGACTTCAAAACATTATCACAAATCTAATCACAATAGCAGTCAGAGAAAGTTCAATTAGATATTTACCAGAAATCATACAGTCCTAATGAGGACTAATCAATAAGTTGATCAATGCTAACTCAGATAAACTGTCCCAAAACTAATCAGATCAGAGCTGCTGATGTGAAGCAGCATCATCCAGGACTGACTCCCCCACACTGGGGATGAATTAAAGACCATAGAATCAGCTACTGAATGAAACTCTGGTAACCAACACTGTTAAAAAACAAACAAACAAAAAAAAACCCACCGTAAACACTGAAAAAGCGGCCGGAATTATAGAAGCGACCAGTGAAATTTAAAATCCTGTTACAATTTACTGATAACAGGACCGGGAAAACCTGTTGACCAGCCACAAGACACCGGCCCACCAGGACAATACCCGCTATGCCAGATGGCCAGTCCACCCCTGGTTGTGTGTCTTTGTGTTCATGTTGTGTCTTTGTGAGGATGAACTACAGATCAGCATCTTACTTCTTTTCGACAGAAGGTTGTCGTCTTTTAAAGTTAATCAATCGACCCGCTGATCCATCACTCTTCATAGACACACAGCTGGGTTCTGGTCCTGGTTCTGGTCCTGGTTCTGGTCCTGGGTCCTGATAGATCCTGGTAGAAAGAGAGGAAAACCAGCAGGGAGTCAAATTCACTGTTTATCGGCCATCAACAAGGAGAAGAATGAATCTGGAAAAGTTCAAAGGTTGATGCTCTTCACAGTGAACATAAATCACAAATACACTGATCAACCAACATTAAAACCACTGCAAAGACACACAAAACAACTACACACAACACCACTGAAAAGAGACAATAAATAAGATGTCATGTTTGTTGTGTCCTCATCACGTTCATGTTGTGTGTCTTTGTGTTCATGTTGTGTCTTTGTGAGGATGAACTACAGATCAGCATCTTACTTCTTTTCGACAGACGGTTGTTGTCTTTTAAAGTTAATCAATCGACCCGCTGATCTATCACTCTTCATAGACACACAACTGGGTCTTGGTCCTGGTCCTGGTCCTGGTCCTGGTTCTGGTCCTGGTTCTGGTCCTGGGTCCTGATAGATCCTGGTAGAGAGAGAGGAAAACCAGCAGGGAGACAAATTCATTGTTTATCATCCATCAACAAGGAGAAGAATGAATCTGGAAAAGTTCAAAGGTTGATGCTCCTCACAGTGAACATAAATCACAAACACACTGATCAACCAACATTAAAACCACTGCAAAGACACACAAAACAACTACACACAACACAAAGCCACTGCAAACAGACGATAAACAAGATGTCATGTTTGTTGTATGTAGGGGTGGACTGGGGCAAAAACATCAGCCCTGGCATTTCAAGGCCAGACCGGCTCACAACATCAGTTGACTTAATCAAGCACTAATTTTTGAATGCAAGGACAAAAAGTGACAGAAAGGTCAGATTTTCAGAACAAAAATTCCAAAACATCCTTAGAGACCTATGCAAAATTGTTGACAAGTTGGAAAAAAAATGCAATCCAGTAGAGCAGGGGTCTTCAACTAAAATTCAAAGAGGTCCAGTAAGAGAAAATGTATTAAAGCAAAAGTCCAGAACATCATAATGTCTAACTTGAGTTAGTGTGATATATGTTGATGTAACGTGGTAGTTTTATTAGTGTCTACATGTAATGAATAATTGACTATCAAATCAAATAAATTCAGTACGTTTCAAAAACATTTTGACAGCATTTTGTAATAAATAAATTTTAACTGTACATCTGAAAATAAAGTGCAGAACTTGAAAAAATAATGACTGAACAACCTGAACCAACTTCTATACATATTTAACAACACCTAAATCTGAAACAATTTCAACAATTGAACAATTACATTTTTTTCTGTCTTATATCCCTTCCCTAATATCCCTGCTGCTTAATGGGAGAACTGAGCTGTCGCTTATCCTGCCAGTGTTTTGAATCGTGGCCTGAATGGTGTCAAGGTCGTTAGTTTTAGTTAGATAGTTGAGAAAGCGGTCTCACAGCTGTATGTTTAGCCGAACAAAATCAGCATGTGCAGAGATGCTTTTCTCTCGATGTCCTCCTCTCGTCCGTCCCTTGCCTCTCAGCTGTTTTCTGAATGCAGAGCTTGCTTAGCAGCTACAATGCAGGGACTTCATTGGCTGAGTAGCGTCACATGGGATGTCTGAACTCGTACATAATTGGTCTGTGTGTTTCCTGACCTGATAACCAACACTGTTAAAAAAAAACAACAAAAAAAAAAACCCACCGTAAAAACTGAAAAAGCGGCCGGAATTATAGAAGCGACCAGTGAAATTTAAAATCCTGTTACAATTTACTGATAACAGGACCGGGAAAACCTGTTGACCAGCCACAAGACACCGGCCCACCAGGACAATACCCGGTATGCCAGATGGCCAGTCCACCCCTGGTTGTGTGTCTTTGTGTTCATGTTGTGTCTTTGTGAGGATGAACTACAGATCAGCATCTTACTTCTTTTCGACAGAAGGTTGTCGTCTTTTAAAGTTAATCAATCGACCCGCTGAGCCATCACTCTTCATAGACACACAACTGGGTTCTGGTCCTGGTCCTGGTTCTGGTCCTGGTCCTGGGTCCCGATGGATCCTGGTAGAGAGAGATGAAAACCAGCAGGGAGTCAAATTCACTGTTTATCGGCCATCAACAAGGAGAAGAATGAATCTGGAAAAGCTCAAAGGTTGATGCTCTTCACAGTGAACATAAATCACAAATACACTGATCAACCAACATTAAAACCACTGCAAAGACACACAAAACAACTCCACACAACACCACTGAAAAGAGACAATAAATAAGATGTCATGTTTGTTGTGTCCTCATCACGTTCATGTTGTGTGTCTTTGTGTTCATGTTGTGTCTTTGTGAGGATGAACTACAGATCAGCATCTTACTTCTTTTCGACAGACGGTTGTTGTCTTTTAAAGTTAATCAATCGACCCGCTGATCCATCACTCTTCATAGACACACAACTGGGTCTTGGTCCTGGTCCTGGTCCTGGTCCTGGTCCTGGGTCCTGATAGATCCTGGTAGAGAGAGAGGAAAACCAGCAGGGAGACAAATTCATTGTTTATCATCCATCAACAAGGAGAAGAATGAATCTGGAAAAGTTCAAAGGTTGATGCTCCTCACAGTGAACATAAATCACAAACACACTGATCAACCAACATTAAAACCACTGCAAAGACACACAAAACAACTACACACAACACAAAGCCACTGCAAACAGACGATAAACAAGATGTCATGTTTGTTGTATGTAGGGGTGGACTGGGGCAAAAACATCAGCCCTGGCATTTCAAGGCCAGACCGGCTCACAACATCAGTTGACTTAATCAAGCACTAATTTTTGAATGCAAGGACAAAAAGTGACAGAAAGGTCGGATTTTCAGAACAAAAATTCCAAAACATCCTTAGAGACCTATGCAAAATTGTTGACAAGTTGGAAAAAAAATGCAATCCAGTAGAGCAGGGGTCTTCAACTAAAATTCAAAGAGGTCCAGTAAGAGAAAATGTATTAAAGCAAAAGTCCAGAACATCATAATGTCTAACTTGAGTTAGTGTGATATATGTTGATGTAACGTGGTAGTTTTATTAGTGTCTACATGTAATGAATAATTGACTATCAAATCAAATAAATTCAGTACGTTTCAAAAACATTTTGACAGCATTTTGTAATAAATAAATTTTAACTGTACATCTGAAAATAAAGTGCAGAACTTGAAAAAATAATGACTGAACAACCTGAACCAACTTCTATACATATTTAACAACACCTAAATCTGAAACAATTTCAACAATTGAACAATTACATTTTTTTCTGTCTTATATCCCTTCCCTAATATCCCTGCTGCTTAATGGGAGAACTGAGCTGTCGCTTATCCTGCCAGTGTTTTGAATCGTGGCCTGAATGGTGTCAAGGTCGTTAGTTTTAGTTAGATAGTTGAGAAAGCGGTCTCACAGCTGTATGTTTAGCCGAACAAAATCAGCATGTGCAGAGATGCTTTTCTCTCGATGTCCTCCTCTCGTCCGTCCCTTGCCTCTCAGCTGTTTTCTGAATGCAGAGCTTGCTTAGCAGCTACAATGCAGGGACTTCATTGGCTGAGTAGCGTCACGTGGGGCGTCTGAACTCGTACATAATTGGTCTGTGTGTTTCCTGAGCTGATAACCAACACCGTAAAAAAAAACAAAAAAAAAACCTCACTGTAAACACTGAAAAAGCGGCCGGAATAATAGGAGCGACCAGTGAAATTTAAAATCCTGTTACAATTTACTGATAACAGGACCAGGAAAACCTGTTGACCAGCCACAAGACACCGGCCCACCAGGAAAATACCCGGTATGCCAGATGGCCAGTCCACCCCTGGTTGTGTGTCTTTGTGTTCATGTTGTGTCTTTGTGACCACTCACTGGGACTGTTGCCTTGTCGTGGCTGAGTGGCTTGTGTGTCCCAGTGACTCCAAGAGCTATGCCGGCGGGGGTGTTTACACCCCTGGTAGGGCCTCCCAAGCCGGAAAGGTCAAGGAGTAGGGTCCAGACTAAAGTCAGTCCCATGGCCCTCCAGGCATGGGAGTTAGGCTTGAGGCTAACAACCTCATCCTGTAAAAAGAACTTGTTACGGAAACAGCAACGAACACAACCAACATCCTGCACGCAGACCTCCCAAGGTCTTTGAACCATATGACTGCCAGTGGTGAAAGCCAGATGGAAACTACTGGCATGAAGTTGGAAGTGATGAGTGCAAAAACCAAGACCAGGATTGGCTTCTGGAATGTACGTACTATGTACGAAACTGGGAAGCTTGCACAAGCTACAGCAGAAATGAGGCGATATAACTTGCACGTATTGGGCGTAAGTGAAAGCAGATGGATAGGGACAGGGAGATTAAAGACGGTGTCAGGCGAGACGGTACTGTATTCTGGGCGGGACGACGAGCTACATCGTGAAGGTGTGGCAATTATTCTGAAGAAAGGAGCAGATAGATCGCTGTTGGAATGGAAACCTATTAATAGTCGCCTCATAAAGGCCAGGCTGAAAGGAAAGCAAATCAACTTGACCCTGATTCAGTGTTATATTCCGACCAATGATAGTGAAGTTGATCTGAAAGACAATTTCTATCTCAGTCTCCAAGCAGAGATTGAGCAGGTCCCAATGCAAGATGTTATCATCATCATGGGGGATCTAAACGCCAAAGTTGGTGCTGATAACTCAGGCAGTGACAGAGTGATGGGAAGACACGGGAGTGGCATCATCAATGAAAATGGTGAAAGGCTTGTTGAGTTTTGCACAGCGAACAACCTGGTGATAGGGGGCACCCTTTTCCCACACCGAGAGATCCATAAAATCACATGGTGCTCCCCAAATGGCAGGGATAGAAATCAAATTGACCATCTGCTGATCAATGGAAAATGGCGGAGATCCCTTCGGGATGTCAAGGTGAGGAGAGGAGCTGACATTGAAAGTGACCATCACTTTCATCACGGAGGGGATCATCACGTCTCCTCCTCCCCCTCCTTCTCCTGCCTTCCGCCCTCCCCCTGGGGGTGGGGCGGGGGATGGGTGTGGGATGGAAGGGCGGGTGTGGGATGGGGTGGGGGGGCTTGGGGGCTGAGGGGGAGGAGGGTAGGGGGAGGGACCATGGTGGGGGAGGGGGGGTGGCGTGGGTGGGTGGCGGGGGGTGGGACGGTGGGGGGGGCGGGGGTTTGGGGTCTGGGGGGCGGGGGGGCCGGGTTGTTGGGGAGGATGGGGGGGGCGGGTGGTCGTGGGGGAAGTGGGGCTGTGGGCCGGTGGGGCGCCGTGGGGGTCCGCTATGGCCTGTCCTGCTGCGCGGGCCTTGGGGCTCTGGCTGTGTCGGGGGGGGGGGGGGGGGTCGCTCCGGGCTCCTGGGTTGGGTCTCCGCTTGGTGGCTCCTGCGGGGGGGCTGGGTGGACCTCCTTGGGCTGGAGGGGACAGCTCCCTCCTTTTGGTGGAGGTTTTCATGCATGCCAGACCCACCACACCGGCACCTACCAAAACTCAATAGAGTTTGTTCCTCCGGTTGCTGAGTCAGTGGAGGTTGCTGGGTTAGTGTCTGTGGATCTCACTCTGCTCTATCTATCCTTCTTGTGGCCTCCTGACATCTTCATGATTGATCCAGTTGGGACTTTGTCGTATTAGGTGTTTGTGAAGGGTTTTAGATTTGTAAATGGTTTTAAGGTGTGAATTAAAGAGTACAAACAAATAAAATGCACCTTTTCTCTTAGAACACTGTCTATGCCTCACCTTTCTGTCTGTCCTGTGTTTGTTTTATGTTTCACTTGGGTGTGCACAGCCCTCAATGGCATAATGTAGAAAACAGCTTGAAATAAACATGATAGGTTAATTTGCCATGAGGGCCGGTGGTGGTCACAGGCACAAAGAAGAAAAAAAATTGCACATGAAGCTTAAGCAGTGGCACCATGAGTGGTTGGTGTCATTTTTGAGCGGACTTGCAGACAAAAAAAAAAAAAGAAAGAAAGTGACCATCATCTTGTAACAGCCTGTCTTAAACTGAAATTAAAGAGTACAGGGCGTCTAACCAAGGGGTGCAGTCGTTTCGATGTGAGCCAACTGAAACACCCAAACGTGCGAAAATCTTTTATTCTGGAGGTGCGCAACAGATTCGAGGCTCTTGTGGAACCAGACGGAAGGGAGGATATTCGCGATGAAGGGGTGAATAGGGACTGGGAGAAAACTGTTACTGCTTACAATGATAGCAGCAAGGCATGTCTAGACTGCAGGCAGCGGAGGCCAAAGGAATGGATGTCACCTGATACCTGGAAAGTAATTGAAAGTAGACGGAGACTAAAAAAGAAAGTTATGGACTTGAAATCCCAACGGCTTAAAGAAAGGCATCAAGAGATGTATCGGGCAGTGAACAAGGAGGTGAAATGTCAAACAAGAGCAGATAAACGGAAGTACATGGAGAACCTTGCATCCCAGGCAGAGGAGGCAGCTGCACGCAATGAACAAGGAACAGTATATAAGATCACCAAGATCATAACAGGTAAATGCCACACAACCAACGTCCTCGTAAAGGACAAGAACGGTATCTTATTAACATCAGAGGGTGAGCAGCAACGGCGCTGGACGGAACACTTTAAAGAGCCTTTAAACAGACCACCACCAACAGTAGTGCCAAACATCCAGGAAGCCGCAACTGACCTTGACATCTGCACAGATGCTCCAACTAGGAGAGAAATCATCCAAGCCATTAATTCCTTGAAGAATGGAAAAGCTCCTGGCTATGACAATCTCAGTGCTGAGCTTTAAGCTGCGGTCAATTTTCGCCTGAAATTTCTACTGAAGATGTACATAAAGTAAATTGAATGCTGTTCTTGAACTGTTTGGAGTACAGGCATGGTTGGGGTCTCCTTTGAAAGCTGACAACCTGAATTTTCACCCAGTGCAGTCAGAATTACTCTAGGTGCTACTGGCACAGAGTTATTTATGTTGAAACACACTGAATTAGGATGAATTTTATTCTCGCCTAAATTTTTTCCCTAATAAAACACCTGAAAATTAGTGTGGCAGCACTGTGACAGCTTGAAACACAACAAGGCAACAGCCTGGGGTCTTACATAGTTCAGGACAAAATTTCAGAGCAATACTACAAGAAATGAGTGTTTCACACGTTTTTGTACTAATATGCCCAATTATGTCAATTTTGGACACCCTATGTACACCCTGTGCAAAAATGGTATATGTTCGTTTATTAGCCCTTTTTCACATTATTTTCACTCCAAAAACTCATAAAGAACTCAAAAAATCACTTCAGATAAGCTTCAGTGTGGATCTTGATCTGAATCAGAGGCACAGACGGAGACAGAGAAAAGCTGCAGCTCCTGGCCGCAGCAGGATTCAATTCAATTTATTTCAATTCAATTTTATTTATATAGCGTCAATTACAGTCAAATCGTCTCAAGACGCTTTACAGAACCCATATGCCTGACCCCCAGAGCAAGCCTTAAGGTGACAGTGGCAAGGAAAAACACCCTTTTAACAGGGAAGAAACCTCGAGCAGAACCCGGCTCTATATAGGGGGGACCCATCTGCCTGCTGGCCGGGGGGGTTGAGAGGGACAGAGGAGGGCAAGGGGGAGGGATGGGAGAAGAGGGAGGGGTGGGAAAGCAAGGAAAACACAACACACATTTGGATACATGTATGACAGGATATGTGACACAAAGTATAAGCTAACATTGAAAACTGACTCATAGTTTAGTCTGATGATGTACGGCTCTGACATTAAACATACTCCATATATAGCTAGCAGTAAAATTCAAACAGTATGTAAGTTAGCATAACAAGAGAACTTTTGGACATTTACACAAAAACTGTAAATGTCCACTGCCCAAAATGGACAGAACACAGTAAATTGAGTATATAGGTGGATTTCTCCCTGCAGGAGAGCAGGGAGGTGTGAAAAGTCACACAGGGCCGCTAAAACCCGCCTCTCGGCTATTCAGCAAGCTCATTGGCTACATGCACTGTCAGTCAAACGTTTCCTCCGACGTGATTTGCTCAGAATTTACTGATGAGATGAGGGTCACCAGATCCATCGGTCTCAGCAACGGTTGGCTGTTTAGGCTTCGGAGGCAGCGATAAGTCACTTGATTGGTTGAAATGCGGTTGGAATCGAAAGCAGAGGCTTCAGTCGCCATTTTCTGACCGAGATCGTGTGGATTACAGAAAGCTTCATAAAATTATGGACAAAAATGCAGTGAATTATGGAACGCGCAGCGCCACCATGTGCCGCGTGGACGCGCACGGAGCCGAGCTATTTGTGGATTATTTACTTAAATGGTAAATGGTTGTATTTATATAGCGCTTTTATCCAAAGCGCTTTACATGATGATATGTCACATTTACCCATTCACACACACATTCACACACTGATGGCGGGAGCTGCCATGCAAGGTACTAACCACAACCCATCAGGAGCAATGAGGGGTTCGGTGTCTTGCTCAGGGACACCTCGACATGAGCTTGACGGGCCGAGGATCAAACCGGCAACCTTCCAGTTACAAGACGGCCACTCTACCCACTGAGCCATGCCGCCCCCATTTACTTATTTCTAGACATGTTTTGGACAAAATATTATACTTGCTAGTATTGTCTGGATGACTACTCTTGGATTATGGCCGTTTTTTGTGGACTATTTTCATCGTTGACCGGTAAAAGACCATCGAAAGGTGAGTTGTGCCCTTTATGTGTCCCTTTAAATTTTTGTTGTTTGTTTTAGAAATGTGTTTATATTACCCGCTGTGGTAATCACATCTGAAATTGGTTTATACCGGCGGATTCATTAGACTCTAAGCTTTCCATGGATGTATAGTGTTTCTTTCATCGCGTTTGAAGCTAAAAATGCTTTTGCCGTTAAACTTCAGCCGGCCATTTTGGGCCCGAATACGGGCCCGTGCGGGTTAAGGGGTTAAAGCAGACCCTGAGCTTGCTGCAACCATTCTGACCCCCTTGTTTAGAGTGCAGATTGGAGCAGAGGAGTGATAATCAAAATACCAAAGAAAGGGTCTCTAAGTGATTGTAACAACTGGCGAGGAATTACCCTTTTATCTGTGCCGAGAAAAATCTTCTGCAAGGTCATTATACAGCTCATCACCCAAGCTGTTGAAGACATCCTGCGGAACGAGCAACCTGGATTTCGCAAGGGGCGTGGATGTACGGCTCATATTTTCACACTGCGGAACATACTTGAACAATGTACTGAGTGGAACAGGGAGTTATATGTAAATTTCATCGACTATGAGAAAGCATTTGACAGCATTCACTGGGACAGTCTCTGGCAGATTCTGAGAGCATATGGCATTCCACAGCGCATTGTTAATATCATCAAATGCTTCTACTCAAATTTCACATGTTGCGTCGGCCAGGAGGATCTAAGTTTAGAAGTTAAAACCGGTGTACGGCAGGGATGTGTCATGTCATCCATGCTATTCAATATTGCTATTGACTGGGTCCTTTGTCGAACAATGGAAGATCAGCGAAGAGGCATAAGGTGGACGCCTTTTACTACGCTCGAAGTCCTCGATTTCGCAGACGATTTAGCCCTATTGTCCTACAACCGACAGCACATCCAGGAGAAGACAGACCGGCTCAGCATGTTCAGCAACCAGGTCGGCTTGAGAATTAGCTTGAAGAAGACAGAGGCCATGTGTGTTAATGTCCCTTCCCCAACAAAGATCAGGGTCAGAGGACAGGACATTCCATACACCAACAAGTTCACATACCTTGGAAGTGTGCTTTGCCAAGATGGAGGTACTAGTATAGATATACAAAGCAGATTAAACAAAGCAAGAAATGCATGTATGAGCTTAAGATCAGTATGGAGGTCAGCAAGCTACAGCATAAAGACGAAGCTTAGAATCTATCAGAGCTGCGTATTGTCCACTCTCCTTTATGGCTCGGAATGCTGGCGAATGTT
The DNA here is from genome assembly GCF_021347895.1 of Acanthochromis polyacanthus. NCBI lineage: Eukaryota > Metazoa > Chordata > Actinopteri > Pomacentridae > Acanthochromis > Acanthochromis polyacanthus. Next base: position 3,817,743 of record NC_067122.1, read on the forward strand.
AGAACAGGACCTCTCAAGACAAGCATCCTTCCACACAGCTAGCCTCAGGAAGATTTTGAGAATCTTCTGGCCCCAGAAAATATCAAACGACCAGTTAAGCAGGAGGACATTCATACACTTGTCACCAGGAGAAGATGGAGGTGGATCGGACATGTGATGCGGAAGGCTAGTAACAACATAGCCAGAATTGCAGTGCACTGGACACCAGAAGGGAAATGAAGCAGAGGGCACCCGAAAACAACCTGGCGCAGGACTGTAGAGAAGGAAATGAGGAAGCTCAATTACAGCTGGAGCACCATTGAAAAACTGACTAAAGATAGGCAGGGTTGGAAGGATTTCGTTGTTGCCCTATGTGCCACACAGGCATGATGGGCAGTAAGTAAGTAAGTCTGTCTTTGTGAGGATGAACTACAGATCAGCATCTTACCTCTTTTCGACAGACGGTTGTCGTCTTTTAAGATCAATCAATTGATCCACTGATCCATAACGCTTCATAGACACATAGCTGGACCCTGGTCCTGGTCCTGGTCCTGGTCCTGGGTTCTGATAGATCCTGGTAGACAGAGAGGAAAACCAGCAGGGAGACAAATTCACTGTTTATCGTCCATCAACAAGGAGAAGAATGAATCTGGAAAAGTTCAAAGGTTGATGCTCTTCACAGTGAACATAAATCACAAATACACTGATCAACCAACATTAAAACCACTGCAAAGACACACAAAACAACTACACACAACACAAAGCCACTGCAAACAGACGATAAACAAGATGTCATGTCTGTTGTGTCTCATCTTGTTCATATTGTGTCTTTGTGAGGATGAACTACAGCGTCAGCATCTTACTTCTTTTTAGCAGAACGTTGTTGTCTTTCAAAGAACATGGCGGCGCCCTTTGAGGGAGCATCCTCCATGGAGACAAGACTGAGTTCTGGTTCTGGTTCTGGGTTCTGATGGATCCTGGTAGACAGAAAACCAGCAGTTTAGTAATTGCAGCACAAACAAGCAGCTTCACAACAACCTCAGCAGCAGACTGAGACCCCCCCCCCCTTGCAAGAAGGAGCACGATCGCAGGTCATTCATCCCATCTGTTGTAAGACTGTACAACATCAGCATCACTGGCTGATGTTGACATGAACTGGACTCATATCATATCATGTTAAACCATGGTAATGTGGGGAATATTCATTTTACATATATATTAAACTATCATGTTTTTATTGCTTTCTGCTTATTACTTATAATCATTTTAATTACTCTTTTGCTTATCAATTACAATCATCATTTTATTACTTTTTTACTAATCACTTATAATCATCATTTTAATTACTTTTTACTTATTGCTTATGATCATCATTTTATCACTTTTACTTACAATCATCATATTAATCACTTTTGCTTATTACTTATGATCATCATGTTATTACTTTTATTCATTACTTACAATCATCATTTAATTACTCTTTTACTTATTACTTATATTCATCATTAACCTTCGTTGATCATATTATGTGTGCTTGCAACTTGTATTAACCCTATAATCAAATGTAATAAAGTGCTTATGAATGCATGTTTGAGTTCTAGCTCATAACCTGGAAAAGTGTTGATCTAAGCAGGTTGTGCAGGTTTCAACATCTAACTTAAAGGAAAGTGTGTTTAAGGTAAATGCTTGATGCTCCACTTGACTAAAAGGCTTGTGGTTACAACTGACCTTTCAAAGAGCTGAGGGGAAAACTCTCCCCCTCGCTTCAAAACTAACAAACTGAAATAAGAATAGCATCTAGGATGGCAGTTTAGTGTGGACAGGTGACAGTTTTAAATTAAAAATAAAGAACATCCGTTAAAACTATGTAATACCTGGAAGAAAGAGGGGGGTCTGCGGTTACAGAGATGTGCAACTTGTCACGTACTCACAGAGGACAGAGACAGGGCAAAAGGTTCAAACAACAGCTAGATGTTTAAACAAGAATAAAAGTTAAAGTATTAAACCATAAAACAATATTGGGGAATTAAGATTAAAATATAATGTTCATAAGAAAAACACTTAAAAGAAAATGTAATCAACAATGTCTTAAATTAACAGTAAATTGGGGACAGGCATAGAAATCTTATATTAACCTATGAGGATCCTAGATTAAAATAGGGATAAAATCAGATTAATCTGCCTTATACAAATAATTAATTTATTGATATTGTTGTACTATTATGAAATATAAATTTAATAAGCTGAATTAATAAAACTCAAAGCTCAGCATAAATTGAGCAAGAAGCTCAGACCTGTTGTCTGCAGAAAGCTGAGTTGTAGTCTGTGGAAAGCTCACAGGAAGTCACACCTCAGGCAGGCACATACACACACATGCAAAGTACTCTCAATACAGGGTGAAGACGGCTGTGGTTGGACGAAGACTGAAGACATCCGGCAGTGTGAACCAATCAGAAGACAACAGCTTCTTAGTTAAAAACTCATGTAATAGTTTAGAATTCGCTCTTTGTTGTGAACAGCTGCATGCAGAGGAATATTGTCTTAGTTTAAGTCAGTCTGATGCCAGCTAGATCAACATGGAGTCTGCATGCATGTATTTTCTGTACTATCCAATGCGTTTTTACTAAATATTCTTAAATGAATATTTTGACTCTGGGTCATCCTTGTCTCCGAGTGTTTTTTCCTCATTAACAGTACCAAAGAATCCGCTCTGACAGTAAAATCTGCACAACAATTCCTTGCACTGCAGGCATTTTCTGCACTTTTACAGTTACATTTATTCCACAAGCCACTTAATGCAGATGTCACTTATAGTGTAGTAATACTGTATTTATTCATTTTTTCATTCTTCATTCTTGTATATATTGTTATTATGATTATTATGTTGACTGTACATATGGTTAGTGCTGCTCTGAAAGATTTTTGCTGCTGTAACACTGGAAATTCCCCCTGACCTGGGGACTAATAAAGGACTATCTTATCTTATGTTAACACTAAGTCATAAATCAAAGTCCAAACTCGCAGTCTGCTGGATCTGCTGTCAGGATGCAGCTTCATCATTCACTCTCTTTACTGGACTCCATCCAGAATTCACACACAACTGTGAGGCTCAGCTGACTGTCTTACCTTTCCATGTTGGTGAAAACCTGCAGCCACCTGAGGACACAAACACACAAAGTTCAGCTGTCAGTCTCAGTCAAACACACAGCTGACTGTCTCTGCACATTTCATTCTGTTTCTCTGAAAACTGATCCCAGACCAGCCACCGACCAGCTGATTGTGGACGTCCACAGCAGCAGACAAACAGCAGCTTGTTGATGACAAACACAAATCAAAGGTCCACTTACTCTACTTGTTGCAGTCCAACAGCTTTCTGCTCCTCTCCTGAGCTCCACCGTCGTCCTTCTTCAGCTCTGAGGAACCAAACAGCTCGAAGCACAAACCAGTGTGAACCTGCACAGATCAGAGGTCAGCTCTTTATCCTTCTCATATCACACACACAGAAACAGCAGATTATGAGAGTCCAAATCAATCCACCCTCCAGTCATAAACATTTTATTTCCCTACAAGTACAGTCAGACTCAATCAGCTTAATCATTAACCTGAAACCTGAACTTAGAACTCCTTTCAAAGTCTCACTTTTAGTCTCTCACACCCAACTGGAAAACACAAAAACCAGTTGTGCTGCTTGTTGTATTCACCCACCTGCCCCTTATTCTGACTTTTATCTGAGTTCTCAGTGGATTCAGTTCAGATAAAGCCGTGACTTTAACATCCACGTGGACTCTGAGAATGAAGCCTCAACTCTGCATTTAACTCACTCTTACACTCAGTTGGTTTTTCTCTAAATCCAGATAAACCAGCTCACTGTTTTAATCACAGCCTCCATCTTGTTCTGATCAATGACATCCAAACTGAACGTCTGATTGTTTTTCTCCAAAACTCTCTTTGGTCTGATCATTTTAATAAAGTTTTCATTTACAGTGATGGACTGATGGACCCAAACAGAGACAGAACACTAGAAGTTTGTCACTGAAAATAAAACTTGGCTTTGAGAAAGAAAACATCAGAACTGAAACACGTGGAATTAAACGTGTTGAAAAGTTCAACTGAAAAATAAAACACAGATATTCAAAACCATTTTGTTTTTATGTTTTTTGTGTTTTAATGTGATTTTTTGTGTCTGTGATTTTACCATCAAATATTTATCATTTTTCTACTAATGTCAGTGTTTTCTGTTTTCAGTTCAGTTCTCTTTTTCAATACCAAATTTTATTTTCATAATAAACTACACTGTCTCTGTTATGGTCCCAGACTACAGAGAATGTTGTAAAAAGTGTCATTACCGTAAAAGTGTTTGTCTGAGAAGCCAGAAACTAAATTTAAGGAAGTAATTCCATTATTATTGACTTCAGAGACAGTTTCTGTGTGTGAATTCACCTCACTATGTAAAGCATCGATATCAAATGGAATGAATAAAACTGAATAAATAAATGTAGAACAATAAAATGGAAGTGAATGTTGCTGACTGACAGCAGCTCCGTCAGTGAACTGATGGAGGAAGAAAGTCTGAATAACAGAGCTGACAGGTTGCTTTGAATCACAACAAAACTCCCACATCATCAGAACTGCTCACATCTTTGGATTTACAGTCGGGAACATCCCAGCTGACAGAGAACGGTCTGACAAGGTTGAAGAGTTTTACAAGGAAAAAGTTTCAATCAAACGTCTGAAGAAAATATAGACTGTAAGTTGTCATGAACAAAATACAGTGCGTGCCAAATTATTATGCAAGTGGCATTTTTGTGGATATTTGAATAACTAAGTTAACAGTCATCTTCAAATTTGTTAAGAAGTCAGATAGTGAATATATTTCTTCATATTTGTGGTTAATATTATGCTTTTCAATGTGTTGTAGGTTTTATTTTTAAATTAACGCAAAATCTGCAGATAAAAGTGTGGCAGATTATTATGCAAGTTGGTGATTAGAGCATACGATTCCTGAAAAATAAAATGTAGGTACCTTTTAAGCGTTTTATTGATTGTAAACAAGAACATTTTTTTTACAATTCTATTCAAGCTTAAACAAAAAAAAAAAACAGTTCCTTTACAATTGTATACAAAAATAAAACTTTTACTGTCTTTGAAATATTTCAAATATAAAGTGCTTCTCTAATGTCCAACATAACCACCCTTCCTTTCAATGAGGGTCAGAAGTCGCTGGTCAACCGATTTAGTTAGGGTTTTAATGACTTCTCTGCTGACGCTGTGTGCTGCACCTTGTATGGCTTTCCAAAGCTGGTCTTTTGAGCTGTATTGCTTGCCCTCACTGCAAATCATTTTCTTTATTATTGACCACAAGTTCTCAATCGGGTTGAGATCGGGGGAACAGGCGGGCCAGTTCGTGAGGCGGTCGTCTTTAAAGCCCTGCGATGCCAACCAGTCTTGGGAGTAACGTGAGGCATGCGAAGGTGCATTGTCATTCATGAACACTCGAGTCTTCTTCACTTTAGTTGATAGTTTTTTCCACCATGGAATTAAATTTGTCTTGAGGAAAGTGCAGTTCCCCTCATAATTCAATTTTACATCATCATGAACCCGGAAAGGACCAACAAGTTCATCATCAACAACGGCAGCCCAGAACATAACACCTCCACCACCTTGTTGACATCGCAGTCGAGTTGGAGCTGCATGGCCACTTGAAATCCAACCAGATGCCCACCCATCTGGTCCATCAAGGGTTGCCCGGCACTCATCAGTGAATATGACTTTGGAGAAGTCAGCTTTCATGTATTGTTTAGCCCATTCCAATCGTTTTTCCCGATGTATTCTTCAGGGGAGGTCTTGTCTTTGCCTTTTGGACCTTTGCCACTCGTCTTAGCATCCTACATGGAGTAGACCTGGGTACATCATTGAGCCCCAATGCTTCAAAAATGGCCTTACCAGTAGCTAAGGGTCTTTAAGCAACCTCTCGTTTGATTCGGGATAGTTCTCGGCTTGATAATGTTCGACAAGCTTTTTCTACTCTGGGTTTTCCCCCATCTTGACTGTTTTGGACATATCTATTTACGGTTTGGTGATCACGCTGCAAATTCTTGGCTATATCATTTGTAGATTCGCCCTTGCTCAGACTCTTGACAATTTCACTCTTTTCCTCTTTGGTCAGGTCACTTTTCTTACCCATGGTCAAAGGTGAATAGGACTTGCATAACAATGTGGCACACTTATATAGGCATGATCCATGATAGAGGATATTAAAAAGCTTTGTACATTCAAACTACAAGGGTTTTGTGAAAGCACAAGGCCTTAAATACATCATACTAAAACTCAGTTTTTTTTTTCTGAACAGCAGCCTTCTAGATTTTGAAGAAATGATCACTTGCATAATAATTTGGCACGCAGTGTAAATGCTAAATACAAAACATAAATCAACGACAATCTGTGTTGTGACTTGAATTATAAGTAAAATGATCAACTGAAACTTACCTGACAGATCATAAAACACAGTGGTAGTTGTAGTAAAACAGCTGAGACACACCTCATATTTACCTGACGTCACTTTAACCCTTGTGTTGTCTTCAGGTCATTTTTGACCCCCCAAAAAATGTTTAACAGCACAGAAAACCCCCTAAATGACCTTTTTCAACTTGAAATTGGATGAGTCTTCCTAAAGTCACCCCAACATTAGAAAAAGTGAAACATTGATTTTGTTTATATTTTCATCAAAGCTGTACATCAACAGTGTACATAGATGGTCTTCAGGCCATTTTTGACCCAGCAGTTAAAAAATCACAGTCACAGTGAACTAACGCACAGTCACATCACACACATCTAAAACCACTACGACACACACACACACATGCAACGGAGGTTGAGTGTGCTACTGACTGATCTCAGAAAAAGTAAAACTTTCTTGTGCAGGAGCCACATCACCCAGCAACAACAAATCTCAAGTTTGAACAATTTCAGACAAATGAAACATTTCTTGAAAGCACCGTTTACTAAAAGGGAATGTGTTCAGAGGCTATAAAGGTGCTGCAGATGACAGCACTACAATCACCTCTCGTTGCTAAAGTCATGAGTGTAGTTTTTAGAATGCAGCAGGTCATAGCAGGTCAGATTTTTTTCAGATGTCCAAGAGTAACAAGAAGGACTGAGTAACAAACAGTGTGTGCTGCATATATGAGAAATACATTTGCAAAGTCCATGCCACACACCTGTGTATTGTCTGACATATGCTAATTAGAGCTTAATATGCTGTTCATGTGTTTGTTTTACATCTACTTTTTCATTTTATTCTTATTATTATTATGTATCTTGTGAGTGGGAACAATGATTGAAAAGATGTCAGAAGACCAGCATTTTGCAGTTGTCGTTTTCCATTCTATTTTACAGCACACAGCACACTGTTGTTTCTCTTCAAAAATGAGTTTAAAGCTACATTCTCCACATTTCTGGGACTTTCTTAGGACAGAGAAGTACTATCTCTTGCTAAAAAAATAATGTTTACACCTATGCAGTACCTTTAGCAACAATAACAGTGATAATAAACCTCTACTTTAGCAAAGAAAGCAGTTATAACATGTGATGCAATAAATATGAGTGGATACAGTGTTTCTGCCTTCTGAAGAGCAAAAAACTCAGACATTCACAAAGTGTGTGATACATGACAAGTTGTTTCTTCATGTAAAACAGATTTTTGGTTGAGAATTCAATTAAGCTGCTCTATTTTAGCGGCTCTGTGGAGACAGGCCATTTTTGACCCTGAGGACAAGAGAAGTGTACAAGACCTGAAGACAACACAAGAGTTAAAGTGACAGTGTGAGACCAAGATGCATCTCCTCCTCTCTGCTGGGAGGAACTAAGACACCAGGAAAGGAAGTGAGGATGTGCAGTTAGTGAAAAGAGATGAGAGGCAGGTGTCACGGTAGAAAGTGTTGGTCTACCAAAAACTGAGAGTGTAATCAGTATTGCCAACTTAGCGACTTTCTCGCTAAATCTAGCGACTTTTCAAAGCTCCTAGCGACTTTTTTTGTCAAAAGCGACTAGCGACAAATCTAGCGACTTTTTCTGCCGTTTTGGAGACTCTGATAGGAAAACTCGGCTCATTCTGCAGTTACTGTTTTCAACAAGCAGCAGGTGCTGCTGTGAGCTTCTCCCCCTCCCAGAGCACAGGCTGTCAGTCCAGTAACCCACAGCAGTCTCAGTGAGGGGAGGGGGAGACCCACCTCACTCCGCGGCCAGACGACAGATGAATCGCGCATGCGCAGTCACTACAGATCCCATCCAGACTTACGGAGCCATATAAACGAAAATGTTTCTTCACTGTCATGCTAAAATAAACCACACCATTTAGCCTCTAGTACAAAAACATATTGTGATTGTTTTATACTCACTTTTTGGTCTATTCCACAACGTTATTCCTCTCTCCTACAACGTTGATTACAATTACATGCAAACTGGGAAATATGCCAATTAGGCGATGACGTCATTTAGCGACTTCTAGCGACTTTTAGGACAGCCAACAGCGACTTTCCTGACTGAGGAGTTGGCAACAGTGTGTGTAATTTCTACCTCCCACGTTCTGCTTCTCAACAAACTGATCCCAGACCAGCCACCGACCACCTGATTGTGGACGTCCACAGCAGCAGACAAACGGCAGCTTGTTGATGACAAACACAAATCAAAGGTCCACTTACTCTACTTGCTGCAGTCCAACAGCTTTCTGCTCCTTTCCTGAGCTCCACCGTCGTCCTTCTTCAGCTCTGAGGAACCAAACAGCTCGAAGCACAAACCAGTGTGAACCTGCACAGATCAGAGGTCAGCTCTTTGTCCTTCTCATATCACACACAGAAACAGCAGATTATGAGAGTCCAAATCAATCCACCCTCCAGTCATAAACATTTTATTTCCCTACAAGTACAGTCAGACTCAATAATCAACTTAATCATTAACCTGAAACCTGAACTTAGAACTCCTTTCAAAGCCTCACTTATAGTCTCTCACACCCAACTGGAAAACACAAAAACCAGTTGTGTTGCTTGTTGTATTCACCCCCCTGCCCCTTATTCTGACTTTTATCTGAGTTCTCAGTGGAGTTCTCAGTAGTTCCCAGACTACAGAGAATGTTGTAAAAAGTGTCATTACAGTAAAAGTGTTTGTCTGAGAAGCCAGAAACTAAATTTAAGGAAATAATTCCATTATTATTGACTTCAGAGACAGTTTCTCTGTGTGAATTCACCTCACTATGTACAGCATCGATATCAAATGGAATGAATAAAAGTGAATAAATAAACGTAGAACAATAAAATGGAAGTGAATGTTGCTGACTGACAGCAGCTCCGTCAGTGAACCGATGGAGGCAGAAAGTGTGAATAACTGAGAGCCGACAGGTTGCTTTGAATCACAACAAAACTCCCACATCATCAGAACTGCTCACATCTTTGGATTTACAGACGGGAACATCCCAGCTGACAGAGAACAATCTGACAAGGTTGAAGATGTTTTACAAGGAAAAAGTTTTAATCAAACGTCTGAAGAAAATATAGACTGTAAGTTGTCATGAACAAAATAAATGCTAAATACAAAACATAAATCAACGATAATCTGTGTTGTGACTTGAATTATAAGTAAAATGATCAACTGAAACTTATCTGACAGATCATAAAACACAGTGGTAGTTGTAATAAAACAGCTGAGACACACCTCATATTTACCTGACGTCACTTTAAAGTGACAGCGTGAGACCAAGATGCATCTCCTCCTCTCTGCTGGGAGGAACTAAGACACCAGGAAAGGAAGTGAGGATGTGTAGTTAGTGAAATGAGATGAGAGGCAGGTGTCACGGTACAAAGTGTTGGTCTACCAAACACTGAGTGTGTAATTTCTACCTCCCACGTTATGTCTCCCTGTTTCATGTTGAACAGTTTCTATCCATCTCCAGCTGCTTTTATCTGCTCAAACAGTCACAACATGAAAACACACAACTTAATGTCTGCACTGAAAGCAAAGGTTTGTCTCTGTCAAACTTAATGTTTCTTGGAACTGTGACCAAAGACGGTTTTGCAATTAATAGTGTAATTAGCCCTGATATCATCATTATAAGTTATTATACAGGGATGTTTCTGATGTTTAGGCTGTATGTGTTTAGCATGTCTGATATCTGTGCTTAAACTGTAATTAACATGATTTATAGGTGGGTTTTATCTATGAAATAAAGATATAATGAATGTTTTGTAATTGTCCTGTGAGTTTTAAATACAACCAACATGAACGAAATAAAGTAATTTTGATGCATGAACAGCATTTCAGTCACAACATCACAAATGCTGAAGTCACTTCTAACAGGTGAAAAACTGCATTATGTGAGCTGAACTGATCCTTTAAAGCTGTCTCAACCTCATATGTGTTTTAGCTGGAGATATTTGTTTTAAGATGTTTATCTAATCTCACTTTAGACACACAGGTTGGTCTAATATTCACAGAAATATAAGAACAACATCTGCAGCACCAGTGGAGGAGCATGAAGGAACCTCAGCAGACAACAAGAAACTGCAGCAGAGAAAACATGGAGACAGACTTTGGCTAAACTCTGCATGATGGTTTTAGTTAAATACAGAAATAAAATGGTGTTTCTGGCGGCAGCATTAACGTTACTGTAACCTTCAGTCAACATAAAGAAATGTTCATGTATCCGAGGATTCACTGAGGCTGAAGTGAATGTTAGTGAGTGAGCTAACTGCAAAGCAGCTAAACTATGCGTTAACGGATTAACGGCAGCTATGTCGTTATTTAGAAAAACTACCTAATGTTAGCTTTGAGGTGACAAAAACAGAGTAGTGTAGTGGGTTTACATAATTCACCACGGAACATTGAGAGTTGTGGCTGTGTTTTGCACACGGACGATTTATGCTGTTACGCTATGGAATAAGATTACTGTCAAAAGTATTCATCCACAATTCTAACCATTCGTATTCGTAATGTTAAACATTTGTATGTTAATAAAAAACTTGTACACAAAATTCTGCTGTCATATGCATGAGTTTGATAAATTAAGGGTTAGGATTGTTTTTACGAGTATGAACCTAAAAGTTGTGAGTGCAACTCTAATTTCTACGACTACGAAGTCTTCCCTGTGAGGACGAATTCAAGTTTATGGGTACGAGTAGAAAAATACTGGAATGACGTCACATAGGTCACAGGGGAACGTAATCGAACACCGATTGCTCCAAACGCGCATGCGCCATTTATAAAGAGTAGACGCCGGGTGGACCCGGTGGACCTACCGGGGCAGGTGACGCCTCACAGGTCAAGTAAATAACACATCCAACTTCTTGTAATTTATTTATTTCATGAAACTGTACTGTTTTAATTGATATACAGTTTATGGACGAAAGACGGTACTGCTTAGCTTGCACGCTAACGAGCCGGGCCGGTGACACATTAGCCTTCTAATGCAAGGAGGCTAATGAGGAGGCTAAGGAGGCTTAATAACAAAACAAACATAATTTGAGATTATGAATCGTGGCAATTGGCGTATGAATCAGCCCATTGTACAGCCTAAATTGCTGTAAATTAAGTCCAGTTTTAGTTCTTTGCAAACTCAGACACGTGCATTAGTTTAGTTTACAATGAATCTGGCGGAGTTCGGTAAAGTTGGAAAGATATTCACAGATTCGGACTTCCGGCATCAATAACTCATGAGATATATGTTGTCAAAACATGAACGATGCCTCTTTCAAATCGTTGTAAGGTAGACAATGTGCTACAAGGCCAATTTTATCAAAAGTCGCTGTATTTCAAGCTACAGAAATAACATTGGCGTCTATGAGCAGCCGGCGGTGCAACGAGTGAACAGGGACCGTCTGCAAATAGCAAAACCGCTGCAACAGCGAAAAGAGACACGACACATATATTCAATAACTTCACTGTAGAGCCACCAAAATCACTGGAGCCATGAATGGGCTCTTGCTGGTCAAACTACAACTCTTGCTTTGGCGCTAAATCAAAAATCTGAATTTTAAGGAATTTTTATGTTTTGTATGATTATTTTATGAGTATTAAAATGGCACTTTTCTTCATGTATGTGGTATATTTTATATAACACACAGGGAAAATGGCATAAGGGCATAGTGTACTTGCTGTGACCTGTGCTGGTCAGACCGTCAGGTTTATTACCTCCAAGTATTGTCTGTACAGTCCTTAACTAGAAAAATATTACTCTCAGTTTAACATTATGGTATAAATGAATCAATTGACACTGAAACTTTGCAATAAAGTGTCTTATCGTCTTTCTTCTCAATCATCAGTACTTGAGGTGACAGTCTAAACAGTTTGTTTGGTATATTGGTGTTATCTGATACTCTCTTTGGTAAGGATTGTAAATTCCATTACTATACAGAATTATGTGTTTGGACAAACAAGTACATTATGCCCTTATGCCATTTTTCCTGTGTGTTATATAAAATATACCACATACATCAAGAAAAGTGCCATTTTAATACTCATAAAATAATCATACAAAACATAAAAATTCCTTAAAATTCAGATTTTTAATTTAGCACCAAATAAAGAGTTGTAGTATGACCAGCAGGAGACAATTGATGGCTCCAGTGATTTTGGTGATTGTACAGTGTGTAAGAGTGAAGTTATTGAATTTTATTACTAATAAAATGATAATTATAAAAAATACAAATTCCTTAAAATTCAGATTTTTCATTTAGCGCCAAAGCAAGAGTTGTAGTTTGACCAGCAAGAGCCCATTCATGGCTCCAGTGATTTTGGTGGCTCTACAGTGAAGTTATTGAATATATGTGTAGTGTCTCTTTTCGCTGTTGCAGCGGTTTTGCTATTTGCAGACGGTCCCTGTTCACTCGTTGCACCGCCGGCTGCTCATAGACGCCAATGTTATTTCTGTAGCTTGAAATACAGCGACTTTTGATAAAATTGGCCTTGTAGCACATTGTCTACCTTACAACGATTTGAAAGAGGCATCGTTCATGTTTTGACAACATATATCTCATGAGTTATTGATGCCGGAAGTCCGAATCTGTGAATATCTTTCCAACTTTACCGAACTCCGCCAGATTCATTGCAAACTAAACTAATGCACGTGTCTGAGTTTGCAAAGAACTAAAACTGGACTTAATTTACAGCAATTTAGGCTGTACAATGGGCTGATTCATACGCCAATTGCCACGATTCATAATCTCAAATTATGTTTGTTTTGTTATTAATCCTCCTCATTAGCCTCCTTGCATTAGAAGGCTAATGTGTCACCGGCCCGGCTCGTTAGCGTGCAAGCTAAGCAGTACCGTCTTTCGTCCATAAACTGTATATCAATTAAAACAGTACAGTTTCATGAAATAAATAAATTACAAGAAGTTGGATGTGTTATTTACTTGACCTGTGAGGCGTCACCTGCCCCGGTAGGTCCACCGGGTCCACCCGGCGTCTACTCTTTATAAATGGCGCATGCGCGTTTGGAGCAATCGGTGTTCGATTACGTTCCCCTGTGACCTATGTGACGTCATTCCAGTATTTTTCTACTCGTACCCATAAACTTGAATTCGTCCTCACAGGGAAGACTTCGTAGTCGTAGAAATTAGAGTTGCACTCACAACTTTTAGGTTCATACTCGTAAAAACAATCCTAACCCTTAATTTATCAAACTCATGCATATGACAGCAGAATTTTGTGTACAAATTTTTTATCAACATACAAATGTTTAACATTACGAATACGAATGGTTAGAATCGTGGATGAATACTTTTGACAGTAATCTTATTCCATATTACGCTTGCTGTTTAGAGTTACGCTCCACATGTACTGAGAGGTAGTGATGGCGAGATGAAGCACTGAGGCTTTCCATCCAGTTGGTTCACTCATGGGTCGAAGCTTCTTGCCTGGGGACCAGACAGCCTTTATATTGTGTATTACAAATACACATAAAGTCAGTCTGGAACTGCTCCATTGAACCAAATCTAGCCCAGAGGCGGGACTACCGATCACAGCTTGAATTGGAGAGAGCCAATCAGCGTAACGCATGTGTGACGCAATCACTAAGCGACCTAACAACTGCCTTTCCGCCATGATGTTTTGTAGTTTTAACAGCTTCCTTCGCCGTACAGGGGTCCTGAGGAAAATCTAAGCTCTCCCTTTCAACAGTGGAGAGCAGCATTACGCATTCTATCGTACAGCCTGCCGGAATTAAAAGAAGAAGAAGAAGAAGTAGTCCAAACAGTTATGGCGACCAGTTTTAAGGACAAATTCAGCCCGTGCAAAACAGAGGAAAGCGCACGAGAGAAACCTCGCTCTGTTGCGGTCGCCATTTCGTTTGTATGCGGGAGGTGCACAGGTGTTAGATGGGTAATCTCGGCCCTGAAGATGACGCATCGTTAACTCCCGCCTCTGGTGCTCTGATTGGTTCGGTCTGATCTGCTCGGAGCTTGACAACCTGTCAAAATGTGTCAATGGAGGAGGGCTAGACCGTATTCCCGTATATCCCTTATAACGGGAATACAGTCTAGCTAAGCTAGGCTACGAAGCTTCATGGTGTGTCATTTGCTCTACTGCGCCATCAAGTGGACAAATAAAAGTAAAACAGGCAGAGTGCCTATAATGACACACTGGCTTTGCTATGTGAAGCTTTGAACTGTGTTTAAATGATAATGCCAATAAACATATAATATACTTAATATAGTGTCTGTTTTTCCTGACAGCAGAGATAGAGAGGAAAGTGGAAACAAATGGGGAGAGATTTGAGATCTGTAGTTTGACTTCTTGATTGAGGTCAGGTTCTGGTTTTCTGTAAAGTGTTTAAATACTTTTAATAGTAATCAGGGCGACATAAATAAAATGTGCTTGTGCTTCTTTTTGTTTTGTGACTGTGCTTGTGGTACCATTGCAAAACTAAAGTAGGGACAGCATTTTATTTGATATTATTCAAAAATAAGAGAATTTTTCCACAGAGCTGGGATTTAGGTGGTTTCTTTTTTTTGGACAATATTTCTCCAGCTCCTTGGAACACCTCATCATTAATAAAATCATACATATTAGGACTGATAGTTTAATATATGGCAAGTATCCAATATATTATGAGTTTTCCCACATAAAACCTTATTATGAGTAGTCAACTCAAAATACTCCCACACGGGTGAGGACTTACTAACACATGCTTTGTAGGCCCTGCTGTAGAACTGTGGCTCCCAGTGGCTTCTTTACATACACGTCAAAGTAGAGTCTAGTTCCCATGTGACTGAAGAAGGTGACAGAAGGTGCAGACACCAAATGGAGTTACATTTACAAATGGTAAAACTGACACACACAAACACCCATAATTTTACACAACCCATAAACCAATGTAAAAGAAAAATATATGTACTGTCTCACATCAAAGCACTGCAGTTGGGAAATAATCTAAACTGCTGCTCTTCCTACACTTCTCCTACTCCTCCAGCTACTGCTATTTCACACCGAATAATACTAACCAATAATATTTACTAAATAATACTAACGACAACTCGCTCTCACTCCTCTCTCCACAAAAGCCAACAACACCCACAGTGTGGCTCGAGATTCGAAACGTTTTTATGGGACAGCGATACGTTGAACGAACCAATCACGTGATCTGCACAAACCGAGGCCTCGTTTGTCATCGGTCACGTGACTTTTCCAGAAGCGACCCAAGCCTCGAAGCGAAGCTTCATCTGACACGCCCACTTTTACTCGAGACACGCCTCGATGCCTCGGTTCATTTGTCCCATCACTACTGAGAGGTTAATTCTGTCGATTGATGTCAGTAAAGAGGTTAGCACCTGTGTTTGACACTCCGCCTCAGACTCCAGTTCTTCGGCACTACAGTAGAAACATTTTGTAATGACGTTAATAAACATTTAGTACAGTTGCTAACATTGTTCAAGTTATTTAACCGAGCAAATGTTAGATGTTTTTCTAAATTAGCTGACGTTGTTAGTTAGCAGTTAGCCAATGTTCGTTAGCTGACCGATGCAACGTCAAGTATATTTTAAAAAAAAATCATATTTTTACTTTAATACAACCAACTTCCAGCTGCTGATACTACAACACCAAAGTGTAGAAGTTGTCTCCAGGATTTGTCTGTGTTTATTCTCTAAAACTGACCGTGTTCAGGGTTCTGCTGACGGTTCTTCTGACAGTTGGACAACAGAACAATTGGGTCCATGAAGCTCCAAGCTGCTGAACTGTTAAAGCTGCTGGTCTCGCTGATGTGAAAGTGGATTTCAAACAGCATTAATACTTTAAACTGTCCGAAAGGTTTTATGTGATTAAAACGTAGAAAACATGGAGACTCAACGCTTCGGTCAGACATCTCTGCTTTAATGGAGAAACGCACTCAAGACATGGACACTTAAAATCTGTTGCGCATCTAGTCTGCGTTGTACGGTAAAGAGCGGACAGAGATTTAGTGTTGTCCTCAGATCTGTCAAAGCACTTAGTCTGTCACCACATTGGAGATCTGTCACTACAGGATTACCTCCGTTACACATTTCAGGTTAGTTGTCTGCAGTATTTTAAAAATAATTTCTTGTTAAAGTTGTGACCAACATGCATTAATGACTGAATATGCAGATTTTTGGATCTCCAGAACTTCATCAAATCACATCATCATCAAACTCCACCATGTTCTTGTTCATCAGGTTTCTCTCTGATGATGTTCAGCTTGTTTGACTGCAGCGTTGTTAAATAATTATATCACCAGGATGCTTTGTTCTATTATATGCAGATTTATGAAACTATAACTAATTAAAACAACAACACAGGTCAGGCCAGCATGAGAAAAGACTCACATATAAGCGTCTAAACAACCAGGACGAAGCAGAAAACAGACTAATAACATGCAGGGATGTAAAATGAGTTGAGGATGAGCTGGGAAGGCAGGCTGCTGATGGACTGATGAGTCTGATGGTGGAGTTTGATGACAGCAGTTTGGTGAAGTTCTGGAGTTTCAAAAATCTGCAAATATGGGAAATAAAACATTATGTCTCTGATTGTAAGACGTAATTATTTCAATAAGCTGCAGTCAAACAACCTGAAATTGATAGCAGAGGTAATACTTTCATGACAGAACATGTAATACAGACAGAAGTATAAACTTTCCCCGTTTTTAAACAATCGTTCAGCCGTATTAGTGCATCTTTGAGTTCACCGATGCACCTGAATGCACCATTTAGTTCTTTTGGGCCCAGCAGCGCCTTTGAAAGAGATTTCTGAAACAATTCCATGAAGATGAAGAACTGTCTGATAATTTGTTTTTGTCTCTGCAGCTGATAAATGAACTTTTAAATCACTTTCCAGTCGTTGAACCTCCGACAGGAAGCTGAAGCAGCTCATTCCAAACAGCACAGCGCCCTCCAGTGGCTGCTCTGAGAATCACACCCTGCAACATTTCCTCATTCAAATGGCTTTCATTCATTCCAGAGCTGCATTGATTGTCAGATTATGAAACATCTTTGCTTTAATTTACAACTTTATGTCACGTTCAGTGGTTTAAATGACACAAACTATTCAAGATTTTCACTTTAAATCCAACATTTCATTTCAAAGATGTGAAAATCGCGTTAAATTGGACTAAATGGGCTAAATGTGCACATGAAAGTCTCACAGTTCAGTGAAAATGCCAGATTTTGACATAAACCTGCATAAAACTAGAAACAAAACACATTTGAACTCCGTCAAATTCCAGGAGAGTCTCTAGGAATCCTCTTCTAGATTTATTCTCAACCAGCTGAGTGTGGAAAAGAGAAAGAAGAAATAAAACACCAGATGGTCGCAGCTGAACCAAAGATGACTGATTTATTGAAGAAAGTTGTTGAGTTAACACAAATCAAACAACACAGGAGACAGAAAAAGGAGCAACGGAGGGCGACGGATGCTACTGAAAAGAAATGAAGAGAAACTACAAGAAGATTTCTGATTACAAGTTAGAACCAAACTGAACTCTCCTACGTTGAGCAGATAAAAGTCCAAATGAAAACCCTGCTTGGACTCACCTACACTCACTGCCCACAACTAAAGCTACAAACAGGAGAAACACCTGCTGTGGAATTTTCAGGACATTTCATTTCAAGCAAAAACTAATATGTGCTGGAAAAGTCCTGATTAAACACCTAAAGGCCCTGAGTGTTATTTACAAGCTGAGTCAGGATGTGTTTCACGATTATGTGTTAATAAAGGTCAGATTGAATCATTACCAACCATGACGTCATGCTAATGTGAGGACAAAACTAAAAGATAACGCTGGAACATTCCCACAAACAGACCAAGGGCTGAAAACCTGGAATTGAGGCTCCAAGTGGGCAGATATCAGTCAGAGTGGAAACATCCTGAAACTTCCTGCACACTCTGCAACCTGACATCAACCTCCAACGGATCAAGTCAACATTAATTGAACTTCTCCATCATTAACGGTGTGGAGCTGCAACACTAAACTGTACAGGAACAACACATTTCATACTGATTCCCAGTCCACCTTCCAGTAACATGGTCCAGTCAGAGTCTCTACACACCAGCTGTAAGCGACAGCTGAATTGTTCGGCTCCATCATTAAAGGGTTAAAGCTCCGCAGGTCCTCATAACCTGCGTGAGCGAGCGGAAGCAGTAGAGCATAGAAGCTAAAAGGAAATAGCCTCCTGCTGCGTACGCCTCGGCGGCGTCTGTTCGGATTGGCACGGTATGTTGAGGTTTACTTCGGTCACTAAATGCCAGTCTTACACAGAATGCGATGTTAACCCGCGTTCGCGGTTTGCCAACGTGTGTTTGTTTTTAGGACATCGGTGTGATGCTCCGCTGCGGCGCTGTTGATGGTACTGGGGAAGCTAGCTAAGGCTAAGGAGTTTTTGCACCCTTGGTGAGCGGAGCGAGGCGAGTCCGCTCAGGCTGTGTTGCAGGCACATGGTTATTGTGTCACGTAATTTGTGTATTGATATGTATAATATTTTGAGTCGGCTGAATAATTTAAGGTGCTGCTTGGTTTTATGTATGTAAATATGGTGCTGTAAAATGTAAGAATGTGCTTTGTGGTGTTATATTTGTGCTTACACTTTTGTTTCTATTTATAGTTTCACGGTGCTTGACTATATGCTATTAAAATTGCACCCGTTTTGGAGACTCTCTGCTTCATTATTGACGCCAAGCGCAGCTACACCAGCTGCTGCTGCTGCTTCAACCTCTGGATCATCAGGACACTTCATCCTCTCAGCACAAACACCGTCCTGATCAGCATCACTTCCATCTGCAGAGAGAAGAAGAAAGATCAGAGGAGATGGATGAGTTTGATCAGCATCAAGTGTGTTTCTCTGCACATTTCACTGCAGTCCACAGTGGAAACAAACTGCTGACAGTCATCAAGCTTCATTACTGCACAAACTCTTCACTCATGGATTTACTGCTGCTCCATTTAAACCAACAGTCTCTGAGTGTCCATCAACATCTCATCTGCTCTGAAAACATCAGCTGACAAACCAACATGGAGGCTGGCAGTCAACACATCTGGATCAAAGCACACACAAGGACACACATCCAGATGTGGCTGCTGGACCTGAGCAGAGCTTCTGTTCTGTACAAACACCTCATGGTTCCTCCATGTGATGCTGCTGCTGCTGTGAAATAAGAGGCGCTGGTTTGCAGGCTTCAGTCTCACTGATCTCAGAGCTGTGACAAACATCACACTGATCAGCTGATCACTGTTGGAATCAGACAACAAACAGTGAGATCACATCTGATGGACACTTTGATGAAGGAGGACCACTGTCTCTGCACATCTGGAGGGCTGACAGCTGGAATCAGCGTCATTTCCTCAACACATCAACACAACAACAACAGTCGGCTTCACATCCACTCAAACACACCATGACAACAAGCTTGTGGCTCCTCTGATTGGCTGACTGCTGTCTCTGTGTTTCTGTCTCCATTCTGCTCTCACAGCTTCACTGAGAATCTGCAGGTTTACAGGAGACACTGGATCTTTGCTTTGATACTGACTGTGTTTAGTAGAAAACTGCTGGAAGCAGAAGAGACTGATGGAACCTTCTACTGACCCCAGAGTCTTCAGGCTGCAGTCTGGACTCTCCTTAAGATCTAACAGATGTTTCATTGATGAATCCTGCAGGTTGTTTTCGCTCAGGTTCAGATGTTCCAGATGGGAGGGGTTGGACTTCAGAGCTGAGACCAGAGAATCACAGCTGATCTGTGACAACTTGCAGTGAATCAATCTGAAAAAAGAATAAAAGATGTGTATAAAACCATTGATGATCCATCAGATGTGTTCAGGTTCTGAATGTTCAGATCAACATTACTTTGTCCTCATCAATCAGCTTTTCTCTAAAAGCAGCACAGTGACTTTGTCCTTCTCTTATTGTGGATCATCATCATGTCAGCCTTCTACACACATCATCCACATGTCAGCACAACATTCATCCACCTATTCATGTCCACACATCAGTAACATGCTGCATCATCAACAGGATCAGGATCAGTCAAATAAAACTCAACACAAACCAAAGAAATATTTCTACTTCACTCACTAAACTCTGTCTCTTCAAACTGATCTGAGTTCTTCTGGATCCAGATGTGACTCTTCAGCTCAAATTACAAACATTCATTTACTTTAACAACTAACACTCAACATTTTACACACTTTCTGCTACAAACACAATTTCTGACAGAACAACTGAATTTAGAACAAAAACCACAAAATGTGAAGCAGAGCAGATTTACAGCTTCATGGATGGAAGTTCTGTTGAACAGAAATGAGCTTCAGTTGTCATTAAACACTTTAGATCTACAACAGTAACAGACAGACTGTGAACTGACCTCAGAGTCTTCAGGATGCAGTCTGGACTCTCCACAAAACCACTCAGATGTTTCACTCCTGAATCCTGAAGGTTGTTGTAGCTCAGATCCAGATGTTCCAGATGTGAGGGGTTGGACTTCAGAGCTGAGACCAGAGAATCACAGCTGATCTCTGACAACCTGCAGTACCTCAATCTGAACAAAGAATAAAAGATGTGAGTTGAGGAGATAAAGTTCCTGCTTGAAATCATTCAGAGTTTCATCATGAGTTCAGAGCTGAAGAAGCTTCAGAAGATCCAAGTTTACAAAATGGAAACTCCAAGCAGCTGAAGCCAACAGGCTTCAGCTTCAAACAGTCCAACAGAAGCAGTGAAGAAGAGCTCTCATTAATATTAATGACAACAGCAGTGATCTTCATCATACTCATCCCTGATCACATGACTTCATCCAACAGTTGAACCAGCAGATGCTGAATATTAGTTTCTGTCTCTCAGGATGAAAAACAGCTTGAATTACAGCTCAGACTATCAGTCCACTATTTGATGAGTCCATAGAAAAAAGATGAAAAACATTTCAATCATGGTTTCACTCATTTATCCAGAAAAACATCAAACTGCTTCCAGTCTGTCCACTGTCAACATTCTCTATTTTCTCTCACATTAAACTGAATATTTGTGCTTTTGGACTAGGTTGATGCTGGAGGTACGGATCCGTTAAGGTCACTGAAGAGCTGGCGCCAGTTAACTACTATTTGCTGCACATTACAGGCAGTTTATATGAATGACTTTGACGGCGAACATTGTATAATTTAACCAAAAATACACCGTCTCCTCTCACACTTTAGACATTGTAGTTTTTACGCTTTTAGACGCCGTGTCTAAATTGTTTGAAGTCCAGTTCCTATTAAGTAGTTTACCGCGTTCAGTGGTGGAAGCGGCTGACGAACTCCATTGCAAATGTTCCCATTTAATTTCGGACGCTAATTTACAAGGTAAAGTTACGGATGTCGAATATGAAACAAACACTGGTGAATGGTGAGGAGCAGCTCTTTAATTCGGCACGAATTAAAAAAACCCACAAACTCGATTTACTGTGATATTGTGAGATTTGTTTGTGGTTATGTAACTTAGCCATTCAACAGAGTCCGCTAACATTAAAGTGACTGTGAAAGGGTCTGTGTTGACAGACGTAGAAAATACGTCAGGGTTTTGTTTAGGTTGTTATATGTAATAGTCTGTCGTTTGTGCTTTATTAGAACAGGGTCACGTGAATAAAAAGTTTTGCTATTTTTAATAGTAGTGCTGATTTCAACCCCCAAATCGCTGTCCGTGAAAAAGTCAGATAATGATATTTATAAGACATTATGCATGATAGAAAAGAGAACAGCAGATGACTGACATGACAGGCTCGGCACGCAGATTCACCTCGAATCACGGAAGCACCTTCATCACTCGGATTACCAAACCGGCTCATTAATATTTATGTACGTCGGATTACCAGCCAATCACAAAGCGCGTTCATCAGCCGGCTCATTAATATTCATGTACGTCTCATTAATATTTATGATAAGGGAAAGTGCCGTATCTGTAGGCCACAGGCTACGGGTACGGGTCCGTATCTGTAGACACTACCTTTGGACTAATGCTGGAACAAAACCAGACATTTGAAGATGTCACCTTCAACTCTGACAAAGTGGATCAACATTTTTCACCCATTTTAACATTTGATAAACCAAACAAGTGAAACACCTGAAAGCTTCATCAGGAATAAAAACAGCTGTTAGCTGCTGCTGTCAGTTTGAACTCCAGAGAAACATGAGGTCAGATCTGAGCTGAAGATCACGTGTGTCAGAGTTTCACTGTCAGTTATTCACTGGAGGATTTTTATTGTTAGACTGAGCTTTGAAATGTGCAGCTCAACATTTCTCTGAAAGAGTCCAAGGACTAAAGCAGAGAAGAAGAAAACAGACGTTCCCATGAAGATCCTCAGTGTGGATCAGTAGAACATCAGCCTGATGGCTGCAGTTTAGAGTCACCACAACTTTACATCACATTCATCTCAGCACACAAACAAAACATGATGTCTGACCTCAGAGTCTTCAGGATGCAGTCTGGACTCTCCACAAAACCACTCAGATGTTTCACTCCTGAATCCTGAAGGTTGTTGTAGCTCAGGTCCAGATGTTCCAGATGTGAGGGGTTGGACTTCAGAGCTGAGACCAGAGAATCACAGCTGATCTCTGACAAACTGCATTGCACCAATCTGAAGAAAGAATAAAAGATGTGAGTTGAGGAGAGAAAGTTCCTGCTTGAAATCATTCAGTTTCATCATGAGTTCAGAGCTGAAGAAGCTTCAGAAGGTCAAAGTTCACAAAATGGAAACTCCAAGCAGCTGAAACCAACAGGATTCAGCTTCAAACAGTCCAACAGAAGCAGTGAAGAAGAGCTCTGATTAATATTAATGACAACATGCTGCTGCTTCAATAAAGACGGAGTGACTTCAGCTCTGAAACTCTGCAGCTCCACCAGTGGCTCCATCCACACAAACTCATGCTGAGCAACAAACACAAGGAAAAACACTCGCACATTTATTTCACTTTCTGCTCACAGTCACACAAACACACAAGAAGGAAACGTGGACAAAATGAGGCTGCAGACTCTAAAATATCTTCATGTTCTGGAACCATGGAGACCTTTCAATCAGGACTCTACATTCACATCATTTCAGTCTTCATCCATCTGTTATTGATGGTGGAAAGTGTCCATCACAGTTTTCAGAGGACCAGATGACGTCTTCAAACTCTTTTCTCAAACATTTTGACTTTGAAATGAGTCAAAGCAGAGAAATGAAGTGTGTGAGGGGTGGAGCAGCTGTCACCACAACTTTACATCACATTCATCTCAGCACACAAACAAAACATGATGTCTGACCTCAGAGTCTTCAGGATGCAGCCTGGACTCTCCACAAAACCACTCAGATGTTTCACTGATGAATCCTGCAGGTTGTTATCACTCAGGTCCAGATGTTCCAGATGGGAGGGGTTGGACTTCAGAGCTGAGACCAGAGAATCACAGCTGATCTCTGACAACCTGCATCGCTCCAACCTGAATAAAGAATAAAAGATGTGTATAAAATCATTGATGATCCATCAGATGTGTTCAGGTTCTGAATGTGCAGATCAACATGACTTTGTCCTCATCAATCAGCTTTTCTCTAAAAGCAGCACAGTGACTTTGTCCTTCTCTTATTGTGGATCATCATCATGTCAGCCTTCTGCACACATCATCCACATGTCAGCACAACATTCATCCACCTATTCATGTCCACACATCAGTAACATCTGCTGACCTCAGTCCACTCTCTCATCAAAGGATCTACAACAAATCTCTTCATTCTTTAAGCTTCTCTTATTAGTTTTTAAATGTCTTAACAGCCGTGCACCTTCTTATTCATCTGATCTTCTTTTACCACATCGACCCTTGCGGATCCTGAGGTCCTCCGGCAGCGGCCTTTAATCCATACCACAAGCCAGAACTAAAACCCACGGCGAGGCGGCATTTCGCCACTACGGCCCCCGTCTGTGGAACAGCCTGCCGGAGAAACTCAGGACTGCAGAGACTGTCGATGTTTTTAAAAGAAGGTTAAAAACGCACCTTTTTAATCAGGCTTTTAATTAACCTTTAAATTCCTTCTTATGTTCTTATCAGTACTTATTTATGATCTTATGGCTTCTTTTCCTTTCGGCTTTTCCCTTCAGGGGTCGCCACAGCGGATCAATTGCCTCCATCTCACCCTGTCTGCTGCATCCTCTTCTCTCACACCAACCACCTTCATGTCCTCCCTAACCACATCCATAAACCTCCTCTTTGGTCTTCCTCTAGGCCTCCTGCCTGGCAGTGGGAAACTCAGCATCCTTCTACCAATATATTCACTCTCTCTCCTCTGGACATGTCCGAACCATCTCAGTCTGGCCTCTCTGACTTTATCTCCAAAGCCTCTAACATGTGCTGTCCCTCTGATGTACTCATTCCTGATCCTATCCATCCTGGTCACTCCCAGAGAACCTCAGCATCTTCAGTTCTGCTACCTCCAGCTCTGCCTCCTGTCTTTTCCTCAGGGACACTGTCTCCAGACCAAACAACATGGCTGGTCTCACCACAGTTTTGTAAACCTTTCCTTTCATTTTAGCTGAAACTCTTCTATCACACATCACACCTGACACTTTTCTCCAGCCGTTCCAGCCTGCCTGTACACGCTTCTTCACCTCTTTTCCACACTCTCCATTGCTCTGGACTGTTGACCCTCATTACTTAAAATCCTCCACCTTCTTGATCTCTTCTCCCTGTAACCTCACTCTTCCACTTGGGTCCCTCTCATTCACACACAGATACTCCGTCTTGCTGCGGCTAACCTTCATTCCTCTCCTTTCCAGGGCAAACCTCCATACCTCTAGCTTCTCCTCCACCTGTTCCCTGCTTTCACTACAGATCACAATGTCATCTGCAAACATCATAGTCCATGGAGACTCCTGTCTAACCTCGTCTGTCATCCTGTCCATCACCATAGCAAACAAGAAGGGGCTCAGAGCTGATCCCTGATGTAGTCCCACCTCCACCTTGAACTCCTCTGTCACACCTACAGCACACCTCACCACTGTCTTACAGTCCTCATACATGTCCTGTACCACTCTAACATACTTCTCTGCCACTCCAGACTTCCTCATACAAAACCACAGTTCCTCTCTGGGCACCCTGTCATAAGCTTTCTCCAGATCTACAAAGACACAATGCAGCTCCTTCTGACCTTCTCTGTACTTCTCTATTAACATTCTCATTTATTATCTTATGTATTTTTATTATTTCAACTGTTCATTTCATTCATCTTATCATACAGTCCCTTTATTTTATACTTTAAAGTTGTTTTTTTTTTTTTTTTGTTTTAACTCCGGTCTTTCCTCAGGGGGGTCCTCCTCACTGGGGGTATATCCGGTCTGCTGCAGGAGGTGTTGTCCATGGGCCCTTTTGCCCCGGATGGATGGGGGTCTTCCCACCTTGGTGTGGGCTCCCTCTGTCTGTCGGGGTCTGAGTGGTCCGGGCGGCGGCACCCCCGGCGGTCATGGCCTGCAATTCCTCCCAGTGTGGACGGCCCCAGTGGTAATGTTTGCCATGACCCTCAGTGCCATCTCCATACAGTCCATGGTGAGAGTGTGCGCACGCGCATGTGTGTGTGTATGCAGGTGTAAATATATGTATACTGACAGTCAATAGAAACTTTGAGGTAGAAATGTACACAGAATTCTACTTGTAGGGGGGTTGTAATTATTCATGGTGGATTTACTGATGATCTAGTGCCCTGGTAGTTGAGATAATGAGGAGTTGTCATTTTGTCATGATTCATTGCACATGGGTTGGTCACTTTGCAAAAGTGAACCAAATACACACCAAGCAATACTCAGTGAGTATCTGCACAATGTGAGAATGGGTTCTGAAGGCCTATATAAAGGCCCAAAAAAGGCCACCATTGTTAGTCCAGTGAACAGCATCATGCCGCGTCTATGAACAACGTCTCCGGGCACTGGGTATGGTGGAGGCCGGTTTGAGCTACAGTGATGCAGCCAGGCGTATGGGCTGTTCCCAACCCACAATCAGAAGCCTGGTCCAAAGCATGCGCCGACGGATTGCTGCCTGGATCCAAGCAAATGGAGGCCATACTCGGTATCGACTGTTGTGAATTTGTGTTTGGCAGGTGCCGTTTTCTTTTGTGAAATTCTTTATTTTGAAATCATTCTTGAAACTTTAGATTTTTGTTTCTGTATGCCAATATGCTAAACAAATGATTCATATGAAGAAAATCCAGTTTCGGGCTTCAAAATAAAAATTATATTGAAAAATATGGTCTCAAAATTTCTATTGACTGTCAGTGTACATACCCACGGTGGGAGGGAAAGATTTTCTTGTTTTTATTTCAGTGTTTTTAAGTCAATGTTATTAATGTTGTAAAGCACTTTGTGGTGCAATTTCATTGTATCAAATCAAATCAACTTTATTTATATGGCACTTTTCATACAGTACAGTAACACAAAGTGCCTCACAGAGGATAAAAACAAGAACAACACAATATAAAACACTATGAAAAACCCGAAACCTCCCACCCCCCACAAATATACACACAGATACACAATTACATATACATTCACATAGTTTAGTGGCTAACTTTGAGAATGTGAAACACCCTAAACGTTGCTTGTTAGAAGCAGGCATCCGATTTGTGGGTAGAGTGGATGTTCGTAAATGAAACCTCCATGGATGCCATTTCTCAAACTCACTATTTTGGCCGCCATGACAGTTTTAAAAATGGCCGCCGTGATGGCTCTCTCATCCACTAACTTTGTTTATAATAATGATAGAGGAGCACGGATTTTTGCTTTATATACATTTATGATGGTGCAGGTTTCAAAAATGCTAATAAAATTCGCGTTACTGTCAGTTTATTGTGAGAAGGTTGAGGTCTGCACCATTTCATATACATTATTTCTTTTGCGGAACTGTGTCCTGTGACATTGTCTCTTGCAACAGCCGATGGCTCACTGCGACTGCCTCGCAACAAGGCTGCCTTGGCAAAACTTCTTCAAGGAGATCTGGCACAGACTGAAATCCAACCTGACAACAGGCCACTGTGTACAGTTGTAGATGGCATGGCCATGATTCAAGCCCTCGGCAATCGTGCTGGTGCAAAGACATTTGGAGAGTGGAGTGACAATGTTACAAGGCATGTCACGAGTTTGTTCTCCGACAACTGCACACGGGTAGACCTTGTCTTTGATAGATACAATCAGCAGACCATCAAGTCATCTTCCCGCAAGAAATGGGCTGGAGAAAGGAAAGCAATCAGACGAAATGTGGATTCCAGAAACCAGGCCATTGGTCAGTGTGAGAGATTCATACTGTCTGATGAAAACAAAGCCAGTCTAGCCAGTTTCCGGCGCACTCAGCTGTCCGAGAGATTCCCCAGTGAATGGGGCAAAGAACTTGTACTCAGTGGTGGATTTCTGGATGCCTAACCTGGCAATAGCCAGATTAATAATTGTGTAGTACTTGATAGTACTCCACAATATCCATTTTGGACCGCTCCATGTAAATCCGTTCAGAGGAAAGAGGCACGGATTGGACAATGCAACCGTATGTCCCGCCTCTGACAGGTTTTTTTAAGCCAATCGCGGCAAACTTTAATATGTCGTCATCGGGTTTGCGCGCAGGTGCTAAGGTGTGGTCAAAGTAAAACTGACTTAATAGCAGCATCTACACGATCGCAGTGTTTCCCCTCCTATAAGACCCACGAGGCGGGCCGCCTCGCTGGTATAGGCCTCCGCCTCACTACAATTTTGCTGAAATTGCCGCCTAACTGGTCCGCGCCAAAAAAAACAAAACAAACGGAAAGCACCAAGCCACCGGAGCTGTCATTTTTAACTGTGCGGGTCCACCGGCTGCTCTCCCCCGGTCTCCCCCGCTAGCTGGTCGGCTAAGACCTGCCGCCGCTCGTCTGCCCGGGACAAACCACGCACGCACGTACGTCCCCCACGTTGGCCCTTGCCTACACCCCACCGCCTCACAGCCATTTCAACCCAGGGGAAACACTGCGATCGTTGTCCTCCGTTGCCATGTTTGTTTTGATCTACTGGCGCTTGGTGTTGTCGTCACACCCGGATATCCCGCACATTATCCCGCCCCACACACGAATACTGCTGCGTGATTGGCCCGAACCAACTTGGTTCTGCACGAACAGTGAATGCGGGAGCGGAGCAAGATGGTTTCTTGAGAGATTTGTGAACTCACAAATATCGCGAGAAATCAACTTGCTGGCAAGGTTACTGGATGCCACCAAAGTCTGGTCATCTTTAGGCAGGGATGTGCCACAGCTGTCAGCAACTGATCATGAGGAGGCTGACATTCGCATGCTCCTCCATGCTAAGGAAGCCCATGAGCAAGGATTTGGCCAAACCATCATCATAAGCCGTGACACAGATGTTCTTCTTCTCCTGATTGCCCACCAAGCACAACTCAGCCCTGCCTTATGGATGCAGAGAGGGACTGTCAAGAAGATGTGCTACGTACCTATCCACCAGATTGACTTGACTGAGGAACAAAGATCGTCGCTGCTTGCATTTCATGCACTCACGGGATCGGACAGCACCAGTCAGTTTGCAAACATTGGCAAGCTGACTGCATGGAAGGAGTTTGTGAAGAACCCACAGCTGCTGCAGGATCTGGGTACTGCAGACTTTCCTGACCAGGAGGTGTTGGACAATGCAGAGGCATTCATTTGTAAACTGTATGACCCAAAGACAGTCAGCCAGTCAATCCATCACGTGAGGTGTGCTATCTTTCACAGCGCAAAGAAGACCATGGAGAGTCTTGCCTTGCACACGATCATGCCAGTGCAAGGACAACTGCAGGAATCCAAGATCTGCACATCAGGAGGACTAGATAGCTAAAGCTGAAGAACTGACTAGTCATTAGCTATTTCTATTTTCCAGCTATCCTTGATTCAGTCATAGAGCTGATCGTTGTATATACGTACAAGCACCTACTTGGAGACAAGTGAATGTTACTTGACATTTTTAATTTCACCTTTACGGCAAAGAATGCAAAGGTTTAATAATCAGTATGATTTGTTCTAAAACGCTCAGCACTGGATGTGCGAGAAAGTATTAAAGAAAGATTTGGCCTGATTACGCAACAAGCGTTTTTTTTTTTTTTTAAATCCCAATAAAACAGTCATTGCCAACAAATCTTGTAAGAATGTAATTTTTCTTGCATAAAAATGTCAAAAATCAACTTCCCATACCTAAAAACCTAAAATTAAACACAAACTCGGTGCAAATATTTGCCATAGAACTCGAGATATTGAAAAATCTTGCCACGAAAACAGTCATTTTGAAAACTGTCATGGTGGCCAAAATATTCATTCTCAAACTTGGCATCTACCACAAATGTCCTCAAGTGCTACATGGCTACACATACAAATAAGATGCTTGCTTCTAACAGACAATGTTTAGGGTGCCACTTTGTTTGAAAGCTACAGATTTCAGCCACTAAACTACCACACATACGTAGACATACAAACAGACATACATACCCACACACACAAACATACCAACATACACACACCCACATACACCATCTGTCGGTAAGGAGATATAGAGGAGACATGGCTGGGCACCGAAATTCGAGGTGAGGAAGAAGCTACCTTTGGGGGCCACGCACACCGAGAGGAGTGATGGACCATGACTGCAGGGGCGCCGACACAAGGACCACCCCAGCCCAGGCAGACAAGAGGCTCCACACGAAGGTGTAAAGCTCTCCAGCCACCCGGCCCAGGGCCAACCATGGGCCAGCACCCCCATCAGTGGACCAGAATCAACTTCAGGTGTGGTAGGTCCCCAGGAGGAAACACTGGAAAATCGAGGGACTAAAACAGTAAAACAAAATGAAAAGTGTGTATGAAAAGTGCTATACAAATAAAGTTTGATTGGTTGACTGATTCTTTCATTTATTCCATCACTTCTTCTTCTTCTGTGGAAATCAGCTTGCTAGCTTTGTCTCCTTCACATCTTCCAGTGTGTCTCCAACAACAGTCACATGTCATCTGTACATTACAGAGGGATTCTGATTCCTGCTGTCCACACTGACTGTCCACTGCTCTCTTCCTAACACAACTCCACTGGAAGGAATCACTTCATCAGCTCAGCTCACACTAACATCAAGCTTCAGCTTCTGACTCACACTAATCAACTTCCACACTGTTGACAACTAAACTCCTCTTTGACTTCCTGAGGCTCCACTGCAGCTCAGCACAAACACTGTGGAAACACAAACATACTGACTGGATGTGTGGAAGTCACACTGCTGAAGCCTCACATCACTTTCACATCAGCTTTACATTCACACACACAGCAGGACTGTGGATTCTGTCCTCCATCTGGGAACTCTGCAGTCAGCTGATCAGGGCATTTATTCACACTTCAACAATCTCAAACATCTTCACAATGTTTTCATGAAAATACTCCAAATTTATCAACAACAAATTCCAAACTTCAGTCAAGGATTTGACTTGAATATATTGAAAAACCATCAAGAGTGAACTGACCTGAGAGTCTCCAGTTTACAGTTTGGACTCTGCAGTCCAGCACAAAGATGCTTCACTCCTGAATCCTGCAGGTCGTTGTAGTTCAGGTCCAGTTCTATCAGATGGGAGGGGTTGGACTTCAGAGCTGAGGCCACAACTTCACAGTGACTCTCTGAGAGTCCACAGTCATAAAGTCTGTTATGACACATAAATGACAAAACATGTTATTATGAAAAAGGACACTTTATATTTCCTTCATGCATTTGATAGAAGAACATCTGGACTGGTCCTGTTGGACATTTAGTTCTTCAGCTGATCTTCTCTGATGTTTGACATCAAACTGAATTCTCATCAGCCTCTCTCACACCTGCACACTTTCAATCTGGAATAATTATCTCTATAATCTTAGTGTTTCATCTGCAGATGGAGGACAGAAGATGGACTTCCATTCAGGCTTCCATAGTGTCCAGTCTGTCAGTGTGATCTGATCCCACGTCTGACTCCACAAAGTTATCAGAACATCTGGATCAGAAGAACATTTTCTGTCTGAATGTTCACACCACACTGACAGAAAGAATAAACACAAAACAATTAAAGAAAAACATCACAAATTACTTGAAATAAATTAATGAAAAACTAACTCAAAATAGTAACAGCAATAATTCCATTAAATCAATTCTCCCAGACATCAGAAATGATTCAGATCTCATATTCAGCTCTAAAGAAGAGAAAAAGAATTCTTTAAAAGCTGTAAGTCTGATTCTCGAAGATACTTCCAGAAGCTCCTCATGTAAGAATAATTGATGCTGCTGTAACCCGGGTTTATGAGGCCCTGGTTATTTAATTATTTGTTTGTTTATTTACTTTTCGTCTTTAGCTGCACCCTATGTATTGACGCTATGTTACTGCTCCTTTAAGAGAAGCAGTTGCGACTCCGTGGCGCGAAAGGCGCGAGGAGTGATCATCTTTTTTGTAAGCTATCTTTGACGTTTTTCCCTTCCTGCCTGTGGTGCGGTGTGGTGTGTGTCATCCTTGATTTTTGGAATTGAAAAGAATAGAGAAGAAAAGAAAATAGAGGAGACAGCAGACTGGAACATCACTGTATACTTTGAAGTTTCTGAGGAGCTGTCATTTTGTGCGGCTTTTGACAGAGTGAAGGAAAATCGTTCCCGGTGAGTAGCATAGCTGCTGACATGGCATCGTGGCATTCACTGCTGTTTTTTTAGTATTTGCTTTAATTTTATTATTTCTGAGCTATTGAAATTGCAAAATTTCTATTCTACATTTAAGTGATTATACTTCCTTTTAAAGCTTTACATTTTGTCACCGTGTGTTCCTTGAGGTGGAATTTACATGTCTGCTTCCACAGACAGGCCAGCATAAAGCCACCTCCTCTTCGAGCCTAGGTCAGAAACCCTTTTTTTTCCTTCTTTCTTTTGTAGCACCTCACCCTGTCTTAGGTGATGGGTGCTAGAGAGGGTTACACTGTGATAAAACCTGGACAAGAACCTCTACAGTTCTTCATGTGTTTCAGCAGATCTGCATGTTTGCTCCATCAGCCAAAGGAAGAAACTCACAAGAAAAAAATACTGTCAGATGGAACAATTATCAGAATGAAACAGAAAAACTGTCTTCATTCATTTAACAGCTTTAAACAACCAACTGAAAAATCCACATTTTCACAGAGTTTCAACATCTGAGACTAAACACAGCTGACATGGAAAGTTAGAAATAAACAAGTGGAACACTGAGAAGAATGAGAATGTTCTAGTGAGAACATCTGAAGAACTCAACTACTGATCTACTCTGACTGATCATCTTCATCACATCTGGACTCACCGAAACTTTCTGCAGTTCCTCACAGCTGGAATCAGTCTCCGTTTTCCCTCATATGATGTGTTGTACTTGTTCAGGTTCAACTCATCCAGAACCTTATCTGACATCTGCAGCATGTAGGCCAGAGCTGAGCAGTGGATCTCAGAAAGTTTCTTCTCTGATCTGTTCTTTGACTGCAGGAACTCTTGGATCTCCTGATGTACTGAGAGATCCTTCATCTCCATCAGACAGTGGAAGATGTTGATGCTTCTGTCTGGAGAGATTTCATAACTGTTCATCTCGTTCAGGTTGTTGATGACTCTCTGGATCATTTCTGGACGGTTCTTTCTCCGACCCAGCAGACCTCCTAACAGTCTCTGGTTGGACTCCAGACAGAGGCCATGAAGGAAGCGAACAAACAGGTCCAGGTGACCATTTTTACTTCTCAGGGATTTCTCCATCACTCTCTTCAGGAACACATCCAGAGTGCCTCTGTTCTTGTCTTTCCAGTCTTTTCCCAGGAAGTCCTCCAGAACCTCCTTGTTCCTGTTGGTGTAACAGTGGAACATGTAGACTGCAGCCAGAAACTCCTGAACACTCAGATGGACGAAGCAGAACACCTTGTCCTGGTACAGTCCTCTCTCCTCTTTAAAGATCTGTGTGAACACTCCTGAGTACTTTGAGGCTGCTTTCAGATCGATGCCACACTCTGTCAGGTCGGACTCATAGAAGATCAGGTTTCCTTTCTGCAGCTGCTCAAAAGCCAGTTTTCCCAGAGACTCAATCATCCTCCTGCTGTCTGGACTCCAGTGTGGATCTGTCTCAGCTCCTCCATCATACTTGACCTTCTTGACTTTGGTCTGAACCACCAGGTGGTGGATGAACATCTCAGTGAGGGTTCTGGGCAGATCTCCTCCCTCTCTGCTTCTCAGCAGCTCCTCCAGAACTGTAGCAGTGATCCAGCAGAACACTGGGATGTGGCACATGATGTGGAGGCTTCGTGATGTCTTCACATGGGAGATGATGCTGCTGGCCTGCTCCTCATCTCTGAATCTCTTCCTGAAGTACTCCTCCTTCTGTGGGTCGGTGAACCCTCTGACCTCCGTCACCATGTCCACACAGTCAGGAGGGATCTGATTGGCTGCTGCAGGTCGTGTGGTTATCCAGAGACGAGCAGAGGGAAGCAGATTCCCCCTGATCAGGTTTGTCAGCAGCACATCCACTGAGGTGGACTCTCTAACATCAGTCAGGACCTCATTGTTGTGGAAGTCCAGAGGAAGGCGACACTCATCCAGACCGTCAAAGATCAACACAACCTGGAAGTCTTCAAAGATGCAGATTCCTGCTGCTTTGGTTTCACTGAAGAAGTGATGAACAAGTTCCATCAAGCTCAACTTTCTCTCTTTCAGAACATTCAGCTCTCTGAAAGTCAATGGAAACATGAAGTGGATGTCCTGGTTACTTTTGTCTTCAGCCCAGTCCAGAGTCAACTTCTGTGTTAACACTGTTTTCCCGATGCCAGCCACTCCCTGTGTCATCACTGTTCTGATTGGTCCATCTCTTCCAGGTGAGCCTCTAAAGATGTCTTCTGCTCTGATGCTTGTTTCTGCTCTGTCTGCTTTCCTGGATGCTGCTTCAATCTGTCTGACCTCATGTTCATTATTGACCTCTGCAGTCCCTCCCTCTGTGATGTACAGCTCTGTGTAGATCTCATTCAGGAGGGTCGGCTGTCCTGCTTTAGCGATGCCCTCAAACACTGTCTGGAACTTCTTCTTCAGACCACATTTAAGTTTACGTCCACAAACTCCAGCAGAAAGTTCTGAATAAAAAACAACATGAGATCAATGAATAAATGACAGTAAACATTCCAACAGTTCATCCTCCTAAAGACTGATTGTGTGAAGATATTCTGAGACTTTAGTAAATGTTCTGTTGATCAGCAGCTTCAGTCTTTACACAAATCCTCTTACTGCTCTGCAGACAGTCAGCCAGCTTCTCCTGCTTCATCCTCCTCAGGAACAACACTGTGATCTGCTCAAACATCTCTCTGCTGCTCCTCTCATCTTCATCATCACCCTCCAACTCCTCCTCATCCTCCCTCTGACTCTCTGAGCATTCTGGGTAATCTGGACTCACAACCTTCTGCATCTTCTTCAGCTCCTTCTTCACAAAAGTCACCATGTTGTCCTCCAGCCGCTGGAACACAGAAATGTGTCAATGAGTCCATCAGAGTGAAATCATGGAGCCAAACATCAGATCCATGTTGGACACACTGACAGTCCACTGGTCTACAAAGAGCAGCATGGAGACGCCTGAACACAACACATGGAGAACAACTTGTTGTCCATGAACTCACCTTGAATATGGAGTCCAGGTGATGCTGCTGGACAGACTGAGCTCTGGGAACCTCTGAGTTCTGCTGATCCACTCTGTGGATCAACATCAACAGTTAGATCTCAGTCCGTCTGTCCACACAGACAAATGACATCAAATCAAATGGATTTATGAAGCCAGTTTAAAAACAACTTGAGTTGACCAAAGTGCTGCACATGCTGACAGATAGACAGAAAAGAATGATGTGCAGACAGACAATTTAAAAATCTGATTGACAATGTACATGTATAGACAATATGAAACTAGTAAAATCAATGAGTAAAACCAAATTACACATTATAAAATTCTACAACAGGACAAAGAGGATAACAAAGTCTAAGATCAATTTCTTAAATAAATATGACGTTTAAAGACCACTGACAGCAGCCAGAAGCCACTGAAAACCTGAACATTTCGAGTTTTTTTTGAAAACATCATCAGATTAGAAGAGGAAGGCTGTTCCAAAGCTTTGGACTCTAACCCGACTGCACAGGTTCGACCTCCCAGCAGCCCCAGTCATGGAATAGTTAGTAACCACGCCTGACGAATGTCAGCGGGGTTACTGCATTCAGTGCGGTATCTGGCTGGGTAAGTATGTATGTATGTGGCTATGTCCGTTCCGATATCTCTGCAAGTGCTGAAGTCAGGACAATCAAACTTGGCACTGAAGATCAGCCTTAGGTCCCCTGCTCAGTTGTGGAGTTACAGGTCAGCAGATCAAGGAGGAAGGGATATACGTAGGATGATCAAAATTGATACAGAGTATCACGCAGAGGCGTGATTCTGCCATCTACTGAGGGCTCGTCTACTTTAGTATGTCGTCCTAAAAGTTGACAAAAAAATGGGTGCCTGTATAGCTCAATGGGTTACGCAGGTGAACCACGTATAGGGGATGGTCTCCAACACAGCGGCCAAGGTTCGATTACTGCTCACGGCCCACTGCTGCATGTCTACTCCCCATTTTCTATCTCTCCTATCAAATAAAGCTGAAAAGGCCAAAAAAATAAGATTAAAAAAAAGTGACAAAAACGTCATTGTTTAGTATGTCGTCCAAAATCTGACAAAAACATCATAATTTAGTATGTCGTCCAAAATATGACAAAAACTTCACAGTTTAGTACGTCGTCCAAAATGAGACAAAAACTTCATCATTTAGTATGTCGTCCAAAATGAGACAAAAACTTCATAGGTTAGTATGTCGTCCAAAATAAGACAAAAACCTCAGTTTATTTAGTATGTCGTCCAAAATGAGACAAAAACGTCAAAGTTTAGTATGTCATCCAAAATGAGACAAAAACGTCAGTTTAGTATGTCGTCCAAAATGACACAAAAACTTCATAGTTTATTTAGTATGTCGTCCAAAATGTGACAAAAACGTCATAGTTATTTAGTATGTCCTCCAAAATGAAACAAAAACTTCAGTTTGGTCTGTCATCCAAAATGAGACAAAAACATCATAGTTTAGTATGTCATCCAAAATGAGACTAAAAGTCATAGTTTAGTATGTCGTCCAAAATGAAACAAAACGTCAGAGTTTAGTATGTCGTCCAAAATGAGACAAAAACGTCAGTTTAGTATGTCGTCCAAAATGAAACAAAAACGTCAGAGTTTAGTATGTTGTCCAAAATGAGACAAAAACTTCATAGTTTATTTAGTAAGTCATCCAAAATGAGAGAAAAACCTCATAGTTTATTTAGTATGTCGTCCAAAATGAGACAAAAAGTCATAGTTTAGTATGTCGTCCAAAATGAGACAAAACCTCATAGTTTATTTAGTATGTCGTCCAAAATGAAACAAAAACGTCAGAGTTTAGTATGTCGTCC
Organism: Acanthochromis polyacanthus; assembly: GCF_021347895.1. NCBI lineage: Eukaryota > Metazoa > Chordata > Actinopteri > Pomacentridae > Acanthochromis > Acanthochromis polyacanthus. The sequence goes on from NC_067122.1 coordinate 3,854,687, forward strand.
AAAATGTGACAAAAACGTCATAGTTTAGTCCGTCGTCCAAAATGAGACAAAAACGTCATAGTTTAGAATGTCATCCAAAATGAGACAAAAACGTCACAGTTCAGTATGTCGTCCAAAATGAGACAAAAACGTCAGTTTAATATGTCGTCCTAAATGACACAAAAACTTCAGTTTATTTAGTATGTCGTCCAAAATGAGACAAAAACCTCATTGTTTAGTATGTCGTCCAAAATATGACAAAAACATCACAATTTAGTACGTCGCCCAAAATGAGACAAAAACTTCATTGTTTAGTATGTCGTCCAAAATGAGACAAAAACTTCATAGTTTAGTATGTCGTCCAAAATGAGACAAAAACCTCATAGTTTATTTAGTATGTCATCCAAAATGAGACAAAAACGTCACAGTTTAGTATGTCATCCAAAATGAGACAAAAACGTCAGTTTAGTATGTCGTCCAAAATGACACAAAAACTTCATAGTTTATTCAGTATGTCGTCCAAAATGTGACAAAAACGTCATAGTTTATTTAGTATGTCATCCAAAATGTAACAAAAACGTCACAGTTCAGTATGTCGTCCAAAATGACACAAAAACTTCATAGTTTATTTAGTATGTCGTCCAAAATGAGACAAAAATGTCATAGTTTAGTATGTTGTTCAAAATGGGACAAAAACGTCATAGTTTACTGAGTAGGTCGTCCAAAATGAGACAAAAACATCATAGTTTAGTATGTCGTCCAAAATGAGACAAAAAGTCATAGTTTAGTATGTCGTCCAAAATGAGACAAAAACATCATAGTTTATTTAGTATGTCGTCCAAAATGAAACAAAAACGTCAGAGTTTAGTATGTCATCCAAAATGAGACAAAAACGTCACAGTTTAGTATGTCGTCCAAAATGAGACAAAAACGTCAGTTTAGTATGTCGTCCAAAATGACACAAAAACTTCATAGTTTATTCAGTATGTCGTCCAAAATGTGACAAAAACGTCATAGTTTATTTAGTATGTCGTCCAAAATGAGACAAAAATGTCATAGTTTAGTATGTTGTCCAAAATGGGACAAAAACGTCATAGTTTATTTAGTATGTCCTCCAAAATGTGACAAAAACGTCATAGTTTAGTATGTCATCCAAAATGAGACAAAAACATCATCGTTTAGTATGTCGTCCAAAATGAGACAAAAAGTCATAGTTTAGTATGTCGTCCAAAATGAGACAAAAACCTCATAATTTATTTAGTATGTCGTCCAAAATGAAACAAAAACGTCAGAGTTTAGTATGTCGTCCAAAATGAAACAAAAACATCGGAGTTTAGTATTTCGTCCAAAATGACACAAAAACTTCATAGTTTAGTATGTCGTCCAAAATGAGACAAAAACATCATAGTTTATTTAGTGTGTCGTCCAAAATGAGACAAAAATGTCATAGTTTAGTATGTCGTCCAAAATGAGACAAAAACGTCAGTTTAGTATGTCGTCCAAAATGACACAAAAACTTCATAGTTTATTTAGTATGTCTTTCAAAATGAATCAAAAACGTCATAGTTTAGAATGTCATCCAAAATGAGACAAAAACGTCACAGTTCAGTATGTCGTCCAAAATGACACAAAAACTTCATAGTTTAGTATGTCGTCCAAAATGAGACAAAAACCTCATAGTTTATTTAGTGTGTCGTCCAAAATGAGACAAAAATGTCATAGTTTAGTATGTTGTCCAAAATGGGACAAAAACCTCATAGTTTATTGAGTATGTCATCCAAAATGTGACAAAAACGTCATAGTTTAGTATGTCGTCCAAAATGAGACAAAAATGTCATAGTTTAGTATGTTGTCCAAAATGAGACAAAAACGTCACAGTTTAGTATGTCGTCCAAAATGAGACAAAAACGTCAGTTTAGTATGTCGTCCAAAATGACACAAAAACTTCATAGTTTATTTAGTATGTCGTCCAAAATGAGACAAAAATGTCATAGTTTAGTATGTTGTCCAAAATGTGACAAAAACGTCATAGTTTATTGAGTATGTCATCCAAAATGTAACAAAAACGTCATAGTTTAGTATGTCATCCAAAATGAGACAAAAACTTCATAGTTTATTTAGTAAGTCGTCCAAAATGAGAGAAAAACCTCATAGTTTATTTAGTATGTCGTCCAAAATGAGACAAAAACGTCATAGTTTAGAATGTCATCCAAAATGTGACAAAAACGTCATAGTTTAGTCCGTCGTCCAAAATGAGACAAAAACGTCATAGTTAACCACGCCTGACGTAAACGTCAGCTGGGTTACTGCATTCGCTTCGGTATCTGGCTGGCTGGGCAAGTATGTATGTGTGTATGTCCGTTCCGATATCTCTGCAAGTGCTGAAGTCAGGACAATCAAACTTGGCACTGAAGATCAGCCTTAGGTCCCCTGCTCAGTTGTGGAGTTACAGGTCAGCAGATCAAGTCGGAAGAGATATACGTAGGATGATCAAAATTGATACAGAGTATCACGCATGGGCGTGGTTCTGCCATCTACTGAGGGCTCGTCTAGTTAGAAGCTGGTCTGATGAAGCTCATATGAGGCCGTCATGAAGTTGGGGTTCTCCCCCTTCCACTATCAGTGAGTAACTGTTTCATTCCGCACAGGAAACAACAACAGCAATCTCTGGGCAGCAAATAGTTTCAACTTAAGATGAAACTAAAACACAAGTTTTGCTCAGTATTTGGATCGTGCAGTAATGCAGCTCTAAAAGTTTCAGAAAGAAATTATCCACTGTAATAACAGTGATCGTTTCTCTGCACACAAATGTTCCACAACAAGTCCAGCTGTCACTATTTTCAGTCAATGACAGCTGGGATTCATTAGAAGAAATACAAACAAGCCAGAGTGTTTTCCTCCATAACAGAATAATGGTGTGGTGCAGCCTGTATGCTCTATAGAGTGGGCTGGTAAAGCCACAGTATTCAGATGGAGACGGTTCATGTCCATCCACTGCTTCACCTCTGGGAGATGGAGGTGGTGTCATCAGGGTCTAGTGGCAGGTATATGTGGGTGTCATCGACATAGCGGTGGAATGATATGATTTATGGAAGATGGATGACAAAAGGAGCATGGTAAAGGGAGAATTAAACTGGCCCTAGTATTGAATTTCACACCACAAGTAATCAGCGTAGATGAGTAAAAAACAATCTGGACTGAAGAGGATCTGTCAGCCCGATAGGAAGTAAACCAGTTTAAAACACTTAACCTGATCCAACCTCTTCCTTCAAGTGGTTTCAAAGAATTCCAGGATCAACAGCATCAAAAGCTGCTCTGAGTCCTAAAAGAATTAAAATGGCACAAATACCAGAGTCTAAAAACACATCAAGTCATTAAAACCTTTCAATAGATTCAGTGCTACGGTGAGTCCTGGAGCGTGATTGGAACTGTTTGAAAATGGCATCAAAGAAACACCAGCTGAAGGTCCATGAGGAGACATGTGGATGTGGACAGAGAACCTGAGGACTCCCTGCAGCAGTAAAGGTTTACTAGTCCTGCTGATTCCACAGACAATCAACAGCTCTGTCTGAAGCTGACTGCAGCTTTCAGCTCACTTTGGTTTTGTCCCAAAGGCTCCCAGCAGCTCCTTCATAAAGCCTCATTCCTCCCAGAGCCAGTGTGAGCTTGTACTGGGCAGCTCCCAGTATAAATGTGTTTGACTGTGAGACAGAGTGCTGCTGAAAACTAAGTCAGTCAGTAAATGTTTAAACCTGGACAGATGATGAATGATCCATCACATGCTTTCGTTTGTGAATCATTTTAAAATTCTTACCTTTGATCCACAGGGCGGTGTCTTTTCCTTAAATTATCAGAATGTTTTCCAGTGCAGCCAGTCTTCATGGACACAGAGTCCAGTTCTGGTTCAGATGAGTTTTGCTTTTCCAGCTTCCTCCTAATAAACACAGGTTAGTTGCTTCACTGCACTCTCACAGTTTACTGACAATAAGTTGGATGAAACTTCATAAAAACCTGTAAAATTGTTTTATGTGTCAGTCAGTGTTGGTCCTGCTCTAAAAAAGTTCTATCATGTTGTCACCTCAGTGTTCCTGCCCTCAGTTTACATGTTTGCTGCTTCCTTTGGAGCCGTTTTTCTCATTAAATCTCACCTATCACACAAACAGTTCCTGCCTTCATACCTTATGTTAATCTTAACACCTGCTTTTGACCATCAGACCAGAACTGTTAAAGTGCAGAGCTGCTGACATGAAGACACTCAGAGGATCCACGTCTGGACCAACAAAGTTACAAGACGGCAGTGAACACACAAACAGTTAAATAAAGTCAATAATTTGCTGCTTTTCTTTCATTACAAACAGAAAATTGTGATGTTTTTGGGCTTTTGCTCAACCAGAACATCTAGATTTTCAAGTTTCACACATTTATTGATTTATGGACTAAATTAATCGATAATGAAAATGCTTGTCATCTGTCACACTGCAGTGATTGGCTGCAGTGACCTCATTAACATGTAACTGGAGAGAGAACCAATCAGAGTGAGCTACACTCCAAACAACATGTTTCACTTTGACAGGAGAAAAGTCCCTAAGGGCAGCGACTGCAGCTGAACTATTGATCAATTTCGCAATAAAATCACAGTTTAAGCTAAAACCATTAACAAATCATAAATGCTGCATTTTAGGATCTAAGTTACACAACACGTCTCAGAGTTTAAACTGTGTCAGTGGTTTTACACATTGCTGCTGCCGTCCTCCTGCTGTGACAGTCACAGTTTGATGCTGTCTCATGTGGTGAAGCTTCATCATATTTTAAATTTATTACACAATGAACATTAAACTGAAGTTTGACTTCAAAACATTATCACAAATCTAATCACAATAGCTGCCACAGAAAGTGCAATCAGACATTTACCACAAATCATACAGCCCTAATGAGGACTAATCAATAAGTTGATCAATGATAACTCAGAGAAACTGCCCCAAAACTAATCAGATCAGAGCTGCTGACGTCAAGCAGCATCATCCAGAACTGACTCTCCCACACTGGGGATGAATTAATGACCATAGAATCAGCTACTGAATGAAACTCTGCTCCTGGAAATAACAGCAGGTTCCTGTTAGCAGCTAATGATGAGCGGCTAATCCTGCATCACAACACACCAACATGTGCAGCAGCTGAGCTTCAACTTCCACCTCTGAGCTGCTGCACACACGGCCTGGAACTGAGTTTACAAAGAAATAAAGTCCAAACTTCTTCCCTCTGGCTTTAACTTCATTGCTCACAGTAAATGTTCTTCACTTTGTCAAAGCAACAATCCCTAACAAGCATCCACAAACCTCCATGAAGCCAAATGTCTCTCCAGGACATCACAGCAGCGTTCACCGTTTGCTATTTGTCCTCCTCCATCCAGCAGCACCTCAAACCTGACTGCAGCTTCCTGTCTACACTGTTTGAGCCAAAGCACAAAGACGCCACCTGCTGGAACATCTGCTGTCCTGCAGCTGCTTCACCACAACCACAGCATCCATTCTTTCCACTCTGACAGCACACACTGCCTCACACAGGAACATTTTTATGGATGTGACAAAGAGCTGAGCTGACACTCAGCACGTGTTTGAGGATTCCATCAGAAAGACGATAAAACTGACTCACTGACATTTTATACAGTTATAACATTTAGACATGAATTATTACCTCTTTGCAGCAGAAGGTTGTTCTCCTTTAAATTCAACAAAAATATCCTTTGACTGGTCGCTCCTGAAGGACACACAGCTGGATGCAGATTCAGGTTCAGATCCAGGTTCTTTCCTGTGAATAATGATGGCAGTGATGAGTGCTGAGCTCTGACATGCAGAAGAGTCGTGGACACTTAGAGATGTGGTCTCACCTCTGAGCTTTGTTCTGCTTCTTCTGTTCCCCCCACAGAGAGCTGTGAGGATCCTCACACTGATCCATGCTGATGAACTCACAGCAGCTCACACACACCGTTTACCTTCACCTGCACAGGAAACACATCATTCAGCTCCATCAAATCCTCCTGTTCATCCTGTGTGCTGCAGAAACATCAGCTGCTGCTCTTCTATCAGTCCATCAGATCTACAGTGTGACCTGCTGCTGGGTCCTGGTCCACATTCATTCTCTCTCTGGGATCATTTAGAATTTAAGGCATTTAAAGTTAGCATTATTGGGGAAAATCATTAATCATTAAGCTGTTTGTGTCTGTTTTCATCACAGGAAGATGTTGTTAATATGAACACTTAGTGTTGTGACCTCATAGATTACAAACTGTAGAGCAAAGTACAGAAAAAGATGTGCTGTAATTTTGGAAAACAAAGTGTGTATTGAGCAACTCCTTGATGGTTTTGGATGAATATCGTTGCTGAAATGAGGAAAAATCTCCCTGTTAATTATTATTTATGCATCTCTCTCCGTTAATGTGTCGGTTCACTTCACACTTGTTCCGTGTTAAAATTGGACAGAAACGTTTCCTGGTCTGATCCAGTCACATTGCTGGTGTTGCGCCATAAAGTGATCTTGTGACCAAAACTGATTCTGAACTTCCTGTTGAAGGAACATCCAGTTTAAATCCATCTACATGTCTACAGTCAGAACAGGCAAATACTCACTACTTTGTGGTAACAGCGAAAGTGTTTGGTATTTCTAATATATTTGTTTAGACTGTTTAATGTGTTGTTTTTAGAATTAGCTTTAGTTGTTAGCTAGCTTCCTGTTGTTGGGTGGATCATGTCAGCCGGTCGATGAAACGTCAAATATAAAACTAGAAAAGCACTCAGAGAGTGCAGTCCTCTGCCAAGGATAGAGAGGAAAACAGGAAACCCATGCAGTAAAGGATCATGAGCTGGAATTGAACCTGCATCTCTGACACAGTTCTGCTCATGAATCACCTCCTTAACCAGTTGAGCTATCTGGACACCTTGCTCCAATTTGTTGGACGACATACTAACCTATGATGGTTTTTTTTGTCATATTTTGGACCACATACTAAAACATACTAAAGAATTCAAAGTGATCCAGAATCCAGGATCCTTTCTGGATTGCCACCAAAATTAAATCAGCTCTTCCTCTTACCATAGTCTACATCCCCTCAAAATTTTATCTGAATCTGCCCAGGCGTTTTTGAGTTATCTTGCTAACAGACAGACAGACAGACGGACACACAAACGCCGGGTGTCACATAACCTCCTTGGCGGAGGTAATAAGCTGCTGAATGTTAGCAGAGCTGTGGAGACACATTTCTGCTGCTGGAACTAAAATAACAGCAGCTGGACACAGAGAAAAGTGTCGTTTACTCACCTTCACACGGAGAAAAGAAGCTGCGACACGAAGGCGGTAGAAGTGAAACTAACTTGTTGAACAAGGAAGCTGTGACGTCACTGTTGTCAGGGCAACGGAGGAGGAGAGTCTGTCAGCGTCCATGTTGTAGTTTTAGATCTGTGCTCTAATGTGGTCAACAAAGCAGTGAACTCTGCCTTTTGTTCATTTTCACAAATACAATAAAGTTGTGACAGATTAGAAAATGAGTTTGATAAAAAAATGAAGGTTTGACCTGAAATGTGGAAAAAAAACTAATAATCTCTGGAATGAAGTTTCAGATAATTTCCCCTTAACTTCAGGGCTATTAGTGACACAGAATATTATTGAAACTATTATTAGCCCAGCTGTCACCATGATATGATCAATACTGATCAGAGACTATTGGTCCTAATATTCAGCTGTTGATTAGATCAGGATTTGATATCAGAGTTCACCTGGAGAGTATCATGATCACACTGATGGACAGAAGAGTTAAATACTGCAGTAAATATTGAGTAAAAGAGGTAAAATACCGCAGTAACTGATGAGTATTAGTGGTAAAATATTGCAGTAAACCTCATTTCATCTCTAGATCTAGTAGTCCACTGTATGGGCCAAAGGATGTGGACACACCTCTGAATCACTGAGTTCAGCTGTTTGGTTCAGACCCGTTGCCACAGGTGTATAAAATCCAGCAGCCAGTCATGCAGTCTACATGCAGTCACACAGCTGAAACTTTGTGGGAACAGTTTTGTCTTCCAGCATGACTATGTTCACAGAGAGCTGGTCTGCTGAGTTTGCTGTGGAACAACTTGAACGTCCTGCTCAGAGTTCTGACCTGAAGCCGTCGGACAGCTTTGGGATGAACTAGAACAGAGATTGTGATCCAGGCTTCTCCTCCAGCATCAGTGTCTGACCTCACAAGGACTCTTCTGGAAGAAACAGCAGAAAGAATCCACAGAGTGACTCCAACATCTGCTGGAAAGTCCTCCTAGAGTGGAAGCAAACACTTCCTGCTGGAGATGGAAGAATGAGGAGAGATGTGAGTGTTGGGGATCAGCGTCCTCCAGTAAATGGTAAATTGGTAAATGACTATTCCAGCTGGAATTCATCTCTGCTTGATGGTGACTAAATGGGCTTCTTTTGAAATAATCATTCCCCAGCAGGTCAAATTCTAAGTGAACTGACTGTAAATGTAAAATTAAACTGCTTTACTGTCTTTTAATTTGATAAAAACATCATTGCTTTACAGATACTCAAGCATCGATCGAACTCCAGATAAAAGCTGTGATTTGGATTGGGGTCCTTTGTTTCACACAATAAACACATTGACGGTTCATTTTCAGATTACTCTAATTACATACCCTTATTGTTGATTAAATCAGATGTAAGCATCGTCCCCCTTTAACCAGATAATTTCCTGACGATTATTTATGAGCGATACAGATTCTCAGCTGAAGGAGAATGTTTTATCTGTAAACATGTTGAGCTAAAACCACTAAAACCACTGAATGAATCCCCTAGTTTCTTTAGTGTTTGTGTTGGGTCTAAATGTTTCTCCCACAGCTGCTGCTAAAGGCCTACAGAGTTGTTCTGGTCTTTGGGATGTCATCGTTTTATAGGATGGGAAATGCTGCTATCTTGTGGTGAAACTTCACTCCTGAATCATTGCTGTTCCTGTTGCTCTACTTGCGAGCACATTTCTGCTCTAACCGGGGTTCATCGATGAAAAGGATGTTTATTTTTCCATCACCTACTATGAGTTTGGCCTCATTTCTTCTCCGGAATCAAAAGAAAGAGTTTTTATCGGTCATTCCAGAATTGGAGGACATTTGGGCTTCAAATTTTTTGAAAAATAAACCTTCTCTTTGACAGTTTTGTGCTACATATTGATCAGTAAGAGGTAATAAACTATTAAAGGCTTGATTGGCTCAGATTACACATCAATGGTAGCATTTTTATTCCATGTTTTCTGTGTTGTTTGCTAACCCTACTCTAATCACAGTAACAGGGTTGCTAATCCATGCTAATGTGATCTTTTTCTCAGCAGTAGAAGCTAGATATTTAGCTAGCTGTTACTGCTGACCAAGAGGACAAACTTACTGATGGAAAACAGTCCAAAGAATGAGTCTGATCCTGATAATATGAGGAAGAGTGAGACGTTCAATCAAGGCTGACAATGTGATGAAAATATGAAAAATAGAAGAGAATTCATAGCTTTGCTCTAAACATTGTTTAGGAAAACCGTTGGATGATGTTAATTCTCGCATATTGTGATTCTTCTTCTACCAGATAAAAAAGTTGTGCTGACATGTTGTGGAACACACATCCATGCTCCATTCAAACTGATTAAATTAGTGTTAAATAGTTCATTCAGTGGTTGGCAATCAACGCTGAAGGACAACGCTGGCACTGATGTATTCTTCCACTTTTAACTTGATTATATTCTGAATATATTTGAACCTACTGTGCTTCATTTAACTGTATATGCTGTTATTAATATGTGCTATTAAGAACAGACAAAGGAGTTGCTAAATAAAACAAACCTTTTTATCGATCCGAGATGTATTTATGTTCATTTAAATGTTGTTTAATGTACCCTTTCAAATATATAAATTAATTAAGAATGTGAAGTGTTGAAGCAGCTGTTTTCAATATAAAAAAACAACAACTCCAAACTAAAACTAATGGCACAAAGTTTATTAAAAATGGAACACAGTGTGAAGCATGACAGTGATCATCATCATGGTAAAAAAACAAACTATTTTTCAATCGTTACCTGAAGTTTCATCAAGAATTTTCATTGTTGCTCCTAAAGTAACAATCAGGCACTTAGCAACAATAAACAAAACAAAATGATGAAATAAAATTCTAATTATTTTCTCATACGAAGGCTACTAACAGTTCTTATAATAAAATGAAATCAACAAACCTTTTACCCAGTGAAAAAAGACGCATGCAATGATAAAAACATAAAACAGCATTTTTCTTACAGCAGTAGATTTAAAAACAAACAAGAGAATGTATGACGAACATTATTATTACTATTATTATTTAACGCTAAACTGCTTTTTTCATCATGTACAAAGACGAAACTGTTGGAACTGTTAATACCTTTTAAATTTTCAGTTTGCAGGAGCTTTGCATTGAAAACACACAAATAAAAACACATCAGCCTTGAGTTTAGCCTCGTTGTTTATCAGTAAATTTGCAGAATTCTGCGGTGACTTTTTTTTTTTTGCTGTTTATCACTAAATGTATTGAAAACTAACAATGAATGACTTAGAAAAGTAAAAACTGTCCAGCCTTTTGAAGAAACTGCAAGAAAAAAACAACAAAGCAGTCTAAAAAGCCAAAAGCTCCACCTAAAATTTATCAAATTTTACTGTTGCTGCAGCAAAATAAGCCTTAAATTCCAATACAAAGATAAGTTTATTGCAGTTTCAGAGGATATTTATTTCATCATATTGCTGTGAAAGAACAGAAAAATTAAAATGCACCTCTGTCATGTTTACATCTACTTCTTTTTTTAAAAAAGCAAGTTAATTTCCCAATTCTAAGATAAGGCCTCCATAGTTTCAATTTTTGTGATAATAAAACTGGCTCTCGTAAAAGAAGAAACAATAAAAAAAAAACGGATGCAATCGATTTGTCAACGATTTGGAGCTGCGAAGAAAACGTCTCTCAGTCCTCAAGATTCGGAAAAGTACAAAATAAAAACTAAAATGTCTCGGTAATCTTTCAGTGATGCTTCTGTGGGCGAAATTATGTCACTTTAAGAGCAAAAAGAAAACACAGAAATGTTGTTTTAACAGAAATCTCTCTCTAGATGTTTCAGTTTTGTTAATATCAGTTCAGTTTCGTTGAGGATTCGCAGTAAATTTGTAGAAACTAGAGCTAAAGATGAAGCAACGTGCTGTGGTGATGAGATCTGACTCCTCTGTGCTTTAGCTGCTTGTAGATTTATTTCCCCACATGAAATATCCACTCATGAAAACTCAAGTTTGTGTAAGAGATGCAACATATCGTGGGAATAAACTAAACGGAAAACCTGCATAACTTGACACTTTGATTCATGAAGAAAACTTGGAAATTTGGCCTTTTTTTTCACAGAAATGTGAGATTTTGTGAGAAAAAGGAAATTTTTTTCCTCAGATTTTCTGTTAGAACAGAACAAAACAAAGGTGCAACAATTTAGTCTTTTACAAAAGGACATTTCAGCTCCGAAACATCTTTCTCCCTCATTATTTTAACGCTCGCTTTAGCGGTGACGACTTGTTTGGCAAAACAAAGCAGTCACGGTGCATAAGAACTGAAAACTGCAGCTTTGATGGGTTCTAATCAGAAAAATTGCATTTTTTCTAATACTGGAGAAGACAGAAGTGATCCTAATACCCTGTATTGAACACGTTTGCTATCTTTTGTTATTTTCCCCCAAAATCTCTCTCCCAGTGAGGTGAAAAACTGCTTAAAAGTGAGATGAAATACTGAAATAGTAAACTGCTCTGTGCAACGTTTGCATCAATTTCCCCAAACGTAGATCAGCTTTGTGTGCAAACCAACAAAAACCTTTCATCTCTGTTGATTTCTTTAGCTGTTGGCTCAGTCGGAGTGAATGGAGAGCGCCACTTTGAGGCAGCCGATCTCTTTGCCGCCGCTGCCCAGGACTCCCTGAACCCGGTAGTTCCCGTTAGTCAGCCAGTAGGGCAGCTCCACCTGGGGCAGGTAGAAGTCCGACTGAGGCAGCGAGTACGAGCCCTGAGAGGGGACAAAAAGATGTTTTTACCGTAAGCTGGGAGCACATTTCCAGCTAATATGCATCTAATGACCAACCGGCAAAGAAGCAGTTAAGCAGCATTTAAAGTGGATTCCAGCAGGTGGATAATGATGAACAAAGCCAGAACATGTGTCATCATTTTCAGATAGTCTGATGAAATCAAAGCAGGTGTTCCTAATAATGTGTATGAACAGATCGTCTCCAAAATCCTCCACAACCAAAGTCTTTATCGGATCAAACAGCTACAACTTTAATCATTCGGAGTCTGGGCTGATGTTAGAGAAGCCATCTTCACCTGGTATGTCTGGGACGGTACAAACAAAGAAGTTCTAATCCAGTACCTTGTGTTTGGTTGCATTCTGAATGTGCCTAAAAAAAACAAAGCCTGATCTTGAGGTTTTGAATCCACTTTTAGAACCGTTCTCCTTGTTTAAATTCACCAGAGATGGTGTGTGTGTGTGGAGTCTGAACTTGTCATGACTGAGGAGAAAGATTATGAAACACTTAGCATCCGTATTTTTGAGTTACGAGAACTTTTAACAAAATTACATCCAACCAACAAACACAACAGTGCTGTGAAAAAGTATTTGCCCCCATACAAAAATCACTTATTTTTGCATATTTATCACATTTTAATGTTTCAGATCATCAAACTCATTTTAAAGTAAGACAAAGATAATCAAAAAAAAACACAAAATGCAGTTTTTAGATGATGATTATATTCATTGAAGGAAAAATCCTGCCCAGCCCATCTTGCCCTATGTGAAAGTAATTGCCCCCTTAGCTACCAATCTAACAAATGGCCAAATTCATTCATCAGTTGGGTTCAGTTTCTCCATCTACACTCACATGATCACTGCCAGGCTTGTTGAATCTAAACATCACTAAATAGAACCTGTCTTCATTGTGAAGCAGTTAAAGGGTCTCAAAAAGCAGCACATGATGCCACGTTCTGAAGAGATTCAAGAACAGATGAGGAACCAAGTCATTGACATTCATCAGTCTGGAGGGTTACAAAGCCATTTATGAGGCTCTGGGACTCCAGAGAACCACAATGAGAGACATTATCCACAAATGGAGGAACATGGAACAGTGGAGAACCTTCAGGAGTGGACCAACGACCAACATTTCTCCAAGAGAAAACCTCAATCAATCAAACTTTATTTATAGAGCACTTTTCATACAAAGAATGTAACGCCAAGTGCTGTACACTTAGATGCTGTTAGTGAATTACAGCAAAGTACACATTAATGTAGATATAATGATAATGTAATAAAGACTCACAGCTTTGAAGGGGCAGCGGCAGGGCAGGCCGTAGGTGTGCAGCGGTTCAGGACAGTCCTGACCAGGTGGGATCAGCTGGTTGAGAATATCACAGCCGTCCTGATAGTGGCAGCTGCCCAGCTCCTCCACACAGGGGATCTTCACCCAGAAACCGGCCACCTCCTTCTCCATAGTCACATTCACCTGAGGGAGGAAGAAAACTGTGAGATATTCATGGAAAAACCTGCAACACTGGAGCAAGCTTTGGACAAAATAAAGATGGTGAACGTCAGAGAAGATGCTCAAAACCAATTAAAGCTGCAAGCAGCGTTGGACGGGTCCTCGTACATCCACGCATGTTGAGGTGTGGTGTATGCTGGGATGTGACCAAAATGTCAAAGTATTAAGACATACCTGACCAGTTTCAAGGATTATATCACAAAGTTTCTTGTGATGGTATGTGCAAGTATAAGGGCTACAACTTCCTGTTACCAACAACTGGAGCAATGACTGTGACTCACTTTTGGAATGTCGATGTCACACCTGGACTCTTGTCAAGCAAATGAAAATTAGGCCAGATTGGATCATGTGCAGTTGAGATATAAACACTTCAGTTGTCATGGCGAGACACTGAAACATTTGCACCGCCGCAAACACATTTGACGACAACTCACCATCTACCCCATGAATGATCGTCAACGTCTTAAGGCTTACATCACCATATCTGAGATGAATATGGTCAACTATCTACTAACAGCACATTAAAGTCTAAAACACCAGGTGGCGCTATGATGGTAAATGGATATTGGCAGATGGATGTGATCAGTGCAGGACTCTGATCAAATATGTAAAGGTTCAGGCAGACTGGAGCATGTAGAGTCCAGTTTGACAGTACTTCCTGTTTCATGGTGAAGCATGAAAGTTCAGGAGGCCACCACGGCGATGCCCTTTGAGTTTTGCAGCCTGTTGTATATACTGGCCCAATTAGAGGTCTCTATGAAGATGTAACCCCTGAGAATGATCAGAAAATAACCCCAAAATCTCACAGTTAAATCAAAATGGCCGACTTCCTGTTAGATTTAGGGTATGGCTCCAAGAGGCTTTTTTGTTCGCCCTGATGTGCTTCATATGACTGCCAACTTTGGTAGATGTAGGTGAAACGTCCTGTCTGTAGTAGATGTTACAATTGTTGCAGGGGGAGCTATGAAGTCATTTTGTCCAATAAAATAGAAGTTTTTTCACCATTTCTAATTTGAGTGTAAATTTCCATTAATTTTTGAGCATGTTTAGGGCTTCCACAATGCGACTGTTTTGGACGAAAAATAATTACTTGCAACAGGGTCCAACACACTGTCAGTGCTTGAGCTATTTTTAGAGGAGGTGACAGAACAGTTTGGAGGTTTTCAGGCGTTTTCTTTGCTCCGAACATCATCATCCCAAGTCAGCTTACAGCATTTTTGATGGGACCAAAAAAAGTCATGATATGACAAAGTTAATGACATTAATAAAACACTAAATACTCAGGGAGCATGTCCTTAATTAAATATGGAGGAAGTAAGAGTAAAAACTACGGAGCAGCAACACGTTAAAGCACATAAAAGTGAATGGAGACAAAAATAATAAACACATAAGCAGGTCAGTGATTAAGCAATAAAGTGAGTTTTAAAAGAGGAACTTTGGAGCTGAGCTTTAAGGAAATCATGTGAGGAAAGAGATTGTATAACCAGACAACACTGATACTCTTATCAGGTCATAGTGATGAGAAACAGGTAGTTCCAGCAGAAGTTTAACTCACTTTTTTCAATGTGGAACTGTTATGTTCGCTGTGAAATTTTGGTGTTTTCTGTCAGTCAGACTGGGTTTAAAGTAATTCACGTTTTTCTGAGAGCTAATGGAGCCCGTCTTGTTTCCCTGATCTGTGCTGTTTTGAGTGTAAAGTTAGCATGAACCATTTTTATTTAAAATTACTAGCCAAAACCTCAGCACGTTTTGCCAACACTGAAAATGACCCAACATGGAAGCTCAAAATAAGTTCAGATTTCTTCCTGGCTGCAGCATTTTACTGGTTAAATGTGTGCATTCTTATAACAAAATGATTAAATTGGTCAAATGGGTTCGTGATGGAGTTTCAGTTTTTATTGTTGCACATGTGATCAAACCACTGCATGCATGAAACCTGCTGAGCGCTGAGCTTTGTTCTGTCTGCTGACGGCAGCTTTACAGCCAAAAACAGCCCATAAACCTCCTTCTGCTGAGTTCAAAACAAACCAAACCTGCTGTCGCTGCTGAATCCGTTAGTGGCTCAAGAAGCTGTTGCATTGCTTCTAAGAAAAGATACTCAATTTCTCATTTGTAGCTAATTTTAGGTACTTTCTCATCAATGTATTAGTTTAATATCAATGTACAGCATCTTCTACAAGCTCTTCATCTGTTTTGCATGTAAAAGACTGAACCTGCTGCAGGAAAATGTTTCTAGAATTCTGAGCTGTTCTGAAATGCTCCTGGGTTGTTCGTAGGGTTTGAAATTCGGCTACTGCACAGCTCCCTCATCCTTGCTTCTGTAGCTGTTTGTAATTTTGTTCACAGTCTTCTCAAAAACTGTAAGAGCTGCTAGTTTATGAGGAGTTTAGACCCGGCTGTAACAAAATCCAATATTTCTGTCTGAAATGCAGCAGAGTAAAGAACCTATGAACCCAAACTTTACACAACTAAAGAGGCGTTGTGTGAACTTAAAATAAAACGAATAAACAACTCAGTTGAATGAACGACATCTTGAGACAAAGAGACTTTTTCAAGACTCGTGTAGAAAGTGCTTATTTGCAGTTTTTTTAGCTGCTTTTTGACAGTAAACCCTGAGAAAGGAAACCCTAATGTGTCCGACCCGCTCACATGGAGCTCACATGAGGACCAGCGGCAGATCTAGACTCGCCGGTTTCTGCCTCATCAAACAACAAGAACTGCATGAAGACGAAACGTTACACAACACCGCTGAGTAACGCTGCTTTACAGAAGAACAAACTGAACTGCAGCAACTTCAGACATGCAGTGCGACTTCACTGAGCGACCGAAGCGTTAAAGAGGAAATATTTTGCTGTTTGCTGTTCTGCTGTTGGTGACATTTGAGCAGCTTCCTGGATAAAAATTGTAGTTCATTAACGTCGATGGCTGGCTTGGAAAATACGAGCAAACATTTAATAATCTCTTTTTTCTCAACCATCAAGGAATTCAGCATTCTTTTTCTAGAATAAAAAATAATCATACACATAACTAAAATGGGAAATTGGCACAAAAATCACAGGTGTGATTGCAGAAAACTGCTTTAATGCTCATTTAATCCTTAATAATGACTCAGTTTGTTGTGTGTTTTTGTGTTTCTGTCCATCGTTTTTGGCCCGTGTGTTTTGTCTGTCTCGTGTAAGTGTGCTAAAGCGACGTGTAGTTGCATCAAGGTTAGTTTTATAACAGAATAAAAACAAACCAAGCAGCCAAATGTGGCAACGCTGGAAGAAAAGAGCTGACAAGTGTGAGAATTTAATGATTTCACAGGGTGACACCGGCAGATGTGTCCTCACATTCAGAGCAGTGACAGATGTGGTGAAGGTGTTAAATTTATGCTGTTTGTGGAGTCATTTCTGATTTATTCTGCAGCAGGACAACAAGTCCAAACGTGCAGCCAACATCAAACTAATTTCAAGTAGAGCAGAGCCCTGAGGCTGAATTTATGAAGTGGCCCTGTGATCGGCTTCACTTTCAGTTTAAAAAGCATAAAATAGCTGCTTCTCACCGCCTCAGAAGCAGCTATTTTATGTAACAAAACTTTAAAATATTTAAATGAAAAAGTTACATGCATTTTTCCAGCATTGTTAAGTCCTCATACTTTCAATAGTAGAGCAGATAATTGCAACCAAACCAACTTTAGATCCACTCCAGGTGCTTTTTAAATGTTTGTCACATTTTTTTTTACCAACAATCTGACAATTCCTGTGTCAAAACAATTTTCCATTTCAGACATATTATGTAGCTTACAGCTGTGAAATAGAGCAGACCTCTAAAACCTAAACTGAGGTCTGATTTACCAACTCCTACCTGTACGTCTCATCTCTTACTGTTTCCTGTTCACATCAAACCTTCAACTTTCATATCTCCTTAGAAACTCCAGAACACTTTTATTTCTCCACATTATATATTTCAAGCAATCTTTTATTGCATTCTAATCTAATAATGAGCACAACTTCGTGTTACCAGCAGTTGGAGCTCTGACTATGACTCACTATTGGAATGTCGAAGTCTTCAGACTTTGACTCTTGTCCGGGAAAAGAAATTAGGTCATGTGCAGCAGGACTCTGATCAAACATGTAACGTTTGAGGCAGATTGGAGCATGTACAGGCTAGTTAGACAGCACTTCCTGTTTCCTGGTGAAGTGTCAAAGTTTAAGAGGTCGCCATGGAGCCCTTTGACTTTTGTGGAAGGTTTTGAAAAGCTTTTTATCATCAAGGCCTGTTGTATATACTGGGCAAATTGGCGGTCTCCATGAGGATTTAACTCTTCAAAATGAACAAAAACAACAAAATAATGTCATACTTAAAGCAAAATGTCCGACTTCCTGTTGGATTTAGGTTTTTTTTTAATTTTTTGAATTGTTTTAGCAATTGCAGGACACATTCTGATTCATTTTGAACAAACTTTGAGTCATTTGGAATCAGTTTTAAGCTGTTAATATAAATATAAAGAATTTTATTGTGAGTGAATGTTATGCAATTTTGAACAACTGTGTAATTATTTTGGTCATTTTGAACATTTCTTTTTAAAACACTGAGTCATTTTTGTAACTTTTGGACAACTTTTGATTCATTCTGGACAATATTTGAGTGATTTTCTGGTGAAAAAAGGGTAATTCTGACATATTTAGATCCATCTTAGACAAACTCAGAGACATTTCGGCTGATTTTAATTAATTTTAGACAATTTTGTAGTAGCCCAGAATATGAGGACCAATTTCCACCAACTTCCCATTTCAGTTATGCATGTTATTATTATTTTTTGTCATATTTCTGTGCGCCCTGACATGCTATGTACCACATTTGGTAGATGTAGGTGAAACGTCCTGCCCGTAGTAATACTGCAGGGGGCACTATGGAGCCTTTAAATCCCATAAAATATAAAAAAATTTTCCAGCTCCGATGTGTTTCTGAGCACGTTTAGGCCTCAAAAATGCGATTCTTTTTGGCGAAAGATAATTCCTTGTATTCCAGTAGGATCCTACGCCCTAATTAGTCTCTTTGGGGTTAAATCGACACTCAGAAGAACTGTGGAAGAACCTTTACATGCGGTCACTTGACAAAAACAAACTGTCAACGTTGTTGTTTTTAAAGCATCCTCACTGTAAATGTACTCACAGCCAGAGGAGCGGCGAGTTCTACAGATGTGGATCCAGATGCGGAGGCCGTCAGGTCTCCTGGGATGGCGATCGGGTCCGGAGACAAGTTCAAACTCTTCAGGACAGCTGGAGCATCCGGCTGCCCGCAGTTCTTCCAGTCGAAACCCAAAATCTGCAGAGAATAAATCAGTATTTACCTGCACACCTTAAATATTTCACATCTCTGATCCAATGAGCTCGTCCGGATCGAGTGAAACAAGCAATCACAGCGCAGACGTCTTGGCTATTTTTATATCTCTATGCAAGTTTTCTTCCAATCAATCAGACTATGTTCTCCTGCGAGCTGATTTTAAGTGATTCAAACACGTTTATCACCTGTTCTTAAGTTAATGAAGCACTTTGAATGGCTTGTTAATAATTATATATAAAGATTATTAACATTTATTGTAATATCCTAATACTTGAACATTAATGGCTGTTTTTTAAAATGTAAAAGTAAACACTGTAACCTGTTATATTATTGGTTCATTTATGAGATATGAGTGGACCAAAATGGGATCTTGTGCAACAAATATTTGATCTATTTTTTCTGAATTAATTGTCTTCTTACTGTCTTGTCCAGCAGGGGGAATTAATAATAGTTTTTCTATGATAAAATCATAGTAGATACAATCTGTTATTATATGACAGATACAAAATCTGTAAAGATAAGAAACAGAGTCGCTTCTCTGTCCGCCTCATTCCCTTTTTAATCAGCTGATCTGTTTGCTCACATGTGACATTTGGTAAACAGAGATAAAGCTGTTTTTCTTTCTTCACAGGTCACAGCAGGACGTTGGCCCAGATATTTATCAAACTGAAAGGTTGCTGAAGTTTGATGAAGCATTAAAAGCTGCTGTAAGTGTTTCTAATCATGTGATGCAGGAGCAGCAATGGATATTTCAGTTAATCATTAATTTTAGGCCCTTTATTGATGGAAACACAAAATACAAACAAAATGTGCTGCTGTTGGGAGGTTATTAAATAAGTTATTCATAAATTGGTTACAATGAAATATGTGAATTAAGGGAAGATTGAACAGTAAAATCCACTTAAATCAAATTATAATGTAACATTTAGCTATTATTTTATTATTTTGTACAAGAAATTTTGAAGATTTTGGAACATGACAACAAATAATGTGAATGAAACGTCAATAAACTACTAACTCTGTGGCTGACTTTTAGGGTAAACAGGAAGAACTTTTAAACTGCAATCTGGTTTTCTTTAAAATTTTGTTTCTCAAAATGTACTAACTTTTGTGGTATGATTCATTGTATGCCATCAGACACACCACACACAAATTGTGTTTGCTAAGGGTGAATTTTGTGCAATTTTAAATAATTGTGTAAATATTTTGGGCAATATTTCATGTCTTTTTGAACAATGTTGGACACAATTTGAGTCAATTTTTTAATTTCTAGATAAATTCGGATTCATTTTGAACAATCTTTATTCCACATGAAATCAATTTCAAGTTGTTTTAGACAAATATAAATCATTTTTGGCAAATTGTGATTTTCTAGGAGTGAATTTTGTGTAATTCTGAACAACTGTGTACTTATTTGGGGCAATATTTAAATCATTTTTTATATAAAACTTTTTAAGTAAAATTTATTGCAGACACATTCTGATCTGAAAAGCTGGAATGTGTAACTGATAAACTGAGGCATAATACTGTTGAAACTGCACTTAGTTTTCTTTTCTTTTTTTGCACTAAAACAAAGAGAAACATGTGGAGTTGTAGTTATTTACAGGTTATTATGCTGTAATTTTACTAGTCCAGTCTGCTATAGTGAAATAAAGTGGCACTGTTCTATTATTTTGTATGTGTTAACTCTTAGTATTTAAATAACCGAGGTAAATTCACACACCATAAATAAAACTGTATATTTAAACACAAATCGACTGAAAATAATTTCTTATGTAGTTTTAAATGTCCTAAATTATTACTGCTGACTTATAGAATTGGCTCCGTGGTAAATACTGAAGCCTAAAATTGTGCAGGTGATTTAAATTGTCATAATTATGTGATTAAATCCTCCCTGCTGCTTCTCACCTGAGCTTTGTTGACTCTCCGGAACGAGCTGCAGTCCGCCGGAGATAAAACCGCAGCGACGAGCACGACCACCGTCAGCGTTACACACCTGTCCATCCCGGAGGCTCACACACCGACTCACACACCGGAGCAGCGACGAACCGCAGCGCTGAGACGTTAAACCTACCGCTGACTAGGAAACGCCGACTCTGCTGCTTCACTTCCGTGTTTACGATCACAGCGGTCACGTGGTCACCGAGGCATGTGACACGTCATCACTGTTGTCTGCACTAGTCATTTTGATTTACTAAAAGGGGTATTTATTAGGGTGTTAGGGGTATTTATGAGGGTATTAGTGGTATTTATTAGGGTATTAGGGGTATTTATGAAGGTAATAGGGGTATTTATGAGGGTAATAGGGGTATTTATTGGGGTATTAATTAGGACGAGACTGTTTTTTAAAAAAAAAAGTTTGTCTGTTGTGAGGCATCAAGACCTACGTTTTTGACAATTTTGGACAATAGTTGAGTCATTTTCTTCACATATTTTTTGTCAGTTTGAACAACCTTTCAGCCATTAAGTTGTTTTAGGCAAATATAAATCATTTTTAGCAAATTTTCATTTCTTACAAGTGAATTTTCTGTATTTTTTTTTAAACAATTGTGTGATTATTTTGGGCAATATTTAAGTCATTTTAAATAATTTTGTGATTAATTTGGACAACATTTGAGCCATTTTTTAAACAAATTTTAAGTAGTTTTAGACAAATATAAATCATTCTGGCAAATTGTGATTTATTTTGGGGGGAAATTGTGTAATTTTGAGCAATTTTGTAATTATTTTGAGCAATATGAATAATTTTGGACACATTTTTCAATTTTTGGACAAATCCTGATTCATTTTGGACAACATTTGAATAATTTTGTTAGAAACAAAATGTAATTCTGCTATATTTAGATACAAATGGTGAGACATTTTGGACATTCTTGCTTATTTTGGATATTTTCATGTATTTTGTACAAATTTCAAATAATTTCAAGACAATTTATGCAGTTTTTGGGCCATTTTGGATAGGTTGTAGGCAACATTTGAGTCATTTTAGACCATTTTTCTCATTTGACAGATTTCAGTTAGTTTTGGGAAACTTTACAGTCATTCTTTGACAACTAGAGAATCACATTGCCCTTGCATTTCCAGATTTTAAAAAAGAGAGAGTGTCAGTTTATGGCTAACAAGATTTAAAATAAAGTCAAAAGTGAAGGAAACGCCTGCTTTTCTTCTTATCTTTTTAGTCGCTTCTGTGATGTGAACATGTAGATAAGAAAAAAATATATTTTAAATTTCTTCACGTGGTGGTCAGTCTAACTCATTAATTTCTTACGTTTACCTATGTATGTAGTTTTTATTGTTACTTCTGTTACATAGAATTTCATACGTTCAGTCATCATAATTTCTATCTCATCTTAACTTATTTACCCCAGCATTATTTTATTCTGACCTCATCTCAGCCGCTCAGTGCTATTAAGACCTGATAATGGCAATTATTATTTTAAGCTTCACATTTACAGTTTTCATCAAAATCTGTGATTCCTCAGTAATCAAATGTTAAAAAATGTAAATGTGTGACATAAAGCTTTTTATATACTATACTTATTTAAGGTCAAAGAAACCTGTCTTTATATGTCTAATATTAACATCACTCACGTATTCCAAACAAATCGGTGGCAGTTAAACAAATATCTCGCTACTAAAACACTTTCAAAATGTCCTGTAGCTGCACAGGAGCACCAGTAGATGTCGCAGTAGGACAACACATCAAAAACACTACATACTTTAATCTATCATGCACACAAAACATAAACATTAATTTATGGCCGTTTGAAGGGTGTCACAGACCATACACATAATCTTAAAGCCCACCATATTCAGAGCATCTAAAGGTGCACAGAAAATGCAAAAAAAAAAAAAAAAAGTCTTCCTGTTTCTTCTTTGAGTCCATTTACCGCAGGAGAGCTAGTTTAATAAATTAACTTTGCAAATTAAAGGCTTTAACAGCTAATTTAACACATAAAATCCTTTTGAGTCCTTTCTTATGAAGATATTACATTATGTTGTGTTACGGGCTGCACAGTGGTCAGCGGTGAGCATTGTCACCTTGCAGCAGAAGATCCCTGGTTAGTGTCCATCTTTCTGCATGGAGTTTGCATGTTCTCCATGTGCATGCGTGGGTTTCTCCAGGTTCTCTGGTTTCCTCCCAGCACACAAAACATGCTGAGGTTAACTGGTGAGTCTTAATGATCTGTAGGTGTGAATGTGATTGTTTGTCTCTATCTGTAGCTCTGTGATAGACTGATCTGTCCAGATGAACCTTCACCCCAAGTCAGCTGGGATGAACTCCAGCTCCCCGTGACCCCAGTGAAGATTAAGGGCTGTATAGATAACTGATGGATGATGTTACATTATCTTCCATCCATTATCTATACAGAGCTTAATCCTCTTTAGGATCATGTGGGGGTCTGGAGTTCATCCCAGCTGACTCAGGGTGTTACATTTTTTTTATTTTATTTTATTTCTAAGCACATATCTTCTTATTTAAAAAATATTTTTATTTATTTGTCTTTATATTTCTACTTCTATTTTCCCTTTCTTTTATGTATTCATTTTTTGATACATTTTTATTTAATATTTTATTTAAAAGCACATTTTTTGCAGAATTTCTTTTTTATTTTATCCATTCATCTTTACATTTCTACATTTATTAGCCTTTTCTTTTTTTGATTCATTTTTAAATTAATATTTCTTTACATAGCAACATTATTATTTTTTATTTTATTTATTTGTCTTGATATTTCCACTTTAATTTGCTTATTCTTTTATAGATTTATTTTTGTAATTTGGCACTCTTACTACTCCATACATCAAAATTTCTACTTTTATTTGCCTTTTATATGGATTCATTTTGTGATTGATATTTCTTATATTGCAACAGTATTTTTTATTTGATTTATTCGTCTTTGTATTCCCACTTTAATTTGCTTTTTCCTTTACAAATTTATTTTTGTAATTTGGCACTCTCAATGCTCCATACCTCAAGGGTCCTAGAAGGGAGGTCCTGAAAGTGCAGGAGGTCTGCGGACCGGAAGAGGAAGAATAGGAAGAAGAGAAAGAGGAGGAGGGGTCCAGGAAGCCAGATGATGCTGTCAGGAGGAAGAGGAGGAGGAGGAGGAGGATCCTGTCCGCCGGCAGCAGCAGCAGCAGCACCGAGCTGCTCTCCATCCCATGTGCTTGGAATAAAAAAAGAAAATGGGCTCGGATTCGGACATGTGCCGCTAGAAAACCAGCTCCATGTGGCTGATACTTCTCTGAAATCTAATTTACCCGCAGCTGGAACAGACAGAAGTGAGAATATTTCTATTTATCACTCTTTTTTCTTTTCCATCATCATCCGCGCTGATGGAGGGATGCGAGGAGGAGAAGATGCAAACTGAGGTAAAGCGATATTTTTTTCCCCTAAATAAAGCTCTAAACACCTCCTGTTCTTTCTTCTAATGCGTCTTATTCTGCGGGTGAAGGGTGTTAATGTGCAGATAAAACGTATTTTCCGCTTCTCTCGGACATTTTAGCGTCTTTTTCCACGCCGGCCGGCTTCTGTTGGAGGTTATTGTAGCTTCAAAGAGCCGGACCCCTCCCTAAATCCGCCTCTCCTCCTCCAGCTGAGCAGGCAGAAGGAATTAAATGTTTAATTCACAGAACAGACACGTCCTGCTGAAGGTTTTATGAATGATTTAGGCGTTTTTAGAGTGCAGGGAGGACAGAAAGAAGAGCCCAGCCTCAGGTTTGAGCTGATATTTAGCAGGAATAGTTCCCAGTTTGTCCCACATTTCTGCAGGAATCAAACCCCAGACCTGTCCATGTGTAAAGCCCTGCTTCAACCCTCTGACCTCCAAACACAGAAGCACACCTGAGCATGTGCAGAAGGATTTGGGCTATTAGTGCCTGGCTCCAAAGAGGGAGTAGAACCTTCAACCACTGAGCGACACAGTGAGAAATAGAACCATCGTTTTAGTCACTTCTGATTCATTTTAAACACCATTTAAGCCACTTGGAACCAATTTTTTCAGCTGATTTGGGCAAATATTTCTAATTTTGACAAATTATGGCTTATGATGGGCAGATTTTGTGTAATTTTGAACAATTCTGCAGTTATTGGGGTCAAATTTTGGAATGATTTTGGACAACAGTTGAGTCATTTTGGACATTTTCTTTAATTCTGGACTTTTTCATGCCTTTTGGACAAATTTTTTTATCATTTTTAGACAATTTTTGAAGGGCTTTTGAGCCGCTTTGGACCATATTTCTCATTTTGACAGGTTTTTATTAATTTTGGACAACTTTACACACACTTTGAGTCATTTTTGGACAAATTCTGATTCATTTTCAACAACATTTATGTCATTTAAAGCCAATTTTAGGTTGTTGTAGTCAAGTGTAAGTCTTTTTTTTGACAAATTGTAGTTTATTTTGGGTCAATTGTGTGTAATTTTGAACAATCTGACTAATTTTGGAATAATTTTGGACATTCGTGTTTGTTTTGGACATTTTCGTGTATTTTGGACAAATTTTAAATAATTTTTGGACAGGTTTTCGAGCTATTTTGGAGCGGTTGTAGACCACATTTAAGTCATTTTGGACCATTTGTCTCATTTTGACAGATTTCCAAAAAATTTGGACAATTTTATAGTCATTGATGGACTATTTGGAATCATTTTGGACACACTTTGAGTTTTTATATATTAAATGACAAATCTACTCACTAGCATAATGCTAGTGTAATTATTGACGTATAATTGCTAATCAGAATCAGAAACACTTTACTGTTGCAGTTGCTCCCATTCAAATATAATGTACAGAAAATGAACAAAAATATAACATAAGTAGAAAAATATGACCTGAAAATAGAAACATGCCTAGAAACAGTGTAAGCATTGATGTAAAACATGCTTTTCTTAAGAGAATAAAGCGTAACGTACAGAGGAATAAATGGCGTGTTATTCCACAGAGGTAATAAATAGCTTGTGAAATGGAAAACCCAACATTTCTAAGCTCTATCGACCAATCAATGAAATCCACTAATGAATACTGTCTGGCTGGTTAATGGACAAAGCTGCAGGATTCATTAAGGAGGAGCTTTTTGGGCAGAGCCGGTCCTGAACTGCTGCATCATGCTCTTAATGTCTCTGCTCCATCCTCAGCCTAAGCGGCTGCAAAGGTCAGCATCAAACGTCTGCATGCACCTGCAGCTAATAAATGGACGGGGGATTTTATGTTTCACGTCTGTACGTCTAAAGTGCAGTACTCTCTGGGAGTTGAACCGCTCGCTGTGGTGAACCTGCTGCCCTCCTCAGGGAAATGTGAGCTGACAGAGTGTGAGACTGCAGGTAGAGCTCTGAAAAACTGGGCCAAGCGCTGCTTCCTGCTGCCGGAGGAGGGAGAAGGCTGGATGCCGAGCGTCCTCCTTATCTGTGGATATCAGCTCGGTCTGTCGCAGTTCTTCCAAAAATATCATAACCGTTCTTTACTTAAAGCGCTTTAAAATGATCTGATTCGACTGCATCCGTGTGACGACATCATTCAGGTCACGTCTCCAAAGTCTGATGTTAAGGAAGGCGTACAGTGCTGTGAAAATGTATTTGCCCCCTCCTCAAAAAGAAATATAAGAGAATTAGATTATTTTGCGAACTATTTTTATAATCGATAACTCAGTTTCAGTATTTTATTTTGAAAGGAAACAGTGTGAAATCTCCCATTGCTGCATCATAAATGTAAATATTTTCTGGCTTCTTTCCTCCTTTGTGGGTTGTGGACAAAACAAGACGTCAGCTGTCTGATGTTTTTTCACCATTTTATGACATTTATAGACCAAACACCTAATTGGTTAACCAAGAATCTACAATTAAAATAATTACTATTTGCAACTCAGCCGTACGGAATGTCATTAGATCTTTCTTTGTGTTGCATTCATGCATTCAGTGTCATGCAAAAGTATTTGCCCCCCTACAGAAACCTTCTATTTTTGCATATTTCTCACACTTAAATGTTCCAGATCATCAAATTAATATTTAGATTTATTGAATATTACACAGAGATATTAAAAAAAATGCCAAAGTGATTTACATTTGAATAAAACTACTTAAAATCGGTCCCAAATTTTAAGTTAAGGCTGATAAAAATGAATCATAATTTGTCCAGAGATCGCAAAAGTGATTCAAGGTGTGTCCAAAATTAATTAAAATCTGTCAAAATAAGAAAAATGGTCCAAAATGGTGCAAAAACATTTTTAAAATAGTCCCAAAATTTGTCGAAAATACATGAAAATGCCCAGAATAAATGTCCAAAATGACTCAAAATTTGTCCGAATTGGAACGAAATATGCCAGAATTAATTTTTTTCTGCACAAAATGACTCAAATGTTGCACAAAATGAATAAAAATTTGTCCGAAAATTGCAAAAAAATGGCTGAAAGTGTGTCCAAAATTATTCTAAAATTGTCTAGCATTAATTAAAATCTGTCAAAATGAGAACAATGGTTCGAAATGACTCAATTGCTGTCTACAACTTGTCAAAAAAAAATGGCTTAAAAATGGTCTAGAAATGGTTTAAAATCTCTCCAATATACATGAAAATGTCCAAAACTTACTCCAAATTTGACCAAAAATTGCAAAAATTAGTCAAAGTGTGTGGAATTACCATACAAAGACAAACCATTTATATCTGTGGTCTTAGTCTAGATTTTTGAGCCACTCAGAGGTGGCTTTGCTTTGAGTCTTCGTCTTGCTGCAGAACCCATTAGTGTTGAGCTTCAGGTCCTGAACTGATGGTGGATATTTTAACTAATTTCCATGATAAGATGAGTTACATTCCAGCTTTTATTGGCACCGACCTGGTGAGGACATGCAGTAATCCTGATATAGTATCTAGATAAAGACCACAGGTGTAAATGGGGCCACTGATAACACAGAGTTCATCACCTTGAGGTTTCCCTCTGATGGCAGTTAATACTGATAACATCTGTCTGCTGCAGCCTCCCATGAGCAGGCTTTAATTCTGTGTCACTGGTCAGCTGGGTCTGGTGTATTTACTGAACCTGAATACAACCCCTGACTAACACAGTATGGTCACTGTGGGATTGTTCCCTGGCTTTACAAGCAGCCAGGATGAATCACTGAGCAGCTGATGGATACTAAAGGCCACAAACATCACTCCATCTTCCATTTATCTGAGGTTTTAAACTGAGCAGGACTCATTGGTCTGTTATCTAAAGATTCAGATCAAAGACAAATGTCTGGACTCCCCCATTATTCTAAGACTGGTTTGGTCTTTGTATGGTAATCTCACACACTTTGAGTAATTTTTGCAATTTTGGGTCAAATTGTGAGTAATTTTTGGACGTTTTCATGCATATTGGATAGATTTTAAACTATTTTCAAAATGTTTTTTAAGCCATTTTTTAACAAGTTGTAGACAGCATTTGAGTCATTTCGAACCATTTTTCTCATTTTGACAGATTTTAATTAATGCTAGACAATTTTAGAATAATTTTGGACACACTTTCAGCCATTTTTTTGCAATTTTTGGACAAATTTTTATTCATTTTGTGCAACATTTGAGCCATTTTGTGCAGAAAAAAATTAATTCTAGCATATTTTGATCCATTTTTGGACAAATTCTGAGTCAATTTGGACATTTATTCTGGACATTTTCATGTATTTTCGACAGTTTTTGCACCATTTTGGACCATTTTTCTTATTTTGGCAGATTTTAATTAATTTTGCACACACCTTGAGTCACTTTTGAAATGTCTGGACAAATTCCGATTCATTTTTAACAACCTTAACTTAAAATTTGGGACCGATCTTAAGTAGTTTTATTCAAATATAAATCACTTTGGCAAATTGTCATTCATAATGTGTGAATTTTGTGTAATTTTGAACAAATGTGTAATTGTTTGGTGCAATATTTAAGTCATTTGGAGCAAATTTTGGTTTAATTTTGGACATACTTGGAGTCATTTTTGCAAGTTTTGGACAAATTCCAATTAATTTTGGAAAACATTTGAGTCATTTTGCAGAAAAATTTAATTTTTGGTTGAATTGCGAGTCATTTTCTAATTTATTCTGGACATTTTCATGTATTTTAGCCAAATTTTAAATAATTTTGGCTTCTTATATTTACTCCAGTGGCCTGATGGAGGGAGAAAAAGGTAAACATTTTAAACAGAGTACTGTAGAAGGTCAGAAACTGATGAACCTTTAGGGCTTTTTACTGGACTTGCTCAAGAGAACAAACTATTCAGTGTATAATACATGGAAAGAATGATTGTGCATGCAGCAAGCCTGTCCTCTGAAGGTTGTTGGAACCCAAAGGGACAGTTTTCTTTGTGTGCTGTTGTTTTTGCTGTACAGGAGGTCACTGAACGCTTTACAAGTTCCAATTACCATTTTAAATGAAGTGTGTGCAGAGAACGGCGGCACTGCGGATCCTCCATTATTCACCGCGGTCACTCAGAAGACCACTGTACATCTGTCCTGCAAAGGAAAGACGCAGCAACTTCAATTCTGATCTAGAGCGAGATGATGTCATTCCCCTTGTTAGGCTGTTTGGATCCAAGAGGAAAGAATAATGGGGAAGTTGTTAGACCTTTTAGTAGTTTGTTTTAGGCTTTGAAGGTAGAATAATGAAGCCGTCCTGCATAGAAGTCGGCTTCCTAGTCTAGTCAACATAAATTCAAAAACACGAATCCATGGTCAAAACTTTCAAATAAACAGCAGCAGTTTTCATCTTACATCTGTCAGATAATTAGTGTCAGATGTCATTTAAGAATCCTCTTTATTTTGGCTGCAGTGAACCAAATAAAATCTTGGTCAGCTGAAATCATACCGGGATCGATGGGGGAGAAAAATCAACATGTTACCTTATGAGATAACAAAGTCTTCTCAATTTGAATCAAGAAACTAACAGCCTTCTCCTGAGTTTAAGTGCAATGGTTTGCAAGACTCCTATGACTCCTCTGAAGGAGTAACAAGAAAAAGACTAGTGAGGGAGGCCATGACGACTCCGATGACTGCTCTGAAAGTGGCAAAAAGAGAGAAACTGTTTAACAAAGATCATGTTAATCTCAATATCCAGGATTCATCTGACAGGGAGGTGCAGACACGGCAAGTGGGTTGGTTGGGACAAGAAGAAAACCAGATCCAATGAAGCGAAATCCAGAATATTCACATGAATCAAGATGGAAAAAAACCCCACAAACTAGTGGAAATAAACAGGAGACTGAACAGGAAATACAGAACAAACTGGTGGAGAACAAAGGAAGACGTTATGTAAAGTACACACAGAGAAGATGAAGAACAAGATGCAGGCGAAACTAATCGGGACGATCAAAAAGAAGCAAAACAGAGTTAAAAAAACAGAAGTAAAAGCAGCTCTTTTCGATGCATCAGCTCATCAGAAGTGGGATTGTTATCTCAACGTACCAGATTCTACGGTTTGCATAGTGTGCCATTAATTCACATTGTCTTTTTTGGTTGGTTACTAAGGTTGGATGCATCTTGAAGTCTTTTTAGTGCAGTTTTTACATTAGAATCACATTTTTCCTGCAGTTTTCTGTAGCATTTTCTATGGACAAATGAACAAAATGTCCAAATCTTGCTCATGTACATTTGAGTCGATTACGATTGAAGCACAAGATTGAGTTTTAGGTTCACTAATCTGGGTGTGATTTGCTGTCCGCATTGTGATCCAGATGTGTTCTTCCCACTCAGAAGAAGCTTAAATGTTTGTCCTTGAGTACAAACGATGCAGCTGCTGTTGCAGTCACCCAAGCTTTATGTCTTCCACATCCAAACCCGGCTTCTTCTGCAGCCGCTCGTCCTAAATATAGCCCCAGAAGAGACACTTAAATCAGATCCTGTGGATGTGAAAACGAGCGGTTATGGTCTTTTTGCCTCTTTGTAGGGCAGCCGTCAAGTCAGCAGGAGCAGAGTGAGTCAGTCTGTTATCAAAGGTGATGGGCTGTCGGTGTTATTACCGAGGCTGGGCAGCATTTTGAGGCGATGGGGAAGGGCAGCGCTGTCTTCAGCAGGGAGGGGGATCCGGAAAAATCAAAGTTTTTTCTGGAGATCATAGTGAGAAGGAAATCTGCTTTCACTGCACTTTTGTCTAGTCTCATGGGACAGACGAGTTAGCTGCTAAAATCTGTAAGTCTTTGAGAATTCTGCCTGTGTGTAATCTGGACGTTTCAGTGTGCCCTGTTTGGAGAAGTTTCACAGTCTGTGCGAAACTGCAAACAATAAAACAGACAAACGTCCAAAAAGGTAATTAAGTCATAAATGTAATAAACATTTTAGCGGCTTGCTTGTTCTAGTAACATTAAGTAAAAAAAATTGAGAATGTTTTTATTTATCATGCAAATCTGGCAACTTTACAGCATTTAAAGTCATTATTTGTATTAGGGCTGGACCCGAATATCCCGAATATCCGAATATTCGTTTGCTACGGCTCATATCGGCTCATCCCGTTGTGTGATCACATAAACATATACACATATGTCTATGTGATCACCCCCTCCTCCCCACAGAAGAAAATATTCGAAGCTCGTCTCTTCCTTGCGCCTTTGGCCCACTTCGGCTCATCCCGCCGTGTTCGGCTCATCTCGGCTCCTCCGTTCTTGTTTGTTACCACCACCCGAATGGCCGGGTGGCTTCGTTGTATAAACACAAGACAAAATGCTGAAGACCTCCGCTGTTTGGGAATTCTTCAGTTTAACTGAAGACAAAACGAAGGCAAAATTTGGACACAGGAGACCAGACGAACGGATCCGAATATTCGCCCGTCTCTGCCACAAGCTGCCGCCGCCACCGCCGACGTTACGGGGCGGAACAAATATTCGGATATTCGTCTTTAATAGGGCCCGAATATTCAGAGGCCAGAAACCACTATTCGGGCCAGCCCTAATTTGTATTATTGTTTGTGACCAGGGTAAGCAGCGATGCTATGCTATTCATTAGCACAGTGTAACTGCAGGACAGTTTTGGATGAAAAATGTCATTCAGTGGCTAATAAAAATGCCCATTACTCGGTTTGCATAGGGAAACTGAGCCTCGTGATCAAACACAATGGAGCAGCATTGTATGTTGTTTATTTCTACGACTCTAATGCAAAAAATGCCTGGTTACCACTCCTCTCTGGTTACATGTGAATAAAGTACTTACAATGCCAACTACCAGGACTCGGTAACATCAGCTCTACCTCTTGTTCACACAAACTTAGAATGTGTAGATCCAAAGACGGCATACAAATGCATTATTATTATACTAATAACTTTAGTATATTCAGTATTGTGTTGAAGTATATGCATGTATTTGAAAATGACTTTGACGCCAAAGGAATTGTGGCTTAAAGATGAGCCTGATATGAAATGCAGGTAAAATGTGACCTTTAATTTGCAGTAAAATAGCTAAAAAAATAAATAATTTGGTTGATTTTATATGGAAGGACTCTAGAATGTCATAATAGGCTTGTTTGTGTGTGCATGTGTTTCCTAAATGTGTATTAATGTACACAGGTCTCTCCTGAAAAAGAGTTTTATCTCAGTGATCCTCCCTTTTTTTAAAAAAAAATATGTATATAGTTATTTAGTAATACACCCCCTGTCAAAAGTTTTGAGACGGATTCTCATTTATTTGAATGAGAAAGTGTCTCAGAACTTTTGACAGGGGATGTAATTGACATCTGATCTAACTTGCTAGCTGCCTCTTGAACTCTGGAAAAGATAATCGCGCAGTAATAGCTGAGCTCATCGTTTACAGGAAGGAGGAAAAGTTCAGGCTGACCTGTCAGGTACTGAAGGCAGCACGAATTATTAATATGCGCTGTCAATGAATAATTTACTCGGTACCCATCACTCACAAGGTTAAACGGAGGTTTTCTGCGTGTTGCCTTCTGGGGACCGTTTTCTGTTTAAGGTGTTTTGAGGTGAAACTGGCACTTTGTAACGTCTCCAGTGTATGAGCGGTGTGTTGGTGTGAGTGTACTCTGTGTGGAGTCTGTTGTGTAATCTGATCTAAAGGGTTGATCTGATGCGTTCTCCTGCAGTGCAACAGACTGACGGAGGAGAGAGACGAGGCCGAGAGGCAACTCAAACACATCAAGAGAGGTGAGTCTCTGCACAGTCTCTAAACTTTATTTTAAC
Source organism: Acanthochromis polyacanthus (assembly GCF_021347895.1). Taxonomy (NCBI): domain Eukaryota; kingdom Metazoa; phylum Chordata; class Actinopteri; family Pomacentridae; genus Acanthochromis; species Acanthochromis polyacanthus. The sequence goes on from NC_067122.1 coordinate 3,887,725, forward strand.
GCACAGGGTTGATGGTAGAAATGGTAGAAAATGCATTTATTTACTGCATCCTTTGCTAGATCTCTCTCCCTGCAGCTTTAATAATTATAGAAGGATTGCCATGAATGCTTGTGCACACGTTCAGGGTGACGATTGTGGTTTTATTTCCACAACTTTATCATTGATTGCAAATACGTTTTGTACAGACATTTATTCTCCTGTAGAGCATAATTATAGTTTTATTATGGAATAGTATTTAGCAGCAGACTCCCTTTAATTGCTATTAAAATGTTATTGTGACATGTAACTGCACGATGTTCAGGAAATGTCACAAGTCGGACAAACAGGCGACAAAACAGAGCTCCTGAGACTAAAATTTCTGGGTGACATCAGTCAAAAGTCAAGTCAAATGCATTCGACGGAATTGGTGACTCCCTCTGTTCAGGATTGCAGTCTAAAGTTCTTTTCCTTCCAGACCAGTATCATCTTCTAGCACCTTCCTTAACGTACAGCCATGGCCATAAGTTTGGACACAAGTACCATGACGCTTGTGAATCTTAGAAAATACCACAAAATTGTCACTTACAATATACTTATGTTCTGTAATAGACATCAAAACAGACATAAGTCATGCTGTGTCCAAACTTATGGCCATGGCTGTATATTGTAAGTGACAATTTTGTGGTATTTTCTAAGATTCACAAGCGTCATGGTACTTGTGTCCAAACTTATGGCCATGGCTGTAGTGCTCGGTCTTCCAGTCCTTCTGATAGTATCAGGTTTCCATAGCAGTATTCCACCAGCTGCTTCGTTGTGTCTCGGCTTGTCTGCGTCGCCTGATGACGGTTGACAGGCGTGGATGTGAGCATGTGAGGTGTGATTTCCAGGAGATGTTTTGTACCATCCGTAACATTCTGGTTCAAGTTCCATCATTTCTTTTAGAGAGTGTCTTTGTTCGTGACCAGGAGTCAGATGCATAAAGCAAGATGGATTCCACTCATGCCTTGAATACTCTCATTTTGCTTGCCCTTTAAATTGGAGATACCCCTGTTTTTGGCAGTTTAATGCTCTCCAAGCTTTACCAGTTTTTGTATCTGTATCATGTGTCGTGTTGGTGTAGCCTCCAAGATGTAGGAAATCATCAACTTTTTCAATTTCTGACCCATCTAGTACATGAAATGTCTCCTCAGATGTCGGGTTAAGGTGCATGAACTTTGTCTTTCCAGCACTGAGGAAGAGTCCAATCTGTTTTGCTTCTTGCTCCACCCAATGCAGAAGGTCTTCTACGTCACTGAGAGTGTTTTCCTGGAGGGCAATGTCATCTGCAAATGCAAGTTCTGAGAGGACGTCTACTTTGACGATACTTTAGGGTCAGACCATCAGAGGGCAAGATTGTATTCCTCAGTGCATAGTCTAAGCAGATGATGGAGACGAAAGGTGTAGAGGGTCTTCTTGAAGTACTCTGGTGTCTATGGAGAAGAGATCTGCGTTGCCCTCAAGAGTCTTGACTACTGCAGATGGTTTGATGTGCATAACTTTTACTGCTTCAACAACAGGTGAAGGGATTCCATCTGCCAGTAGAATTTGGAACATTTTATTTCTGTCAATTGAGTCGAATGCCTTCTTGAAATCAATGAAAGCTGGTATTGTTTCTTTCCCGCGGTTCAATATCTGCTCAACAATTCTTATCAATCAAAAAGAAGCAAAAATTAATGCAAACTGGGAAATTATTACCCTCAGTGCTTGACATCTTATAGACTGATGATATGGAGAATCATTAGTGACGTTTTAGTTTGGTTTGGATCATCTGATGAACCTGTTGGGCTTGTTTGGAGTTTGTAACAAACTGAAATGATCCTTTTGAAGGTAAATTAGTTTAGATATTTCCACACGCTCCTACCCAGATATCATGTCGACTGACACATCATCCCTCCTCCAACCAGACAGCCGACACCGTCCCCTCCTTCCCCCCTCACCATTCACACCTTTCCTCCTGATGTCACCGACACCTTCTCCTCTGTTTGGAGAGTTTAAGGCCGGAGGGGAGGGCGAGGTGTTGCCGTTTCCATGACGACAGTCAGGTTTGTTAGCCAAACGTAGCGAAGGGTTCGTGTTTCGGGGAGTTTAACCTTTGATTCGACATGACGAGGAGCTCAATAATCGATTCTACAAAGGAGGCAGATAACACCATGACTGTCCACCGAGGTAAGACAGCATGCAGGTCTTAATGATCAGTTCTAGAAGTAAAACAGGTTCATAAATGCAGGCTTTAGACGTGCAGATAAATTTGTTGCACTAAAAGTCATTTGAGGCTCCATCTGGCTTTAAGAGAATGAATTCAGGCTACAGACTTGTAAACATTCTGCAGGTTCCTCTGTAGAAAAGTTAGTAGAGGATCATTTCATTTCCCTTTTAGTGACTTTAGTCACTCAAAAAACTTAGCAAAAGTGGAAAAGTGTAGCATGCAAAGAAATAATGCATGAAAAAGCATGTTTGCTTTTCAAAACGATCATCAACTGGGAGTCGTTTTGCACAAGATGATGATTTTCTTTCCTTCATGTCTCTGTGGCTAAATGAGCTGCTGTTGTTTAAATGTAACAGGAGAACCAGACGTTCTCCATCTGGAGCTGCACCTCAGTGTGACATTTCATTAGTCGCTCCTTCAGAATCTAATAACTGATAAAATAAACCATTAAGAGAAACAATAACCTCCATCTTGCCTGGGGAAGCTTACTTTTAGTATGTAAGATAAGATAAAATGAGCCTTTATTAATCCCACAATGGGGTAATTGACGCGTGCATCACTTTGGTGATGTTCCAGATGTAAACATGGAACAGCATAAGACTTTTCATGACCACTCTCATTCCTAATTTTCTTACGCAGAGTCCTAGAAAAGCATGAAAGATGTCTTTATTGCCAAAAACATAACGATTTCATAACACTGAATACTTATCTCCTTGATATAAAGGCTAATACATAAAATCTGCAGGTATTATGATAACAAATGATGGAAAATCTGGATAGCCTACATTGTTCTAAAGCTAAAATAAAGGTACTTAAATTACCATGAGAATGGCGCGATGATCTGAGGGTTACTAAACTAGTTTTCTCCTGAAAACAAATTCAGTGTTATAAATGTAACACCGACTTCAAAGTCCAATCAGCTTCCAAGAACTGCCAAATAAAAGACATTTTATGGCCTAAAATTATTTTTAGGTTCTAAGAAATTCTGCAAGAACCTCGTAAATGTTCTCTTTTGACAAGATGAATGGCCTTTTTTATTTGTAGTATTTCTGTTTTTGATGTTTTAGCTAAAAACAACTTCAAACTATTAGTCAATAATCAAAATTGCTGCCCATTTATTATCTGCCAGTCGACTAATCAGCTAATCCTTTCAGCTCTGGAGTGCTGGTGCTGCCTCAGGGCTGATCATATTACCGACTAGTGTCACCTGTTTTACCTGGTTATACTTATTCATGTGTTTTTGGGAAGTCTGCGTGGATTATCTCAGCAGCTCTGCGTTGGATTGTTGTTAGATGTTTGTGCTCCTCTGAGGATGAACCCTCGTGAATTTGGTGACTTTGTTGGGACGCGTTACAAGAATGACATTTCTGGCTTTCGAGGAAATAATTTAGCGGGATGGATTGTCAGAAAGGTGAACTGTCCTCCTGATTTTTCCCCCAACAGCGGGTCAAACAATTCTAGTACAAGGTTGTAAATGAAAATTAGATAATTTAGAGATAATTTGAGGCTACTGTTTGATATTTCTTCCATGATACGAGTCATTCATTGTTTAAAGTTGGAAATTAGATAATTCTATCTGTCTGTTTCCACCACATCTTACTCTAAATAGTGCTGCTATTTTGCTGAATTTATTTTTTTGTTAAAGATAGTATACTTTTTTAATCTGCTGGGGGTTTAAAGCACAAATGTGACTGCAGGGCTGCAGACTTTTAGTCGTATTTATTCTCCAAATGAGCACAGGAACCTATATTTTCTTATTGTGTGCATTTTATTGTTTATATTATTCTATTCATCTTATCTTTCCATTCTAACTCAAGTAGGGCTGGACCCGAATATCCCGAATATCCGAATATTCGAATATTTGTTCGCTATGGCGGTATCCGAATATTAATTTTGGTATCCGAATATTTGGACCCGGGAGACCAGACGAACGGATCCGAATATTCGGGCCGTCTCCGCCACAAACCGCCGCCGCCGCCGCCTGACGTTGCGGGGTGGAACAAATATTTGGATATGCGTCTTCAATAGGACCCGAATATTCGGAGGCCAGAAACCTCTGTTCGGGCCAGCCCTAAACTCAAGGAATGACACCATAACTCCATTGTATTTTTGTCTGCAGCTGTAAAATGATCATAGTGGTCTTGACTCTTCAATCTTGAATCTTGAGCAGCAGATGGACGTCCAAATAAATGAATGAATTAGGTCGTCTTTGTGGGTGTAGCTGATGGTAAATGACACAGAAAGACAAACAAATTATCACCGTTTCAGCAAAATATGAGTCAGACTGTGTCAGAAAAGCATCAAAAACTTGGAAAACCGGACCCAAAATCCTCAGCGGAGTCAGCACAAATCCTCCTTTTCATTGTCACTTCAGCCTTTCATTCATTCACTCATTTATTCATTCACCGCCTTCCCCCCAGAGAAGTCGCGCTTGTCATGTTATTCACATGAATTATTGAAACCGTCCCGACATGAATTATTCAGCAGCAGACATGGGGGACGGATGGGGATGTGGGAGGGGGCGGCCTTCAGAGGGCCTCTCTACCTGCTCCTCCATATTTGATGGTCGTATTCTAATGGCTTTAATGAGGGAGACTCGGCTTGCCTGCAGGTACTTGATTTCAGGCTCGTTTGAATCTCAAAGGCCAGACCGAGTGAGTTCAGCTCAGATTAAGTGATTATAAAACGGTGAAAACACGACCTGACCCTGAGATAAAGCACTTCCCTGGACAAACACACGGAGAGAGGATTTAATCTGTCACACATCCGAGCTGATCCTCCTATTATTTAGCAACAGAAACATAAACTTACAATGCTTCTCTAAACTCCCACCGCTTAACAAAAAACACATTAGCAAGCTAGAAAATCTAATTTCCTACTTTAGATATAACGTCAGCTGATTATTTTGACGGTTTGATATAATAATGCAACAATAACTTAATATTGCATGTAATTCCAATTTACAATTCTGGATTATTTGGTTTAAAACTAAATTCAAATTGAGGTAGCTTCCATGTAGCAGCTGGTAACGTACTAATTTTGGCCATTTTAAATGAAATAAAACAAATAATGTAACTTATTACATTATTGGTTAGAAAACTTTCTTACATTATTGGCTTTATTACATTTAAAATGGCCAAAAGTCTTGCATTGTCGGCAGGTATTACGGTTTTGGCTGCTATACTTCATTAAATTGGCTTGAAAAACATTTTTCTTCACTTGGAATTCAGAAACAACCCCTGAAAATTTTAATCTATGCTTTTATACCTCTTTATTCAATTTAGTTTTTTTATTCTTACTATTTGCCTATATATTTGCCTATAGTTTGTTTTTATTATTTCCTTTTTACCTGTAAAGGCTCTGCAGCATCAGTTACCATGGAAACCTAGCTCCATACCATCAGTTACCATGGAGATCTTGCCCCGCTGCATCAGTTACCATGGAAACCTAGCTCCACAGCACCAGTTACCATGGAGACCTGGCTCCACAGCATCAGTTACCATGGAGACCTGGCTCCACATCATCAGTTACCATGGAGATCTAACTCCACAGCATCAGTTACCATGGAAACCTAGCTCCACAGCATCAGTTACCATGGAGATCTGGCTCCACAGCATCAGTTACCATGGAGACCTGGCTCCACAGCATCAGTTACCATGGAGATCTAGCTCCACAGCATCAGTTACCATGGAGATCTAACTCCACAGCATCAGTTACCATGGAGATCTAGCAGGTTCATGATGCTGAAACTCTGACTTTCAGCCCAACATACCTGCTGACCCACTAACCTGGCTTCCTAGTTCAGCCATTTGGTGATTACATGTTGACCTGTTTCTGGTGGCCTTGAGTTAATTTTCATAAAAACTGCTCTCAGCAAGAAGATGCAACTTTAAGAAACAGAAACATAAAAGCTGCAGGAACAGGAAGTTGGCCTACTGATGGAGCACTAATGACCGTCTTTCCAATGGAGGTTTTTCAGAAAAAGTTGAAGATCCGTCTCTGGAAAGGAGACGTCTATCAAAAGGTGTCTTTGCCTCTAGCAGAACCTTTACAACAGAACTTTTGCTGTTCTTGAACATTGTCGTTCCTCTGTGTTAAAGCTGCCTCTTGCCTCCAGCTACTGTACAGCTACGTGTTCGTGAGCTGATGATGCCGTACTCTCTGTAGTTCATGCTTTGTATTAAACCGGAGTGTCAAAGCCTCGTCACAGGGCGGGATTTTTGTTTCAAATCAGAGAGGGAAATAAATGAGGTGAGTTGTTTTCATATGTCTGTGTTGAAGAATAACTGGAAAAAGTGCAACTGATGTAACCGAAAGAGCAACAAAAATTAGTAGGTGAAATACAGGAAGCAGAACTTTTCCAGCTTTACTGTACGTCTTCTAATGCTGCATGCAGCTGGAGGCCAACCGTGATGCCACTCAGCTTCACTAACTGATCGCTCGTAGCGCCGTTATCTCGCACAGCCTAGTTATTCAGTCCACTGTACTTAGATAAAAGCCTGTGGCTGCACTTTCCCTGCATTCAAGAGCCACTGGAAATACTGTAATTACAGCTGAGAGCTCACTGAGGACCAACAAGCTGCCAACATGTGACCAGGAGAAGGATCATTTTCTCCAACAGCCACAACACTGACATCAAGTCATTTTGAGTTTAAAGGGAGCGTGAGCATGTCAACATTTTAAATGACTTATTGGCTTTCATCCCAGGCTTTACTCAATGGTTTTATTTTGTAGCTTTCATACTGGCATCAATTTTTTTTGTTTAAAAATGACACTGCAACTAAAGTTTGTTTTAGTTATTGAATAAATACTTCATCTCTTAAATTGGGGGAAAAACTGAAGAAAATATCAACCTGACAAACTCCTAGAGCCCAAACAGCCATTTTCAAATGTCCAAAATCAGAAGACATTCAAATCATTGCATTTGCGTTATTTTTCACATCATTTTTGAGTCCTCTGAATCTGCAGAAGTAACACTAAAAACTGAATTTCCTAAATGTCGTTATTATTGCTGATGCTCCTCATCATAAAGTCGGTGGTTCTGCAGCTGTTCTGGAGTTCACTGGATCTTTTTCCCCCCAAACTAAGAATCCTGAAATGCACAACACATCACATTTACCCCGAGCTCTGAACCTCTGAAGACGGAGCTCGGAGCGGCTCTTGAAGGCATTAGTGCGCCTATTGTTCAGAGCTTAGCTTAGCGTTGCAGCTTAAACGCCGCTGCCATTAACACTCCAGTATTTTTGCAGCAAATTTTGTCACTTATGTGTCGCAGAGTTCATGTATTGGCGAGAAAGGGAGGCGATCAGCTCACTTGGCTTGTTCTAATTCCCCGTCCAGCTTTGTTTAAACACTCTGCAGAGGGATTTCCACGTTGCTCACGGATGATGTGCTGACCGTTGGCTAATCCTCTGAATCGTCTGCTAATAGCACGTTTCGTCAAGAGAGAGGCTTCCACCAGCTGCAGCGCAAAACAAAAACGCTGCTGCTCTGTCTTTCGCCTGTTAGATTATCACCAGTTGGCTTCTCCTGCTGAAGATATAAAGACTTTATTTATCGCATAGGCAGGAAATGTAGTCGGACATGGCAGAATATTACAGCAACAATTTCAATTTATTTTTAAGATAAAAATGCCAAAATATGAGAGTTCTGACTTCTGCTGTCCAACATGTGTGCGTCTCTTATAATAATATTAAATAAAAGACAGTTTTTAGTTGTAATTTGTATGAATAATTTGTTTTTTTTTTACAGAAAATACAAAAATTACTTCATATGTTAACGCTAAAAAAAACCCCAAAAAACAGACCAATACCTCAAAAATCTGTAATTTTGCAAATACCACTTTGTTCTTTTACGTTTCACCATAAAATTCCACTATTTTTATGTCATTAATTTACGGATATTTGCCACTAGCTTCACAGTGAGGTTACAATTTTCTGGAGAAACCCATTTTTGCACATTTTTCAGCACCATTACTGACATTTTCCTTAGAAACTCTGACCATATTTCACATGTGGTCATTGTTCTCACACGTTTTACGGTTGTCCTGAAACTCTGCTGGCTGTGTTACTGGGTTGAAGAATCCACATTTTAGAATCAGTTTTATGGGCCAAACATGTGAACACATACGCTGCTGTGAAGAAGTATTTGCCCCCCTACAGAAGTATTTTATTTCTGCATATTTCTCACACTTTAATGTTCCAGATCATCAAACTAATATTTATGTATATTGAAGGTTAGACAGAGATAACCCACAAAACACAAAATGAAGTTTTTAAATGATGATTTATTGAAAATCTCTTTCATCCCAGTGAAAAAGTAATTGCCCCCTTAAACCTAATAACTGGTTGGTCTCTTGGCAGCAAAAACTGCAGTTAAATGTTTGTTCCAGCTTCTGATCAGTCTTTTACATCACCATGGAAGAATTCTGCTCCACTCTTCTCTGCAGAATAGTTTGAATTTGGTCACATTTGCTGGTTTTCCATCATGAACTGTCCTTTTAAGGTTTTGTCACAGTATCTCAGTTGGATTCATCTTTGACTCGGCCACTCTAGAATCTTCATTTAGTTCTTTTAGAGCCACTCAGAGGTGGACTTCTTGTGGTCTTTGGGTCTTTGTCTTGCTGCAGAACCCATTAGTGTTGAGCTTCAGGTCCTGAACTGATGGTGGATGTTCTCCAGGAGGATTTTCTGATAGAGAGCAGAATTCATGGCTCCATCAGTGATGACAAGTCATGCAGGTCCTCCAACCATCACACTACCACCACCATGTTTCACTGCTGGTATCATGTTCTTCTTGTGGAATGGAGTCTTAGCTTTACACCAGATGGAACAGACTCATGTCTTCTAGAAAGTTCCATTGTTGACTCATCAGTCCACAGGATGTTATCCCAAAAATCTTGGAAATGCTGGATGAACTTTTATGTTCTTCTTGGTCAGTAGTGGTTTGATCCTTTAACTCTCCCATGGATCCATGTCCTTCCAGAGTCTTCCTTATTGTGGAATCATGTAGACGAACCTTAACTGATGCCAGTGAGGTCTGCAGATCTTTAGATGTTCATCTGGATTCTTGTTTCACAAATATGCAAAAATAGAAGAGTTCTGTCGGGGGCAAATACTTCTTTAACAGTATTGTATAAGGAATTTAACAGTTTTTATCTTCCAAAGTCCTCACTTCATATATTTAATGTGCGTGTAAACTGGTTGCTGGAGGCGTACAAGTGCAAGATGCTAATTCAAGTTTATTGGATAAAAATGCGAAAACATACACAAGATTGACCTTCTCAAATGGAGGAACATCAGCAGTGACATGTTAATGCTGGACATGATTAGCTCGTGGACGGTTCTCCAGTGTTCCCCTGCTGACGGCTTCCCTCCTAAAATTCATCCGAATGAAACCAGAGCTATAAATAGCGGAGCATGACCCGCTCTCCACCGTCTCCACCTCCCGACCAGCATCTGACCCACAGAGCTGCAGCCGGAGAGCGGTGCAGCCAAGCGGAGGTCGATCGGCCGTGGTGTATTGGACTGAAGGGACCGAGGGGTTTAAACGAGTCTCTGGCTGCGAGGGAATCACACCACCAAAGGCATTAAACATCGAATGAGGGATTAAAAATAGATCCAGAAGCCTTCCCCGTAGTCTTCCTCACTCAGATCGTCCTCACTTTCCTCACTCCGGCTTCCTCTAACCAAACCCTGAACCTCTCTGACTCACAGATAAACATCACGAAAGCTCAAATGTCGCTAGTTTATGTGTCTGATACAACTAAAGCTTCTCCTTTAGTCATATGAGGCCGGTATTGGCTGTGATAACTGAGAATACGATCTAGATCAGTGTATCCTCTTCTAACATGACAGATAATGTAAATCCTTTTTAATAAACTACGTTTAACTTAATACAAATATCAACATTTTGTCCACCCAAACCGTCAAAATATTGAAGATTTATCTAAACCAGCAAAATTTGATCATTTATCTGGTGGGAATAAATCCTTTAAATTACTTTATAGAATGTAATTTGTGATTTTTACTCTTTAATTTGTTTCCTCGATAATATTTTATGACTTCTGGTGGAAATTCGAGGCAGAAAGACAAAATACAACCAATTTATTTTTGACAAAAGACAAACAAGTAACCAATTTCAAATAGAAATCTCAAATAAAATTTAAAAAACAACTTGATCCAGAGTGTCTGACAGAGGTTAAACTGTCATATTAATGGGTTTACAAATTTACATTTAAAATAATAGATCACAAATCAAATCAGAATATCTGTCGGGGTAAAAAAAAAAGACATTTAGGTATTTTTAGTGAAAAATAAATTACTCAAACATTTACATTTGGTAAAAACAGTGAAGGGAAATTCTGTCTGGCACTATTTTCATACATTTCCTTTGTTTTTTTTACATATTTATGTCCAGTATGTTAATTGTGTATGAGAGAAATCACCTGCAGTTTCATTACACACTGTATAGTGACAATAAAACCAATTCTGATATGATAGTAGTGTTTATTTACCACTTTACTAAAGCGATCCTTCGTTTTTCAAGCATTTTCTTGTCCTTCATCCTTCAAAGGAACCTTTACTGGCTGTGAAACACTTAAAAAGGCAGCCGTGTGTCTTTAAAAAAAAAAACTGTGAATTTTGACTCAGATCCATTCTGACTAAATCACAACAACGAATTGCAGCAGCTGTTGCAGTATGTCTAAAATACGCACAGTCTAGGTTTTGTTGTTTTTTTTCTGTGCGTTTTTGGCTTGAAAATCAAATAATGGGCTTGGATCTCCAACAGATGCATCGCTCAGCTTCAGACGCCATCAGCTCTCTGGGCTTCAGGAGTCAGATCGATACATGGAAGGCTGCCGCTGGAGTGTAATATCCTGGAGAGAGTCTGCTCTCTAAAAGCATCCCTGAACACAACTACTGCTGTTTGTGCTGCGTTCAGGCTGCATCATCAGAAGCATTCGTCATGCCGCCTTTGAGCTTCACCTGCATGTAAAGGTTGAATCAGGATGAAGCGCAATGAGCTCAGAGCACCTGCAGGCCTCAGACAAATACAGGTTTGGGTTGCGGTCGCTGTTGTCATCGGGATGTTATTGTCGGAGCGATATTCTGTGACATCATACAGTTTCTGCTGCAGAACACACAAAGAGCAGAAGGTCAATTGTGAATGAACAAAACTGGTAACTGACTGCAAAACTCTAGCCAAAATCTTCTAAGTTGTGAAATTTGCTAATCTGTCTCCTGCAAAAAACTTAAAAGAAGTTATACAACCATCACCCAGGAGATTGTATCTTAAAATTGGACAACAAAAGACATTTTTGAAGGACAATCTCTAAGCTAGCAACAGAAAAACGCAACTATTTTAGTACTTCCATCTCAAGATGCATTTCTGAATCAACTAGTGATCAAAAAACATCTTCCTTGTTTGTTCTATTGAAATTAATTCATCTGTCCATGTGAACATGCCAATAGCTGAATCATGAATGTAACTGCAGACGTCTATTAACGTTTATTTTTCTCCTCAGTCTGCCGACACCGTGGAAACTACGAACAGAAAAGACATCCAGACATTTCAAATACGCAAAGTTTCACAAAAAGCATCTCTAATTAGGCAGATTCAAGCTAGATTCAGTCATTAGACGGGTCCAATGTGCTAGTTTGGATCAACAATGGGTTAAAACCATCCATACAAAAAAAAATCAACAAGAAATGCCAATAAACACAAACAAATACAACTTAGAGGCCATGCAGAGCAGTTTTATTTTTAGGCCATATCGTTTCCTCTCTAGCAATGTTGGTGCATCCCTCTGTAGCCTTATTTAATTACCCACAATCCCACAGGTGTGGCCCATAACTAAACTGTGGTCATGTGACTTGTTTCATTCTCCATAAAAGAAATATCATTACACTGTGTAAACCAAACATCAATTTAAAAGGTGTACATCGTCAAAGTTGGCTTTCTTAACGTCTTATTTATTGTGCTTTTCATCAGGTTTAACTGCAACTCTCAAAAATTACAGTCTTGTATACGGTTACAGTGAAGATGAAAGTGCAGTTTTGCTTTGATCACGTCTCTTGAACATGGCAGCATTACTGTATCACAACAGAATCACTGAGGATGGAGTGATAGTTGTGCTTCTGTTCTGTGTGAAACCGACACCAGCAGTAAAATGAATACTTGGCAGCGTGTTATTAGCTGCTTACGATTTCTGCAGCCTTCTGCTAACCTGTGTCCGTGTGCGGCCCCTGGACCAAAATGAGTTTGACACTCCTGTTGTGGAACGTATCGTCCAACAACTTGCTCCTCTGTTTGCTGTTTCAGAGCCACGCTGCATTTATGCTATTGTTTTGCATGTTTTGAATTTTTGTTACGTGGCTGTTGGTCACAGCTGGCTCGGACAGGGCTTCTCAGTTACAGCAGGATGTACAGAATTTTATTTATTTATTTATTTATTTATTTATTTGCAGGATCTAGTGCAAACTATTTGTTTATGTCATTTTTTAAATGAGCCACGTCGAAGCTTAGACAAGCTTAGATTTGGTTAATTTTCATTACACCACAAAACATGGGCAATTTGCTTTCTCAGGACGTTTATTTTTAACACTTTTTTTTATACAGAATGCTGTTTCTTTATAATGTGTACTTATTTTATTTTTTAGAATACATATTTGTATTTTTTTTATTGTTATTGGTACCATTTTTGTGCCTGTAAAAAAAATGGACACGAAAAAACGCACAAAGAATTTCAATGCACCTGTACTGTAACGTACCCGTGCAAATGGCAAAAAAGTCTATTCTATTCTACTCTATTCTATTCTATGACATAACTAAGTGTATTTAAGTCAATTTGCAGTACTTACTACCTGGATTAGCTGTTTTTTCTTGAAGCTGTTGGAGCGTCTCTGGTAAAGGTTGGGACAACAACACTCAGTCGTGTGAGTGATCAGTATAATCAGATTTGGGGCTTGTGTATCGACCAGGAAGGACGGTGTTAATGGATCTGAGATGTAAGCGGCAGCCTCCTGCTGGCTGTAATACGATCTTTGTCGCCACAAGGACACTGGAACGATAAGTCAGGATGGAGAGACAGTTCATCCTCGTGGCGACTTCATCCGATACCCTGATTTACTCGGGTTTGTCAGGAAGTAGAAAAGCACACGAGACGCGTGTATTTAAAACTGCTATAAATTCTGGCTACAAACATGCAGCAGAAGAAACAGTGGGAGGCTGAGGACAGAAAGGAAATGAGGAAGATTTTTATTTGACACGATGGCAGAGCTGCTTCATCACACCGAGTTTCTCCTCGCAGTCGAGAATTTTTTTTTCCCCCAAAGTCTCAGATCTGGGTCATTTTAAAATAACCGAGGAGCGGCTGAGCTCTGGTGACACGTTCGACAGCTGCAAGCGTCAGACCTGTCAACCTCAGGCTCGCTTTTATCCTAGCTGTTAGTGTTAGTGGAGGTTTTAAGCACATTAATCATTCGTTTCTGCTGTCTAAATTCAACCAAAATACCTGCAACCAGTCGGGTGCATCAGTTGTAATCGTAAACTGTTTATTTCAGAAGGGAAACAGAACAGATTGATCCCCACTAAGTGTCCAGAAAATGAATGTAAGTCAATGTGATGTTACTGACTCTGTGTGTGTGTGTGTGTGTGTGTGTGTGTGTGTGTGTGTGTGTGTGTGTTTCCTCCCTCAGTCTCTCAGATGGTGATTGAGGAGGTGAGCGTTCTGCAGACTCAGCTGGAGATCGAGAAGTCTTGTCGGGAGAATGCAGAGGCCCTGGCCACAAAGGTCAAACACACACAAACGCGCGCACACACACACACACACACACACACACACACACACACACACACACACACACACGCACATGTTTGTACTTCTATCTTAGTGAGGACATCCATAGGCGTAATGCATTTCCTAGAGCCTTACCCTAACCTTAACCATCACAACTGATTGCCTAAACTTAATCCTTACCCTAACCCTAACCAAACCTCAATTCATACCTGTTCTCTAAAAACAAGTCTTCACCCTCAAACATGGCTGTTTCAAAGTGAGGACCGGCCAAAATGTCCTCACTTTGTAAAACTGTCCTCACTTTGATGGTTAAATGCAGAAAATGGTACTCACCATGTAGCAAGTACAAGAACACACACACACACACACACACACACACGAACACTCCCTAATCAATGCTGTAAGATTAGCATTATCAGGGTTCAGCTGGCATTAGCAGGAGAACAGGGGGAACGGATGAGTCAGGATGACTCTGCATGGGGACGATTTGACTACATTTCTTCTGTCAGTTACAGCAAGATCTGTGTGCATATACTAAACTTAAGTAATCTTTAGGAGTAGCTACAACAGGTAAATAATTTATATTTGATGTAGGGCTGGACCCGAATATCCCGAATATCCGAATATTTGTTCACTACGGCGGTATCCGGATATTAATTTTGGTATCCGAATATTCGGCAGAACGAATATCCGAATATTCGTCTTTAATAGGGCCCGAATATTCGGAGGCCAGAAACCACTATTCGGGCCAGCCCGAGTTTGATGTTAAAATGCTGCCACTGAAATAAAAGGACAACACTGTAATTATTCTCCATTACAAGTAAAACTGTGCTGAAAATGTCACCAAAGTAGAAATATAATCAGGGAAATTTACTTAAAAGATTAAAAGTAAGAGTTTTGCACATTTATACAGTAAAGCTGGAATGATTAGTGAATGAAATGATTACTAATCAACTAATGATTATTTTGCTAACCATTTTAATAAATGATTATTCCGTCAGTCGCATGTTAAATGTAAATATTTTCTCAGACATAAGCTGCTGATTGTTTTATAAAAATCCCACAAATATAGGAAAAGTGTGACGGCAGACGTAGACATCCATCAGGCTTAGGTTTGTGCAGATACCAAACAGGTAAAAAAGGGCTTTATTCGTCTTCCAGTCCCAATGTTTAAGGCTGGATCGGGGCAACGTTATATAAAAAAAAGTAAAACCAAGATCCATTACATTCTGGGGAGTGTAAAACTTTGAGAAGCTTGACGTCTGTGACTTCAGTGTGTTGCTCTTACCATCAACCTCTGTGACTGTTGACCTCCAGCTGAACTGTGAGAACAGAAAGCTGAAGTACCTGAGCATGTCTTCTCGGCCGTGTTTGGACGAGCTGCTTCCCAGCATTACCGACTGCATCGCCCTGGAGGCCGACGCTGCAGACGCTGCAGACGTTGCCGACAGCAGCCCCGACAACTTCAGCCAGTACCAGCAGCAGGTTAAAGGTACAATACCTAGAATTTATAGTCCGCAACAACATCTGAACTTCATGCTGGCATGGATTGAACTGTGGTTGGCCAGGGAGCCCGAATCCCATTTTTCACATTTTGTAATTAGTAGGGCTGGACCCGAATATCCCGAATATCCGAATATTCATTAGCTACGGCGGTATCCGGATATTAATTTTGGTATCCGAATATTCGCCCCGCCATCCGAATGGCCAGGTGGTTGTCGACTCTTGACGTCATGCTTCACTTCGTTTCATAAACAAGACATAGACAAGATGCTGAAGACCTCCGTTGTTTGGGAATTCTTCAGTTTAACTGAAGACAAAACGAAGGCAGTGTGTAAAATTTGCGTCCGGGAGACCAGACGTGTCTTCGTGTTTAATAGGGCCGAATATTCGGAGACCAGAAACCACTATTCGGGCCAGCCCTCGTAATTAGCGCACTTCATAATAAATAGTTACTACATGTGGACACCGTGTAGGCTGCTACAGTTATACATTAAAAAAGACTTCCGTTGTTCCATCAGAACTGAGGGAGACGGTGAACAGCTTGTTGGAGGACAAGAAGAATTTCATGTGTCAGATTCACGAACAGCAGCGACGGATAGAAGAGCTGACTGCACAGGTAACTCCTGTGTTTCTTCATGGTTTTGCTGGAGTCAAAACATCATGAAAACGTCTCACAGCACATGAAACAATAATTCTGTTTTGCGTGTGGTGTCTGATAACTCAGATTTTCTGATGCACCAATCTTAAAATTTGTAGTTGTCAATGACAGACATCCAGTCTTCAACATTTCAGTTACATAAATGGGCGAATAGCATCATTTTTTTTGAAGAATTTTCTTTCCCTGCTCGCAGTCGGAGAAAGATCAGACGGAGATGAAGCAGCTTCGTGAAACAGTCGACCAGCAAAGCAAAACCATCAAGAGATTCAACAGAGGTAAGTCACGGCACACAGAACTGTGAAATCCAGATTCTGGTTGACAACTAAGAAAACCTCATTCAAAACCCCACTGATGCTGTGAGTCCCTTCAGTTTTTTAAGAAGCAGTCTAGCAGTGTTTGTTCTGGCCTCTTTACAAGCACGGTTTCCCACAAGCTCTAGATGCTTTTGAACTGAAGCCCCGCTAATGTCATGGTAGGGAAGGTACTGCCTTGCACGTCCACGTTGGAGAGCATTCACACCATTGGGTAACTCAAAGTGACAGCTGCTAGCCATGCAATGCTGTCGGACATCTGGAGCCCAGAAACTGCTGTTCAGTCCAGCCCTAGTAATATTTGTGTCTGATAAGTACACAGACAAAACTAAGTTAGCATAATGTGGATTGGATGGTGTTGTAGATGTTTGTGCGTCATAAATTGCTTTTTAAATTACAGAAAAGCAAAATAAAATGTTTTTATTCCCTTTAAAGTAAACCCTTCTTGACTTTAAATGTCATAGATGTAACTCTGGACTGTTGTTAAGACACTAAGGGGGGCCTAGTGGACGCTTGTGGTACTGCAACAAAGCAAACTGCAGCCCACAACACATTTTCCTCATAGACAGCCATCATAAAGGAGATGTACATCAAACTGTCGACACCTTCATCTGAACACAGGCTTCCACTCTGATCTGCATGAGCAGTGGTCCGTATAATGTGAAGCAAAACTGAAAGCTGGATAATGTGCCTGGTTTGGACTGTATTTAAAGGTGGAAGAACCCTCTCCAGTAGGTTTCCTGTGCGGTGGTTTTGAGGTGTAGGTTGGTGGCTCTAGTTGTTGCCATTTTTGCAGTGAGCCTGAACTGTTAGTAACCTATGACTAATCCAAAAATGAGCAAAGAGATGAAGCGTGAGTAGAGCTGAGGCCATGGACTGTCCTCAAAGCCGCCATGCCATTAAAGTTACATAACGTTAAGCCTGAATGTGATTATTTAAAATTCCACACAGCGTACTGGGAAATTAGCTTTAGAGGCCGTAGCATGTTTATTTCTGCTGTAAGGTTGGATATTTTAACATCTTTGGGGATTGACTCACTTTTGGAGCCTCTAGTGGACATTTATAGAACTGCATGTGGCATTTCCGCATTAGCTTAATTTATTTCTGCCCCGAACCTTGGACCACATCTTTAAATCTAGCATGCTATTTTTCTCATGCATCCAAGGTTTTTGCCCATGGTAACAAACAAGCTGTCAGATCTGTTTAAATGAAATTCACCTGCTCTTATTCTCTCCGTAGTCTCCATGATGGCGGCTCAGGAGTACGACGGCATGAAGGAGCAGCTTGACTTGGAGCAGAGCCTGAGAGTCCAAGCTGAGACGTACGCCCACGAGGTAAAGAAAAGGTCACAGACACACGCTGCTGTCAAGGTGAAGTCTAGACAACGTGATGCAGCACGCTGCTGCTGCAAAAAAACCTGGATATACACGTGAATAAAGAGAAAACAGCCGCACTTTTGGACACCAGCGGTCAGAAAAACAACCAAATAACGCCATCATTGCTTGTTTACAGCTCTGATATTACCATTCTACTGCCACAGAAGATACACACCAACAATCATGAGATAAGAAAAGCCTTTATTAACCTCACACTAGTGAGATTTGCAATGTTACAGCAGCAAACGTAGCGCAAACTTTGAATGAAAATATACCAAAATTGTTCGAAAAAATGGCATTATTGCACATATCAGTGGTATCGCAGCGATTTTTTGATAAATAGAAAACACTAAATAGAAAATCCACCTGATATTCAGTTTGTTTTTGGTCTCGACCAACTCCTGAGGGAAATAAGTGCTTCTTTAGCTGCTGTGTGCTCCACTTTAATCACTAGCTCACCTCTAACTGTGGCACTGGGCAGGTAATGTGATGTATGCTGTTTACTTACAGCAGCTGTCTTTATTCTTATTATATGTCGTCATTGGAGAAACTGATGAGTGCCTTCTCTACACAGTTGCAGCTTTATAGTTTTGCCGTGTTAAAATATCACAAGCAAACACAATGGCAGATCTTATATATGATTCATAAAAAAGACTGATTCCTGCTGTCTTGTCATGTGGCAGCTGTGGAACATGATCTTACCACTTTGCATAATCTGCATTCAGAGTTTGGGCTCCTTTCTCAAAATAAGTCCTTCACTCTGATCCCATAATTAGTGATGCTGCTTTTAGCTTCAGTGATAAACACTGACCTGCATTGCTGTGTTGGTAATTGATGTGTGTGTTGATAACCTTGTAGCTGATTAACGAATTGTCCTGAATCTGGTGTTTACTGACCTGAAAACTGAAAAGCCTGCAGGATCGAAGCAGACTCTGCATGTCATGGACAGACTGGGGTGGTTTGTCGACAGTAAAAATGTACAAGATGCAAGTTTCCATTCCTCCACCCTCTTCTTCATTTGCCTCCTGCAGATGCTGGTGAAGCAGAAGGAGGCCAACAGGCAGAGCATGCTGCTGCTGCAGAGTGCTGAGCCCAGCGTTCAGCTTCTGAAGGCTCTGGAGGACGTCGCTGCTGTCACCAAAACCCTGGAGGAGGAGCGTCTGCAGCATCAGCAGACGGTAAAGCCCCAAAACTACCTCCTCTTTTTTTGTAGATTTTCTGGTTGTTCCCAAAACTCATGGAATGTACACTACTGTTGAAAAAGTTTGGGGTCATCCAGACAATTTCATGTTTTCCATAAAAACTCTCACTTTTAGTCATATGTTAGCATAACTGCACAAAGGTTTTCTAATCATCAATGAGCCTTTAGCTAACACAATGTAGCATTAGAACACAGGAGTGGTGGTTGCAGGAAATGTTCCTCTGTACCCCTATGTAGATATTCCATTAAAAATCAGCTGTTTCCAGCATAGCAGAAATATAACATGGTGCAGCCGTATCACTCTGCAGCACAGAATGGTCTCACAAGACAACCCTTTGAGTGATGCTAAAACATCTGGACTGCCCCCTGGTGGTCGGTTGCAGTATGAATCATAAACCACAGCGTGTTTATGTGTGTGTGTGTGTGTGTGTGTGTGTGTGTAGGTGCAGAGCCTGGAGGTCCAGCTGGAGCAGAGCTGTGTGAAGAAGCAGCTGGAGACTCTGCAGAGGCAGCTGGAGCTCCTGGAGGTCGAGAAGAAGGAGGTGGAGGGACGACTGGAGCAGACGGAGAAGAAGAACGAGGAGCTGGAGACCAGAGGTAGGCGGAGGTGGAGACGAGCACTTTTTTCCATTAATCTGATAGCGTCTGAATGTGTTAGTTTCATGACTGAATGAGGCTTCATAGTATCCAGTTGTGCTCCGAAATGGGAGTTACGGCTCTTTTTTTTAGGGGGAGAGGCCGAGAACTTTTTAAAGTTGTGTGAAGCGATTTTTTTTTCTGTTTTGACATCTCAGCACCAATATTGGTCCAAAAACGATCACAAAATACCTATCCCATTCAGTTTGCACAACATTTTCACATCTGTTGCAAACTGAAATGTCCATGAAAATCAAACTTTACTGTGAAGTCAGATTATAGATCCACCAATCACAATTGTCATCCAGGTTTTGAGCTTTTGGCCTACAGTGACTGAAGTCTTATTTGTTGTTTCCAGCTGTTTGTAGGAGTTTTGTCTGAGCTTATTAAATAACTGCAGCATCAGACAGCAACAGGATCCATTTGAGCGTCTCCAAAGAGAGCACACCTCCGTTTTATCTACACACTACTGGTTAAAAGTTTTAAAACGCCCCAGTTTTTTCCATTTTTTATATAAGTTTGAGTAGTTCAATGCCAATGAATAGCTTGAAATGGTACAAAGGTAAGTGGTGAACTGCCAGAGGTTAACAAAAAGGTAAGGTTATCCAAAACTGAAAAATAATGGACATAGAGTGAGAGATATCCTGAGCCAAAATGGCTACCACAGCCCCATGCAGTACCCTCTGGTTCCTAGT
Source organism: Acanthochromis polyacanthus (assembly GCF_021347895.1). NCBI lineage: Eukaryota > Metazoa > Chordata > Actinopteri > Pomacentridae > Acanthochromis > Acanthochromis polyacanthus. The sequence goes on from NC_067122.1 coordinate 3,908,129, forward strand.
TGGTCAGGGGTTCATCCAACAGCAAGATGATTACCCAGAACAGAAGTCCAAGCTCTGCCAGAACTACCTTAGGAAAGAAGAATAAGATGGTGAGATTGAAAACATGGAGTGGCAGCACAGTCTCCAGACTTAAACCTCGTGGAGCTGGTTTGGGATGCAGTGGACAGAAGAATGAAAGCAAAGAACCTACAAGAACCACACATTTAAGGGAACTTCTGCAGCAGAGTTGGGCAGAATTTTCTGAAGAATATTTCATTTCTAGTGTGGAAAGAATGCCATGAGTGTGTTCAAGGTGGCTCCTTTGATGAGTCAAAAGTTTAGAATGCATTTTGGTTTCTACATTGATTTTTTTTTACTTCGTTTGTTTATTTGTTTTGTGCTTTCATTTCAGAGTACAATAAGACACTAACATGCATCATTTCCAATAAAAACAGGAAAAATTGGGGTGTATTAACCTCGTAAGACCCGAGCTTTGGTTTGTGTTTTATTTTTTTTCTACTTACTTGGGATAAGGAGTAACCAATAAATATAATAACTCGATAATATCTAATATCTGACAATTATGTTTATTACATTTCCATTATATAAATATATATATATATTTTAAATTAAATTTACATTGTTTTTACTATCATTATTATTATTAGTACTAGTTGTAGTAGAAGCAGTAATATTAGCATTATTATTAGTATTAACAATATGTCCTTTTGGAAAAAAAATCCAAAAACAAAAACATGTCCACATATGTGGACGGCAGGTCTTAAGATGTTAAAACTTATGGCTTGTCATGTATATATTTATGATCCTCATTCAGCACTGTGGTGTAATTTTCTTCACCTCAGACATGAGTCACAGTCTGTCAGCTGCAGCTGAATCATGTGTTGTTGTGGCTTCAGGTTGAGTTCCATCACAACCATCAGTATGTTTTTATTTTATTGTTGGTAAAGTAGTAGTTAGATTATGATCACACGTGGATCATAAATAAACTAGGCTGATAGTTTAGACAGTTTGATAAGCTGTTGTCAGATTAAAATTATTCCCTGTGTTTATTTGTTTGTGTCTGTTGCTCTGGTGTCTAAAGCTGATGTTAATGACAGACTGCTGTGACTTTAAACAGACTGATGAAGGAGCGACGTTACGTATCTCATGTCTGAAAAGGGAATCCTGGTAGTAATGAACTGTAATACTGAGACGTGCAAACATGTAAACCTTCGGCCACACATGGGTGGAGATGCACAATTATTGCACGCACCGATACTTTAACACGCGATGTGACACATGTTGATTGACCCAGTTTGAGCGCTTTGATCCAGCAGGACATCAGTTCTACTTTAAACTTCACTTGTGTCAAGTTGTCACAATTTACTGACAATGTTGTGCAACAGAACCTAATTTTATCATTTTAAATTGTATCCAAAGCTGAAAAAGATGACAGATATGGATAAAATTTGAAGATATTTGTGAAAAATGATGCAAACAGCATGTAGAATGATTACATTTCATGGAAGCAATAAAAAAACCTCAAACAGATTGATAATGTTGCACAGTTTGTTTTCCCTGGAAATTACCCTCCTGGAACAGACGCTGTGCTAACTGCATTAAGGATCTCCATCTTGGAGTAATTGTCAACTGACCTAATCACCTGCATGTTTATCCGTGTGTGAAGCTGTGCATCGCCTTCTGTTCAGCAAACCAAACATCCGGCGCAAGAAGTTTTTTTTCCCCTCATTGTAATGGCTTTAACTGAGCTTTCTTCCAGTCGATGTTGGGGAGATGAAACACAATCACCAGGGTGTTTATCAAAGCTGCAGATTTAGTAGTTTTAATTCCACGGTCGGGGTTGCTATCATCCGTGGACACGTGGAGGTTTTCATCAGGTTCCATTCTTTACTGCAACAGTTTTCATCCTCTGCTAGTGTTGGACCCACAGAGGCAAGTAACCAGCTGGGAGCATCCATCCATCCAACGTCTATACACCACTTTATCCTCTGTAGGATCCCAACTGATTTGGGGTGAAGGCAGAGTTCACCTTCACAGGAAACCAGTCTGTCAACCTGCTTAGGCAATTTAGAATCACCAATTAACCCCAGCAGGTCTTTGGGCTGTGGGAAGAAGCCGGAAGACGAGATTTCATGAATGATGTTTGGAGTACAAAGATCCAGTATGTAAAGTGCTTGATAATAATAGTAATAATGCTACAGTTCTCTTTTCTCCTCTAACCTTAGTAGCTGTTGTATGTTTGTTTCTCCACTGATGTGTTGCTGCGGGAAAAGCTGGCAGACATGTAGAATTTCTCCCTGCCTGCTGCCCTGCATCTGTCTGCTGCTTTTTAAATGACTCACACGAAGTCGTGGCCAAAGCAACCAACTGACTTCAGCCATTAAAACAACTCAACAAAAGCCTCTTTCATTGGCGTAGATGTGCTCACCAGCAGCAGGTGTTTGCAGCATTAACTGTGTCCGTTATTTTCCCTCCTCTCCAGTCTCTGAGCTGCAGGAGAGCCAGAAAAAGATCGCCATGACGACCAGCGAGAGCCCCCCTCCTCCTGCACCTGGGGTCGCACCGCCTCCCGCCCCTCCCCCGCAGCCACCTCCTCCACCTCCCCCTCCGCCTCCCCCTCCCCCGCCGCCTCCCCCCTCGAGATGCAACCCCCTCAGGTGAGGAACCAAACCATCACTGCTGAGGTCACAATGCAGGATGCTGAAGCTTTAATAACAACATGCGATTGTAGCAGTTGGGTTTATATATACAGTGCTGTGAGAAAGTATTTGCCCCCTTCCTGATGTCTTCCATTATTTCAGATTTCTTAAGGTTCCCCACTGTTCCATGTTTCTCCATCTGTGGATAATGTCTCTCACTGTGAGCAATGACTTTGAAACCCTCCAGACTGGTGGATATCAATGACTTTGCTTGTCATCTGTTCTTAAGTTTCTTCAGAACGTGGCATCATGTGCTGCTTTTTGAGACCCTTTAGCTACTTCACAATGAAGACAGGTTCTATTTATGGATGTTTAGATTCAGCAAGCCTGGCAGTAATTGTGTGAGTGTGGATGGAGAAGCTGAACCCAACTGATGAATGAATCTGGTCATTTGGTAGATTGGTAGCTAAGGGGGCAATTACTTTTTCATTATGGGCGAGATGGGCTGGACAGAATTTTTCCTTCAATAAATAAAATGTATAAACTGCATTTTGTGTTTTCTTGAGTTATCTTTGTCAAATATGAAAATTAGTCTGATGATCTGAAACTTTTAAGAGCGACAAATATGCAAAAATATACGGTCTCTGTAGGGGGGCAAATACTTTTTTTGCAGCACTAAACAAAAACACAGTGAAGCTCATCCAGAGAAGACAAATCAACACAGTAGCGGTGCATGAAAGCAGCTGATAGAATTTACTCGAGGTTAAAATGAAGCGACTGATGAGAACGTTTGTGTGACTCCAGCTGTTTTCTGTCTCAGTTCTCTCATAGCGATCATGAGGAAATCCTCCAAAGGCTCCAAAGCCTCTGTGAAAGCGGAACAGCCTCCAGGTGGGTTTACACCTGTTCTAATTCACATTCTGTCAAATGTAGAACAGCAGGTTGTGTTTTATAATAATGGCATCCACTATCCGGCAGCAGAAAGCATTAACCTGTTTTCTAACCATGTCTCAGCTGCTGAGGGCGTGGACGAGGTGAAGGTGAAGGCGGTCAACGAGATGATGGAGCGGATCAAGCACGGCGTCGTGCTGCGGCCCGTCAAGAGTCAGGACACCAAGGTGAGAGCAGACTTTTATTTATTTTTTTCTCATCATTAGAAATATTTTTTTTAACTGGAAAGTCCCAGATAACCAGAATTCATCTTCTGTGGTTTTGACCAAAGAACATTTAATCAGCTTTACATTACAATGACCAACTGGACTCGTTCAGACCTGTAAATCATCTTAGATCGTATTTTCAGAAGGAGCCATGATGAGACAGCATCAATAAGAACCAACATCACTAAATAGAACCTGTCTTCATTGTGAAGCAGCTGAAGGGTCTCAAAAAACAGCGCAAGAAGCCACGTTCTGAAGGGATTCAAGAACAGATGCAGTTTTTAGGTGATTTTTTTGTTTAGTGAAGGAAAAATGTTGTCCAGCCCATCTTGCCCTGTCTGAGAACGTTTTTGCTCCCTTAGCTACCAATTTACCAAATGATCTGGATGATCTGGAACATTTACCGGGCTTTGCAAAAGTTCTGTTACACTCGGTTTCATGATCTTTAGAGACGTTTACATGTCGGAGTGAAAAATTCCATTAAATAAACTAAAAGTTCTACCTTATAGGCAGGTGTCCTTAATACAAATTTTTTTCTCCGGTGAAGTTGTATCAAGATGGAAGTCAAAAGAGTTGAGATATCTGCTCTCCTTTGTGCTGAACATCAGCCGGATGACCGTCCACAGAGTCGTGGAGAGGCTAAAGAATGGTGAAGATCTTTCAGATCTTCACCATTCTTGAGCCTCTCTGCGACTCTGTGGACGGTCATCCGGCTGATGTTCAGTTGCTTGGCTCTGTCAGACTTGTTGTGGCCAGCATGAAGGAGAGCAGATATCTCAACTCTTTTGACTTCCATCTTGATACAACTTCACCGGAGAACAAATTTGTGTTAAGGACACCTGCCTATAAGGTAGAACTTTCAGTTTGTTTAATGGAATTTTTCACTCCGACATGTAAACGTCTCTAAAGATCATGAAACCATGTAACAGAACTTTTGCAAAGCCCGGTAGGTGTGAGAAATATCCAGAAATGGAAGATTTCTGTAGAGGGGGGCAAATACTTTTGCACGGCACTGTATGTGTTTTGATGATCAGAATTGACAAAAGACTCAAAAGATTTGTTTTGTTCACCAACCTAATCAACCTTAAAGGCTTCCTTCATTATTTTTGACCCTCCATGCAACAATAGCAGCAGGTCAAAGGTCCAGGGTGTCTATCGAACGCTCCTGCGACCTTAGAATAATCAGAAAAAACAATCCTGTGCCGTTAAACTGAACCAGAACACAGGAAACAGGCTTCCATATTTCACGCCGTCTGAATGCACTCTGCCTGATTGCTCTCTTCTCTCTCCTCTCCATGTGCTGCCACAGAGAGTAGCAGTAAAAGTGAGTATATTGACGTTTGCATCAATCTTGTGATGTGAAGTCGTCGTGGCTCTCTGGGGGGAAAGATCTTCCCTTGCCTCTGACCCCGCTAACCCAAAACACACTGCAGACCCTCGTTTAAACACTCATTTTAACGAACTAATCACGGTTTGGATGCTGTGTGGTGGTGGGTTACTGTCCTCTACTAATGAAAGATTGTTTCTCTGTAATGGAGAAATGTGAGGTTAATCAAAGTTACAATGAGAAATTTGTAGAAAATCTCAAGTCTTTTTTTTCTTTTTTTCTTGCAGCAGCCCCCAGCCTGTGAGGAGAAACAGCAGGAGAGCGCCATGGACGAGCTGAAAGGCATCCTGGTACAATGGGCTTTTTTAAGCCCCGCCATGTTGGCTGCTTTGACATGAACCAAATGAAAAAATCAAGCTCAGAAAATATGGCTCCTTTCATATTAGATGCTTTAATTTTTTTCATCAGTTTGTTGTCAAGTGTCCAGACGTAAAAAACTTCACTTTTATCTGCTGCATTATTTCCTTCATGGACCTCTTGCTCGCTACAATGCTGCTAATGTTTTTATCTAGGTTTTATATACATCAATCAGACATAACATTCTGACCACTGACAGGTGAAGAGAATAACACTGGTTATCTCTTCATCATGGCTCCTGTTAGTGGGTTGGATATACCAGGCAGCACGTGAACATTTTGTCCTCAAAGTTGATGTTGGAAGCAGGAAAAATGGGCAAGCATGAGGATTTAAGAGAGTTTGACAAAACGACTGGGTCAGAGCATCTCCAGAACCGCGGCTCTTGTGGGAAGTTCCTGGTCTGCAGTGGTCAGGATCTATCAACAGTGGTCCAAGGAAGGAACAGTGGTGAACTGGGGACAGGGTCATGGACGGTCAAGGCTCATTGATGCTCATGAGGAGTGAAGGCTGGTCTGTGTGGTCTGATCCAACAGATGAGCTGCTGTTGCTGAAACTGCTGAAGAACTTAATGCTAATTCTGATAGAAAGGTGTCAGAATACACAGTGGATCAGTTTGTTGAAGTTGCATAGCTGCAGACCAGTCAGGCTGTCCATGCTGACCCCTGTGTATCAGAGCTGGACCAGGGAGCAATGGAAGAAGGTGGACTGGTCTGATGAATCATGCTTTCTTTAACATCATTTGGATGGTCTGGTGTGTCGCTTACCTCTGGAATAAATGGCACCAGGATGCACTTTGGGAAGAAGGCAAGCAGGTGGAGGCAGTGTGATGGTTTTTACAAAGTTCTGCTGGGAACCCTTGGGTCCTGCCATCCATGTGGATGTTACTTTGACACATACCACCTACCTAAGCATTGCTGCAGACCGTGTACATCCTTTCATGGAAACAGTATTCTCTGATGGCTGTGGCCTCTTTCAGCAGGTTAATGCACCGTGTCACGAAGCAAAAATGGTTCAGGAATAATTTGAGGAGCACAACAACCAGTTTGAGGTGTTGACTTGACCTCCAAATTCCCCAGATCTCAATCCAATCCAGCGTCTATGGTATGTGCTGGGCAAACAAGTCTGATCCATGGAGGCCCCACCTCACAACTTCCATGATTTAAAAGATGTTCTGCTAACATCTTGGTGTCAGATACCACAGCACACCTTCAGGGGTCTGGTGGAGAGCATGCCTTGATGGGTCAGGACTGTTTTGGCAGCAAAAGGGGACAACACCGTATTAGACAGGTGGTCATAATGTTATGCCTGATGTGTGTGGGTTTTTATTAGTCTTTATGTAGGTTTTCATGAGTTTTCATCAAGGTGTTTATTAGTGGAAATTGTCGAATAGTATTTATATTTAGGTCAGTGTGCTTCCTGAGTGTAAGGGAGTTGATTTAAACATAGTCAGATTTTGCGGTTAATAAACTCTCTGCAGTGATGGTCATGTTCTCCCCCAGGAGACGGTGAAGAGGAGCCCCAGCCGAGGCTCCCAGGAGTCGGGGCCGTCGCCGCCGGGTAAGAAGGACAGCGAGCTGGAGGTGATCCTGAGACGCCGACGCAACAAGGCTGGAGAGGCCGGCTCTGGAGGTAAACACCGCTACCTCCATTATCAGTCATCTGACAGGGTCTTACAGTCAATGGATTGTCTTTAAAATGACATAATTTTTTTTAAACATTGCAAACTGTCGCTTACAAAAACTTCCTGTTTTAAACTTCTGATCTGCGTGTCCTTCTCCTGCACATCTGTGCTCTGAAACAGATGCCTTTGCTTTACGTGATTTGAATTCCAAAGTTTTATACAGACTCCTGCACACCGTCTAACTTGCAAAAATGAAGAAGCAGCGTAGGAAATAAATGTATTTTTTCCAAGTTAGACAGTGTACAAAATCAAAAACAATCCTCACAGTGCAGTGAGTTCTGTCATGCTGTTAATGATCGTGTTGCACAGTCGGTCGATTTCCTGAACATGCAGAATGAACTCTATCAGATTTCAAAGGTCAGACTCCTGCTGAGGCTTTACTCAATGATTTCACGCTTAGAGGCAGAAAATGAGCTGCTGTGTCTGTTTGTGTCCAGTAGAGGGCGCCCTGCAGACACAGAACACAGAAACACTGCAGAACAAGAGCAGGCAGATGTGGATTTATCTGCTTTTCCATGATTTATTGACCTTGTCTTGTCCGAGCGAGTCACATCTGGCTGACTTTAAGTGTGGAGAATAAAATAGAGTCAAATTTATGTCAGCAGATGAAATTGGACCAAAGACAAATATAATAATAATAATAATAATAATACACATATGCAATGAAATAATTACATTTTAAGCCCCAGAATCTTCATGCTTTATACGTCTACACTCTATCTATTACTATGTTTTTACTAGTTTACTAGTTTTTATGAAGATTTTTGCTAAGTTTTATGTAGGTTTTAATTACTTCATTTTTTTTAGATTTTAGTAGTTTTTGTATAGTTATTTTATGCTAGTTTTATATAGGTTTTTACTAGTTTTTGTACAGGTTTTATATGGATTTTAATTAGGTTTTGTATACAGTAGGTTTTGTTGGTTTTTATATAGTTTTTAAACTAGTTTTTATCTATTTTTAGTTTTTTATACTTTTTATGTAGTTTTTTTTGCTAGTTTTATATAGTTTTTTTCTAATTTTTATATAGGTTTTTATTTAGTTTTTATGTAGATTTTTTACTAGTTTTTAGATAGGTTTATTATTAGTTTTTATGTAGTTGTTTTACTTGTTTTTATTTTATTTTTTCTTGTTTTTATGTAAGTTTTATTTAGTTTTTATGTAGATTTTTTACGAGTTTTTATGTAGATTTTTATTAGTTTTTATATAGTTGTTTTGCTAGTTTTTATATAGTTTTTTCTTGTTTTTATGTAGGTTTTATTTAGTTTTTATGTAGATTTTTACTAGTTTTTATGTAGATTTTTATTAGTTTTTATATAGTTGTTTTGCTAGTTTTTATATAGTTTTTTTCTTGTTTTTATGTAGGTTTTATTTAGTTTTTATGTAGATTTTTTACTAGTTTTTATGTAGATTTTTTACTAGTTTTTAGATAGGTTTATTATTAGTTTTTATATAGTTGTTTTACAAGTTTTTATATAGTTTTTTTTTGTTTTATGTAGGTTTTATTTGGTTTATATGTAGATTTTTTACTAGTTTTTATGTAGATTTTTTTATTGGTTTTTAGATTTAGGTTTATTATTAGTTTTTATATAGTTTTTTTGTTTTTATGTAGGTTTTATTTATTTTTATGTAGATTTTTTACTGGTTTTTATGTAGATTTTTTTTACTAGTTTTTAGATAGGTTTATTATTAGTTTTTATATAGTTGTTTTTCTAGTTTTATATAGTTTTTTTTCTTGTTTTTATGTAGGTTTTATTTAGTTTTATGTAGATTTTTACTTGTTTTTATGTAGATTTTTTTACTAGTTTTTAGATAGGTTCATTATTAGTTTTTATATAGGTTTTTGCCTATATTTATTGAACTGGTGCAGTCACTAGATCAGAATAATGTCTAATAGAACCACAACTTGTCTATGAACTTTAATATTTAAAGTACACTTGTCTAACAAAAGTTAATTCAATCAAAATGACACAAGATTTTAATGAAGGATTCTCACTTTAATTAGATTTTTTCAGCTGTGCATCAACACCAGGATAATCTTTTTGTGAAGTCGAAAAACTGACGTCAGTGACTGCAGACGGAACTAATTCTGAGTCCTGATCTGCAGATGAGGGCCAGATGAGCCACGTCTCGTCCTCCGACAGCCTGAACGGACGGCGCACCAGCAGCGACTCGGGCAAAGATCCGGAGGTGCTCGGAGGACTGAGCGTCCCCTCCGATGGGCCGGGGCCCAAAGTCAGCCCGGAGAGACGGGGCTCGGGGCCGGGGCCCGTCGTGGCTCGGAGGAGGAGCTCCGACTCCTGCAGGGAGAGGAGATCCTGTAGCTCTCTGCCAGAGAAGGAAACGGCAGAGTCTCCTGTCAGCAACGGCTGCATCAACAGGTGGAGCATCACTATGAATAAATACGAGTCATAATCTGTCAATTATGAACTGAAATGTCATAAAATAGCAGCGTCTTCAAATGCTGCAGCCCAAAACCCAGAGACATCCACCTCTGCACCGTTTTGGTGTGTGGAGGTTCTGACATTTCATTTCCACCACAAGCCAACCAGCATGGCACTGGTTATAAAAACATCAGGGTTACTGACTGTGGATTGGAGGAATCTCTATATTTCTACAGATACGTCCATCCATTATCTATACACCACTTAATCCTCATTTGAGTCGCGGGGGGCTGGAGTCTATCCCAGCTGACTTAGGCCATGTCCATACGTATCCGGATATTTTTAAAACCGAATATCCGCCCCCCTCCGTTTAGGAAAAAATCTGCGGCCACACGTTTCCATTTTCTACAGAAATCTCCGTCTACACGTATCCGGATACATGTACGTTTATATCAAGCTTATCCGATCAGAGGCGGCGGCGGCGTCTCTCGCGTCGAACATGCCGAGGACGTGGAATGGTTGTCAGGTGCAAAATAGCAGAAGTCACGGCAGTCCTCCTTCTCGGATGCTCTTTGAGGTGAAGCAGTAAATGAGCTTGTAAGATCAAACAAGCAAAAAGCGCCTGTAGTATTGGTGAAACCAGTACGCTTTTGAGCGCGTCCATTCTGCTCCGATTGTCTACAAAGGTCGCATGTCTGACGTCACAGCAGTTTTGTCGCAGGCAGTGTCGTCTGCGCTCCTAAAACTCCGGTTATGTCTGTCCACACGTAGACGCATACCCGGGGTTTTTCCTAAATCTCCACTTTGGCCGGAGTTTTCAAAACCTCCGTTTTCAGAACCAAAAACCTCCGGTTACGTGAGGATGACAGGCCGAATCGGAGAAAAATATCTGCGTTTTCAGACTTATCCGGATACGTGTGGACAGGGCCTTACTGTAAAGACAGGAAACACCTTGGACAAGTCACCAGTCTGTCGCATGGCTACCCATAGAGACAAACAATCACACTCGTATTCACACCTACGGACAATTTAGAATCACCAATTAACCTCAGCATGCTTTTGGACTGTGGGAGGAAGCCGGAGTATCTAGAGAAAACCCAACATGCACACAGAGAACATGCAAACTCCATGCAGGAGGATCCCAGGCCAGAACCGGGGATCTTCAAGCTTTGAGGTGATACAGTGCTGTGCAAAATTATTCATACTCATTAAACTTTGTGTTGGTCTATCCCAATAAAATATATTTAAGTTTGTGCATGTAACGTGACAAAATGTGGAAATGTTTAAGAGGTATGAATACTTTTGGAAGGCACTATCCGACTTCTTCCGATGGACTTCCTCTGTCATTAAAATGTAAAAACTTTATAAAGCTGTCGTACTTTTTCATGCATCTGAACAGAAACAAATCAATTATTTAGCACAGCCATGAAATTTGGAGAGGACACGGACAGAATTGTTTTCCAGCAGGTCCACGTGATCAAATGACTTCAGCAGAGGCCGCATTTTAACTTCCTGGCCCTTGAAACTATGATAAGTACCAAATTTTTAAATAATAACCGTCATATGTTTTCAAATTTCAACATGAATCTGTGGCTTTACACGCTTACTGACCACGGTCCACGGCACAGTTTTGGCTTGTCAAAATAAAAAAGAATAAAGTCGGCTCACCATTCTCACCACACATCTATTCCTGAAATGTTGGTAGAAGACTGAATTTTAGAAGGAAATATGAACATCTCCCTACACTGCATACAGCCAATGTCACTCCTGTTTAAATTGTTGTACTTTTTTATGAGTGAAAATACTAAAATTCCCATTTCTGGAACCATATGAGCATCTAACTTGCTGTCTGAATGGTGCAGACTGTACATTAACTGACTAAACACAGTGTTTGTCTCACTTGTTTTGGATCTCTGACCTGCTCCTCTTTGCTCCACAGCGTCGGGGATGAGGATCAAATCGAATCGAACGGCGTCGCCCACGCAGAGCCCAGCAGGGATGTCCTCGCCGAGCCGGTCAACGGCAGCACCGGCAGCACCGACGCCGAGTGCTAGGATGGACTCCGAGGATCCCGGGTTTTGTTTCTGCAGCCTGATCAGTGCATTAATTGAGCGATCAGATCGGGCGCTTTAGGGACACCTTTGCCTTTTTAGCTCACTGGATCAGAGCCAGAATGAAAATGTTGACTCTGTATTTATGTTTCTCAGATTTACTCTCAACTGTTTGAACCAGTCGGGCCTGCGGTCGCGGCTCACGATATCGTAGTTAAAGGCCAGATTTCCTGAAACACGGGTTTAAATGTTCCTACATGGAGTTCAGACGTGTTCAGCCGTTGTAGAAAGCTTCCACCGTGTCTGTCGCTTGTGTGAATTTATAGCATTTTTCAGCTAAAATCTTCAGGCGTGAATTAGCAGGTAGAATTAAAATTACCGGAAAAAAATCAACTCAGTGGTTAAATAGCTGTCTGCATGTTTAATATTCATAATACCTCCTGTTACTGGTCTTTCAGATTCTGGTAATAGGTGAGGTTTTCCATGAGAAGAATACACGTCAAACTGCCACATGTGGGGGCGTTCTTACCAATGTAGATCTGATCTAAAGAAACAGAGCCAGAAAAGGTCAAAAAGGAGTCAGACAACATCAAAACTGTGGAAAAGTGATTTAAAACACCGTCGTTCTGCACATATTCATCTATGTCTGGGACATTAAGCAAAATATTTGCAACAAAATGCGATGCAACCTGACAGGACTGGTTGCTCAGGTTTGAAACGCTGGAAGTCAGAGGGCCAGTTTACACGACGACGCTTTACAGTGACGCCGTGCCGCTATCTACAATCATACAGAAATCTTCAACAAATCAGTGTATCCAGACTATAAGCCGCATCACTGCCCAAATCTAATCACTTGGTCCTTGTGCCATTTTTGACCGTCCCTGAAAATTTCATCCAAATCTGTTAGTCCGTTTTTAAACAGGCGTGAACTAACCGTGATGTCACCCGTTGGTTTCAACGCCGAGAAAATGAAGCCCGGATTTTGCTACTTCCTGGTCGCCATTTTGGATTTTTTGGAGCCAGTGACGTAAAAAGCGTCATCAAACAGACTGGACCGGAGAGCAACTAGAGCAAGGAGTCTATGGGTGGGCCAGACTGAAGCCAGACTGCTGAAAGCCTCGCCCTAAAGGATCTGTCAATCATTCCAGACAAGACTGTCTATCAAGTATAGCCACGCCCCCTGGCTCTGCCAACTTTAACGATTTATTTAAAATTCAGTATTGATTTATTTTAAGATCGGCCACCTGATCTCTCATTTTGACCATGAAAACTAACGGGGGAAAAATCCTGAGCCGTAGAACATCAGTCTATTAAATTTCATTTTTTCCAAAAATGAATTGGGGTCTCTGGAGCAAAAGCTTTTTGGAGCCAACCCTAGTGGACGGCGTGATATTGCAAGTTTTTGACACTTCCGGGTGGGCTTCATTTTTGGAGCCAGATGCTACGTCCATCTTTATATACAGTCTATGTTTTTAAGTAACGTTGCTAACAGACAAACAGACAAACGTATGCCGATCGTAGAGTCTCCTGAATTTATTGAATCTCCTCCAGCAAAATGTGCATTTGTTGCAGCAATACTGCAATCAGCGAAGATGCACTTAGTATATACGCCAGATAATTCTGCGGCTGTACTTCTTCTGGTCTGTGGAGGAATGGTTGGTTTTTCATGTGGGGTGTGCCTCTACAAAGTTACATCGCCGACTGCCGGCCTGACATGCACACTACAGCGTTTTCAGTCCTTCCAGTGTTCCAATGAAAATGCAGATTTTTTTCCACTCTGTTGTTGTGTAAACCTAACAAGGCAAATGAAAAGCTTTTGTATGGGGCCTGCATCTGCATATTTAAGATGGAAATACTTTGAGTTGTTAATAAGATAAAGAAATGTCAGCTAAAACTAGTGATTTTTTTGCAGCCTCTCCATTGAAAACAAACAGAAAAATCCCATAACAAAAAAGCAGCAACCACAGCGACTGTACACTAAATTTCTACAACGGCTGATTTTTCAACAACTGCAGCATTTATCGTTTTTCTTCAAAGGTTTCTGAACACGAACCTGTGGATCCGGGAGGACCAAACAGACTGACAATGAGGGAAGATGCACTTTTTTTTTGCACCCAACCTCGGTTTCCTTCAGACACTTTGACTTGTACAATGATCGCGAAGCTTTATAGGTTGCCGTTTTCTTTTTCTACTTGATGCACAAAGGATCTGCTCACTTTGTGCCATCAGAAGGAATGCACTGTACTGTTTTAGAATCCAGCTCTCCGACTTCTTCTCCTCCTCTTCTTCTTTCGTAGTGAGGGTTGCACAATTACTCTACGTAAAATAATACAAACACTACCATTAGAAAGTTTGGGGTCACCTGAAAATGTTCTTATTTTAGAAAGAGAGGCAGTTTTATTCAATTAAGATGACATTAAAGTAATCAGAAAGGCATTGTTCATGTTTATTCTAGCTGGAATCGGCTGATTTTTAATGGAACATTTCCAGCAACCATCACTCCTGTGTTCTAATGCTACATTGTGTTAGCTAATGGGGTTGAAAGGCTCATTGATGGTTAGAAAACCCTTCAGCAGTTATGTTAGCACAGGAATAAAAGTGTGAGTTTTCATGGAAAACATGAAATTGTCTGGGTGACCCCAAAATTTTAAATGGTAGTGAATAAAGTTGACATTCAAGGAAACAGCCTTTTACTTCAAAGGTAACGTGCTGCTGTATAGTTTGTCATGGTTTCATGTTGTAGCATGCTCGGTTTCCACCGTGGATTATTTGGATTAATGATGAGGGTGGAAACAGACTTTAGCACCACCTGGAAAAACCCTGCTGTTGATTAGAGCTGAGAAAAACCATTAAAGAAAAGCAGACTCAGCTGATTTATGCCCTAATTGTGCAGCCCTGACTATAGTATCCTGGTATTTAGCGTCTGAGCCTCCTCTGTGGAGTGCAGTCCAGTAGAGGGAGGCAGGAGTGATGGTTTAAATGCAATGTTTAAATGTTTCTTCCTTTAGCTTCTGCTGCCGAGGCTGCGGTCCAGGTTCCGGCGTGTCGACTATCAGCGGAGGCGGAATCAAAATGTGACTGATGCTGCGGGGTTTGAGGAACACGACAAGAGGTTTCAACGGTAGCACATCTAACAGAAGCACTCTCAGGGCTCAAAGTTTCACCAAAACCCATTTCAGGGGCCTCAATGACAAAAGGAGCCATTTTTCTTGTGAAATGAGCGAAAGATTAGAAGTGCTTTGGAGGAATGAAGTGCTTGTGTACTTTTTCTACCTCTCCACAAACCTGCCTCTGAACCTAAAGTCCATTTTGTGGTGTGAAAAATCATGAGATCCCATCACGTCTTCCTCCTCTGAATCAGCACTGAGTGCAGAGAGCCTGTATGCACAAATTCCCAGACGCCCTCGTTTCTCACCGTGCATTCCTTGGCTTTTTTCTTTTCTTTGTCTTTTATTTTGTAGGGCCTGCTGTCTATATATAGCTTTCCTGACATGTGATGCAACATTGAAAACAATTTTGAAGAGTATGCAATTACATAAGGCACATTTGTATTACGCTTTCACACCTTTTCATCGTTTCTTAAAACACAGAATCACGTTTAAAAGTGCATTTTGTTCCGATCATTACGTGTATTTTATTCCAACGCAGAGGACCGGATAAGGGTACGGCTGTGCAGTGAACACTAAAAGCTGCCACGGGCCTGAATATTATGCATATCGAGGCCTTGCACAGGCCTGCGGATGGCAGTAGAGTCGACCTGCAGCAGTTTTGGGTCTGAATAGTTGTTAACCAAGTGGCTACTTAATAAAGGGAATTACTGTATCTGACAGAGTTTGTGTGTGTTTGGGATATAAATGGAGTGTTGCAAGTTTTTTAAAAACATGGATTTTCATTTTAGCCTCACTTGAAATAAACTGCAATTCAAACTAAACCTGGTGTTCTGGTGTCTGTCTTTATTTGTGAAAGAAAGCAGTATTTAGCCTCAGATGAAAGTAAAATACACTGCCTGTCCAAAAAAACAAGAACTTGGATTTAACTAAGCAATGAGGTAAGAGTCTTCCATTGGATAATTACTGCAGTGATGAATATGTTTCAGCTGCATCAACTTATTTAACCCTAGCTGATGCAGTGAGGAGCTTCTCATTTCTATAACAACCATGTTGAAAGACATATCCTGTAGTCATGGAAAGGATGTTAATCTGTCTCAGAAGGGTCAAATTATTGGCCTGCATCAAGAGAAGATAACAACTAAGGAGATTTCTGAAACTAGAAAAGACTTGGTGAAAATTAATGCAAATCTGGACAGAAATAAACGCTGTGACTTTACAGAAACTTATGTGCACGATGCCAGAGCAAATGTGTGTTGTTCCTAGAGCTAAAGGTGGTCCAGTGAAACATTATGGTGTGCAACTTATTTTATGAAAGGACAGTGTATTTTAAAGCCTGTGTTGATTTTTGGCCACTTGAGGGCGGTGCAGGTAATGAAAACTACACTTTGACTGAAACTCCCTCCTCTCAACACAATTTTTTCTGCTCTAGAAAAGAAATCTGCTTTCTCCAACAGATATATAAAGTCACTAACTGTGTCTGCTGCTTGGTGCTGGGCTTCACTGGGTTTTGCGTTTTTGCTACAATGAAAGAAGACACGTTCATCAAATCATCAAATCAAATTTTATTCAATGAGCACCTTTTAAAACAAATCAGTGGCATTAAATGTGCTTTACATCTTGATTGAAAAATACATACAGCATAAAATATTAAACCAGAAAAAGGACTTCGAGATTAATTCACACAGCATCATAAAATGATATTAGTTAAAATAATAAAAGATTATAAAAGATGAAAATATTAAGAAAGAAATAATAATGATGCACTCGATTCTGTGTCTTAAACCTTCTACCATACACAAGCGTAGTGCAGGGTATACATTAATAAATGTATGTCTGCAAAAAATGCAAATAAAAATACAGGTAATAAGGTAATAAAACAGTAAAACCTTTAATTAATATAAAACAAATGTGCAAAAACATGTGAATGCATGCAAAACCATAATTAAACATTTCAGGTTCGGATATTGCACTTGATGATACATCGAGAAGTGAGGGGCAAAATAAAAAGTCTTTCATCAGTTTCATAAAGTTTAAGCCCTCCTGCGTAAATGCAAGAAGAAGGATGTAAATTAATGAAAAAAGGGGCCTAGACAAAGACATGTACATCTAAAAATGAGCACACAGTCGTTCCTGGTCACATAGTAAAATTTGACATTAAATGGCACTAGGAGTGATAGATTGTGTATTAAAGAAAGTATTTGAAGTACATAAAACAAAGAAAAACTATAATTAGGGGAATAAAAAAGAAAATAATGCTATAAAAATACCAAGAATGAGTGAATATAATTGGTTTCTTAACTAAAAATAATGAAACTACCTTCATCCAACGATTCTTGCCCAAATATTCACCAAAACAAGCCGGCAAGCGCTCATACGTCACCCGTCGCGGAGATATTACGTAGAGATTCAAGATGGCTTCACAGTACTACCAAGAGATGCAGGAGAGCTTCAGGAACAACAACAAAAGTCGTGAATTCCCGGCTCACACAGCCAAAGTACACTCGGTGGCGTGGAGCTGTGACGGCCGGAGACTCGCCTCCGGTTCGTTTGACAAGACAGCCTCCGTTTTTGTCCTCGAAAAGGACCGTTTGGTGAGTGGCGGCGCGGTGCGGCGCTCCAGCTGCCAGCGTTAGCATTAGCATTGCTCCAAGGAATGAATGGAAGGATGTCATGTTCTTCTAGTGGCTGGTTTTTAGTTGTAGCGCATTTCGAGGACTCCAGTTTTTAGTTAAGTATCTTTTTTGGGGTCATACAATAAGGAGACCACTTTAAACGTGCAACACCTACCGCAGTAATTCTGCCACTTTGCACATACACTGTAAATGCTGCTATTTATGGGTGTTTATAAACTTATTATTGTTCTCTGTTCCACTTTTACCTCATTTTTAGTACTTAGTTGTTGTTGTTTTCTTATGATTACTGTACAATGAGCGATATGATTCACGAGTGAAATTCCTTGTTTGTGTACAAACTTGGCCAACAAAGGTGGATTCTGATGCTGATTTAAAGGGGGGGTGAAAGATATGATCATACAATTTATGAATCCAACAGTGGGGAAATTGGCATCATTACAGCAGCAAATATAGTGCAGACATCTTAGAAGTGTAGTATGAAAGTAAACCAAAATGTGCATAAGTACTAGTTCTAAAAATAATATAAATGTAAATAATTGTCTTTCAGAAGCCACTGCTTTTAGTAGTTGATTGCACATTTGTAGTGCTAAAATCTTTTATTTCAAATAGCATCTTTGTAACTCCATTGTTGAATCGCAGGATAACCTTGTATTCTTAAGCTCTGAAAGTATAGTTGTCCTCTTCCTCTTTCAAATAAAGTATTGATATACTTTGATTGTTTTCTTACTGTACTACTTGTTGATATACTCGGGGTTAACATGACATTTGGCCTCTGCCCACAGGTGAAAGAGAACAACTACAGAGGTCATGGCGACAGCGTCGATCAGCTCTGCTGGCATCCGACCAACCCGGATCTGTTTGTCACAGCATCTGGAGACAAGACCATTCGCATATGGGATGTCCGCACCACCAAATGCATCGCCACGGTCAACACAAAAGGTAGAATTTAAATTTGCATGGGTGTTTGGAGTGTGGGCTTTCAAATATATACCAGTGACAATTCCAATTATTTTTATCTTACATTTGTGAAAGTTTTAGAGCTACAAACTTGTAGCCAGAAGTTTATTTGTGATGCTAATTTTCAACCTCCTGCAGCTGACAGAACCACTGAGACTTCCTGCTGCTCTGCTTCACTCTGCTCATATGAGAAGTTGCTTATTTATATACTGCAGAACTCATAAGTCATTTAAGTTATGGAGCCCCCTAACCATGATTCTCAGCATAAAGAGTTCAAGTGAAAACATGGGAAACTTTCATGCCGTAGAAACATTTTATTACTGAAGGAAAGAGGAAAAGTTTTCTGTGTTGAAACCCAAAGTCCCAGTTAAACCACTGTTGTCGTGAGTCAGACTGTTAAAAAGCCTGAAATTATGATTGTTTTTAGGTGAGAACATCAACATCTGCTGGAGCCCCGACGGACAGACCATTGCTGTGGGCAACAAAGACGACGTGGTGACTTTCATCGACGCCAAGACGCATCGCTCCAAGGCGGAGGAGCAGTTCAAGTTCGAGGTGAACGAGATCTCCTGGAACAACGACAACGACATGTTCTTCCTCACCAACGGCAACGGCTGCATCAATATTCTGAGGTAGGAACAAACGGAGCGAAGCGTTAAAGCTCAGGGTCAGAGCTAGAGTTTTAGTGGAAACAGCTTTCATGAAAAGCTGTGTGAATGCTACTGTCATGGCTCCGGAGCCACTTTTTTCTGGTTTCTCTTTGTTTTTTTGTTCCAGCTTAGAATCTCCTCCAATCTTGTTGTGCACTGTGTAATGACAATAAAGCACATTTTATTCTGTTTTCTAGAAAATGCAAGAGTTGCTTAAAATAACATTTTTGTAATTTGTTTTTAAAATGGAAAATCCTCAAAATCAAATGGTGCGTACTGTCAGTAGGAAAATGCTTTTATCTGTTTATTCTCATGCATTAAATACGTTTAATAAAAAAGTGTCGTACAGTATATTTATAATGGATTTAAACGCCCACTAAAGCCTGTAGTGCAGTTTCAGCTTTAGATGTGTACAGAGTAATGCCACATTTCTCTCTTTCTGTCAGTTCAGAGGACACAACCATCATTTTTAGAGAATAATAATAATGATAATAATAATATAAATATTAATAATAAGCAAGCAGGGCTTTCATTAGTGACCCGTCACAGGTGACCCCACCCAGTTAAACTGAGCGTCATTCAAGAGTCTGATCCACTGGGCTAGCAAAAGGATACACTGTATATATTGAATTTTTATTTATTTCCCTTTAGGGACAAATAAAGTGCTTCTATTCTATTCTAATAATGACAGTTCTTTAAATTATTTTTATGTAAAATATTAAAAAGTATAAGCATACACATGATCAGCAACAGTGTTTGGGCTTGTAGCATGGCAACGCGTACAGATTCTGGCCACCATAGGGTGAAGAATGAAGTACCTTGAAATATTTAATGGTATATACCATTTTAGAGGGTGTTGTCTGGGGTATTATCCAGTGAAGCTTCAGAGCTTATATGGCATGTTTCTAAATCAGGTCCAATGTGCAAAACACAAAAACGTGACGTATTGGGACTGAGACATAAGAGGCATTTGCTGAAACTAAAGTTACTACTTGTAGTGCTGAAGACAATACCTTTTTGTGAGTACCAATCAATAACTCATGACATGATTCCAAGCTGGTTCTGGAACATCTGGAAAGCTACAGAGCGTGACGTACTATGTCTGTGTATCATTAAAGGACCTGGTATCAGATATATTAGAAGAAATAGTTGACTGTTTAGTGACTAAATCTAACTAGCTACCACTACTAGTAAAATACCATAAACAGCTGGCCTGTATCATTGGTAAGCCATCCCTTGGCTTCATTTTTCACCCTATGGTGACCACAATCTGTACGTGTTCCCATGCTACAAGCCTTTGATTACTTTTTTGAAGGTTTTATTGGCCACACACTTACAACCTGCAGTTTGTTTGCGGGGCCCCAGATGCCAGTTTTCAACCTAAATTCTGCCTCCTGCAGCTGACAGAACCAGTGAGGCTCCCTGCTGCTCTGTTCCAGCCTGTTCATGTGACAAATTACCAATTTATATCCTGCAAAAGTCGTTTAATTGATGCATTCCCAGACCTACAATTTTCTGCATGATGAGTTAAAGCCAATGAACAGGAAACTTTTTATTCCATTTTCTATCGTGCGTAACACCGTGGTTCCCGTCCAGTTAAATAGAGCCTTTCTTTCAAGGTTCTTGAGAAATCTGACCCTGTCTCACTTTCTCTTAACCTGTCTGAATTAAGAAAGCTAAAAACCGCCTTCATGATACCCGTTAACTCTGACTGAGGTTTAGTTTTTGTCGAGCTGACTTCAACAAAGAAAGTCTGGATACGTTAAACTGGCTTCGTAGTGCTGAACTCTGAAATAAACAGGATGTTTGTTTGCAGCTATCCGGAGCTGAAGCCCATCCAGTCCATCAACGCTCACCCGTCCAACTGCATCTGCATCAAGTTCGACCCCACGGGGAAGTACTTTGCCACGGGGAGTGCCGACGCCCTGGTCAGCCTGTGGGACGTGGAGGAGCTGGTGTGTGTCCGCTGCTTCTCCAGGTCCGTCTGCAAGGATTTCTGTTTGACGTTTACATAGAAATGCATTCTTTTTCATATAAACAACACCTGAAACGTATGTGTCTTCTGAAAAAACCTGACGGTAACCATGCCTTAAGTTGTTTAGCTGCAGGGTGTTTTCTTGACTGAATCTCGGGTTTTTATGGTGTTGGTGCTGCAGACTGGACTGGCCGGTGAGGACGCTGAGCTTCAGTCACGACGGGAAGATGTTGGCCTCCGCCTCTGAGGATCACTTCATAGACATCGCTGAGGTGGAAACAGGTCAGTACACGCAGATGTCTTTATGCACTGAAACGTTGATTTAGTATGGAGTCACAGGAGTGCCAAATAAATAAATAAATAAATGTGGAAATATAAAGAGAAATAAATAAGTAAGTAAATTTAAATAATTAAATAAATAAATAAAAGGAAAAAACAGAAAAGGTAAAAGCAAAGACAAAATTTTCCTTTTTATTTATTTATTTATTTCTCTTTATATTTCCACATTTATTTATTTAATTATTTATTTCTCTGTATATTTCCACATTTATTTATTTATATTTTGATTTGGCACTCCTATTACTCCATAATTTAGTGCCAGAAATGTCTCTAAGTTGGCGGTTTTTGTTATTCAGTCACTCACTGACACATTCATAAAATTGCCGGCCTTTTGTTTACAATTTAAGTTCTCAGTCATTAAATGGATTTTACTCGATTTGTTGAATGCCACTGCAAATCAGTGATGTTTCTTTTATGGTAAAGCTGCTGGTGGTTTACGCAAATGTCTGAATGGCAAATTTAATCCTCTGTAAATCTGAAAAACTGTCAAGTTACCAGGGCAAGTTACTGCTCATGAATGTCTGTCGCTGCTTCTCTCACAGCAATAAGACGACAGTGAGTCTACTAATGCTGCTTTCAAGGTCATTTCGTCTTAAACTTTAAAAAGGGAGCATCTGCTGAGGGTTTTTGTGCTGTTGCTGCTTCGGTTGGTGACGGTTCTCTTCATGCGTATCGAGCAGAAAATATGACTATGGCTGTTTCTGTGCACAAAAATCTCTTAGTTTTCCAGTAAATTCAGGCTGAAATGAAATTTAAAAATCCTCACAGACACTTTGAAGCTATGGCAAGCGACTTTAACCTTTAATATCTATCCTTTTAACACGTCCTCAGTCTATGTTCAAATGGATTCAGTCACGTTACCTGGGATTCTCTTTCCCTCTGTAACTTCATAGAAAAACAGTAAAAGTTATGCGTGACGAAAAACCAAATAGGACTTTTTAGCATGTCACATCTGGTCCATATGCACAGTAGCTGTTGGCAGCATGTTGTAAACAAACAAACATGGAGAACAACAACAACAACAGAGAGACGAGGAAGGTTTTTAATTTGTTGGACGTACAAAAAAATTTTCTCCTCAAGGAAAACCGGAAGGAACTTGTCATGAAAGGAGAAACAAAGAACAGACAGGTGACTTTATGTATTTGTATATCGTCTTAAAGAAATACATTTTCACCGTGTTGTTGTTAGGAATAAAATATTGTATGATAAATAAACAAATCCTTCTGTAAAACCCTAGACAGGATTAAAACCATCTCACCTGCATTGTCTGTCCTTCGCTGAGCAGGAAATTGCTCGATACGTTTTGCGTTTGAACTATCGTCGTCGTCGTCGCCGCAACAGTTTCGTAAAATTAATGACACCAAGTTGGGCTGTTTGAGCTGTCAGGTTCACTGTACGTTTCAGCATCTGGCATAGATTTGCAGCGATAAATCAGTCAGTTGGCTGTTAAATTAGTTGCCAACTCATTTAAAAGCCGAATAACTGTTCTGAGTACGTTTCTAAGGAGAAAAAGTGTGAATTCTCTAATTCTAGCTTCTTGGATGTGAATGTTTTCATGGTGCTTTTTACTCCTCTGTCACTGTAAACCGAATATCTTTGAGTTGTGGACGCCTGATCATTTCTGACTTTTTATAGAGCAAACAAGTCTTCAGTTATTGGAGGTAAAACGATTCAAAAACAGCAGTTGCAGCCCTTCTTAGAGGAGGTTTATAGATGAACCGTCAACGCAGTTAGATCAGATCTGAATTGAACATTGAGGCCTGTATTGTGAAGACGGTTCACATCAGAGAAGAAACGGATCATCAACACCTGAAAATTTCAGAGGAGTTGATTTTTGTAAACAGACAGACTTCTTCCAGGTTGAGATCTGGATCAAGCCGCCTTCTAACAGTGCTGCATGTGCACATTTTTCCCATTTCCTCACGCGCTGCAGGAGAGAAGCTGTGGGAGGTTCAGTGCGATTCTCCGACCTTTACAGTCGCCTGGCACCCAAAGAGGCCGCTGCTGGCTTACGCCTGCGACGACAAGGAAGGGAAGTACGACAACAACCGAGAGGCGGGCACTGTCAAACTGTTCGGCCTTCCCAACGACTCCTGAGCTGGATCAGCAAATGTTCTTTTTTTTTTTCCCTGGTAAACCAAGAGAAATCCTTTGCAAGACAGAAAAGCAAAGGAAGCATCTCAAGGAAAGAACAGAAACCCTGAAATTGGCTGGTCTGTATTTTGGCTGCAGCTCCTAAAGCCACCAGCAGATGGAGCAGCTGTTCTAGCTTTCCCTTTTAAACGACTGACTTCATTCCCTGTTTTATGTAGAAAGGTGAAGACACAATTCCCAGTGCTGTAAGATATTGTTTTTATGTGAAATACTGTGTTTTTTGATAATAAAGTTGAATTATTTGTAATTTTTTTACATCTCGTGATGGTTGTTCGACTATGATGAAATTCTTTGACGTTTCGGCAGGTTAAAGGTGTAAGATATGAATTTATTTTATTTAGTTCTGGAGTCTGTGAAGGGAAAATGACTCTTTTCTCCGTACTAAGGTGTTCCCTTGCAGCTGACGTCATCCCAGATTATCTTTTGACAGACAGACACTATGAGGAAGATGTGTTGACTTATTTACACCGTTTTATTTTGAAAAACCGGAAGTGTTTTATTGTAAAGGCAGCTACCCGGAGCTGCTCTACGTTGTGTCGCAGTACGGACTGTTACAAATGAAACGGCAAGTTCAGGTCGCTCTGTTCAATAAAACGGAACAGTAATGCTCAACAAAGACAACCGAGCCTCCGTCATGATTCAAGAAGCTTTCACTACGTAACAAGACTTGCTAGTAGTCTCTGCTCTGATCAAGTTTGGTTATAAATTGGTTGTGTTCATTTTGTCATCTTTTCATAAGATAAGCGTTTTCTTTTTATCCGACGACTTAGTAAGGATTATTAGAGATATTTTTGTCGTTACATATTTTAACTGCGTGTGCAGTCTTCCCGTGTCTTTTATAACAAATCAGGTGACCGGCCTTACAGATCTGTCATAATTATATATCCACATCATGGGCTTTTATAAGCGCAGAATGAACTCCAGAACCATCCATAGTTCCGAATGTTAGCGGAATATCAACTGAAAACTGTGACTTTCAAAAAGAGATAAATGTTTGTACATTTTTCCTTCATGTCAAAGTCATGAGTATCACAAATATCACCCTTCACCTGCTCTGTGAGGGTCTGTGTTGTATCTAATATTGCCTGAGACTGAAACAGACATCAGCTGACAGCAGAAATGACTGCTTCATCTTCGTCTGTCCTGACATACGTACGCAGCGTGAGTCCAGATCCGAAGCTTTCGGCCGGTGCCAGCGGCAGCTGGTCGCTCCCCGTCCCCAGAGCTGCAGACCAGCAGGCTGCAGGATGTTTTCGCCTCGCAGCCGATGTCACCAAACACCCCACCGGCCGCGCTTTCATTTATTTCACTTTGATTCAACCCCACACGAGACTTGTCCTGTCCAAGAAAGCAAATCCCTCCCGTGGAGTGAAGGCCCTCTGCTGACTCATCTGTTAGTCAGGCATGAAATTAACCAGAAGTAATTTGTTCCAATAAACAAAAGACGTTTTTAGTATTTAAAGCCAACAGTTGGCTGTCAGTTAAAATGTTTTTAGTGCTTTTAGTTCTCCCCTAAAGAGAACAGAGAGGACTTCAGATGAGCAGCAAAAACCGTCCTGCCCCCTGTAGAGAAATAACTGGTGGTTGTTTGTTCAAATGGCGGGGTTGTTCATGATTAACCCGACATGGTCCCATTATGGACTCAGACGGAGACAAAGTCAGTTGGTACTGTACTAAGGTGCCCAAAGTGTGTCCAGAAAATATTCTTCACACCATTATATCAGCAGCAGCCTGAACCGTTGATACAATACAATGCTTACTTCAGTAAATATAGAAATAATGTATAGCTGTCCTGAAGTTATAGGATTATAGAATAGTTATAGAAGCAGGAGCTTCATCGGAGGGTTTTAATGTGTTTTATTTGTCTTTTGAAAGCCAGTGGACGGCTTTAAATAGGAGGAAAACATAAAGTGCATTAATTCAAGGATCATCCTTTCACAAAGCCAATATGCAAATGAACCCAATCGAGCGCCTGGCATTGAATTTTGCGTCTTTGAACGGCCCTTGACGGTGCCATCGCGTCCTGATCCCAGCTGTTATTTACTGCCACAGAGACACTGTGAGGAGGTCGGTCAGGATCTGTGGAGGTGATTGCCAGCGAGCATCACGGGACGATAAATGAAATACAGCTCCCTCCTTCTCCCGTGAGGTGGAAGGTCTTCCTCATTTCACTTTTAATGCTCGGCTCTACAACGGAGCAGCTTCACCCTTCCGTTTGCTCAGAGACTATAAATCACCACTCAGAGTGGAGGGGAAACGGTGGTAAAAGTCTGAATAATAAATGTAGTCCTCTAAAGTTTAAAAACACCTTTAAGTAAAGAGTTATGAGAACAAATCATGGCTGATGAATGTCTGTTGCTGCTTCTCTCACTGCACTGAGTTAGCCTACAGTAGTTATACCAACTCTACTAATGGTGCTTTGTAAGTAATTTAATGTCATTTTCATTCAAACTTTAAAAAGGGCACATCTGGTCAGGATTTATCTGCCATTACTGCTTCGGTTAAGGATGGTTCTCTTCGTACAGATCAAGCAGAAAATATGGCTATGGTTGTTTTTGTGCTCAAAAATCAGGCTGAAATGAAATGTAACAATCCTCACAGACCAAGTTTCCAATGATTTCTACAACTGTTAACTTCTCCGATGCAATGATTGTTGGACATGGATCTTAGTCCTCGCATTTCATAGATATATCCATCATCTGGTAAATCGAGAGCTTCGCTTTACGCCTCAGCTGCCTCTTCACCACGACGGTTCGGTACAACGCCCACATTACTGCTGCCGCTGCACCAATCCACCTGTCCATCTCTCGCTCCATTTTCCCATCACTCGTGAACAAGATCCCGAGATACTTAAACTCCTTCGCTTGGGGAAGCAACCCCCCCCCCCCAACCCAACCCAACCTATATTATATAGGTCTGTTGAAAATCTGTCTAAATCTGCTTGGTCAAAAATCTACATACAGCCACTCGAGTTATCAGTTTTGTTGATGTAGAAAGCCGTGCTAATCAAATTTTCTTCACGGCATGACCTGTTACATTCTTGTGGGGGATTACGGTTGACTACAGCTGGTGACTCCTCTCACCCAGGTTAAATAGGAAACCGGTTTTTCGCTGCTGTAACGATTTAATTTCCCTCCAGGGATTAATGTAGTCATGTAAGATAAAGAACATGCTCTTTATGTGGCGGTTTCAAACCGAAAGGGAATTTATTTTCTGGACCAACTTTCCTGCACTACCTCCATTCCGTAGCCAAAGACCGTGCTGTATTGGGATGAAGTATTTAGATCACAGCTGTGGTGGCTCAGTCTGCATTTTGGCAACCAAATCGATAACCGTGGAGCTTTTTAACCCAGCTGATGCTGTCACTGACTGGCAGATTGAGATTTTTGGTTGTGATTTTGACAGCAGCTGTATCTGAGCTGTGGCGTTAAAAAATGAAAATGCTTCTGTGCGCTCACAAGGACACCTCCAGCCCTTAAATGTTCATTTCTCCTTCACATTTTAAATGCATGGAAGGTGAGACAGTGTCAGAGATTAGCTGTGAGTCTGAATCTGGCTTCACTCTAATCAATATTCTCATTCATTGAACGGCAGCTTTTCCCAAAGTGATGCTCCCTGTTTCATCAGATGTGCCGCTGCATGCCGATCGGTCGATTCAGATGCTAATGCTCTCAGACAAGGGCTGTGTGTGCGCATGTGTATCAGTGATGTGAAATTTGTGTATTTATTTGTGTGTGTTGCGGCAGGGCAGCTGCTTGCATGGAGATAATCAGTCCCACCCGTCCATTTGCTCCAGTCAAAACGAATTAGTATCCCGATCCGTTAAAGGGCACTTCCGCCACTGTGGATAATTGCTGCGCTCCATTGACTGGAGGCCACCTGATTGATTTCTGGAGTTTTCCTGAGATGAGAATCTTTGACGCCCAGTGACTCCCTCTCTCTCTTTCTCTCACCTGATACTGGAATAAATGTGCTTGTTTCGGCCTGACATGTTTAAAACCGGTCAAGGTTGCATTGACTGCACACGGAGGCGCTTAGCTAACCAGATTACAGGCAGCCTCCTGCAGTGAGCTGGCTTGTGTCGTGTAAAGGAGAAACCTGGTTACGATAATCAGAGCGGGGGATTAGAGAACCCTGATTTCCCAGGTGGATTTCTCTGAACAAGTAACTGCATTTATAATTGGCTTTTTCAAAGCGAGTTTTTAACTGTGCATGACAAAAGACTGCACACAGCAGTGTTGAAGAGAGTACTCAGATCCTTCACTTAATTATTAATTTAAAGGCCATGCTATTGAAATGCTCCACATGAGAAAGAACCTTCAGCTAGAAACATTGCTTGAGCCAAAGTATAATGAGGATAATTACAGTAAATCATCA